>NW_026606600.1:0-1200000 GCF_029890125.1 Rhinichthys klamathensis goyatoka
TAATCTTGATGTGTATCTTGATACAACAGTGTAACTGTTTGCGCTATACAGTTTGCAATCACTGACAATAGTATACTTCCTAGACTCTTTCTGAGCATTGTTTATGTGCACATAATTTACACTTGAACTACCCCCTCTCTCTGTCTCTCTCTCTCTCTCTCTCTATATATATATATATATATATATATATATATATATATATATATACTGTGTGTGAGGGAGAGAGAGATGAAGGGGGTGTGGGCAGGATTGGGGACTAGTCAGAGGAAATGAGCCACCTGCAGCCATGACAGGAGGTTTTGACCTTCATTTGGAGTTTCTCTCTCTCTCTCTCTCTCTCTCTCTCTCTCTCTCTCTCTCTCTCTCTTTCTCTCTCTCTCTCTCTCTCTCTCTCTCTCTCTCTCTCTCTCTCTCTCTCTCTCTCTCTCTCTCTCTCTCTCTCTCTCTCTCTCTCTCTCTCTCTCTGTCTCTCTCTCTGTCTGTCTCTCTCATTACTTTGCTCACACACAAACACACATACTTTTGCTCTATAGAAATCCAGTAAGGGACCTCTCCCCTCAACCATTGGGCATCACTTCCTCATACAAGGAGTGCTAGAAAAGAAATGTAGATGAGCCATTGTCATTGAGCAGGTCAGTGCATGGGAAATGACCCCCCCCACCCCCAGAGGACAGGTATATGACCAGATTTTTTTTTTAACTAAGGATCATTTACATATTTTTAGAGAAAGTCCAGTTACTGTTTGAGTCACTCACCTGCTATACAAAAAGCGTCTTTCATGCCTTGAAAAAGTTGTTTAGATGTAGTTGAGTCCTGTTGTCTCTCCTGCAGCCCCTCCGCAAACATTAGTTTTATTTGTCACGGCCAACATCGTTATGTCACTTATTAAACTTTGGTTTAAAGGCAAATTTTCTGCTTTTCTTTTGTTTTGTATATAAAAAATTAAATATTTGTTTGGTCTACAAAGTTTGTATAAAGTTTGTTGGTCGGATAATATTATAAGATTTTGTATTAGGAGGCCTACAAAGTTTGTATGAAGTTTGTTGTATAAAACTTGCATAACCAGATTTAGCTTTTACCCCTACGAATTTGTTTCAATTTTTTATTTGATAAAAAAGTGTCTTCTTTTGCTACATGTCTTAATGCTTTGTTTTTTGAATTAATGTTAATTTGCGTAACGCTTTCGATCAAATCCAAAGTTAAAAGGCTGATAGGCCAGGGTATTATAATACTATTATAATAATATATTTCGTTTGGTGATTGAATTTGTTTCTGACCTTTTATAATGAGTTTAATTTTTGAGATTTTGAGTTGGTTTTATTCGTTAATAGGCTAGGCTACTGCACGTTTAAGTGAAATGTTAGCGTCCGGTTTAGCCTACTCAACTGCAAAATTAACTACAATAGGCTAAATAAATAAATGCGTATAGCAGTTATTTTCAATAAAGTTAGCAATGACTGTTAGGCTAATTAATGCTTTTGTCAAAAGCAGTGGTTCTTCATATGATTTTTTTGTTGTTGCTGGAATTAGGCTAATAAAGAAAGTAGGCCTATTCATTATCTAAAAACATTATTTTTTCTGCCCATGTTTAAATACAATAATAATAATAATTTGCATGTTGAGATGCGTACCGGGAATATCAAATCTTATTTTATTTTTTCAGCTTAAAATAGTCTCCGTCTCCCCGAACGTCCTTTTATTTCGGTCCGGCAGCCGCAGATAGCCTATGCTCTTAATTTGTTAATAGATTACGTATTTTTGTAACTATGATAACGTAGGCCTGTCTGGCATATTTTTATACGGCTATGAACAAGCATGACTGTGGGCTACAGGTTTTTTCTTTTCCTTGTGTGAGCATTTCATTAGGATATTAATGGGAAGCAAACGACATATATTTGTCTGTTTATGTTGTTTGGTACTGTGAGTGATTTCAAAGGCTAGTTATGGAATAAAGTCCACTTGTAAGGTATCCAACGCTTTTGGGGCAATGACTCAGTCTCTGTCGTCCCAGTCATGGTGCACATGGGGCAATGAACAACTAAATTTTGCTGATACAGAGAATTCAGAAGTTAAACAAATGGGGAAAAAAATATCCAAACGATAATGCGTTTGATGGTTATTATAGGCTTTATCTGCACTGCTTCTCCAATCCTTATAGGCTACTGCTGAGGGTGCATTACCGTCTCACTCCTGATTTGGTAAAGCCATGTGTGCCAGCGCCGTGACGTCATGTCCGCTGGGCTCAGCTCCCATTTGATGAGAGGGCGGCACGTTCTTTTCGACCAAAGAGCAAGATAAAACTGGAGCGCGAGATGGTTATTAAATCTTAGAGAAGAAGCTACAGAGACATTGAGAAATATTATTCTTATTGTTTATTTAATTCTTATCAAGATTTCAGGAGGCAGTTAATTACACAATTAATACGTACGTGATACAAATTATTTACACATATAACAAACAGTAGGCTACCTGTAAACACAAAATAAAATTGTATTATCTTAATTTATCTCTCTTTCAGCTTTCAACATAGCTTTTATAGATCTTCGCTGATGAGTAAATTCATTCGGTCGTATATCAGATAGAAGGCCATATTCATAGATATGCTCATATGCAATTGAACTAATACTGTTTCTCTGATTCGGCACAGTTCTGTGTTATTAAGTTCGCACTTGAACTTGTAAGGCAAAGTGTGTTAAGTTTGGTGGCTATATAGCTAGTCACACACTCTTTTCAGGTATAAAACAAAGAGATTCAAAAAGTAAAAATTCCACAATTTGTAGGCTATATGGATACAGTCTGCAACTTAAATCTCGTTCATACCGTTTTAACTTTTCTAAACACGCGTGAATATGCCTACATGACAATTTGCAGCTTTCATGCAAAGGCCCCAATACCGCTTCATTCACATAAAGAAGTTATTGCAATATAAATAAGCAATTTAAACACCTTAGAAATCTACTCTCACATAAAAAGCAACACCGGTCATTGGATAAAGTTTTTTCCCCCCTTAATATAATCTATATAAATACATAACAAATATGAAGTCAACATTAAAACAGTATTTTAACATCTGTCATACAGTAAACAGCTTGTTTGCTTAATTTTTTTTATTCGATAGTTGTGTGTTTTTATATAGGTTCATATTTAAATAGCCTATTTGTTTATATTTCTGTGTGATGTGTTGTGGCGCTTATTGGCTTTTGTCAAGAGTGCGCATAAGCGAAATCATTGTCAGTGCTACACGTTTAGGCAGCATTATAATGATTAAAACATACTTTGCTACAAAAGATGATTATATTGCTCTTTTATAAAAACTATGCGATTTAAGACGCTGCGGTACATTTGTTTATTTATTTAGCGCACTAGTTGAAATATTTTGGCCAGGCTATGTTATAGCTATTAGCCTATATATTAGGCTTTTTCACATGGTCAACCAGATAACCTACAATGTAATGCATTGTTAAAGAAGTTCTCGCGTGTTTTTTTTTCTCCCCATCACTTTACTCTTTAAATTAACCAGGCTGAGACGGTCAACTTATTTACAAGAAGAACATTTTTTTCCCTTCTTTTTTTGAAAATTCCTGCTGAGATTGCGACGATTGCTGCGTCCATTTTGTATCAAACATCAAACCAAATCAATGATACGACAAACGTGGAAATAAAACAATTCTAATGCATTTGATATCACAGTTGCCTGGATGCAGAAGAAAATACTCTTTGGACTTAAGCAATGTTTTCGCATTTTCCCCACATAACTAATAAATGTATAAACGAGCGTTGCGCTAATAGTGGAAAACGCTTGGTTCTGGTGATAGCATGACAAAGAAGAGCGATAGAAACACTTGTTTCTCAAGAGAGCCACTCTGTCCAAGTGCAAAAAACGGCTCCTAGCCTGTTTTTGAAATAATTTGACCATTATTTCATAAGAGAATTGTATTCAATAAATGTATTTTGACATAATTCGATATAGCCTCTATTTAAAGTCAGTAATGCTGGTATATTTATTAACTGGCCCTTTTATTCTTTTGAATTATTGCATTGTAAATATAACCTTGCGCACCCCTCCCCCTCCCATTCCACCCCACCCATCATCTCCACCCCTCCCCGCTGTCTCTGTCTCAGTCACTGTCTGATTTGTCTTCCTTTGACGTGGTGCTGTGGTTGTATAGTCCCTGCGCCATCAGGTGTATTGCCAGGCCGTTCTTGGGGCCGCTGGCTTTTTTGATTTTGGCCCGCTTATTCTGAAACCAGATTTTGATCTGAGATTCATTGAGGCCCAGTTCCTGCGCCAGACCCTGCCGTCGCTGCTCGGTCAGGTAGCGGTTGTTCTGGAACTCGGCCTTGAGTCTCTGGAGCTGCTCCGCCGTGAAGGCCGTGCGTGGTCGTTTGTCCTCCTTACTTGCGCTTTTCTTCTTTGGTTTACGAGATCTGGGACCTGCGTGTGTGGATGAAATAACATACAGTTTTTAGAGCGAAGCACAAATTGCATAACATGACCAATATATGCTAATCTGTTTTATGTTGATGTAGGGTCTGGAGAGAGGGGGCTGTAAACATGTTCAACGAAGTGTTGTAATTTATGAATTTGTTTTACGTAGGCTTTATTTATTTATTTATTTTGCGTCACATTAGGGTGTGAGCAGTATGGATCCCCCCCCCCCCCCCCCCCCCCCCCCCCCCCCCCCCCCTCTCTCTCTCTCTCTCTCTCTCTCTCTCTCTCTTTCTCTCTCTCTTTCTCTGAGTGGAGGCCATTAATAGGTAATGCGGGAAACCTCAGAGATGAAGCAGAATTTTGATGAGGGATTCGCGCCTTGCTCCATATGGACATTTCTTGGTACAAAAAAAAGCCTTTTAGACATCGAAATGGAACGTGTATGGTCATATGGCGATCATACATAAAATTAACCCATTCGACATCATAACTGGTTATGACTGGTGTAAGTCTAGATAACTATAAGAAAATAAACACAATACAAAATTAGCTTAGCGCTACGACTACAGTTGGATAATAATTTCATGAATATTTTCATGTAAAAAAAATGTGGGCAAGGAGAAGCTGACGTGAAAGTACAATTTCAACGCGAAAATAAAAATGAAAGACTGGCGCGACAAGGTAGCCTATTATTCAACAGCAGTAAACAGTCCAGTTGCTTGAAAAAAAAAAAAGGATATAGCCTACCTATACAAATGGTAGACTTGTATGAAACTCTCTCGTAAATAACTCTATCAATCAGCACTCCAGTCTTTAATTTAAGCTGTAGGCTAACTGAGATATCATAAATTTAATATTTCCAACAATAACAACAAAATTGACGGACTAGGCTAAATGACCACTTTTGATCGAGTTTGCTCTACGGAATTAGCATTCAGTAGCTATGCACATAATGGTTTCTTCTGTTTTGAAATAGTACCAATACAGTTTTCGTCAATTTACGAAATACTTTACCACAAACACTCATGAGCAACTGCTAACTCAGAATAGTAAATGCAAGGCCTGCTCCATTGTCAAAAATATGCTAATGAAATATCAACAAAGACGGAAGGCTTACAGGGCTAAACCTTTGACGAAACTAAAAAATTGTGTGTGTGTGTATAAAGCCATTCAGCGTTAAAAATGCCTTTCTGTAATATTGCATTTACTTTAGTCTACTAATATTTAATTAAAAGTAAATCAACCTTGACATTCTATTTCTCATCTCTTCCTTAAAACGATACCAAAACTACTATAGCCTACACCATTATCAATCTCAAAGCAAACGGTATGGAATTAAAATGAAAGACAATTCAAATATATTAATAATAGCCTAACTCTAAAATAAGTATAATCGAATTTGCGAAAAAAATTTTCTATATGCTACTTTTCTGAACGTTTTTGACGATCTTTAGCCTGTTTTGATGTTTTTGGACCTTTGTCGTTTTACTTAAGCAATAGATTATATAAATCCCATCGTAATGTTTCAGTATAGCCTATATATGTTGAGAAATATGAAAGATATGAGATTTTATTTATTACGATATGTTAAGTGAATTGTTTATATTTTCACAAATTTGGCGGTTTGTATTTCAGCTTTTTGGGTTTGTTCTAGAATTGGAATACGTGATTAAAATGAAAAACAGTATAGATTAGAACTTGTAGAACTTTGGAAAAAATTGAACAGATTTCCCGGCACATGGCCTATATAAAAAAATAAAAGGAAACGTACCTGACGATGGCCTGTCCGAGTAGCGTGTGCAGTAAACCCAAGCGGGCCACAGCATAGACTGACTAGGGTGTCCGTTCGAATTGCTCTGTGAACTATCCGATTCTGAGCCCAGGCACTGATCCACATTCTCCCCGCGGGGCTTCAGGGGCTCTTCGCTCTCTACCTCAGCCTTCTTTCCTCCGCTGCTCGTATGCGTTGTGGAAGTTCCCTCTGCTGGAACAGTACTTCCCACCTGTCCCGTGCTAGGACCAGTAGGGTTGTGATTCTCTCGAGCGCTGTGATTGCCCTCATCGCGCGTGATGTTTGCTTCTTTCTTACGGCCAAAGTCTGGCCGCAGGATGTTGTCGATGAAGAAGTTTGTGATTCTGTGCGGGAGCTGCAGGTTCCCTGGAGCTTGCAGAAGGGGTCGAATGGCACTGTTGGACTCGTCCGCTGCTCCTCGCTGTTCCGCGTCTCTTGCGCTCTGCTCATTCTCATCCATGCTGAGACGCACTTTCCACGTTCCGTCCTTAACCCTTTATCGCTCTCCCGCACTCAGGCAGTCGCACCCCACTCCGCGGGCGACTCCGTCCACTTTGTTCACTTAAGCAAAATTTCAAAACTGAGAAAGAAAGTCTGTCAGTGTGTTTTAGCGACAATAAAAAGCCTTTGCGCACCGTGGTCACAAAGGAAAAACATAGTTACGCCTTCCAGTCACGGAATGTCCTCTGTTTAAGGTTGATGAACCGTAACTTTCCAATTTGGTGCTATTTGTTTTGTGGGCAATGCAACTATCGAGGCTTCAGTGACTACTCTGAGAAGTGGGGCTCCTAACTGCTCGTGAAATACTTTCACTCCGGATTTTTGTTCTTATTTTTAATACGAGCCCCCAGTGACGTTACACTCCGGTATCCAAGACACGTGCCTTCAACCAATAGAATAGTCTAGAGTTAGTCACATGGCCCTGATTCGCGAGTAACAGACAACACTCATCCTTGCACTTTTAAAGACACAGTGCTTCACCGAAATATAAATTCAGACCGTGCCAAAAACGCAGCCTGCATACTGAACACGGACTTCACATTTCCCCCTCTTAATCATAGAGGTTTACTTGTAGCGTATTATTTCTGCTATGCATGTTTTTATGCATGTACCTAGCCTATCATTATTCAGATTTGGTCGTCAGCTCACTATCCGAACGCACTCACTAAACCGCAGATTTTAAAATCCAATTTTTTTAGATAAACATTTTTGTAGGCTACTCTTGAGTGCTGCTAAGTTTTTCAGCAGGAGAATTATTTTATTGTAGGCCTATCATTATATCGCAGTTTTGACTAACTGTAAAAATTGGTTATGTAGGCCTAACACAGAATGCGTCAAACCAATACTAGTGGAGAAGTCGTTTCCGCAATGGAGTGCTTGCTGTTTCCAAACCATAATAACATTACAGTTTTCTTCATGTATGATGCAGACATTTTACTTATGAAGAGCAGTAGGCCAACGAAAAATGAAAATTTCTCAATATTTAGAATGTTAGCCTATACAATTCATAATGCTGCACTGTAGCGATAAAGATTTTCGTAATATTGCACCATACAGAAAGAGTAAACAAAAACGGATACACGCAGAGAGTTCTTCATCTGTCGCTACGACTCGTGTAGTCCATATTTTTAGTGTAATTAATGATTTCATGCTCATTTCTTTAAACATAACTGGGTATTTCAAAGAATCAGCATAGTCACGCCAAAAATGAAATTGTAGAACAACTTTCACTCATTCATATCCCTTAACCCTATAGGCACCGTGGCAACGCTGGAACCTTGTATAGCAGATACGGTTCCTGTCCAGGTAGCAAATCCATGCATCGCTCACATCTTTGTGATTTAGATTAATTTTATCACACAGCCTCGAGTCGTTATGTCTATAATGAAGGGCGCCTGAGGAGCATTTTTGGCTACATTGACAGTAAACTATGTAGCACATCGAAATCAACAATAACAACGACTTGGTTAGATTTGAGCTCTTAACCATTTGTAAAGCCATCACCTTGTTGGAGCTGCCAGTATGGTTAGTCTAGCTTCTCCCAGTGAGCGTGCAGCCTATGTCTTTTCTAACCGAAGAGGTTTCTCAAGAGGCCTTCTGTGATTGCATTTTTCATTATGAAGTGTCTCTGGCGAGCCAAGACCATGCAATCCCTTTTCAAATTGTTGCACATTATCCGCATAACAATGTATTTTTAATGCCACTAACAAGGCATATCTTATTTCGTATTTGCAAGATTGTTTCCTTTAAAACTAAATTATAGCATAGTCTTTCATTGTGGTTTCACTGAGTACATTAAATATTGTTGGAGGGACTAAATTGTGTGGCAAAAATATTATTTAGTCATTTATTTTTTTATATTGGTTACATTCCTATTGATGATATTGTTGCTTGATGAAGATCCCCCGACAACAACCATTTGAATAGTCCATAGCGGTACAATAGCCACTGGTATGTTGTACACCATGCTCTTATCAAGTGTGGAATGGACACGGCTCTAATTTAAGGGTCTTCAATGATGCTTTGGTTTTAGGGGCATTCTTCTACAACGATTTTTAATCACCTGCAAGAAATTCACCGTCGACTTCATGGTTAAAAGACAATAGAGCGATTGACAGATTGCAAGCGCCGTGGCCTGCCCTCTATCACTGTCTCTCTTTTGCCACAGTCAAGACTGAAACACTCGCCCTGGTTTAGGCGAGAATTGCAGTTTACACAATTTTTTTTTTTTTTTTTGGGCATAGAAAAAAATAATTAGCCTATCCGACATGCATATCACCACAGTAACAACAGCCAGCACTAATTAAAATATAACAACAGTGCAACCTATCATTGATGTGCTTAGGGATTCTATAAATGAAGCATCCATGTGTCCTCCTTTACCCTCTATACTTCTGCTGCTTCATCATCTATAGGCCTACTAGGCTATGTATCTTGTGATTTCATTCATCCAATATGAGGCGTCCCCTCCCATAGCAACAAAACGCAGGTTAAGCGATGTAAGCACACTGTACTGACCGGGTTGAGAAGCTATACTTTTACTGTTGTACAGCAAAATAATAAATAATAATAAACCTAAAGTGCAATCCAACGTGCATCTATTTATGCAAAGGTAAATCCTGAATATTCAACTTTTTATGCTGGATTATAGGCTATATACATCATATGATTTAATATACGATCCCGTTTCAAGCAGGTCCGTCAGTGCAGATCTTTCATATCACGTTAATTTGGCACTATATCTACTATTTGGTTCTTTATATGACAGCCTTAACTGCAATGGCACCACTAGTCAAACCCTGTGCACATGATTAAGGCCATACGTTGATGTTTTTATTTGCCGTCATCAGCCTTTCCGTCTTTTGTGTTGACTAGCCTTCACGTGCGCTTCCTGTCTATATGTTGTTCTCCAGGGTGTATAGTCTAACCTGAGGGATATTTCATTCTCCTTATTCATCAAAGATTTTGGTGAGCTTTTGCATTTCACCGCGCCATGATGCCCAGACAAAATAGTTTGGCCTGGTTGGCAATTGTACCTCTTCTTGAGCACTTCAAGGAAATTGAATTTTCACACAAGAATATATTTATAAAGAATTTAATTGGATTTGCACCTAAGAAACGTTAAAACAGTGGGACAGCAATACTTCTTAAATGATCTTAAGGAAAATGTTAAGAGTAGGTGGTGTCAATTAGGTTGAATCACATAACGTTCAGACTTTTTTGTAAGAGAATCTCGCTGACATTTTCTTGACTGTGGTTAATTAATACTTAGATTTTTTAAAGAAATTAAATAGGCTATGTGTTTTTACATTGTTAAAAGTAACCTTTGGTGATATTATAGAGAGAGGCTACAAAGAGTTTAAGTCGTGTTTGCAGCGTTATCTTTTATCCCAGTATGTCCTATTTTTCCCCCCGCTTAACATAGACAAAACAACGTCCATCCATACCATAATTTAAGTTATCCACATTGGGTTAACAAAACTATTTTCAAAATATTAATTAAAAAAGTATTTATTTAGCTATTAAAAATGAATGTGCTATTTATTTTAGGTATTTTTATGTTTGTAAGATATGCTTTTTTAATGTAAAAAAATAGCACCAACTGGTGTCCCATAGGAAAATGTTGAAGTGATGTGCCGTTTGCTCTCAAAAAGACCGATGGAATCAGTGTCGATAGAGGCCAATATAAAGTCAAAAATATGATGGATGGAGGCAGCGTATAGAGTTTTATTTGAATATATGTTTTATATAGACTACCAGTTTATTTTGGAAATGCCTAGTGTTGGTCCCTCAGTGCGTTGTCTTTGGGCTCTCTTGAGCTTTAACGCACAGTATAGCTTGTAGGGCCTACTGGTTCAGTCACTACAATAGGCGATGACGCGCTAACTCGATTTGTGAATGGACGCACTGGTGTGTGTGTGTGTGCGTGTGCGAGTCTTGGTGATCATAGAGCTTGCAGCCTGATATAAAGGATAACACACACCCCTGAACTCTCTCACTCTCTCACTGTCTTGCTCTCAAAAGACACACAAACACTCATACTAACACGGTCAGTCAAAGCACGACTGCGATATGAGTCCTGACACGACGCAGGGCAGGATCCAGCCAACCACCAGTCTAGGATCTGCAATGTCACGATGACAGTTGTTTTCGATGTTACACATAAATTTCCTTTCTTCCCAAAGATTTGTAAAAGGTCTTCACATTTTACGATTCGAATAATGTTTTAAAAAATCTCCATACCTGAAAAAATGCGACTTAAGTGATTGCGCCAAAAAAAAAAAAATTGGTTGGCTTTGCCTAGCCTATCCATAATTTGGTCCAATACCAAAGAGTGAAACCAATACTGCGGTGGGTATTGGCTAAAATAAATGCATGACTGATGCTTCTTGTTTTAAATCCAGATTCCTCCATCAAAGCTAGGGAACTGTCGGGGTCCGGATCCTAGCAGAGTGGACACTTTGAAAACGCCGGGAGGATAGAGTTGATAGGTTTTAATGCTTTTAATTCTAAAGCGTCTGATCGTCCTGGCGTAAATAAGTCTCCTTTCAGTCGACACAGTCTTGCTGTCCCTGACCCACCGTGCATGTGGCGTCCTCCACAAACCTAATTAAGGCTCTTTAGATGGGATCAAGTTAATTGAATACTGCTCCCATCTTGAGACCCTTTTTTGGAGAAAATGGCTTCATTGACAGTCAAAGCTTTAGCCTTGTATCTCTCTCCACTCATCCCACCTTGAAGATTTCAGTGAATTGGAGAGACAAAACGGTTTTGCGTGCTTGAGTACACCCTTTTTTCAACTAACTTTAAAAATAATTAATGATGCTTAAAATATTTTCAGACATGTCTAACGTCGGTCGGCTTTTCAAATGCAAGAGAGTGCCACAGGTGCATTTTCACTTTAACAAATACCTAGCGTTTTTCTCCGTGAAAACTGGCATTTAGAGCGCCTCTCAGACATGTCAGCCCACATTATATTTCATCAAACGCTTTTTTCCCTTCAAATTAGTTTGCACCCAGAAAGTTTTAAAATGGTCTGCACTGTTACGAAATAAGGCTTGTTGATCGTTCTTATAAATATATTTCTGCACGTTTAATCTGGAATCATAAGTTGTATTTAGATTATATATATATATATATATATATATATATATATATATATATGTATATATATATATTGTATATTATGCATGCATTGACATCACTGACATCCGTAAATAAATTATATATACATGCATAAACTATCGTTGTCTTTATTCCATCTTGCTAATTTCGTGCCACTTAAATGTTGTTAATTTTTTGTACTTTATGGAAGTGTTATTTAGGCAACAGTATTTTTCTTTTCATCATTTTACTAAGACGAAGTTAGCATGTTTGTAAATACTGACTTTTCTAGTTTATTCTACTAAGTAATCTGAGTTTCATTGAAGTTATTTAGTTAGAGGTGATACAAGAGTAAATATTTTCGTTTTTTATATCAATGATTTTAAAATTGTACTTCCTTAAAATTATTATTTTTTAAAATGTAATTTAAATGTAGTTGTTGTACGTCTCATGATAAACATTACTGAATGGTTGATTACTTGGTTGATAAAAACATTAATCATTGCTTAATTCTCAATTTCTTTTAAGATAATGTATCTATATGCCAGCAATGTGAGACAAGAATTCGTTAAAACGTGTGCCATTTAATGTTCTCATTTTCAATTCATTTGCAATTAACAACATTTTCTAATACAAATATTATCACAATAGCCCATGTCGTTTTAAGAAATTCGTCTCCCATTCATCTGTTTGCTAATGCTTTAGTGTTAGTAAAATAACGGGTAACAAAAAATATTAGAAGTTTTTTCTTTTTAATAATTTCTCTTAAAATAAATGTCATCAAGTTAAAACATAGGCCTATTGGCTAAGCTACTTAAAATGTCCCTCAAATTGTGTAGCCTAATGGCTTTGATTGCTCTGCAGAGGATTCGCTCGGTCTACTGGCAAATAATATCTAAAGCACAGTGCTTTGTACATAGTTCTGTTGAAAAAAAAAGCAAATATGATAAAGAAATGAAAATAATATGTTTCGAAAATAGCAAATAATGCTGGTTTTTTTATATGTGCAGTGGATGTTTGTCCCTCTTTAAATATGAATAAATGTAAAGGTGTATATGGACCCTTCACCTGCTGGGAAATCTTTCTTGTGACAATTACTAAACGCCAATAAACACCACGTGGTGGCTATACACGTCAGGGTTAAGGTTTTTTAAAGCAGCATGAGAGGAGGGAGCGGGTATACGAACATAACCCATAAAAAACAATAAGCAAATACTTTAGCGCTTAGTCCGCGTGCTATAGGTTACCTTTTCCGATGTCTGAACACCCTGGGTGGGTCATAGGATGCTATCATGGTTTCTTCGCGGGAGTTTAGATGTTTCGAATTCCATTGGCACCTGTTTCACGCGCTTGTGATTGTTTACGACCCTCGCGACAAGTGTGTCGCGTGACGTGCGCAATAATCACTTGTCTCTAAACACTTTGCCCACTTCCACTTCACTGTGCACTTGTTGCTTTACTCACTTTATCGCGTCAATCTTTTTTTTTTTTTTTTTTAAGTAATTAGTATGCTAATACATAACGAGTACGGTGCACCTATCAGTCTGTCGGCAGTAAGAGGTCATACGTTGGTGAATTAATATCTAACGAAAATAAAAAAAAGGGGGCTGGATAAAGAAACGCGATATGATAGTCTAACGGGTCAAAATATGCAATAAACAAATATGCTATTTGTATCTAATTTTTATTGTGGACTTGCTTTTTACTTAGCTACATATGTGGACACAAAATGGGCTGGGATATTCTTCGTGTGTGGCATCACTAATATCTTCAGATTCAGCATGTATATATAGAGAAGAGGCTGATTCCATGTGTGGCGTGCCCCACCTTTAACCTAACCCCTAAGATATTTATTTTGACCACAGCTGAGAAGAGAGGGCTTCCTGAAACAAGGCCTTTTACCAGTTGCCAATCATGGTAAGCCATAGACCTGATGAGATATGAGGTCAAATGTCTCAGAAAGTTTCTTTGGATAACGTTTAAAGTTTTGAACGCAGAATATAATTCTACCTCATATATTTTTAATGTAGCTTTGGTCATTTTTTTGTACCCCAGTGTCCCTTCCAGTGCCCCTCTGAGAAAGCTGGAGTCCTCTTTTGTGCGTCTGTACTCGACCGGAACCTGCCCCGTCCACAGCTGCTCTCCTGCTTTGTGATGAGGAATGTGTCATTTCACCATCTTTCACACACTAATCTATTTATCTTCACTTCCCTGTTTTTGCACTTTCTGTATTCTTCATTCAATTTTAAAATATTCCAGTACATAAGCTGTCTATCCCTCTTTGTGCTTTGAATTCACAAATTTGACAGTGCTTTTCAAAGAAAAATTCTAAGAATAAATCTTTGCACAATGTTTTGAAAAAAAATCGGATCATTTTAGTCATCATATCTGAATTCGACTTGTAATAAACTAAAAATATATGAATGTATTTTCTTTCTTTAATATATTTAAATAATGTATTCATATTCTAATCATAATTGTGGCATTTTGGTTACATCATTTTTCATTAATCACAATAGTGATGTGAACAGTTAATAGCTGACTAAATTCAGAGATGCATATTGAAAGGGGACCCTGCAAAATATTCTGGTCAAATGCCTAAATATAAAACTCTGCCATCAAATCACATCATTTATCTAAAAGTAACATGGCAGAATGTCACGAGAAGGCCACTGACCTCAGGGTGAATGTTGTCTTTTACATGATTTTTTACTGTTAAAATAACAGTATATACAGGTGAAGCAATTCTAACAATTACTATTTTTATCAGTTAGACATATTGTAAACCCTGAATATTTTTTTTTTGTGGACGAGGCCCACTATTAGAGTGTCGTCTTCATGTGCTTGATTAGGTTGTAATAGTGGCAGGTCTAACGGCAGTCAACAGACAGTTAATCCCAGACCGTAAAGCCATGTGTATTTCATTTGCACTGTAAAGGATTTGTGCGGATCAGTCGCTTCATGTGTCACCACCTGATATTTACTTTTCTGACTGCAGCCGTCACAGAACTGTGAAATTCATTCTACTGCACTTAAGAGGGAAGTATGTTTGATTTTCATTTGTACAATGCTTGAAGAATATCAGTTTTAATCTTCATTTTTTGACATTGTTACTATAAAGTGCCTTGGAAATAAATTACTGGCCTAATCGTCATCCCGCACCCCCTTCATACACCTGCAGATCACTTGTAGTATGTTTCAAAGATTTATAAATAATAATAATAATAATTCAAACCCCTTTGGCATTAGATGTCTGAATCCTATGAGATAAATTGTAACAAAATGTTAGGGAAGATGGTTATGCTGTTATAATGACAGTTGAACCCTTGTTGATTATTGTTACATTCATGAATCCTGTGACCTTGACCCTCCTTACTGAAAAGCACTTTGCCACCACCTTTACTACAACAGAACTTGTCTTGTGATCGACCATGGAATCCATAAACCAATTAGAACAGGCAGGGCTGAATCAGATTGACTGAGGCGGATGGAAGTCCTGGTCAGTTGCGAGGAGAGAGACATGTTTAAATGCCAGACTGGCATTTGAATGGCATCGTGGGCAATTTGGACTGAAATGGTGCTGGTTTTTTTTTTTTTTTTTTGTTCTTTTGCACCCTCCTGTAATACCGTCGCTGGTCTGTGTCCCATTAGGTCTAATTCTACAATTCATTATCTTGCTACCCTCGAAGATTGAGTGAGACTGCGATGAGACACTGAGCGAGAGATATATTGAGTGAGAGAATGGAGAGATTGTCATTGTGGCTTTACATGCACATGTCAATCCTTAGATTCAGTGACAGTGTTGACTGGGGCAGAAATTATTTCACAGCCTGGCAGTCCAATTTAAGATAATTTTGTTAGTTGAAAAATGTGGCGATTCAATTGGTCTGTTTTTGTCTAATTGTGCATGTTTCTATATGGCTGCATTATATCTTTTCAGGTGCAAGACCTGCAGTCTTCTTTTTCATTAATTTATTCTATCTTCTCTCTCCCTCTCTTTCTTTTTTTATCCCTCCACTCCCCTTCATCTCTCCTCCACTTCCCTATCCTCTTGTAGTTCAGTCAGAAGCCAAAGAAATGTCAGGGGTGAGTTCAATAAGTCTGGGTAATTGCGATTCTGTCTTCTCGTCCGTTCGACTGAATCATCTTCCATTAGAGGAGTGGTGGGGGGGCCCTTACCCAGGGCCAAAGAGCAATCTAAATCCTCAACGCCTGTTAAAACCTCTGCAAGTCATCTCCATACAAACACGTGGAAAATCCACCAACATGCACAAACATTTCTTTTGTTATTTTGTTGTTCTTTATCTTTTGCTTGTACCTTTACTAGGACTGTTGGTAAACTTTTACAAGCAGATTAAAAAAAATTGTGACAATCTTCCAGAGCAAACTGAGGTTAAGTGTCAGGCTCAGAGCACAATACTGACAGATATGAGAAACATCTTTTTAATTTTATCTTTTTATTGCTTCATAGTTTTAATTGCCCTGTCCATTCATAACCACAACACTTTCACCACCAGCAATACTGTATTGTTGAGTTCAATTCTGGTGCAAAACAAATTTTTTTTATTCTTTGTATTCTAAACAATTTTCAATTTCTTTATTGTTGCTGGTTTTGTGTTCAATAACCACCAGAAATGATAGAAAGGTACTTTAAATATTGCTAAAAGCTATTTTTTGAAGAAGTATTCTCACATCTTCAGTGGTCCAGAATCACTTTTGAAACATCTGGCTTTTGTATTAGATGTGAAGGGACATCTCATATAACCAATGACATGCCTGTCACTGTTGAAGAAGGACTAGGAGCAGGCAGTCTTCACGCAACCAGGAGGGGTCTCTCTTTAATGAAAAATGTACAATACTGCCATCTGCTGACGTTAACTTGAACCAATTTTATGAAAGTGTTCATTGAGAAGCATGTAAATAAATGTCAATTTACCCAGTGATGGACTGGCCATCAGTTTGATATGCTGGCCTCCAGCATTCCTGCAACCCTGCTGAGGATAAAGCGGTTTGGAGAATTGATGGATGGATAATAAATATCAAGTATGTGAAAGATGCAATGCAACACTTTTTTCACTTTTATTGGGCAACTTATTTTTTATTGTAGCTACCGTTTGTAATATATTATGATTCACATTAATTTTAGCCTTCTGATTGTATTAGATAAGGTCTAACCGTGTTTGAAAAGGTAAAGAAGATGAAATTAATTTTTCTCTTTAATGTGGCAATGTTTAAATTAGAACCTTGTCAGGTGATGTTTTTGTCTTTACTTATGATGATATGATATGTCTACTTATGTCTTTACTAATTAAGTAAAGATGATGTCTTATAACTATTTGTGTATTATGCTGGTAATTTGTTGAAATAAGATTTTTTTTAAAGGGGCTATATGTAATAATTGTCATGTAGGCTATTAATCTTTTTTTTTTTTTATTGCCAATGTGTGAACAGCTTGTGACGAAATTTAAAAAAATAAACGAGACCTTCCCCGACTTCCATGGTTGTCTAAGCCTGTAGACTGCATTTACTGTACTGTAATGTCGATGTTTTATGCAAAGAAGAGGGATTAATTCAAACTATAGTCTAACAGCCAGATATATATAGATATAGCCTAGCATATATATGTATATATATTAGTGCTGTCAATCGATTAAAAAAATTAACTAGATTAATATCACTTTTTTTGTGATTAATCACGATTATTCGCAATTAAAAACACTTACGTTTTTATACGTTTTTTATGTTTTATAATGTAATAATTTTACAGTTAATCTCCAAATTAATGTAGAAAACATAAAGACAGTATATTTTAAATACTTGTTTAATGGCATCTTTTTATGAATGAAGGCCAGTATCACTGATACTAATACAGCTACTGATGTCTCATGAAAATGATTTTCCCCCACAATTTTAAAAATTAATTATAACCATTCAACATTACATTGTAGGCTAATTGAGCTTTTTTAACATTTATTAGGCTTAAAAAAATATACCAATTTTAAGTGAACTTCAAACCATTCTCACATAAACCCATAATAAATGTCATATTTACCTGTCTAACAGGCAGGATATTAGCCTGGATGCCAGCCCGAACCCCGCCCACAACATTTTTTGGTCGGGAAGTTTGGTCTGGACTCGATCCATTGAGGAGTAATTATGATCGGTTCAGAATTAGTCGGGCCAATCAAATTGCCGGGGTGGGCTTTATACGATCATGACAGATGATCTGCAGTTACGTAATCATCACGTTATCAAAGAGCGCTTGGGTTGAACTGGGCTGCGTTCAGCCCCGACAAAATGTTTTTTAAACAAAAACGGTGATGCGTTTAACACACTGTTCTGATGACGCAAGAGTTGCAACTATGGCAGCTGAGAAAGGCCATTCTTTGTGTTCTTTTTGAAGAATTTTCGGAGCCTGAAGAAGTCGGTATAAATCTGTTTAATAGGCTACGACAAAATATGCCCGATGCTACAGTTACTGCACTTGCCGCCCAGAACACAAGAGAACATCCCAATCGAGTGAAGGGATTGCTGAAACTGAAATGGAAGCACATATCTTACCTAATTCAGACTAAAACACATCTACATAGCCTCACACACTGACTTTATTTGTATACTCTTTTAATACCCTGTATTTTCTTTCTCATTTTTAGGAAAAGCACTTAATAACCACATAGCAAAATTCAGTTGAATCAACGTTGAAATATGGTTTGGCAGAAATGTTGAAACTACGTTGAAGCCTAACATTGATCCGATGTTGAAAGTGTCCCCTCTACTTTTGTGTTGAATCAACATTGGATTTTCAACCATACTGACATTTAATCAATGGTGATTCAACCATCATCTAAATGAGAATCTACATTTAAATTTCAGTTGATTTTATGTTGAAATAATGTTACTTAATCAATGATGAATCAACCATCATCTAATGAGAATCTACATATCAATTTAAGTTGATTTTATGTTGAAATAATGTTACTGAATCAATATTGGTTCAACCATTATCTAAAAGGTATAAAATTAATTTATATGCATTAATATATATATATATATATAAAAATGATTGATGGGCATTGTATCTTGCAGAACAATCAACATCAACCTCCATTGAAAATACACTCTATTTAGCAGTAGGCCTAAGACTGCCACCAACAATAGGACTAACCGTATAATAACAACAGACACATTTTGGATTCATTTAGTTATATGGATAAAAACATTTATTAGATATTTTTAAGATTTTTTCTTCTTTTTTTTTAATGCAACAAACAAAACATGAAGAACAAGGGGGTGATGCTATGTGTGTGAGTGGGCTTGTATGTGTGCAGGGCCATAGCACATCTGAAGAGGACACTGTGGGAGAGAAGCAGAGACAACATGTCAGCACTCACGATGAAACATTTTGCAGAGCAACTTATGCAACAGCTATTTAGTAATATTAGGAATATCAAATTCACTTACATCTAATTTTTCTTTAAGCCTCCTGCACACCAAGGGGCGTAACGTAGCCAGTTCTTCACGATGTCACTGAAGGCCTGCTGTGTGAGCTTCCTGTCACACTGCCGAGAAGCAACTGAAAGACATGAATCCAAAATGGTTGTTTAAGGAATGATAAGATACTCATTGCATAAGTTGGGTTGAAATAACTTGTTGCCAGCTGAAAAACGCACAAGGAATATTAAGTTAAACTCACCAAACATGCAGTCTTGCAGGCAAGTGTCCCTAAATGGCAGCTTGGCCTCACTGTGTTTGTACGCTTTCCCTGCCCAACTAAATTTACAGGCCAGGCCGTTTGTTAAGGCTGCTGCCAGCATCCTCCTGATCATGCAGGTCGAGCTGGTGCCTCCCACCATGGCCAAGCGGACAATCTATTGAGATGTGAGGAAAAATGGATTTAAGTACAATTCCAGTTTGCCTGTTGATGTAACTCAATTGGAACACTGGTGTTAAAGGTCCGACCATGCGGAACATGGATAAAAAACAGTGAAATGTTAAAATGTTGAAAATGTAGAAATGTTGGGAAATCCATTACAGGAACATGACTCTCCATGAGCTAGGGGAAGGTGTAACATCTGTCTTTGCATGTTTAATAACATCTAGAGGACATAAGCTTTCAGAAAATGTAAGTTTTGAGTGGTATATTGGATTTCCCTAAATAGTAGAGACCAAAATGTAAAGTCTTTCTACTTGATTCACAAGGCGAATCTCGATAATGACCGGCGTTCTATACATTATCCCTTACTTAACATTCTGATCAATGTTCAGCATGGTCAGACCTTTCAAAAACAATTGGTTTTGTTGGATTATGGGGTAGGGGGTGGGGTGCGCAGTAAGGCCCAACAGCACCTGGTAAGGCCCCGCCTAATATGCAGAATGTCTCATTATGCAGCTCAGTTTATCAAACAAATTACCATCTTTTGTCGGGCTGCCTCTGTTTTTAAGAGGGCTTCAGCCTCATTAAAGTCCTCCTCGTTTGTGATAGGCAGCTGGACGGGGAACGGCTCTCGGCTTGTGGCTGGTCCACTAGCTGGGGTTCTACCCTCGGCCATTTCCCCCATGATGAACTGCACATCTCGTGAAAGTTCCTTCACCACCACTAGCACTTCGGCAAGCATCCCTGTCATCTTTTGGATGGCGAGGTCTTAAACAAGGGTAAAAACAAATTGTCATGAGATAAAAATGTGCAAAATACTTCTGTGGTTACATAGCACAACATTTTTTAATAGACTTGCCTTTCAAAAGCTACCCATTTTCACCTTGTGGGGCACGAAATGGGGTGTGCATGGTCCCATACGGTGATATACTGGCACCTGCAAAACAAAGATATTAATTTATATATTGGGACCATCAACAAAACGAATCACTCTCTGAGACAACTCGGTAGGTACAATTTGAACGGTTGCTGTAAGTTAGTTTATGGGCGCATACATTTTACAAGTTTTCTGTTAACTTTGAAACGTTACTGATCTGATCCCCTCCTCGCTAGTGACACACTCGGTTCGCACTTTTGCAACAATATCGTTGACTTGTTGTCACTACATCAACTGTTTAAATTGTAGCTAGCGTTACCTGCTAGCTAACTAGCTCTAGCACTATTCACATAAATGAATCATGGTCATTCCCTTATTGAGTGATAAAGTTTCCATTTAACGACAAAGTGCCAAAACAAACAACATGTTTATTTTTATTTAAAAAAAAACATAAGTCAGTTAAAACTTACCACAAGCAGGAGTGGGTATCAGCAGTCACTGGAAATGGCGCTGGCTAACTGCAGGTCTAACGGTAGCAGCTAGAAACTGATATGGACCGTTCCAAAGAAATATGTTTTTTGTTTCTTACTTTTTTATTTGTTCTCTGTACAGGTTACACACATAACCTAAGATACATGTTAAAAAAACAATCACAATCAATCGTCCAAGCATTGTGTTTAATTAAAAATATAACAATTACAAATATATAAACCCCCTCATCTTAATGGTCTCACCTAGCAGTAACCGCCACTCCTCGTGCGTCCCGCCTGTTTAACTTTGACAGCATTGATTAAACATTGATCTAATGTTTGCAATTCAACCATTAAATTCAACCATAATTCAACGTTGATTCAATGACATTTTTTCAACTTTCAATTCTTCAGTGGTTGATTCACCAACACATTTCAACCATAACCATAAATCAACCATTTCAACCAAAATTCCATGTTGAAATAACATCTTCTGCTATACCAAATTCCATACACGTAATGAAGCTAAAAATATAAACAACTACATCATTATGTTGATATCCTATATTTTTTACAATAAAACTTACGTCAAACATGTCTTCTAATATCCTCAGTTGTTGGTATGCTGAGCTGCATCGAACACATTTGTAAATTACTTTCCTTGAACCCATTGTGCAAGTTCACTTTAATACCGCGTGCTTAAGGCTATATGTTGCTGCTGATTGGACTGCAGTTCTGACACACCCACCAAACAAGAGAAAACGTATCTCAAACCCCGGTGCAGGCTTTTACTGTTTATGGGTGCACGCCGTTTCCAGGAAACATGACGTTCAACCCGGAAACCGTAGCAAAACGCTGCGCACCGTTTTGAACTTGAACGTGCCCCCGGTTTCCCTCAAAGATGACTGCAGCTGGAGAATTGAAATGTAGCTATAGATTCCGCTATTCCGTCTGTTGTAAAAGAAATCGGCAGCGCATTCATTTTAAAAGACAAACAGAGAACTGCAATCAAGGCATTTGTTGATCGGAAAGATGTGTTTGCCGTCCTTACTACGGGATTCGGCAAAAGTTTATTTTATCAGCTGGCTCCGATGGTCGCTAAGAAGATGGGTCGCACTCATGGAGGACCAAGTAAAAGAAGCAACACTCATTATTTTACTACTTCTTCCAGCATGCGTGAGTACTGTTGACAACTTATAGCTCATAAAAAAAAAAACACTTACTGAGTTGCTCTGATTGGTTGTAGGTCTATCCAATTGAGTGCAGGTTTTTTTTCCTGGTTCGGTTAAGACACGCCTCATAATCAAAGCCCTAGCAGTATCAGACTCACATTCTGACTAGAATATGAGGCCCCGTCCACACTACTGCGTTTTCGTTTAAAAACGGAGACCTTTTGCTACGTTTGCACCACCCGTCCACACTAAACGGCAAAAACGGAGACCCAAAACGGAGAAGTTTAGAAACGCTGCCGATGCGTTTTTCGTTTTGAATCTCCGGAGGGCGTTTTAGGCCCCGTCCACACTACTGCGTTTTCGTTTAAAAACGGAGACCTTTTGCTACGTTTGCACCTCCCGTCCACACTAAAACGGCAAAAACGGAGACCCAAGACGGAGAAGTTTAGAAACGCTGCCGACCCGTTTTTCGTTTTGAATCTCCGGAGGGCGTTTTAGTGTAGACGGGTCAAAACGGAGGACTTTAGAAACGATGACGTAGTAGAGGCTCACGCTCGGCTCTATGATTGGGTGTCATCAGTCATGGCGTATATCTTTGCTAGCAGCTGTTGTACAAGTAAATTCTGCATTTTACAACGCTATAACTGCTACATGCGCCGGAGTCAAGCTATTATTCCAGTGATCTGTGACAATTCCCGTGTGCAGCGGCGGCGTTGACCGTACATGGAGCGTCGGTTTGGGGTTAACCCAGAGCATGGTGGGATAATTTTATCAATGAAGTTGTGTTTACACCGGCGCGCATGCCCAGTGTTGGTGAACGGTCACGTGATCCGCGTTTTCAGTAGTTTTAATGTGGACGGAGATCAATTCTAAAATGCAGCTAAAACGCTGGTGTGGACGGAGATCGTATTCGTTTTAATTATCCGTTTCTAAACTAAAACGCAGTAGTGTGGATGGGGCCTGAGTATGACGAAGTCAGGCTAGCAGGATATAGTATAGGCTACAGAAATTGAATAAAGTTATCAAACAGTCTGCACTGCATAACTTATAAATTAAATATAGACCAATCCTTATTAAAGCAACAAAAGTTATTTTTAGTCAAGAGCAGTGAGTAATTTTCTCTGTTACCTTGTTCTTTGATTAACTTTACTGACAGACAGAATTAGTGGCTGGTGTCACTTTAAGATCTGACGCTGCTGACAGAGACAAGGATCTCACACATGTCTCATTCTCTTTCAATGCTATCTCACGACCAATTCGTACGAATTCGTAGTGATTAAAAGGTGGCTAATTCGTACTAATTCATATGACCTCACTAGTACGAATTCGTAAGATTTGTCTAAACCCACGTGATGGGTAGGTTTAGGGGCGGGGTCAGGGGTAGGTCATTCGTATGGATTCATATGAATTTGGTAACTCGTAAAATATGTACGAATTAGCAAAAACCGTACGAATTTGTACGAGTGAGGTCGTATGAATTCGTACAAATTAGCCACCTCGTAAAATTCGTACGAATTGCCGTGAGATCGGCCTGTCTCTTTCGTTCATTTAAAGGGATAGTTCACCCAAAAATTAAAATTAGCCCATGATTTACTCACCCTCAAGCCATCCTAGGTGTATATGACATTCTTCTTTCAGACGAAAACAATCGGAGTTATATTAAAAAATGTCCTGGCTCTTCCAAGCTTTATAATGACAGTGAATGGCCGTTTATGTTTTGAAGTCCATCAAAGAGCATCCATTCATCCATGATAAAAGTGCTACACTGGGGTGGTTAATAAAGGCCTTCTGAAGTGAAGCAATGCATTTGTGTAAGAAAAATATCCATAATTAAAACTTTATCGACTAAAATAACTAGCTTCCGGCAGATGGACGTACATATAGATTTACAGTGAAAAAATAACCTTTGACATGAAGCATTGATGAACGCGGAAGCGCAGAGGATAGAGCAAAACAAAACGGTCATGAATTAGAAGTCTAAAAATTTGATTTTTTTATTTTTTTTTTAAAGAGAAATGTCGGAGGAGCTTGAGTTTGTTGCAAAGACCTGTTTGTTTGAACCACGGGAGGCCTCAAAACTTACGCTATACTCTTACATCATATGTCATACATCGTCCATCAAGTGTTACTCTTTTGGCGTAAGTCGACTTGCTTAGGCCGTCTGCTGGAAGCTAGTTATTTTAGTCGATAAATGTTTAAATATGGATATTTTTCTTACACGAACGCTTCGCTTCAGAAGGTCTTTATTAACCCCCCAGAGCTGCGTTGAGCACTTTTATGATGGATGGATGCTCTTTGATGGACTTCAAAACAGAAACAGCCATTCACTGCCATTATAAAGCTTGGAAGAGCCAGGACATTTTTTAAATAGGCTATAACTCTGATTGTATTGTCTGAAAGAAGAATGTCATACACCTAGGATGGCTTGAGGGTAAATCATGGGCTAAGTTTCATTTTTGGGTGAACTATCCCTTTAAGACGTTATTTTACTAATTTAAGACTGCTCTTATGAGAATACTCTACAAAACAGACATTTTGGCATAATTGTGTGTGTAATTGTTTGTTCAAGCGCGAAAGAGAACTCGATTCTGGCGCTGTCTGTGCGCACGATATGCGCGCTTCTTTCTGTGTGTGTGTATGTTACATAATCAAGACATTCACAAAAAGCAGGTTCTCTTTTGTCTTGTCGCACTTGAATGGTTTAAAAGCATTTGCATGAAGAACAGCATGATAATATAATGTAATGTTAGCCAAAGGATGACAGAAAAAACGGATGCTGCGTTAATTGCGTTAAATATTTTTAACGTGTTAAACTGGAAAAAATGTATCGCATGCATTAACGTTGACATGACAGCTCTAATATATATATCTATATTACGTTTTGGCCTGATTTTGTTCGAAATGACGTCACACCAGTTCGTTCTTCGATTCTGCTTGAAGTATGGGGAATTCCCTATGCCCTACTCACTCACGCAGAGCCATTGGAAGGGAGCAGGGCTCTTGTGTGTCATTTGGAACGTGTGCCATTTGGAACGCACTGAAAAGGAAGCAATGAAAGATTAGGCTACATAATTTAGGCTACTCATAACATAATATAACATAACTCATTCACATGGAATGTTAGCACCACAACGCTAGGCACCGACAACATATCTTATTATTGCTCTTAATATGATACAAATAAATGTACATGTAGCCTATGTGTGTGTTCCCACTCTGCTCTTAACTTTATAAGGTAGGCCATTTCGGAGATGCTAGCTTTGAGAGCACAAGATCCCACCCTCTCTTCAGAACGCCTCCTCCAAAACACTTTTGTTCCCTCCGCACAGCAGAGTCTGCAACCTGACTGCTGCAGATTCATTTCGGTGTTAATAATGTTGACATAGAAGGAACATAAATCTAAGTCTGAGGAACGGAACAGCTTCAGGTACGGGTTGCCACCTCGTAATTACGGTTACGACATGGCGTGAAGGCAGCATAAGCTTCTTGTTTTGGATCAGAGGAACTGTAAAAGGCAGCTGCTCTTTGTTTCCAGCGCTTGGTGACTGTCTGTCTAAGGCTGTGTCCGAAAGGGGACAGCCATTTGTAGTGGTGTCCGAAACCTAAGGTGCGTTCCATTCGACCGTAAGTGGACTGCGAAGTGGACTTCACAGGGTAATAGGGTATGTCGCCATCTTAAGTCAAGTCATCTTCATTTATATAGCGCTTTTAACAATGGATTGTTTCAAAGCATCTTTACAGAGATAAACATATAATTTAAGGTAACAGAGATTGTTTTGGCTTTATAGCGGTTCTTGAATAATGTTATTTCCAGCTAAAGTTAATTTTGATTGATTCACCTCCGTCGAAATGATCAGAATTTAAACGCAAACCTGTGATTAACGCTGACGGCGTTCACATGCACATTCAGAATTGATTCTATAGTTATGTGCTTTTGAAAATATGTGCGCAGGTTTGTAATTCCATACAACCCATGCCTAAACAAACTACTTGTCTTGCCTATAAATTTTGATACAGAATTTTTTTATTTTATCACTTCGGGGTACGCGAACCGAAATTCACAACGCTTTATCTGTAGAGTGGGAAAGGGATCCTCCATAGGGAGAGGATAGTGGATACTTCAGCACTGCATTGTCATCAGGTCCAGGCGAATCTCCTTCGTCAGATCTGGATACGGCCTGGATCCGGCAGGCTGCGGGAAAACCTCGGGATAAACAAAGACACTAATATTAGCGTAGATGCCATTCTTCTTGTGATGTAACGAGTACATCAAGATTTAAGGGAAGTGTTCCCAGTTCCCACATCACAAGTGAGATTCCAATCCGAAGGGAACGAACATGTTCAGTTTGAAGGGCACTGCAAACGGCGTAGGGAATAAGGGAACATCGATACATCACTTCACAGGAAGTGGAGAGCGGAAACCAACTGTCATTGTGCACCGCATCATCAGTCGGAACTAACCATAGAGCAGATCAGCCGTTGGAATAGATTTTAAATTTAAATTTCTAACGGCTCTGAGTTTACGTATGCATTGAGTATTCATACATATTGTTATTATTATACAAACTAGAGTATTTATGAACGGTTGGGGTGATGAATGTATCTATTAGGCCTATATGATTTTAAATTAGAAAGGAAAGTAAATTACAAAATTTAATTAAGTTATATCATAATCTGTGCGACCATGTTGTTGCCTTTCTTTAATGACGTTGCAGGACATTCCAAATGAGTGATTATTGTCAGCGAAGTCCACTTCAACTGATGTACCGTGTTCAGGGAGAAGGGAGCAGTGAACACTGCGTAGGGACCCTGTCAAATGGAACGCACATAGTGGACGTTACTGAGTGCACTCATTCAATCCCACAATGCACCGCAATAAGTATGTTCAACAGCTAGAGAATACCCATAATGCACTGTGATAGTCACATGTCGAATGAATCCCCGCATCTGACCAGAAGATGGCGCCAGTAGCTGAATCAGCCATCCACTTTTAAAACCGCTAGTCCAATGTGACTAAAGCGTAATATCACACAGGTATAAATTCCCTTTTAATTGATTATTAGATTGTTTAATTACAGTTTACGTATGCTAGTTTCCATGAGTTCAAGATACATCTTTTCATTACATAGCTGCCAGTTTGCTACGTTTTATGTGATTATTAAACAGCACAAACCATGCAAAAGCTGCATCAGCCACATAAGATTTTTCTGTGTACTCTCAATTAGTGTATTACAATTTAAGGAGCATCTTTCTAATGTGATACCTTATCTCTTATTTTAATATTACAAATTTCTGACAAATTACACTCTTTGATAGACATCAATTCACATTTAAAAGGTTCAAGAATAAGCCTGACGTGACACTTTGGAGAATTGCTGGATATATGGTTAGCATTGTGAAAAAAAAGTGCTGTATCATCAGCCAACTGACTGATGAGTATCTGTTTGTCAGCAATAGAGATACCACGAAGACCACAATTAAAAATATAAGATGCAAAAATCTGGGAAGCTATAGTAAACAAATAAGGGGATATATTGGACACCCTTGTCTACCATTGTATCAAGTAAAACCTATAGGGGATGTGCCATATCTTCATTTAATTGTACTACAGTTGTAATAAAGAGTTACCGCCATACAAAAATAATCACCAAAACTACATTTTTGCTCTGATTTTAAAATAAAATTATGTTCTACTGAATCAAAAGCTTTATAAAAATCAAGTAAAAGAATAAAACTATTATTTTCCACCAAATTGCTATAATCAAATAAGTCTAACTAATCTAATGTTATTCATTGAGTCGGTCCCTCATAAATCCAGACCGAGTCTCATCTATAACACTATCATCCAAACATTCTTTAAAAACAAGTCCAAACAAGCAAATATTATGGCAAAAATTGTATAATCGTTTTTAATACCCCACCCTCTATTCAATAGTCCATTTCACTTGGAAATACTGTAGGTCACAACACTGAAGTAAAGTTGGTTGTAACTTCCGGGTCTCGCAGCCGGGTCTTCCTATGAAATTTCTTAAAACTTAATTAAATGAAATGCATGAGTAATAGCCTATATAACAACAAAACAAATCAACTTTAATTATTCTGTTTAACTCTCCCGCCATATTTAAAATTAATCATGAGGACTTGACACCCATGGGTCACGTGACCATAAACGATTAAATTACTTCCTCGAAGTGACCGTCACATGTTCCCTGCCTTCCTTTACGGACTTGTAGAAGGGCCCTTCGTTAAGGGATTGTTCACTTTCGTTTGGAAGGCCCCTACAAATAATGCCCCTTGAAGGGTGCAAAAACGCCATTTGGAATTTGCCCCAATTTGGGGCCTTAACCGTATGATGCATCTATCACTTTTACTTCTAAGCAAAGAACGAAAAACAACTTCCCCGTGAGTATCCAACTTATTTTTTTTAGGTAAGAGTGGGCGTGGCCTATTTAAAATAATTTTAATGTGTCTGGGTTCCAGTGTCATTTGCTTCCTGTTATTTTTAGCTGTCCAAGATATTGCAAACTGGTATTTCTTACCATATTATTTTGTAGCACAAACATTTTTTTTAATGCATTACGAGCACGAGCTGTCTGCAGTTCACTTAACGACCACCAGTGTCGCTAATAACAAGGGTTCCTGAATTCTACATAGCCCCTTTGAAATTTGCAAAAGGATATTTTATGTTTGGGAAGAACGGGTATATGTGTAATGTGTCTAAGAGTTAAGGCTCGTTAACATCAAGGACGATAACGATAAAGATATAATTCTAAAAATCGTATATTTCAATATTAAAAAATAACAGAGTTCACACCACAGCTATAATGATAACAGGACAGAGAAACGATATCGTTGGAATCACTTTCAGAACAATTTTATCCAGCTGATGAACGATAAAAACATTGACAGCCAATCATAACCCATCCTGCTGTAATGACTTTGAGCGTTTAGAATAAACAGAACGATATCGTCCGCTGGTTTGGACGCTAATCTATATAGCTAGTTATCGTTCTTGGTGTGACTGTGAACGGGCCTTTAGCCGATACATAAATCCTTGTTATTGTTGTTTACCTGTTTTTTGTTTTTGGATAAGATTAAGAATAAATGATAAAAATAGTAGCCTATTCTTGATTCTACCGATAAGGATCTCTCCCAACAGCAACATACAAAAACACCATGGGCAGCTCAATACAAAATAATATAGCCTACTACAGTTTAGACCAGTTGTCTCAAGTTATTTCAATGAAGCCGAGTAGCATTCTATGCCATCAGGAATCATTCTTTTAAACATCTATTTAACATGCAGTTGGGCAGCTCATGTTTTCTCTTGACTTTGAATGGAAGACATTGTGGTGGGTCTTAAAATAACCCACCAGCAGGGTTAGTCCATATTTGACCCAGCGTTGGGTTGCCAAAATAACCCAAAATGGGTTGTTTTAACCCAGCAATTTTTTAGTGTAATGGAGTCTGGTTGTCATCTAGTGAAAAAGTTTGGTACTGCGCCCAAACAAAATCTTACTGAAAGCTCATTTTTTGAAATATCAACCTAAAATTTGAAACACAACTTATTCAGATTTTTGGCTTTGATTTTTTTTTTGTGCAGTTTTAGAGTCGCCCAGGTTTTGAAAATATATATTTTATATAAAATATGAATAATTAAATTGTTTACACTGTACATTTTCATAAACTCAAACTTCTATAACTTTTTTTCTGTTTCACTTTCTTAATTTATTTCACTTCTAAAATCTGGCAAAAATCTGCCAAATGTGTTCTTTAAAACGAGACCAATCTTACGTCTATATTCCAAAGCATTCTTGAATTACAACCATTTAAGTTTGAAATGTGCATTTTCATCTATATTCAAAAAAGCGGGGGTGACACTTAACAGAAGGAACATTATACAATTTGACATTGTATTAATGAATAAAAAGCTTTTTTTAATAAGCACACAAGTCTCAAGAGTAAATGAATAGCTCAAAGACTGTTGTACAACACACAATTTTTATTGAATTTCATTCATCATTGAACCTAAAACAATATAATGAACCAAAGTGTTAAAGACACATGCACTCACTCCTAGAAACACATAATTGCATTTCTCTCTCCCCTTTAAATAAAGCTTTCATTCAGTTTTACATCTCTCATTCCCTGAAGCAGAGAGGTTCAGACAGAGCCTGTTACTCCTGAGAGCAACGTTTATCATGGTTTTAAAACATTTCCCTCATGTTCTTCTTCTAACGTTCCTAAAATACAGCATTTTGCTTAAAATGATTTTTCTTCAACTTACTACTGCTAGTAAAGACAAAGAAAAACATGTTGTTGTTTTCTTTTCAGAACAGTGGAAATGGTCATTGGTATCATTTGCAAGATTATCTTTTGTGCGTGACTTCTTTTAAAAATGAGTTTGCGGTCATACTACACCTTCACATATACGCAAGAACAAATTATTTATTGCTGGTTTGTTGCTATACTGCATATGAGTCGTCTGGGGTACCTTAACATTGTAAAAAGTAATAAATATGAAAATACCAGGCTCAAAGAAACTGATTGCACTTAATTTGCTGAGATCCCCAAACCTACACACTAGCCCGGTGATACCTCTCATATTAGCTATAGAAGCCGCTACAGGTGATAAGCAATACACAATAAATGAAGTACAAAGAAAAAGAAAAATGACTGTACTGGAGAACAAGTGACAAAAGCACTTAATTCTATAATACAAAGGCAATCACAGATTGCAAACCTTTGAGGCCTTCCAACCTTTAAATGGACTTCATTACACCATTTCAAATGATTCTATGAGTTTACATTAATACAAATAGGCATCCTTGATGTTTTAACTTATGTTTGACTTTTATTTCAAGGTGCCACTTCATTTCTCGACAACTAATGTTTCTAGTTTTACTTTTGGTCTGCGTTAGCAACAAAGTATGACAAAAATATGATAAATTCAGTCAATATACTACACTAACCAGCCTGCACAAATGTAATTGGCAATCAAACCTCTCTGGAACTCATAATAACACTCAAGGCGGTCAGTCTGTATGGGAGTCTCGCAATGCTGCAGGTTTTTTCCAAAATTAAACTACAACAAATCCTATATAGACAGTACACAGACCTCTTTGGATATTTTGCACAGTCTTGAATTTTTTTCCCTTTGATTTCTCTTTCAGTTCTCCAGCACAAAGTAAAACACACACAAAAAAGTGCACTTCCACACCACCTTTTTTCCCTAGTCTTAGACATAGGACCAGCACACACACTCATTTGTATACACAAAGTTTCACCAAGCTATGATTTTGTACAGTCCTATATTGGCAGTCCAGCAACCTGGTAATAAGACTGATGTTACCAGTAACACTACTGCAAGGAACTGTAACAATGACGACGCTGATGGTAGTAATGGATGCCAGGGGTGTTCGAAGGTGCTGTTCATGGCACACCGGGCCATCTCAGACCAACCCGCTCTTTTGTTTTCTTGTATCATTATAAAGAGGAGCAAAATTAAGAGCAGAAGTTACGCTTGGACAGAAACCAGGGACACCCAATATAGTCTCAGTTTGCACGCCCTCTTTTTTGGCACTCTTCGGAGCTCATTTCATGACCTCTGACACCCGCTTAGTCATTATGAGGCTTCTCAGTCGAGCCCTGTGGAAAAACAGACAGTCCGTTAGTAAAGAAAATACAGTGTTTGCATTACCAAATAAAACAGCTTGATTTGCATTATGTCCCTGATTCCCATAGAATATAGGGCATAAACTGTTCTAGAGTGCAATACATGCAGTAATTGAATTAATGTAGTTAAGTATTGGAAGTCAGTTAAGCAATTCAAAATTGGTAGTCACAAAGCTGAACCTGGTCCAGTTAAAGCCCACTTGGCCCCTCAAAATTGTTACTATAATTAGTATGCACTATAACAAAAACAAATTATACATGGCTTGTGTGGAAGGGGGAGTCCTGTAAAATATGATAGCCTCTCATAGGTCAACACTCTCTCACATGCCTCACCCATGGGCAGCTGGCTAGCCTCCCAAGAAGTGCTATCTCTACGAAAACTAAAGATTGCTATATTTGATCATCCAAACTAGGGGTGTGCACGAATATTCGATCTGTAATTAGTATTTGAAAAATAAAAACACCATTTGAATTTTGCTACATATGTTGCTTTGCTGGCCGTAAATGCAGTGAAATCCTAAGCATGCAAACTAAAACTCGCAGTTATTACTAAATGCACTGGGTGGCGCTCTGGAGCGTGTAAACAAGTTGAATGTATTTGATCACAGAATGTCGTTGTCTACCTCTAGGGGCAGCGAAGTTTGGAATTACTTTGATCAAAATGATTACTATGGATCAACATGTTGTGTGGAAACATATTGTCAGGTGAAAGAGTTATCATATATCAACACCATGAAATCACATGAAATCCAAACACCAGTCGAATGAGGAAAGACAGATATCCATCACTGCATTCACGATAGGTAGGCATAAGCACAGCTGTACCCCGAGTGATCCGAGAACTTATCTGATAGCAAAATGATCTCGAGACATATCCTTCCCTAAAGGTCTCGTCGAGGGAGACCGGTTTAAAAACAGGACACACAAAGCGCTGTAAGAAACTTCGCTTAGCACACCGAGTACATGCAACATCTGTCGACGGAACGCATTTTCTCTGCACCCGGCTTTATCAAATTGACGCGTGTAAAAAACAAAAGTTTGGAAATGATTTTGAAGTTTGAATCGTCACAGAGCGCAGCGGCAAAAGTTGAACTATTTTGAACTTTGACCGCGGCCTGCACTCGAGCATTTCAATGGTGTGCACCAATGCGCTTGCGCTTTGGTCGACTTAAAGGGATAGTTCGGCCAAAAATGATATTTAACCCATGCATTACTCACCCTCAAGCCGTTCGAGATGCATATGTCAATCTTGTTTCAGACGAACACATTTTCAGTTATTTTAGAAAATGTCTTAGACCCTTCAGTGGATATAATGTGAAGCAATGGGGTCCACCTCCTTCAAGTCCCAAAATGTGCATACATCCTTCACAAAAGTAATCAATCCGGCTCCAGGGGGATAAACGAAGGCCTTCTGAGGGTATTCCGTGCGGTTATGTCGTAAAAATATACATATTTAAAACTTTATAAATGAAAATATCTGACTTCCGGCAACGATCGACGCGCGTTCACGGGTGATGGGAACCGTCGTGACGTAGAACGAACGCGCCTGCGCAGCGAGAGAGCAGAGCAAAACAACGTCTACGTCACGACGGTTCCTACGCTACGTCCTACCTCGTACGCCGACTTCCATCACCCGTGAACGCGCATCGATCGTTGCTGGAAGTCAAATATTTTCATTTATAAAGTTTTAAATATGTATATTTTTACGACAAAACCGCACGGATTACCCTCATAAGGCCTTCGTTAATCCCCCTGGGGCCGGATTGATTACTTTTGTGAAGAATGTATGCACATTTTGGGACTTGAAGGAGGTGGACCCCATTGCTTCACATTATATCCACTGAAGGGTCTAAGACATTTTCTAAAATAACTGAAAATGTGTTCGTCTGAAACAAGATTGACATATGCATCTGAACGGCTTGAGGGTGAGTAATGCATGTGTTAAATATCATTTTTGGCCGAACTATCCCTTTAACACGCGCGCCAGACGCTCAATTCGCGCCATTCGTGCTAACTTGATGCACGAATGAGGCGCATTCGCGTCTACCGCGCCGCGCTCTACACCTCATTCGCACTGCAGGAATTTTGTATGCGCGTCCTGCATTGACTTAACATTGAAATCACTCGCGCCAGACGCTCTATTCGCGTCTGGTGTGAACGCACCATTAACGCCTGAGATGTAACGCCACATTTTTTTTTTGAAGGTGTGCCTCCTCAAAGTCTCCGCCAACAGTATGCTATTTTTATTTACCCGACACGGTGGCCGGTAGGTGAAGTGAGTTTACCCGCCACAACACAAAATCACCCGCATTTGGCTGGTGGTGGGTGCTAATTTCCATCCCTGAGACACACTGTTTAATGTTTTCAATTAAAAGAAAATCTCGAGTATTCTTGTGTATATTTGCTAATCAGAAGCTTGTTCAGAAATGGTGACAAACGTAATGATTTTAAAAAAAAAAAACGTCTTTCTTGTTAATCCAAACAGTGTATAGTGCAAATTGTTTAAAGGGGTCATATAATGGTACATGCACTTTTTCAAGTTGATTGTACTGAAATGTGTGTTGGCAGTGCCTGTACACAACCATCATATAATGATAAAAATCCATCCAGTGGTTTTGTTTTAATCTCCTTATATGTTTCCCCCGTCTCAAATTGAGCCGTTCGACCGTGTGACGTCACACAGTCGGACGCCCCTCCCGCGATTGTTGATTGATAGGCGCGTTTCAACACAGACCCGCCCTTGCTCGTGAGCCAGCTGTCAATCATAGTCTGCGCGGACCGGCGCGGTCATTGTTGATATGCTGGAGCTGTCTATGAGCAGAATGGCGTCTAAGCGATTGTGGTGTTCTGTTCTTGGGTCTAATAACGAACACAGCAGTCATTTTAATGTTCCTAAATCCGAACCGCTGAAGACGCAGTGGTTGAGTTTGTTTTCGAAGGGAATATTCCCCACGAGCAACGTCACTGCTCTCATATTTGCGCGAATCATTTCTCACCAGACTGCTTTATAAACGAGGATCAGTATAAAGCTGGTTTTGCTAAGCAGCTGCTCCTGAATAAAGAATCGGTACCAGATATTCGTGTTCCTGCTGAACCTCTAGAACAACTGAAGTGAGTGTAACGTTTTATTAAACTTTATATTAATATTTATATCTTTGCAAATCGCTTCACGATGAATGAGTCTAAGGTTTACACTCAGGGTACATTACTGCATGTTTTCTATGTACGACGTTCTCCATATAATTCATAATCCCACGTTTATAATGAACAACACGTTATGGTATTGTGTTACAAACGTGTACGCACAGAACAGAGGGGCGGGGTGAGCAAAGCTCATGATCATTTAAAGTCATATGCACTGAAACGGCGTGCTGAAAACAGAGCTGTTTTTGACCAGGTAAAATAAGTGTTTTCTTACAATACTAATGAGAATTTTTAATTAAAGTATATTACAAACTTTTAATTTAGACCCTAAAGAATCATATTAGCTTGTACAAAAATGGCATTATATGACCCCTTTAAGTAAGGGTTAATGCCCGACGAGGAGTCCATTGTCAGGTATTAATGGGCGGCGGCGAGGCGTGAACCGTCCAACGCGCAGCGACCTCCGCCGAAGTCCATTAATACCTGACAATGGACACATCGAAGGGCATTAACCCGCTTTGGTCACTTGCCAAATGACACATTTTTAAAACATTAGTTTATATTTTAATTAGTTTTACAATCGAAATCTAAAGTTTTTACAAACAATAATCTGGTTTCCCTGGTTACGCCTGACGGTTTATTTATCAACTGGAGATATTTATAGTCCGCTCAGCTCGTAGAACCCTTCAGTTTAACTAACTTACGAGCCAGAAAGTTAACGTATTTTTTTTCATGCAAGTTACACTTTCGTATTTTTTACCTATAATTAAAACACACAGGTAGGCATAGTATAACAGCTAACTAGATGTTTGTTTTGATACAATAAATTGTAAACGGATACTTTGACTGCCTGTTGCTATGGTTACTCACAGCTGATGTAGCCAGCGCATTTATTAATTTCGAACGGTAAACAGTCAGTTTCACCAGAACTCCTTTAGGTGTCCTCTATCACTTTTTAATGGACACCCTGCAGCCAATCAGAATCGAGTATTCACCCAGACCATGGTATAATGGTAATAATCAATGTTTTACTTCAAATCTTCACAAATGGTTCAGTGGTCTGTTAGTACTAATACATGCAAATTTAAATTGGTAAGAGTTATATTTAGAAATAGTCAGTTGAAGACTTCGCTTCCAAATAGAGATTCACAGAAGTCCTGGTTTAGTTGCCTATATTCAGGTAGGCCTACATCTAGTATGGGAAGTCCCTTGAATCTCTCAACTGGCAAATTTCATAAAGAAAGTTGAGAAAAATACTAGCAGAGCACTAATCCCAATTGGTCAAGCAAAATCAGCTGCTGCCAAATCGAAAACACCAAGTAACAACATGTAGAATGCACCACTTGGAGCCAGTAAAGCACTTTGACCATTAGCATGAAAAACAAGGAGCGTAATCTGCTTTCACGCCCTTATTGAGAAAGAACGAGGTTATGTCAGCAAGACAAAGAGGCACAGCTGACTGAGAAGGCTTGGATGGGATGGCACAAACATGCCTCAGACTACAATCAGCAACTAATTAAGATGTCCAAGCATGACGTTTCAGCCCAGGCACAAGATAGTAAGGGTGTCAACAGCACTGGAAACTTAAACTGATCACTCTAAAGGAATGTACTTGATAGATTTTTACACATTACTAATTAATTTAAGTACAGTATAAATCTCTAGTTTTTTCTGAGATCAGGTACATTTTCAAATCAAACATTTTTTTTTTTTTTGGTTCTCTAACACAACAGTGTATAGTGCAGTGTAAAAGTTACAAGGAAAACTGCCAACCACTTTTCAGCTAACTCATGGGTCCACAAAGAAATCCCATTTGAATAAAGTTCTGACCTTCATCAAATACAGTAACCAAAGCTTAAGTTTGTCATTGTGCTGCCTTTTATAAATGAAAAACTTGGATCCCAACTACGTCTGAATCAGTTTGTGAAATCACAGACGTCTTTTGTTAATGACTATCTCAAACGTTGTTTACAAAACTAATCCTGTCTGAATAATGCTTAAGGTGGTATGTTAAATTGTAAACATTGAACTTGTTGTGTGTAATAACCTGGGTCTGAGTCTGGTTTGGTTCCTAAATCATTCACGTTTGTTATTATGAGAATAACTAAGCATTTACACTGAGTACTGTGAATAGCTGAACCATTCCAGGATACAGAGTTTCACTTTTGCTTATGTGGGTGTGCCCCATTTTAAGTTTAATTTCTGAACCACTGGCCAAGTGCAAAGCACTCCAGGAAACTAAAGACAATACTTGAGTAATTTAACAGAGTTACTGTACATGAATGATTTCATGGAATATGAGAAAAAAAAAAGGGTTGAAGCAGAAAATATGAGGAAATGTTTCTCACCATAGCTAGCTGTCGGCCGATATTTCCTACTGTCACTCCACCAGAGAAGAATATACAAGGCAGCCACGAACGTACATACAAGAAGTCTGGAGACGTATACCTGAGAAACAAAGAATAAAGCTCTGAAACAACTGGCAAATAACCTTTAACAACTGTTAAATCCAAGCTATTGGGGAAAAAAATGACATTCAGACCAAAACACTCACAAAAATATCATATCTGATGACTGCAGATCTAAATATGGAACCGAGTCTGTAACTCAGCCGTTACTTGGTAATAGATGACAATGTTTTCCACTGCATGTGTGTCAGTCATAACTTACTGGTAGATGCCATTGTAGACCAGCAGCTGAGCAATGAGAGTGGCTAGAAGAGCAGTGGTCAGCCCTAAACCAAAGCCACTCCTGGAGCGGTCAAACGTCCACCACAGGCCCAGAGACAGGGCAGCCAGAGTTAATGAAAGCTGCACATTATTGGCAAAGTCCAGTTTCTGAGAGGTACTTTGACTTAAGGAAATAATTAGTTAGTTCTAGTTGAGCACTTTCCTTGGATAAATGTTAACAAATGTTTTGAGACTTCATGTGATGATAATTAAAGTGCTCGTGGTATTTGAAGAAATCTGTTATCTTGGTATAAGTACAGTAATAATACATATCTTTTTTACTTAAGACTGGAATACAGTACACCACTTTTGCCTAGATTTTTTTTGTTGTGTTCAGAACGAAACGAAACTTGCAGGTCTGGTGTGTGATCATCAGTTGTTTAGTGTATGATGCCAATCTTTTCCTCATCAACAATTTATAATGTCGGCAGGTGTATGATGCAGAGTGTTTTAAAACCTGTTTCAAAATCAGATTTTAAAAGTGGTGTGGTATATTCCAGCCTTAAAACACAAATTTTAAAAACAGTTTGAAAGTTTTAATTTTCCACAATGGCTACAATTTCATGAGTGGCACTGGTAAGGATACAGCACTGGCGTGATTGATGCCCACAAAAACAGCAATGCAGCGCATCACACTTGCCCACTCCCGTTTAAACTTGTGTGGCTCTCCGAGATGGCGATCCAAACAGGGGTACAACAGACCAACCACAGCTGCGGAAAGAGAAAAGGTAGTGCTTTAATTAACACTAATTCTCCAACAATGTGAGGAAGAGAGAGAGAAAAAAAAAAATCACATTTGATGTCTGAATCTAATTTTAAAGTTAATTATGTTCAAATAAAATTTGTTTGACCAAATGTTTAATAAATAAATAGACGGCATTAGTTTTAGACATACATTGAGTCACATTAAGTGTAAGTTCACTCAAAAGTACTACTGAAAAGGATGTAGACTGTGTATGTCCACATCACCACTATGTGGACTGTGAGGAATGCAGGAGGCGGAGTCGTTCTTCATTTATGTTGCACACGACTTCCGTGTTTCTCTTCTCGGCTAAGTGGCATGTTCGGCGTAACAGCCAATGGCGTGCCTCCCTCGCAGCTCACCAGTTTTGAGCGCAGCCAATTAAAAAGCGGCACCCCAAGAATGAACCCGAATGCCCGGCTGTTTCCAGGGCAGTACTTACTTACAGATAGCGACAATCCCAATGTCAACAAAACTGCTCTCAACCACCAGTCTAGGGACTCTTACGTAATGTAAACACGATATCAAAAGGCCCACAGCAAGCAGACCGTGTTCGACACATACAAAACAGTGTATTCGAGCCCTACCGTTACTGACTTACCAGCAGCTGTGCCGCAGCAGAGGGGGATCCACCAGGCGGAAGAAAACAGCGTGTCCAGCACTTCCTCTGGGAACAATGTAACGTTTCTCTGGATCTGTAGCAAGTTTAACACCAAGGCGAGAACTACTCCAACGAGAAACAATACAAGCCCCCGTCGAATTAAATTAGCGGACTGGAGGCTGTGCAGAGAGCCGTATGCGTGGCTCAGCACTGAGGTTATGATGGACATCATTTCACCCGTTTTACAAGCAATCCAGCTGGCGCTTGACAGGTCCTTCGTCTTTACACTGGTTGAACAGGAGCAGCTCCAACAGTGTTCCTCTAGTCTTGGCATTTGGCACTGTGAGAATCAAAAACGTTATGCATGAGGAAAAAACGCTCAAATACACGTAATAATGTTGAAAGCCAAGCTGGTGTGCTACAAATACTTAAAGTCTTAAAGACAAACTGTTCTAAGTGAATTAGTGGAAATATAGGCTATGAAAACCCACCTTCCTTGGGCAGTATCCTCGTCTACAACGCGACTGTGCCTTTTAAAACTATTCTGCAAAACGCGGCGCAAACAAAAGATGGTTTCAGATGTGTTGTTTGGTCAACTCTTCACGAAACGCTGCTGCCTTTTTTCATTCCACATTACAATACTGCCGCACGCGCGCTTCCTCTGCAGAAAACAAGCGCGGTCATGTCTGGTGAGTCGCGCTGGCCAATCAGAAAACGGCGGGCCATATGACGCGAACGCACGCCACCTCCCTCTCACGGACACGCGTTGTTGATGTGCACGTCCCGTCAGCTGTTCGTTCGCTGGAATGTGTGTGTGTGTGTGTGTGTGTGTGTGTGTGTGTGTGTGTGTGTGTGGACTGACGTGATGATGACAGAGTCATGCAAAGTTTAAAACTTCTGGATTGCTAAATGGCTTAATGATCTTACTTGGCCAAATCCTTTTCACTGAACAATACAGCACTGATTAGAGATTTTCTTGTTTTTCAATTTTAAGTGGTACAGAGCCCCTAGGCCTAAAGGGACATGGTGAAGAAGAAAAAATAGATGGGAGGGAAAATAATAAGTAAATGCTTTTGCGTTCCCTCGCAAATGTTTTGCGTTACCCCGAGATAGCCTACTTTGAGTTTGCTCGCAAAAAAACACAAAAGTTTTTGCAAGCGATCACAAAGTTTCTCGGGGTAGCCTAACGCAAAACATTTGCGAGGGAACGCAAAAGCATCGACTTATTTTCCCTCCCATCTCATATTTATTTTTCCACCACAAAGTCCGTACTACATACATAATCACCTGTTTGAGCTAAAACAAAACTGCCTGTTGGGGAAATGAAGTCTTTTTAGCGGAGCGACAAGAAAGCATTATGTGAATCTGAACACTTCTTGTGAAGAACAGTTTGCTTGAGCGCTTGAGATGATAAAGGATGTGTTGGTTATACGTGACAGTGTGCAGTACATGATGCGTGTGTTGGACAGTGGCCATGAGACTGAAAGGAGGGAATCGGGTCATGATGCTCAGTGGGCTGTTCCCCCATAGTAAATAAGCTTGTGTACACATAGTACATTTATTGATTCAGAACAGAGCAGAGTTCAAACTCTCACCTGAGTGGAACCACTAATCACTAGATAGATGGGTCAGATGTTTGCCCTTTGTCAAGAGCGACCGTCAACAACTAAATTCTCAATGTGGCTTATCGTTCATGCGAGGACATGTGATTGCATAACTTTGCAAACATGGTCGTATACACTTTCACAAAAACAACATGTAGCTGACGTTACTGACATGTGGTTAGCATTGCAGTTGTGTCTGCATTTCAGTTGTGTCTTGTTATTCAAGCTCAAACAGTAGGCCTATGTCTAGAAACATGTCTCAAGTGCTGTGCTGATGCTGAAGATCTATTCATTTAGCAAGTAAGCCCCATTAACTGCCAGATCCAATTCAATGTTCAGTTCAATTAGATTTATTTGTCTTGCGCTTTTCACAATACATAGCCTATTGTTCCAAAGCAGCTTTACAAAGAATCGTGCCAAAGGCGACAGCAGCAATTGAAAAACTGTAAACTTAAGTAGATGAGGAAGAACCTTAGGAGGAACCGAGAGTAGGCTGGGGAAGCCTTTCTCTATAGGACGGGTGCATATTTATGCAACAAATGTATGACAAAGCATATAAACAATCATAGATCTATTTGTAATGCTCGGGAGTGAAAAATAAGCAATTATTTTGTAGAGCTTGGAGATTGACAGAATCCATTGTGAGCTTACATCATATTATCCGGGTGAAAGTACCAAAACTCACAGCTTTGGAATGAGAATGCTCTTTAGCTTCTGGCTGAAGTGAATCATCTTTCATCTTCAGATTGTTTTTCTAAGTGTTGACACTTTTGTTTAAATCCTCAGGCAAGCACAACAGAAAAGCAATGACTAGTGATCAATAGGTCTTTTTTTATTTTTCATATTTTGTAATTAAATATTTAGTGGCTGTTGTTATTCTGAGATATCAGAGATTTAGTGTTGTCGTTCTTACTTACCCAACACTCGGGAAAGACGCATTCTGACTAAAAATAAGAAAATTTGTCATTTCCTTTATTTTAAGGGTGTATTCACACCAGGAAAGTCCGATAGTTCACTTGCTTTGGTCCGGACCAAATAATTTTTTTTTTTTTTTTTTTTTTTTTTTTTACGGTTCGCTTTCACACTGCTCTTTTTGCAAGTGAACCAAAATTTGTAAACAAAACCACACGTGTGCTAAGGTCGTCCATTCATTGGACAAGGATTCTCAAGTAGGGAAATCAGGAAGTGCAAAAAAGGCTCAGCATGGAGATATTTCGTACTGCAATATTTGTTATTTTACTAATTTTGTGTTATTCTGTACAAACGCAATATGAAGAAACTGCGCAGAAGACGGATAAGGTAGGCTATAAAGTTTTGATTCATAGAGAGGGGCTATGTTCACACATTCAAATAATGAGATTCTTATTGTATATACTGCTAACAAGTGCTGTCAATGTTAACGCTTGCGATTTGTCCAGTTTAACGCAGCGTCATCCTTGTATTGTAACTATCGTTACATTATATGAACTGCAAAAGCTTTTTTTGCATCTATGCGCGATTAGACTAAAGAGAACGCGCTGTATGTGAATGTCCTGATGCACACACTCATTCATTCATTCCATTCCAATGATGCACACACGACGCGCAGAAAGACGCGCAACAGTATCGTATGGCCAGACAGCGCGCCGAAATGGAATTCTCTTTCGCACTTAACCAACAATAACACAAACCATTATGCCAAAATCTCCGACTACGGAAGCCTTTTAACTCAAAGGCGCAGTGCTTTCTTGCAATTGGGTCGGTTCATGTTCACACCATAAACGAACCGTACCAGAGTTCGTTTGGAACCGTACCCAGACCACCTCTTCAGCTGGGTCTCGGTTCGGTTGTTTGGTCCGCACCCGAGTTCGATTGCTGTATTCACACCTGCCCAAAAGGTCCGCACCAAGGGGGGAAACGAACTAGAGTTCGATTCAATCGAACCAAACAAGGCAGGTGTGAATACACCCTAAGTGCGCAAAGGATATATATATATCTCTGCTCAAAAACTTCTTTCATTCCATTACTTTTAAAGTTAATAATGATTCAATAATAATATAGATGAATTAGAAAGGTATTTCAGCTTGGATGCAAATTCAGTGTACACCTTTAAATAGGAACCCTTATTGACTTGAAGGTCTTCAGGTCTTAAGTTTTTTCTCTTTTTTTGTGCACATTATGACCTAGAAACCTAGAAGAGCTATTTTCTAAACCTGTATAGGTCAGATGTGCCAGTTTCGTACCTGGAAGTTTTCCTATATACACCGGGGTTTCACATTTTTTAATGTCAGTACACACAGTTATAGTACACTATTAGGATGAAATCAAAGAGCTGAAATCTGTCAACAACACAAACAATATCTTTCAATCTTTCATTGTGTTGGGCACAATAAGTTCAGTCACTGTTTCCTCAGTCAAGAATCAATCAGTTTTGAGACATGATGTGACCCACCCAGGTTAGTGAACATGCTACAAACAATAATCTTTAATCGTTTCTAGAATACATTTTCATCCGTTTCTGTCCTCTAGAAGCTTCAGGTTCCAGTTCAGCGTCATGAACTGAAGACCGCATTCAGTGCCATAATGAACAGGAAGCTCATGCAAACAGATTTTTGCAGGCTTGATTTCATTTTTGTCCGGCTGAGAGGACAATACGCCATGTGGAAGGTCTGCCCATAGTGACTTAAACTCGGCAGTGCTTTGTGGCAAAACATCTGTGTGGCAATATGTGGGAGAGAGATAAGGTCTGAGGAGGGGGAGTGGGTGGTACAGAAGCATGAGGCAGACAGGAAACTCCCTACGGCCATCCTTCCTCATATTACTGAGGTCCCAGTGAGGCTCTTCACATCCTTCAACACCACGCGTACATGATTTCATACAGTTATCACACTGCAGCACTGTATACAAAATTTTTTTTTTCTTCTTCTTTACAAATGTTTGCAATCAATTCAGCTGAGCCACTTTAATGAACAGACGCCATTCAAAATGTAATTTTGACTATATAAGCAAAGTGGCGGAACCAAAGGTAAAAAAAGAAAAGAAAAAAGAAGGCTTTACTTGCATTGACCTGTAAGAGCTGAAGGACATGGTACTGAATAAAGAGAAATCAGGGAAAAGAGAAGCCTTGAAATGGCTGGTAGAAACGTGATTGTATAAAATGAAAGTGAGGGCACTCAACAATGACTGTAAGGATTTGGACACACAAATAATAATATTTTATTTCATGTTATGTTAAGAAATTAATAATTATCCATAATCATTCAAATATCACCACTTCTGGACATCATTTAAAAGATAGTTCACCAAAAAAATGATGTCATAATTTACTCATCCTCATGTTGTTTTAAACCTACATGACTGACTTTCTTCTATGGAACACAAAGGATGCTATTTTGAAGAATGTTGGTAACCAAAAAATACAATGGAAGTCAATGGGAACCAAAACAGTTTGATTTTCAACATTCTTCAAAATATCTTCTTTTGTGAATAATTGTAGGTGGATCCTATCGCATTTTGTGTTCTAGAAGAAAAGAAATGCATAGGTTTGGAACGGCATGAGGGTGAGTAAATGGTGACAGTTTTCTTTTTTTCTCCATCAAATAATGGATCATTATTTATGTTACAAATCTAATTACTTGCAATGAAGCATTAAAGAGCATGCCAAAAATGTATATTTAAATTAAAATATTTAAATAAAGGAAAATTTTTGCAAAGCACTGTATACGTTTTGTATTTGTATACAAACACATTTGCAATATAAACGACTATATTTGCAATATAAACGATATAAAAAATCTTTTATATTCATCCCTGCCATCCCCATGCAGTCTCTGTAGACTTCAGCAGCAGGATGTTATGACAGATCAAATGAATCCCAGATGAAGCGTGGCAGAGATTAAGCAGCAAGTCTGGGTGGAATAGTAGCATATTCAAAATAATGAAAATGTTAAAGTGGCTGCTTTAAATTGACTCATCAGGCGAGACATCCTTATGCCCTCCCCTGACACAACATGAAGTTATGTAGTTGAAATGTTCTAATCCATCCTTTGAGACACAGGATTAAGCTCAAGGGCCAATTTTATCCTCTTTCACAGAATTTCTGGCAATACATTGCTGGGGGAATGCTTGTTGATGTGTTGCATTTTTCTTACATATATTTTTTCCCTCCTTTTAGATGTAAATACAGAGCTCATCTTCATTTGCTGTTGGGCTTATAGTTTTTGACTTCACCTTACCATTTTGAATTAAACCTTCAGTTGTTTCCATTGATTTATCATTGGATGCAGCTGGAAGTCTTTTACTGAGAAATATATATATATATTGATACTCAAAGCGCTTTACATATGGAAGGGGGGGATCTCCTCAACCACCTTTTGTTGGGTCCTCTAGAATTAACACTCTTCAGTGGTGTAGTCTAGTTATTTGTAGTGAGTATACTGTGATATACCAGCCCAACCCCCCCCCCCCCCCCCCCATCCCCCACCGCCGCCGCCGCCGCCGCCGCCCAATTTTCTACTGTTTAGTGTTAATCGCCATCTAACTCAGCCAGTAAAGAGCTACATTTAGCCTTAGATGTTATTAGTCCATGAGCCAGGGCCCCAAATTTGGTCCATCGGTATCATCTGGGGGGACAAAGTCTCAGTGATTTTTGGAAAGGTATACACCCCTAGTACTAGAATAATCACGATAGCAGTGCAGGGGTGGTAGCGAAATCACTTTTTTCTGCTCATGAAGTTACTAACCCCCCTAAAATAAATTCCGTTTTTGAAATCTGGTGTATATCTGGTTTAGGCTCATGCTAGGGATATTGTCAATATTCTATAATATCGTGCTTGGTATCGTTGGAAAGGGGACATTTTAGGCTTTCATTTAAGGCCAGTACTGAATCTGTCTGACAAACACAGAGGTCACATGACTTCTTTAAACCAGAAATAACACACATTTTTTCACACTTTCCGCCTAAACTGTATGCTTTCTTTTATCCATGTGGCATGAAAGAACACCAGGGACACAAAACCCAACAACTTCAATACTCAAGGCACTCCGATGAGTCAGAAAATGTATAATATACCCATACTATTTATTTGTGAGAGCCTTAAATTAGACTTGTGCAGCCAGCACAATTCTTCAAAATAGAATAGAGCCAATAGAATGGACAAATAGAATACCCTAGTCCAGGGCCAAATGGCTTATTGATTCATTTAAGATTGTAATAAAAAGTAATTGTTTCAATAGTGTTGTCAACATTTACACTTGTAAGTGGTTTAACAAAATGTTTCTATCATGTATTTTTATATTCACCCACTTTCAGTTAGAATGTCAGAAAGTAGCTCATGCACGGAATGTTGATGGATTTTGACAGTTTGACAAGGTTTTGTCAGTTTTGTGAAAAGATTGTTGGTTCAGTTGACTGGTTATAACAACACTACCAACTATGCCATTTTCAATCAACTTCCATTGAGTTCCAGGGGTATTAAATGTAAGTACAAAATACTTTTTCTCTTGTGCTTGTGAATTGGTGGGGAATAGTAGCTAATGTAAGCTTGGTGTTTTTAGCAGGCTAGCTATCTAGCAGGCTAGCTAGCTTGCAGGTTAAACGGTGTAACAGTCAGGGATGTGATTGTGCGAGTGAAAAAAAGCAGGACATTTTTTTAAGGCCAAGCGTAAAGCACTTTTTACTTTTTAAACACCTGAATCAGCCATTTACTGCATGAACTACCAGGAACTGTGATGAGTGACACACATGGAAATATATTTAACAGCTATAATTTATTTCTAGTAATGCAAAACAGGACGTCTTAACTTATCTTTGGGGAAGATGTAAGGGTGATAACTGTTCTGTAAAGAAAACAACTGTGTTTCCAATACCTATCAATCTCATTCAGTAAATAAAATTCAACTCAAACTTCTACAATAGGAATAGGCAACATAAAATGTTTTTTTGTGTGTTTTAGTAAACTGCACATCATATTCTGGCTACATAGATAAAACAACCTAAGAACCATTTATGAATTATATTAATGCTTTTTACGCATTAGAAAATGAAGACTACATAATCTTATCAGCATGATGAATAAATTATATTAACTGGAATAAACTGTAGCCTACACAGAAAGGGAGCAGAGAATTTGCGTGCTCTTTATACGCATAAATGACCTTTTACGTATAAATGACCTTTTACATGCATCCAATAAGCAATTTAGTGCCGTAGGCTTCATATGATATGCACTTTCTTTGCCTACCAGATGCACGTATTACTTTTGCGTATAAAGAGCAAGCCTAATAAAAGCACTCGTGCTATAGGCCTAGATACGCAGTGCCAGGAACGATCATGAGGCTGTCCATAACTTGGGTCTAGCGCGAGTTTAAGCACGCACAAAACTCCCGTTAAAAATCACAGAAACGTGCGACATGAATCTCTTACATCGAATCTGCACTTTGTTGTTTATAATGAAAGTCAGAAGAATTCAGTCAGCGCACTGAACAAAACTATTCGTTTCAGCGATGACTAATCTGAACGCCTCTGATTGGTCATCACGCTCATAAACTCAACGGAAACGTGTGCGATTGGTTAAAATGCTCAACGCTGCAAAACGAAATCTGATGGAAATGCCGTAGTCGGATAGATCGAATGAATGTTAAGTATTGTAGTTTGTTTAACTAATATTATCACTTAAACATATTCTATTATATAAATATTTTGAAACAAATTACAACGACTTTCCCAAAACTTCCAAACACCCCCCACCACCCCCGATTTTATTTTTATTACTGATCTGCATGATTCAAGTGGGTCAAGATTTTAGGCTCAAATCACATCCCTGAAAGAATCACATCCCTGAACAGTAACTTCTACAGTGCAGTCATGGCTCTCAAGTGTCATGTGACAGTCACTCATTTCGGTCTTTTGTCACGCCCTCTCGCCACACATTGTATTTCTCACGCGTAAAAACTATTTATAATATATTTAATATGCCGCAGCGCCCAAAATGTCTCTGGCCGAGCCAGTCTCATTATGGAACCGGCAGGAATCAATCGCTGTAAAAATAGAGAGATGAGCCGTCCAAGGTCTGTGCAGTGTCAGGTTTATAATGGACGCGCACTGCTGTGGAGATGCTGCAGCACATGTGTCGCGTTTGAGCTCCGTGTATTTCTGCTGTAGTTTCGGGTTCCCTTTCGAGAACGTCTACTTCGTATATCGTAGTTATACGCAGTGGGGAAACTCATTTTCCTCGAATTCGGAAGCCTAAAATGTAAAACGCATTTTGCAGCTGCACAGCTAGTACAGTGAGTGTCTGGCTCACTCATTGGCTGTGCTGCGGCAAAACTGCACATCCAATGGTGCGGGCGGCTCCAGCGTGTGCGCCAATAAGCTATCATTACGTCATACACGTCAGAGCCCGCCACAAGGCCTCCTCGGAGTCGGCTCGATGGCTGGTTTCTGCCGGGGCGCCAGCAGGCCCCTCGTCACAGGCCTGCTTCGTTCTTCCCCGAGGTCCATCAGGAACTGTCGAAGACGTGGTACGCTCCCTACTCTGCACGCACAGGATCCTCTGTCTCCGCAACGCTCTCCTCCGTGGACGGCGCGGCGGAGAAGGGCTATGAGTCTTTGCCGCCACTCGAGGAGGCCGTGGCTGCTCATCTCTGCCCAAGCATCGCGGCTAGTTGGAGAACTAAGGAGGTGCATCCTGTGAAGCCATGCAGATACACCTCAGCTCTCGCTGGACGCACTTTCGCCGCCTCCGGCCAAGCTGCTTCAGCCCTGCACACGATGGCGGTTTTGCAGGTCTACCAGGCAAAGCTTCTCCAATCTATGGACGAGACTGGCCCGGAACCCGAGTCCTTCCGGGAGCTGAGGAGCGCAACGGACCTTGCTTTGTGGGCTACCAAAGCTACGGCGCAAGCCATCATGGAGGAGTATGGCGAACATGGACGTGCTCGAGCGCCACCTGTGGCTCACGCTCACGGACATCAAGGAGGCGGATAGAATGGTGTTCCTCGACGACCCGGTTTCCAGTTCAGGCCTCTTCGGCCCAGTGGTGAAGGGCTTCTCTGAGAGGTTCACTGAGGCTTAGAAGTCATCCCAGGCGATGCAACACTTCCTCCCCAAGCGTTCTAGCTCGTCCTCGAGCAGGCCCAAGTCCGCGCCTTCTCCGTCTCCTCAGCGAGCAAAGCCCGCCAAGCAGGCCACTCAGCCCCGCCCTGCAGCTGAAGCCCGCCAGCCCGCTAAGCAAGCTAAGCGCCACCCGCAGCCCCGGCGCCAGGGTCCTCGTCCCAGCGGCACGTCGGATCCCAGGCCTCCAGCTTCCTCCTAGCATCGGGGGAAAAGGGAGGGCTTGTGTCTCGCGCTAGCCGGACCACCTTCCAAGAGGCCCAAAAAACTTCTCACAGCTCCCTGTTTAGTTCAGGTGGCTGGGCATTTTACTACTGTAAACAGGCCCGCTGCACTGCGCGAGCCTTTGCAAACAAACGCCGTTTTCACAGTGGCCCAAATAAAGCACAAAAAGAGTATGTTTCAAGCACGGGTTCACAGTCCCCCTTCATTAGGCCCCCTGTTTTTACAGCTGCTATTTTCTAGTTCCAAAAAAAGACGGCGGTATCAGACCCATTTTAGATCTGAGACATTTGAACAGAGCTCTCATGAGACGGCCATTCAAAATGTTGACCATAAAACAAATTCTCGTACAAATTCGCCCGGGCGATTGTTTTTTTACTGTGGATCTGAAAGATGATTACTTTCACATTCAGATAGCCCCCCGTCACAGGCCATTCTTGAAATTTGCCTTCGGGGGTCAGGCTTATCAGTAAACAGTTCTGCCCTTCTGCCTGTCTTTAGCACCTCGCACGTTCACGAAGTGCATGGACGCGGCGCTCTCACCCCTGAGATTTCAGGGGGTGCGCGTGCTGAATTATCTCGACGATTGGCTGATTCTAGCTCAGTCGAGAACCGAACTATTGTCTGGGTCTAGTTTTTAACCAGATGTGCGATGACGTTGAGTTTGCTTTAGAAACAACCGTATTCTGCTTGCTTCCAATTCCTCACACACATACACCACTCGAACCTTCCGTAAAATAATCTTTCATAAAGTTCGGAAAGGTTGAAGCGAATTACAAGGACATTCACAGGCTTCATTGCACAGGATACGCTGTGAGAGACGCGCGCTTTCTTTGATGTTACACAATTGAAGTGTGCTGTCTCGCCCGTCGGTATTTTCCTTACAAATGCTCTACGAAGTCATCATTTGTGTGGTTTGGAATGCAGTGGACTTATATATTTAAAATATGAACCTCACTAACAGAAGGCTGCTTTCAATTTCAAATGCTGACGCGCGCTTTGTTTGTGAGACTGCTCGCGCATGCGGCTGTGCGACTCCCAAGGGGGTAATCCATCGAGCGGAAGTTGAAGCCGGCCGGGTGCCGCCATCTTGTAGCAGAACTTCACTTGCGTTAGCATTTCCATTGACTACCATTCATTTTGGCGTCACTTTGACAGCGAATAACTTTACATCTGAGGCGTTTAAAGACTCCATTTGTCCATTATTTATTTCTAAAGAAACACGACAATGTAGAAAGGGCTCCATTACCTTCTATGTTACATTATGGCCCCGTAGAAACAGTTTTAGTAAAAATAGGCTAACGATTGCGTCATAACCACTCGACTCTCTGTCGCGCTGTACAGAAATTACCGTACAGACAGGAGGAGAAGCTCGCAGGCAATCGGGGGGACGTCCCGTCAAGGGAGAAGCCCATAGATAATGAGTCCATAAAAGCAACGGAATACTTACTCCTGCTCACTCACGCCAAAGAACTCTTTGCTCAAGTTCCCCGTCTCTGCAAGATTAACGTTGGCAATTTTCACGCACAGCTACTAGAAGATTCACGTCTGTCAGACAGGTTGCTCACGTCATCAAGCTTAGTTTGAGTCGGTTTGAGTCTGCGCGTCAGGAACGGAAGTGCTCAGAAATCGCTAAAAATGGGCTTCAACTGTCTCAACTGAGTTCCAATGAGATGGCTCTGTCCATTTCTTATACTGTCTATGGCGACTCCGTGTAGTGGTTTAATGTACTTGTGCAAAATTAACGTAAACACAGCCAGTTATGTCTTAAGAGATTAAACGGACAGGACACACCGCATTACTTCTTTTATTTCAAAAGAGATGCGTGCGTGAATGCAGCTTAGGCCTAATAGATCTCCCGCAGTGACATGATGTCATAGTAAAAAACAACAGTAAAGATGAAGAAAAATCACTCACAGTTCTTGAATGGAAAACGTTCAGATAATCTATAGGCTACTGAAAGCACTTTTTGTTTGTTGTTTGTTATATTTTTCTATGCTCCTCTTTATTATTTGTTATATTAGTTTAAAATTCTTAACATTCAACTGTTTTAATAAAAACAAATTAATTTGTAATTATTTTTTAAAAAGTACTCAATTACTTATGTAAACTAATGAATTAATAAGGGAGGGAGGGAGGGGAGGGGAGGGGGGGGGGGGGGGGGGGTAGATAAAGAATCGTTCTGGAATCGGATCGTGACTCCCAGAATCGGAATCGGATCGGATCGTGAGGTGACCAAAGATTCCCACCCCTAATAAACATGCTGGTACAGACGTACCAGTTCGGCCTGATTCGGCTCGAAGTCGTTCATCTTCGGATGCGGCGCCGCGCGCGATGTTACAAAAAGTGCCGTGCACACCGCCAGGCGAAATTGTGGCGTTCCGATCGGCTCTTTAATATAACTTTGCAACATGCACTTGTTACAATGAACGTCTCACTCAACGTCTTAATTTTTTTTTTATTCTGCTATTTATTCCATTCAATTTAAGACGCAGACGTGACGTAGACGTCACGCAGACGTGACGCAGACGTCACGTAAATCACGTGTGGCAGTGAAGTGTATTGTCAGACGTTTACGTGTCATTCACGTGTAGCAGTGAAGGTATAAATTGTTTTTTTCTCTAACACGGGTTTAACACTCTACTCAGCACAGCTCAGTGCAGTGTGCCAGCGGTTGCGATCGGTTCTTTAATATGACTTTGCAACATGCACTCGTCTCAATGAACGTGACACTTGCGTCTGTCTTATAACGTCACGTCTGCGTCTGTTATTTTTTAATATAGGATTTTTTTTTTTTTTTTTTAATTTTAAAAGGCCAGCACTTTGGTAAACTAGAAAACAGAAAACTCGATCGCACAACCACTGTTTCTGTAGATCCTTTAAATAGAAGAATAGAATTAAAAAATAATATTTTTATAAATAGGCCTATAAAACTAGGCTATAGGCTACTAAAATGGTTACAAAAACATAATGTCGGATATCCGAAATAATAGGCTACTACAATCTGCAAACACAAGGCTATGAACACAAAACAGTTTAGGCTATGTCATAGGACGTCATTTGTTTGTTTATTTATTTAGCCTATTCAGTTTTTGTAGCAGCAGCATAATAAACAAGACGTGTTTCGTTTGTCACATGCTATTGTTTGGGTTTTCAGCGTATTTTTATTCCAAATGTTCTATAGCCTATAATTGAATATACAAGTTTTATATTAGCCTATATATTATATATAATAATAATAATTTTTGTTAATAGGCTATCTTCATTATATAGAGATATAATTATACAAAATACAAAAAGTAGCCTAGTCAAAACGCATAAAGAACATTACATTTAATATTTTTACTATATATTTTGTGCTTATTATTTTTAATTAACGAAATATCAATCATCTTTATAAGATACAATACAGTCCTTTTCGTGTAGGAACAAGCAATGCTAGAAATATGTGGTTAGCATCTTAATGTAATCTTTATTTTATTATTTTATTCGTTCATTTACTAATTAGCTGTATGTTAACTCAACTAATGTAATGTAAATAATTGGATACTAATTATCCAATAAATAAGTAAATAATGTAATGATTAGAGTAGCCATAGACTAAAGATTTTTCTTATATTAATTAGGTGCATGCATGGTCAAGCGCACGCATAAATCTTGCTGCAAAGGCGGCAAAAGTACGCGTCAATCTGGATTTAATAAATAAGAAGTAAATATAGCAGACAATAGATAATACGACACGGAGGCGCCGGCGCGCGCGTGAACTGGAGCGCGTCTCATAAATTAACCGAAACTCAGCGTATACTTGCCTCCCAGACCTGAGAAATATATCTATATTGAAATGTCTACTTGTAAACAGAATAATTAAAAACGAAAGAAAACAGACTGCTCTCTGCTTATGTAATCTGTATGAAATGTGCATTTCTCTCTGGCGCGTTCATACTGAAGATCGCGAGTCAGCATCGTCAACTTCATCTTTATTAATAAACAATTAAAATGTCTCCTTGCTATATTTGACATATTCATAATCATTGCTTTTGCCGGTTCTTTGTAACAGCTTTTAGGTGCTTTATCGGCAGCGCCGCCGCATCAAAAACATGTTTGCGTGATGAAAACATGAAAAATGCCACTTAAACACAGCAATTAAATTAAAACAATTAAACAGTTAAAACTAAAAGTGTGTTGTAACGCAAGCGTTACTGAACATGTATACCAAGTAAAATATTACTGAAAATTGATTTGTAATATACTGCATTACAGCAAAAAATAAAATTTGTCACATGCTATTGTTTGGGTTTTCAGCCTATTTTTATACCAAATGATCTATAGCCTATAATTGAATATAAAAGTTTTATATTAGCCTATATATTATATAATAATAATAATAATAATAATTTTTGTTAATAGGCTATCTTCATTACATAGAGATATAATTATACAAAATACAAAAAGTAGTCAAAACGCATAAAGAACATTACATTTAATATTTTTACTATATATTTTGTGCTTATTATTTTTAATTAACGAAATGTCAATCATCTTTACAACAGAAGATACAATACAGTCCTTTTCGTGTAGGAACAAGCAATGCTAGAAATATGTGGTTAGCATCTTAATGTAATCTTTATTTTATTATTTTATTCGTTCATTTACTAATTAGCTGTATGTTAACTCAACTAATGTAATGTAAATAACTGGATACTAATTACTAATATCCAATAAATAAGTAAATAATGTAAAATAAATGTATTGATTAGAGTAGCCATAGACTAAAGATTTTTCTTATATTAATTAGGTGCATGCATGTTCAAGCGCACGCATAAATCTTGCTGCAAAGCACGGCAAAAGTAGGCGTCAATCAAACTTCGGTGAAACTCTAAAAACTAAATATTACAACTTTAAAATTAAACATTACAAATAACAAATTTTATTTGTTAGTTAAATCAGCCCAAATGTTTACAACTAGGCTAAGTTATTTTGTGTTGGTCACGAGACTCCTAGTGGTGAATAGTAGGCTACATAGGCCTTCATGCTTTTTATGGTTAATCTTTTTATGATTAAGTAGGCTATATGTGGACATATTGACAAGAAAAAATGGCAAACACAAATTTTAACATGATAATTTGTGTAAATTAATATTTACTAACTATATAATAAAAAGCTATGTATAAGCAAGGTAATATCACTTCATTGCTAATAAAATAGAATTAAAGATCAGTGGGGGAAAATAATACAGAACGAATAAGTGTGTGGAATGTGCTGGAAACCCCCTTGACGCAGACGTGACGTTCTGCAGATGAACGAGTGATGTGGCAGACGCAGACGAGACGTTCGGCAGACGCAGACGTCACGTTCGGCACACGAACGAGTGATGTGGCAGACGCAGACGTCACGTTCGGCAGACGCAGACGTCACGTTCATTGAGACAGGTGCGTGCTACAAAGTTACATTTTTATGGCGTTCCGATCGGCTCTTTAATATAACTTTGCAACATGCACTCGTTACAATGAACGTCTCACTCAACGTCTTAATTTTTTTTTTTATTCTGCTATTTATTCCATTCAATTTAAGACGCAGACGTGACGTAGACGTCACGCAGACGTGACACAGACGTCACGTAAATCACGTGTGGCAGTGAAGTGTATTGTCAGACGTTTACGTGTCATTCACGTGTAGCAGTGAAGTTATAAATTGTTTTTTTCTCTAACACGGGTTTAACACTCTACTCAGCACAGCTCAGTGCAGTGTGGCAGCGGTTGCGATCGGTTCTTTAATATGAATTTGCAACATGCACTCGTCTCAATGAACGTGACACTTGCGTCTGTCTTATAACGTCACGTCTGCGTCTGTGATTTATATATAGGATTTTTTTTTTTTTATAATTTTAAAAGGCCAGCACTTTGGTAAACTAGAAAACAGAAAACTCGATCGCACAACCACTGTTTCTGTAGATCCTTTAAATAGAAGAATAGAATAAAAAAATAATATTTTTATAAATAGGCCTATAAAACTAGGCTATAGGCTACTAAAATGGTTACAAAAACATAATGTCGGATATCCGAAATAATAGGCTACTACAATCTGCAAACACAAGGCTATGTATGAACACAAAACAGTTTAGGCTATGTCCTATAGGACGTCATTTGTTTGTTTATTTATTTAGCCTATTCAGTTTTTGTAGCAGCAGCATAATAAACAAGACGTGTTTCGTTTGTCACATGCTATTGTTTGGGTTTTCAGCCTATTTTTATTCCAAATGTTCTATAGCATATAATTGAATATAAAAGTTTTATATTAGCCTATATTATATTATATAATAATAATATTTTTTGTTAATAGGCTATCTTCATTATATAGAGATATAATTATACAAAATACAAAAAGTAGCCTAGTCAAAACGCATAAAGAACATTACATTTAATATTTTTACTATATATTTTGTGCTTATTATTTTTAATTAACGAAATATCAATCATCTTTATAACAGAAGATACAATACAGTCCTTTTCGTGTAGGAACAAGCAATGCTAGAAATATGTGGTTAGCATCTTAATGTAATCTTTATTTTATTATTTTATTCGTTCATTTACTAATTAGCTGTATGTTAACTCAACTAATGTAATGTAAATAATTGGATACTAATTACTAATATCAAATAAATAAGTAAATAATGTAAAATAAATGTATTGATTAGAGTAGCCATAGACTAAAGATTTTTCTTATATTAATTAGGTGCATGCATGTTCAAGCGCACGCATAAATCTTGCTGCAAAGCACGGCAAAAGTAGGCGTCAATCAAAGTTCGGTGAAACTCTAAAAACTAAATATTACAACTTTAAAAGTAAACATTACAAATAACAAATTTTATTTGTTAGTTAAATCAGCCCAAATGTTTACAACTAGGCTAAGTTATTTTGTGTTGGTCACGAGACTCCTAGTGGTGAATAGTACATAGGCCTACATGCTTTTTATGGGTAATCTTTTTATGATTAAGTAGGCTATATGTGGACATATTGACAAGAAAAAATGGCAAACACAAATTTTAACATGATAATTTGTGTAAATTAATATTTACTAACTATATAATAAAAAGCTATGTATAAGCAAGGTAATATCACTTCATTGCTAATAAAAAATAATTAAAGATCAGTGGGGGAAAATAATACAGAACGAATAAGTGTGTGGAATGTGCTGGAAACCCCCTTGACGCAGACGTGACGTTCTGCAGATGAACGAGTGATGTGGCAGACGCAGACGAGACGTTCGGCAGACGCAGACGTCACGTTCGGCAGACGAACGAGTGATGTGGCAGACGCAGACGTCACGTTCGGCAGACGCAGACGTCACGTTCGGCAGACGCAGACGTCACGTTCATTGAGACGAGTGCGTGCTACGAAGTTACATTTTTGAGCCTATCGGAACGCCATACATTTTTGAGCCTATCGGAACGCCATACGAAATGGGGTCTTGCGCACCCAACGCGCACGACCGCCCACACCGCAATTACGTCATTTTGCCGTGCGCACCTTCGCGCTCTTGCGGACGCGTCGAGTATAAACAAGGCTTCACGTGTCACGCGCGCTTCAGTGTGTAGTAGAGCACACATTGAGCGCTCATTCACAGAAACACGCAGAACATGCTTTAATATTCATAGACACTTAGTACATATCGAGATTTGATTCATTGTATCATTACTTTTGATTTGTTCATTCAAAAATGGCCAAATTGCGTGACGTTACGCTTTACAGCTAAGTTACATTATTTTGTTGCTGGATTCCGCGATTCGATCCGTGTCGCTGCGCAAACACAGACGTCACGGCGGGCGGGCGGCGGGGTGAATTTATGAATGAAAGTTCTTTCACAAAACGATGTTGTTACGAATCCTCACGCTTTTTAAAGAGGGTATACGGAGATCTTTGACATTTCCTAGTGGGCATACGGAAATCCTTGACATTTTCTAGTGGGTAGGCTATACGGCGTATACCTGCGTATCACGTAGACTACCACACCACTCCTTCTATGCCTTCCGAACAAAACTTCAAAAAAAAAAAAAAATCTGTTTAAAAAAATGCAAGTGCAAAACAAGTACTTGAAGATTTAAATTGCTAATGAGAACAGCTCATTATTTGAATAACCATTGTTGCTGTTGGAGAATGCTCAGCAGTTATCATTTGCAAGTTAATTGGAGACAAAATATTCTAGCAACAATAACACACAAGAGCACATTTAGAAATACAGCAAATGTACTGTAATTATAGTATAATTAGTCTGTGCTATATGATCTGATTTTGCAGCTAAAGTACAAAGGTTTTGAAAAACAACATGAAGTATGGGCTCAGTATTGTTAGCCAACCCGCTGACTGCCAGAGCACCTTGTGGTTGAACCAACCAATCATAAAACAGCAACATGTGGGTGTGTGACAGACACTGGCAATGTTCATTCATAAAAAAGTAAGGTGCGGTTATAGTGCCCTAAAAAGTACATAGAGTACACTGTTTATACCTTTGCTGCTTTAATAAGACTGTTTGATTTTTAGTTTTCAAGTTTATTTGTCTTGTGCACAAAAGGTCAGTGGCAACTGTACACAGAAATGCTTGTGGTGAGGCACGGGTATTCTACAGAAGTAACAACACCAGAAGACAGAGGGTGGGAGGAGACGTGGGGAGAAACAATTAATGTCTTCTTATCATGGAGCTTAAAAATATGCTGGTTTATCAAATGTACATATCATTTATAAACAAATGTATCAGCTTATGACCTATATATAAGGCAGTAAACATTGAGTCTTGCTGTGTGTGTGTGTGTGTGTGTGTGTGTGTGTGTGTGTGTGTGTGTGTGTGTGTGTGTGTGTGTGTGTGTGTGTGTGTGTCCCAAACTCTGGTTAATATTTTATATTTGTTCTAAAATGTTCTAGTGGAATGTTATTTCTGTCAACAACAATAACAACAACAAAAAAGCAAACTTTTCATCCAACAAATGAAATGAACACAACAACAGAACATGTAAATTTTAACCTGATATTAAATTAATTTCTGACTTCAGTTTTGTTATACAGCAACCAGAAATGTTTGCTGCTGTTAGAAGATGTTTATGGCAAGATTTAAGACTCTTTGTTATCTCACATTCATCTATGAATTGTATCCCTGTCTTTTCTTTTTTTCTTGTTATTAGGAGAGCCAAGTTTATCTTGGTCATTTAGTCTGACCCTCTGTTATCTGTAAGACTATCATACCTCTCAAACACACATACTTGTTCTACAGCATTGCCCCGGAGTAAAATATTAGTTAAAGCTCAACACTCCCTCATCTGGCCAGGACTGGAACTAGGGTTTTAAATGCCATGCTAATAGCAGTGACAGTGTTTGGAATGGAACAGTAGTGTACAGTTTAATGCATTTTGTGTAGTATACACTGTATATTCGCAATATATTTTTAAAATAGCCAAAAAACTAAAGCTGCATTTGTGAATTATAGAACTACCTGCAGAGTGGTCATTAAAAAATCCCATGATGTCCGTTTAACCCCAGCATCCTGTCCAAACTTGCCCCATTGGCTTCTGTCCATCACCATGGCCTCCTAATTATCCCCATATGGTATAATGATTGGCTTTAGCTCTCTGTGAGGGTTCTTGCGCACTATGGCTGCTGTCACATAATGCAGGTGAATGGAGGTTGAGGAGATTCCTCCTGCCATATGTAAAGCACTTTGAGTGTTGAGAAAAGCGCTATAAAAATGTAATTAATTATTATTATTATAACATCATCAAATGTATCAGACAGTATATGTTGTTGTCAAATTCAGCATGTGATGTACATTGCACACACAACATACTTTCCATTTTTCACATGTAATAAGATCTAATTTGGCTTTAAACAACTTCTGGGAGGAAGTAGTTAAAAAAAAAAAAAAAGTTTACAATATAGGCTTTTCCAGGCTGTTACAGCCCGTGCTAAGGATTTGCCAAAGTTCGCAAGGTTAGTGACATCAAATGCTGTCGCCATTAAAAATAATTCTGTTTTTCTGCTATTCATTAAAGCTGTTGAAATGCGGACTGTATGATGAGGGCTTAGCATGTGTTTCAATCTTTTCCTTCTCTTGCCAACACGAGTATTTAAAGAGTATGTAGAAATGTTAGTTGACTGTCAACAATAATTATAGGCTGTTTCTGATAGACTCACATGCTTGATTTCAGTAAACACGAGAATATATATGAATATTTGCAACGTTGCTGAACAAATCTCAGCATGTTTATTTTAAAGATATTATTTAATGTACTTCATGATTAGTTCGGCTTTTCTGCACTTAAAACACTTCAATTATCTTTAAAAATAAATACCACTGCTAAATGATGTATGCTGACCAGAGTCCCACATTAATGTTGTTTATTTTTTTAATGTCCTGCTGAGCAAACATTCAGCATGAGACAGGCATTAGACAGTGATTAGTGTAAAAAAAGGTCATTAGGAATCTATTAGCCTGTGGATGCAATAATTTGACTCTCAAAAAGATGAGTAAAGCCTAAACTCACAAATGAGCCACTCGTGACTTTATGAGCGCTGGACACTGTTATAGAACAGCATGTGGAAAAAATGCTGCTGTATGCATCTTGTGAACTCATTGTGGCTTGTCTCTGTGACCCAACAGTACTGGGTGTTTATTAGTTTTTGCTGTGCTAATTAATTTTAATCAGTGGGAGAGGAAAGGAAAGACTGTTTTGAAGTAATGTTGAGAAATGTAAATGTGTAAAGTTTTGACTACATGATGAATATCCTTGGATTTGACCAAACAATAGCCTTGAGGCAGAACTACAAACATGGTTATTACGCAATAAGAATTGCCCTTAATGCTCTTTAATCTTTTGATGACTGTTAATGGATGCAAATTATAGAAATGAAAAAGTGGTGATAGAAACATTCAATTATACCTAGTTACCAACAGAGAAGATAGAATTATTTAGAAAGTGACCATTAAAAGGATGGCTGCAGTTCATTTATCAGCCAGGAGGGGGCAGAAGCAGAAAAGCTTTTACCTTGTTCCAACTGAGTAAGTGAAAAAAGGGAAAATATGTACTATTAAAATTATTATTACTATTATTTTTATTTTATTTGAATACATCTGTTTTATTGTCAGTTGAATTTCTTTAGGGGTTATTAAGTAATAGGCTAAATGATTTGAACTTTTCAGGCTTCCACAAAGCAGCAACATATGTCCTTTTATGGCACAACGCTTCCTCAACAAAGAACAACAGAGATGCTAATTGATAACATTTGAAGATAATTACTGCAATTATTTCTTAAGTTCTCTTGGGCAATAATTGAGGCTTGTTGTAGAATCACGACCTTTATAGACAATAGAACGGGGCTGGATAGCTATTTACAATGCATTCATATCAATTAGGCTACTTAAATGCACTAAAAGAAAATGACAGTTTTGATATAACTTGAAATCATTCGTCTGTTGGATTTACATAAATTAACTAAGAAAGATGTTTTAAATCAACATCCAGTTACCCAATTAAAGCTGCAGTCCACAGTTTTTCCTCTTTGTCGCCATCTCTGTTCGAAATCTGCAATTGCAGTTATTCGCGGAATTATCAACTTTACGTGAGTTGTGCCTCGACACGGCACACCGCGGATGAATCCAATGTTTTGAGGAGAATGTGCGGCTCTCGGTCGCCGCGCCGGTGTGGATACTGGCATTCAGAATCACAGATTATTCTTTTTGGAAGTATGACCAACATAAGAATTTTCACCCTAAAATGTCATCTGAACAAGTAACATCCACATCCACAATAGACAGCATGTCTCTCAAAATGAAGATGGGATTGGTAGAAAAATGCATCCAAAATAAATAGGTGCTGTTGCAGTCACAACAGCTGCAATATGAGATAATATTTGGACAACCTGATAATATGGATGTATGAGCACTTAAATTTAAACTGACAAACAAAGTTATTAATCTTACTTAGCAGTGGATGTTTGTTGGTGCCTTTACTGATTTGTTATTGGTTATTGGTCAGTTTTTAAATATAATTTAAATTGATTTTACACACATAAAGCATTATCGTATCGCATATCGAATATTGCATTATTTCACAAGCCCTGTTAAATAGGCTATATGTCCTATAATGACTAGTATCCACTGCTAGAAAATATAGCGTACTGTGATGAATATCAAAATATGAAAGTAAAATCAATTTAAAATCAATTAGGTCCATGTAATTGATTAAAATGGAATGAAGATTGTTTTTCTTTTTAATCAACTGAAGTTATTAAAAAGACTCCATTTAATGTATGTTAGAGGGGTAATTGAAAAATTAATAAAAAGAAATCAGAAGGGAGTTTCCATTTCAGGATAGGTTTTGTGAACAATACCTTTAATAAGCTGCTGTCATTTTTAACATTGTTTAATAGGCTACCTATAACTTTCAATGAGATGTCTAGTGTAATACCACTAAAACGAGTGATATTAGGTTTCTAATTTTCTAAATAAACCTGTTTAAATTGTTACTGAAAAATACCTTAAAGGGATAGTTCGGCCAAAAATGATATTTAAACCATGCATTACTCACCCTCAAGCCGTTCGAGATGCATATGTAAATCTTGTTTCAGACGAACACATTTTCAGTTATTTTAGAAAATGTCTTAGACCCTTCAGTGGATATAATGTGAAGCAATGGGGTCCACCTCCTTCAAGTCCCAAAATTTGCATATATCCTTCACAGAAGTAATCCATCCGGCTCCAGGGGGATAAACGAAGGCCTTATGAGGGTAATCCGTGCGGTTTTGTCATAAAAATATACATATTTAAAACTTTATAAATGAAAATATCTGACTTCCGGCAACGATCGACGCGCGTTCACGGGTGATGGAAGTCGGCGTACGAGGTAGGACGTAGCGTAGGAACCGTCGTGACGTAGAACGAACGCGCCTGCGCAGCGAGAGAGCAGAGCAAAACAACGTCTACGTCACGACGGTTCCTACGCTACGTCCTACCTCGTACGCCGACTTCCATCACCCGTGAACGCGCATCGATCGTTGCCGGAAGTCAGATATTTTCATTTATAAAGTTTTAAATATGTATATTTTTACGACATAACCGCACGGAATACCCTCAGAAGGCCTTCGTTTATCCCCCTGGAGCCGGATTGATTACTTTTGTGAAGGATGTATGCACATTTTGGGACTTGAAGGAGGTGGACCCCATTGCTTCACATTATATCCACTGAAGGGTCTAAGACATTTTCTAAAATAACTGAAAATGTGTTCGTCTGAAACAAGATTGACATATGCATCTCGAACGGCTTGAGGGTGAGTAATGCATGGTTTAAATATCATTTTTGGCCGAACTATCCCTTTAAGAAACAGGCTATAGACAGAAATGATATGTTAACATAAATGCTTCAGTAACATCATCTGAAACACATTGATAACAGCAACCAGAGTTTTTTTTTTTCCAACAGGCCCAGGCGGGCATATAGGAAGAAAGGTTATGCTGCTGATTTTGACAGGAAGATACAGGGACAAAGAAGCAGTGGAAAGGTATTCAGAAATAAAAAAGCGTGTTATATGAGTGTGACATAAAGAAAGAAAGAGCAAGAGATGGAGACAGAACAGCTCTAGTATGAACAGGTGCAGTTGTTAGGCCCTTTTGATCTTGCACCGAGCCACGTCCCATAAAACCATCATTACTCACCATACACACAGACCCACAGACAAATACACATAAAGGGTTCTGTTCTTTGCCAGCATCATCCTTTTTAGCACTCAGTCCATCTCTTCCCCATTCTTTCTTTTTCCACAGCATGCAGGTCCGTTCAAAATGTTAAAATGGCATGCACTAAAATGACTCGACATCCTTTGGCTGATGTAGCCAATATAATTGTCATAAAAACTCCATATGCCAAATCTGTGGACTCTTGCAGTCCTCGAATGGATAGTAATGTAGACCACTATGTATGAATTTGGATTGCACCTTTCTATGTACCACTGTGAAACAATAAACCAACAAAGAGCTATGACCACATAACTTTCAGATACAAGAATGTCAGTTTTTGTACAAGTTTTATGCATTTTCTTGACTTGTAAGAAGAATAAATGTAACATGCATATAGGTATATAGTTCTCAAATCACAGATTTTCAGAGACTTAAAACTATTTGGGGTTCAGTACAAGCAAAGTTCAATTGATAGCATGTGTGGCATAATGTTTATTAATGCAAAAAATTGCTAAACACGCAACAACAACAAAACAAGTAAATGGGGCAATCTACAACATTAAAATACCTACTGTTTCAACAGTACATAGACATAAACAATAAGTGTTAACATGATTTTAGTGTGAATAAAATCGCTATGCTAACCTTTTGAGTATAAAATTATATCCAATTTTACAACTTAATTGCCATGACGATGTGACCATAAAATGAAAAAATTATGATTTAAAGGTGGGGTATGTTATTTTCTTTTTTTGACCATTTTTTTCACAATCACTTGAAATCCTATTCCTAACCCACTTACAGCCACTGAGTTAGAAGCACTGAAATGAAAATTAATCAATTTAATCATCTGTGGAACGGGCAGGACTCGAAAAACTCCAGCCAATCATTTCCAAGACCACCTAGAATCATTGGACAGTAAGTGCGTCAATCAAACGGTTGTACCATAACCCCCTCCCCCCAGCGCGCGTGTCCCCTTCGTGCGCATGCTCAAAGCTCGTGACCCAGTCACAGTAAGTGCAAGTTGAGTTGTGTATTTTCAAAATCTGCCGGCCGTTTTGCAAATCCCATACATACCCTACCCTTAAACAGCCGCAGCTCAAATAATGCATATGTTTTAACAAATGAATTAATGTAAGTGCATAAAATTTAAACAACTTAAATATTTTAATTTTTTCTCAAGATAACAAGGGAAACATTGGAATTCATTTTTATGGTAATCAGCATAATGCCTCAAGAGCTGGTGATTGTATTGAACCCAGAATATTCCTTCAATACTGAAAGACACAAAGAATTTGATATGTGATTAAAAAAAACAGTTTGTGGAGTCACTGTGAAATATGAATATATTTATATATTGACACACTGAATATGAATGTAGTTGACTGGGACTTAACTTTCCACATCAACCTGCAAGTATCAGTCAAGTCTCTCTTGGGATTAATGTACGTGACTATTTGTACAGGTGCCTATGACCTCAGAATTAGTACGTAGATCTTTCTCATCCCCCTCTCTCTAACTAACATGTACACACACACACACTTAGTCTCAAGACCTGTAATTGCTCTACAATCAATGACATCAAACACTTTCCTCGGATGCATGAATTTAAATCAGCCTCTTTTACCGTCCAGCACTCTCCCAAAGACACAAATACTGAATAACACACACACACACACTTTATGTTCTCTGAGCATTCATAACAAGAGGTTGTCATAGATACCAGCACCAAAAAAACACTTCCTCACCATTTTTCCATTCATGTAGGCTATTTGTATGTGTGAATTGCCGCCTTTTTCAGGTATTTTTTTGTGGACATGCTCAGAGTTTGGCTATTCAATTTCAGTAGGTGTGTGTGTGTGTGTTTTCGCGGATCCGTGTGAATGGTTATCGTTTTGAGAATGGTGTCGTCTGTACGGGGAAAACTCAAAGGAAAAACGTCTCAGTTTTAAGCAGAGGTGGGAGTAAGTCACACATGTGCAAGTCATAAGCAAGTCTCAAGTCTTAACCTTCGAGTCTCAAGCAAGTCCAAGTCAATTTTTTATAAAAGCAAGCAAGTCAAGTCAAGTCACTGCCTTATGTCAAGCAAGTCAAGTCAAGTCGTAGCTTGGGTCACAAGTCACTGGCAAGTCATACAAACATTTGATGATTTCACTGAATTTATATATTAAAATGAGTTAAAACTACATAAGTTGTGGACTATGGTTTTATTTGCAACATATTTTTTTAAAATATGCATTTCCACATACAGCTGAGTGGTTACTACAATAAAAATCTAAAAAATAAAAAATAAATACAATTTCAAACTACATAGCCTAAAATGTAAATGTAACTGAAATTAGGCCAACATTAAAGCATGAAAAAATAAATATGCCTCAAACATTGCAGAAGCCCATTAAAAGGTATTAAACAATTCACAATTCAAGTATAATGGTTCCTATGCCACCAAATGCCATTCTTCAAACTGGCATCCCCTTTATATAAGTTACATAACAGCCGTTGGCATTTAGCCTATTATGAAGTTAAAACCGCCAATAGGTGGCGCCAAATCACCGTCTTAATGTACGAGTCATAGAAGCAGTCAAATGATTTGTTCAAAATGACAGTTTTCTATATTGTTTTTCGTCATTGAACAACATTTTTGGCTTTAAAGCATGATTTAAAAAGAAATGTGGCAAATGTTATACAAAACATATACCATCATTAATTATCATTTGAATATTGACAACATTAAGCTACATTTGAAAACATAATTGTGTATAAAGAGGCATGCTGTTTTGACCAATATTATTCTCTCTAGATTTAAAGATAGTCAAATTAACTATAACAAACAGGTTAAACAAGCCATAGCTTACTTTTAGACGTGGTGAATGAAGTTCGACTGTTCGAGGTTGTGATGGTCGTCCGACATCCCTTGCCAGTTATTATGCGTACAACAAATCTTCTTGCATGAATATGGTCATTTTCTAGTGTTTATATCCAAAAAGATACGATGCAGGGAGATGTTTTTGTATTTAGCGCGCTCACCGCGATGTAGGCTATTTCTGGGCTTGTGCAGCGTCACGCAATCGCGCAGAATCTGATGACTGACGTCAATGGTTCCGTTGCTTTCATTTTGTTTATCAATGGATGTTGCGATGATTTATATAAAAATGTATATCAAGTCATTCTCGAGTCATACAGTTCAAGTCAAGTCAAGTCTCAAGTCATTGGATCTCAAGTCAAAGTCAAGTCAAGTCATTTTCTTAATTTAGTCAAGCAAGTCTCAAGTCCTTAAATTTGCGACTCGAGTCACATTCATAGTTTTACAAGCAAGCAGAATAATTAAGTTGCAAAGAAAATAAACATTTTCATATTGCTTCTCAAAAAAGAAAAACCCAAACAAAATCCCATTCTTAAACCAGTTTTAAAATAACAAATATTCTTATTATTCCAAATGAAGTAATTGGTTGGAGAACTTTTGTGTTTGAAAATCATAGACCATGCTAATAGTGCTTGTTTGTGGAAATTAGAAAGAGAAACAGGGATATTTTTAATGCTGAAGTTACACATCAATAGAATATTCAAAAACCCCCAACTGAGAAAAGACATGTTTCAGCATAATATTCCAAATACTGTATGGATTTCTCAAGTAATTCATCAACCATTTGATTTTAAAAGTATTATAACATTGCAAAATCAACTAAATTAAGACTTTCTTTTACATAATCATTCTGCCTTAGAAGATTTCTTCCTTTTAAAGATAAGTCTCTTTGAAGTCAATGATTACATTTTCTTTTAGTTTTCTCTATGATAGACAAAAAGTTTAAATCACACCTAAGTGTAGAATTTTTGGAGATTACTATTCCAAGGTAGGCTATTGTCTCTTTGACTTGGATATTACATATTCTGGAAAGAGAGAATTGCTTAATTGGCATTCATTCACATTTGAGCACATTTAGCTGAAGCCCAGATGCATTGGAGGACATTTTAAAAGTATTAAGAGCTAAGGGAATCAGTTCTGAATTTTTAAGGGTAGTATCATCAGCCAATTGACTGATGATGATCTCCTTTCCCTTGATACTAACTCCTAGCAAGGCATATTCTTAATGTAATTGGCTAATAATTAAGCAATCAATATAAACGTTTGAAAAAGTATGGCGAAATGGGGACGTATTCCCGATTAGCAAAGGAAGACACTTGAATATAACACTAATAGTGGCCTTTTTTTTTTTACACATATATACACACACTATATATATACATTTTGCTAAAATATTTGTAGTTGGAGATTAGATCTGCCTTATTTAGAATATTATGATAGCAATAACTGTAAAGGGACTATTGTAATCCGTATGTTCGTTTGGCCGGAAGCTAGTTATTTTACTTTATAAAGCTTTAAATATTAATATTTTTCTTACACAAACTCATCGTTTTGCTTCAGAAGGCCTTTATTAACCCCCTGAAGCCATTTGGAGTTCGTTTACGATGGATGGAAGCACGTTTTTTGAGCTTCAATCTGTTGGTTGACAAACAACTGCCATTATATAACTTGGAAGAGCCAGGATATTTTTTAATATAACTCTGATTGTATTCGTCTGAAAGAAGAAAGTCATATACACCTAGGTCTAGGATGGCTTGAAATGAGTAAATCATGGGCTAATTTTAATTTGAAAGTGTACTCCTTTAAGCAGCAAAATGGAAATATTTGCAAGACTTTCCCAAATTTACAGATGGACATATACCTGTGAAATGTAAGTTTTGCACTGAGGAAAACATGTCTAAAACGAATAAAACAGCACAAAATATATGCTGTTTGATGGTGGATCAATTTGATCCATGATCGACCTCTAGGGCTGATTAAGAAAAGCGTGCACACGCAATTATCCAGACTAGATAAATGTGGATCAAATTAGTGGGATTGAGTGAACTTCATTTACCTTTTATGAAACCGCTTTACCCCCGACTTATTTGTTAGGTTCATTCAAGTCAGGTGTTGCAGTTTAATCCCCGCTTTTCTTAGCGTCTTTTATGAAACAGGCCTCTGCTCTTTAAAGTTGAGATAATTCAGCCTGACCGAAAGATTTTCTTTTTTTTTTCTCAACGAAGGCACGACCAGCTACAAAGTAGGAAACCTTTCCTGCTTTCCGTGCCTCATCTACTAATGGCCACAGCTTCATTCTACGGTTTCTGTCGGCCTTGCAAAGATCCTCTCTGAAACGCAAACCGTTTTCCCGTAGATAAGTGGAGTTCATGGCTGTCGCCCATTGCTGCTGTGTATTGACTCCAATGCGCCGATTCAATTACTCTCTTTCAACAGCGATGACTTCAGCTTTTCTCTTAATCCGGCAATGTGAGAAGTGTTTACCGCGCAACGATTGACTCAAGCTTATCAGACCTCATGTTGATGAGCTCAGAAAGTTTTTTTTCTTTGCTGATGCCTCCGACAGCCATTTCTCAGAATTCTTCCGTTTCTTATCAGTTGAACATTTTCTCAAACGTGAACAAGCACTTAACATCCAAATAAGGCGCACACTGAAATCAAAAAGTCCGTTTTATTGCTTGAAATCAAATTTGTTGATGGGCGCCCTAGGTCTCAACCAACCGATCTCACGGCAATTCGTAGGCCTACTTGAGGTGGCTAAATCGTATGAATTCTTTTTGATAAATCGTAGCCTACATATATTTATGAGTTGCCCAATTCGTATTGAACTGTACGAATGACCTACCCCTGACCCCGCCCCTAACCCTAAACCTACCCATCACTGGGGCTTAGACAAATCCTTCGAGGTTGTACGAATTGGCCACCTCGTACTCACTCCTACGAATTGGTGTGTTCACGACGCCATCTTGCAAGCTCAATCGAGACAATTGTCTATTTCTGCAGATAGTCATCATTCATAAAGGGAAACCGACGCTGCAGATTCACAAACCGTAAACCAAGTGTGCTGTTTTTTTTTAATATCAATCCTGCTGATCACTTTCTTTATTCCACTCCGCTCATGTTATTAAAATATTTGCCATGAAACATTCAGGTAAGATGACGTAAAATTAGAACAGCCTTCTATCTGTACGGTTTTGACTTTGCTCGCTGTTTTGCTATTATTTTCGTGCACTGACTCATTCACTAAGCTGAACAGCCAATCAGAGTTCTCTCTCACACCGGCGGCCCGACGCCTATTCTACATGGTGATTCTGTATTAGTGAGAGAAAAGATTTGATATACAGGTCAGTTAGGGCAGAGGTGCCAGGACATGTTCAACATACATATTCAACACACTTCAATGAATTATTAAACGAAGTTGGAAGGCATTGCCTTGTTTACTTAAATATGCTTGTTAATAATAGGCTTATGTTCAAACCTGTTTATTCCTCAGAGATCTTACAGTGTAATTTGAAGCACAGTAGGCTAATTGCGGAGTATTTAAAAGCAACAATAGTTTTTTCTGAATTATCAAAGACACACAGGTCTTTCAGGCTAGAGAAAATTGCTATAAAACTGTAAGACTGGAAAAACTGGTAGAAGAGATAGACCTGACCACTGGTCTATGAGACCAAGGACCTTGCTGGAAATTAACATTTGACTTCCCCCCTCTTCCCCTGAGACGAAAGTCTCCTTATCTACATTTCATTCTCTCTCTCAGGGACACCTAAAACTCACATAAGAATAGATATGGTTTAATGTGAATGATTATCATTGAGTATTATGTTTAGTATCATTTAAAATGTCTCAGAGTGAGTGGTACAAATGTCTCATTTCCAAATAAATAAAACAAAAGCTAATAAGGTTTTTAAGAGTTTAGAGATAACTGGCACCCAAAGGAAGTTGATCTTTAGACAAATGGTCTCCTACCCCCAAAAGGTGTCAACTCTGAATGTAAATTCCCATTGTTAGCAGATGTTTCCATGTGAAAGAGATTCTGTCTATATAATGAAATGCAGCAGGGGATTCAGGCCTTTCTGTACTTCAGATAGCCCGTGAGGCTGAGAGTCGCAGAGACTCTCATGTATTTCTTAAAATGTTGGGTTTGCATCTCTTCTCTTTATTCCAGAGCATTTGATGTTTTGTATTGATTATCGTTGAACTGATTATGAAATTGGCAGAGGTGGGAGTAAGTCACACATGTGCAAGTCATAAGCAAGTCTCAAGTCTTAACCTTCGAGTCTCAAGCAAGTCCAAGTCAATTTTTTATAAAAGCAAGCAAGTCAAGTCAAGTCACTGCCTTATGTCAAGCAAGTCAAGTCAAGTCGTAGCTTGGGTCACAAGTCACTGGCAAGTCATACAAACATTTGATGATTTCACTGAATTTATATATTAAAATGAGTTAAAACTACATAAGTTGTGGACTATGGTTTTATTTGCAACATATTTTTTTAAAATATGCATTTCCACATACAGCTGAGTGGTTACTACAATAAAAATCTAAAAAATAAAAAATAAATACAATTTCAAACTACATAGCCTAAAATGTAAATGTAACTGAAATTAGGCCAACATTAAAGCATGAAAAAATAAATATGCCTCAAACATTGCAGAAGCCCATTAAAAGGTATTAAACAATTCACAATTCAAGTATAATGGTTCCTATGCCACCAAATGCCATTCTTCAAACTGGCATCCCCTTTATATAAGTTACATAACAGCCGTTGGCATTTAGCCTATTATGAAGTTAAAACCGCCAATAGGTGGCGCCAAATCACCGTCTTAATGTACGAGTCATAGAAGCAGTCAAATGATTTGTTCAAAATGACAGTTTTCTATATTGTTTTTCGTCATTGAACAACATTTTTGGCTTTAAAGCATGATTTAAAAAGAAATGTGGCAAATGTTATACAAAACATATACCATCATTAATTATCATTTGAATATTGACAACATTAAGCTACATTTGAAAACATAATTGTGTATAAAGAGGCATGCTGTTTTGACCAATATTATTCTCTCTAGATTTAAAGATAGTCAAATTAACTATAACAAACAGGTTAAACAAGCCATAGCTTACTTTTAGACGTGGTGAATGAAGTTCGACTGTTCGAGGTTGTGATGGTCGTCCGACATCCCTTGCCAGTTATTATGCGTACAACAAATCTTCTTGCATGAATATGGTCATTTTCTAGTGTTTATATCCAAAAAGATACGATGCAGGGAGATGTTTTTGTATTTAGCGCGCTCACCGCGATGTAGGCTATTTCTGGGCTTGTGCAGCGTCACGCAATCGCGCAGAATCTGATGACTGACGTCAATGGTTCCGTTGCTTTCATTTTGTTTATCAATGGATGTTGCGATGATTTATATAAAAATGTATATCAAGTCATTCTCGAGTCATACAGTTCAAGTCAAGTCAAGTCTCAAGTCATTGGATCTCAAGTCAAAGTCAAGTCAAGTCATTTTCTTAATTTAGTCAAGCAAGTCTCAAGTCCTTAAATTTGCGACTCGAGTCACATTCATAGTTTTACAAGCAAGCAGAATAATTAAGTTGCAAAGAAAATAAACATTTTCATATTGCTTCTCAAAAAAGAAAAACCCAAACAAAATCCCATTCTTAAACCAGTTTTAAAATAACAAATATTCTTATTATTCCAAATGAAGTAATTGGTTGGAGAACTTTTGTGTTTGAAAATCATAGACCATGCTAATAGTGCTTGTTTGTGGAAATTAGAAAGAGAAACAGGGATATTTTTAATGCTGAAGTTACACATCAATAGAATATTCAAAAACCCCCAACTGAGAAAAGACATGTTTCAGCATAATATTCCAAATACTGTATGGATTTCTCAAGTAATTCATCAACCATTTGATTTTAAAAGTATTATAACATTGCAAAATCAACTAAATTAAGACTTTCTTTTACATAATCATTCTGCCTTAGAAGATTTCTTCCTTTTAAAGATAAGTCTCTTTGAAGTCAATGATTACATTTTCTTTTAGTTTTCTCTATGATAGACAAAAAGTTTAAATCACACCTAAGTGTAGAATTTTTGGAGATTACTATTCCAAGGTAGGCTATTGTCTCTTTGACTTGGATATTACATATTCTGGAAAGAGAGAATTGCTTAATTGGCATTCATTCACATTTGAGCACATTTAGCTGAAGCCCAGATGCATTGGAGGACATTTTAAAAGTATTAAGAGCTAAGGGAATCAGTTCTGAATTTTTAAGGGTAGTATCATCAGCCAATTGACTGATGATGATCTCCTTTCCCTTGATACTAACTCCTAGCAAGGCATATTCTTAATGTAATTGGCTAATAATTAAGCAATCAATATAAACGTTTGAAAAAGTATGGCGAAATGGGGACGTATTCCCGATTAGCAAAGGAAGACACTTGAATATAACACTAATAGTGGCCTTTTTTTTTTTACACATATATACACACACTATATATATACATTTTGCTAAAATATTTGTAGTTGGAGATTAGATCTGCCTTATTTAGAATATTATGATAGCAATAACTGTAAAGGGACTATTGTAATCCGTATGTTCGTTTGGCCGGAAGCTAGTTATTTTACTTTATAAAGCTTTAAATATTAATATTTTTCTTACACAAACTCATCGTTTTGCTTCAGAAGGCCTTTATTAACCCCCTGAAGCCATTTGGAGTTCGTTTACGATGGATGGAAGCACGTTTTTTGAGCTTCAATCTGTTGGTTGACAAACAACTGCCATTATATAACTTGGAAGAGCCAGGATATTTTTTAATATAACTCTGATTGTATTCGTCTGAAAGAAGAAAGTCATATACACCTAGGTCTAGGATGGCTTGAAATGAGTAAATCATGGGCTAATTTTAATTTGAAAGTGTACTCCTTTAAGCAGCAAAATGGAAATATTTGCAAGACTTTCCCAAATTTACAGATGGACATATACCTGTGAAATGTAAGTTTTGCACTGAGGAAAACATGTCTAAAACGAATAAAACAGCACAAAATATATGCTGTTTGATGGTGGATCAATTTGATCCATGATCGACCTCTAGGGCTGATTAAGAAAAGCGTGCACACGCAATTATCCAGACTAGATAAATGTGGATCAAATTAGTGGGATTGAGTGAACTTCATTTACCTTTTATGAAACCGCTTTACCCCCGACTTATTTGTTAGGTTCATTCAAGTCAGGTGTTGCAGTTTAATCCCCGCTTTTCTTAGCGTCTTTTATGAAACAGGCCTCTGCTCTTTAAAGTTGAGATAATTCAGCCTGACCGAAAGATTTCTGCAGATAGTCATCATTCATAAAGGGAAACCGACGCTGCAGATTCACAAACCGTAAACCAAGTGTGCTGTTTTTTTTTAATATCAATCCTGCTGATCACTTTCTTTATTCCACTCCGCTCATGTTATTAAAATATTTGCCATGAAACATTCAGGTAAGATGACGTAAAATTAGAACAGCCTTCTATCTGTACGGTTTTGACTTTGCTCGCTGTTTTGCTATTATTTTCGTGCACTGACTCATTCACTAAGCTGAACAGCCAATCAGAGTTCTCTCTCACACCGGCGGCCCGACGCCTATTCTACATGGTGATTCTGTATTAGTGAGAGAAAAGATTTGATATACAGGTCAGTTAGGGCAGAGGTGCCAGGACATGTTCAACATACATATTCAACACACTTCAATGAATTATTAAACGAAGTTGGAAGGCATTGCCTTGTTTACTTAAATATGCTTGTTAATAATAGGCTTATGTTCAAACCTGTTTATTCCTCAGAGATCTTACAGTGTAATTTGAAGCACAGTAGGCTAATTGCGGAGTATTTAAAAGCAACAATAGTTTTTTCTGAATTATCAAAGACACACAGGTCTTTCAGGCTAGAGAAAATTGCTATAAAACTGTAAGACTGGAAAAACTGGTAGAAGAGATAGACCTGACCAGGCCTCTGCTCTTTAAAGTTGAGATAATTCAGCCTGACCGAAAGATTTTCTTTTTTTTTTCTCAACGAAGGCACGACCAGCTACAAAGTAGGAAACCTTTCCTGCTTTCCGTGCCTCATCTACTAATGGCCACAGCTTCATTCTACGGTTTCTGTCGGCCTTGCAAAGATCCTCTCTGAAACGCAAACCGTTTTCCCGTAGATAAGTGGAGTTCATGGCTGTCGCCCATTGCTGCTGTGTATTGACTCCAATGCGCCGATTCAATTACTCTCTTTCAACAGCGATGACTTCAGCTTTTCTCTTAATCCGGCAATGTGAGAAGTGTTTACCGCGCAACGATTGACTCAAGCTTATCAGACCTCATGTTGATGAGCTCAGAAAGTTTTTTTTCTTTGCTGATGCCTCCGACAGCCATTTCTCAGAATTCTTCCGTTTCTTATCAGTTGAACATTTTCTCAAACGTGAACAAGCACTTAACATCCAAATAAGGCGCACACTGAAATCAAAAAGTCCGTTTTATTGCTTGAAATCAAATTTGTTGATGGGCGCCCTAGGTCTCAACCAACCGATCTCACGGCAATTCGTAGGCCTACTTGAGGTGGCTAAATCGTATGAATTCTTTTTGATAAATCGTAGCCTACATATATTTATGAGTTGCCCAATTCGTATTGAACTGTACGAATGACCTACCCCTGACCCCGCCCCTAACCCTAAACCTACCCATCACTGGGGCTTAGACAAATCCTTCGAGGTTGTACGAATTGGCCACCTCGTACTCACTCCTACGAATTGGTGTGTTCACGACGCCATCTTGCAAGCTCAATCGAGACAATTGTCTATTTCTGCAGATAGTCATCATTCATAAAGGGAAACCGACGCTGCAGATTCACAAACCGTAAACCAAGTGTGCTGTTTTTTTTTAATATCAATCCTGCTGATCACTTTCTTTATTCCACTCCGCTCATGTTATTAAAATATTTGCCATGAAACATTCAGGTAAGATGACGTAAAATTAGAACAGCCTTCTATCTGTACGGTTTTGACTTTGCTCGCTGTTTTGCTATTATTTTCGTGCACTGACTCATTCACTAAGCTGAACAGCCAATCAGAGTTCTCTCTCACACCGGCGGCCCGACGCCTATTCTACATGGTGATTCTGTATTAGTGAGAGAAAAGATTTGATATACAGGTCAGTTAGGGCAGAGGTGCCAGGACATGTTCAACATACATATTCAACACACTTCAATGAATTATTAAACGAAGTTGGAAGGCATTGCCTTGTTTACTTAAATATGCTTGTTAATAATAGGCTTATGTTCAAACCTGTTTATTCCTCAGAGATCTTACAGTGTAATTTGAAGCACAGTAGGCTAATTGCGGAGTATTTAAAAGCAACAATAGTTTTTTCTGAATTATCAAAGACACACAGGTCTTTCAGGCTAGAGAAAATTGCTATAAAACTGTAAGACTGGAAAAACTGGTAGAAGAGATAGACCTGACCACTGGTCTATGAGACCAAGGACCTTGCTGGAAATTAACATTTGACTTCCCCCCTCTTCCCCTGAGACGAAAGTCTCCTTATCTACATTTCATTCTCTCTCTCAGGGACACCTAAAACTCACATAAGAATAGATATGGTTTAATGTGAATGATTATCATTGAGTATTATGTTTAGTATCATTTAAAATGTCTCAGAGTGAGTGGTACAAATGTCTCATTTCCAAATAAATAAAACAAAAGCTAATAAGGTTTTTAAGAGTTTAGAGATAACTGGCACCCAAAGGAAGTTGATCTTTAGACAAATGGTCTCCTACCCCCAAAAGGTGTCAACTCTGAATGTAAATTCCCATTGTTAGCAGATGTTTCCATGTGAAAGAGATTCTGTCTATATAATGAAATGCAGCAGGGGATTCAGGCCTTTCTGTACTTCAGATAGCCCGTGAGGCTGAGAGTCGCAGAGACTCTCATGTATTTCTTAAAATGTTGGGTTTGCATCTCTTCTCTTTATTCCAGAGCATTTGATGTTTTGTATTGATTATCGTTGAACTGATTATGAAATTGGCAGAGGTGGGAGTAAGTCACACATGTGCAAGTCATAAGCAAGTCTCAAGTCTTAACCTTCGAGTCTCAAGCAAGTCCAAGTCAATTTTTTATAAAAGCAAGCAAGTCAAGTCAAGTCACTGCCTTATGTCAAGCAAGTCAAGTCAAGTCGTAGCTTGGGTCACAAGTCACTGGCAAGTCATACAAACATTTGATGATTTCACTGAATTTATATATTAAAATGAGTTAAAACTACATAAGTTGTGGACTATGGTTTTATTTGCAACATATTTTTTTAAAATATGCATTTCCACATACAGCTGAGTGGTTACTACAATAAAAATCTAAAAAATAAAAAATAAATACAATTTCAAACTACATAGCCTAAAATGTAAATGTAACTGAAATTAGGCCAACATTAAAGCATGAAAAAATAAATATGCCTCAAACATTGCAGAAGCCCATTAAAAGGTATTAAACAATTCACAATTCAAGTATAATGGTTCCTATGCCACCAAATGCCATTCTTCAAACTGGCATCCCCTTTATATAAGTTACATAACAGCCGTTGGCATTTAGCCTATTATGAAGTTAAAACCGCCAATAGGTGGCGCCAAATCACCGTCTTAATGTACGAGTCATAGAAGCAGTCAAATGATTTGTTCAAAATGACAGTTTTCTATATTGTTTTTCGTCATTGAACAACATTTTTGGCTTTAAAGCATGATTTAAAAAGAAATGTGGCAAATGTTATACAAAACATATACCATCATTAATTATCATTTGAATATTGACAACATTAAGCTACATTTGAAAACATAATTGTGTATAAAGAGGCATGCTGTTTTGACCAATATTATTCTCTCTAGATTTAAAGATAGTCAAATTAACTATAACAAACAGGTTAAACAAGCCATAGCTTACTTTTAGACGTGGTGAATGAAGTTCGACTGTTCGAGGTTGTGATGGTCGTCCGACATCCCTTGCCAGTTATTATGCGTACAACAAATCTTCTTGCATGAATATGGTCATTTTCTAGTGTTTATATCCAAAAAGATACGATGCAGGGAGATGTTTTTGTATTTAGCGCGCTCACCGCGATGTAGGCTATTTCTGGGCTTGTGCAGCGTCACGCAATCGCGCAGAATCTGATGACTGACGTCAATGGTTCCGTTGCTTTCATTTTGTTTATCAATGGATGTTGCGATGATTTATATAAAAATGTATATCAAGTCATTCTCGAGTCATACAGTTCAAGTCAAGTCAAGTCTCAAGTCATTGGATCTCAAGTCAAAGTCAAGTCAAGTCATTTTCTTAATTTAGTCAAGCAAGTCTCAAGTCCTTAAATTTGCGACTCGAGTCACATTCATAGTTTTACAAGCAAGCAGAATAATTAAGTTGCAAAGAAAATAAACATTTTCATATTGCTTCTCAAAAAAGAAAAACCCAAACAAAATCCCATTCTTAAACCAGTTTTAAAATAACAAATATTCTTATTATTCCAAATGAAGTAATTGGTTGGAGAACTTTTGTGTTTGAAAATCATAGACCATGCTAATAGTGCTTGTTTGTGGAAATTAGAAAGAGAAACAGGGATATTTTTAATGCTGAAGTTACACATCAATAGAATATTCAAAAACCCCCAACTGAGAAAAGACATGTTTCAGCATAATATTCCAAATACTGTATGGATTTCTCAAGTAATTCATCAACCATTTGATTTTAAAAGTATTATAACATTGCAAAATCAACTAAATTAAGACTTTCTTTTACATAATCATTCTGCCTTAGAAGATTTCTTCCTTTTAAAGATAAGTCTCTTTGAAGTCAATGATTACATTTTCTTTTAGTTTTCTCTATGATAGACAAAAAGTTTAAATCACACCTAAGTGTAGAATTTTTGGAGATTACTATTCCAAGGTAGGCTATTGTCTCTTTGACTTGGATATTACATATTCTGGAAAGAGAGAATTGCTTAATTGGCATTCATTCACATTTGAGCACATTTAGCTGAAGCCCAGATGCATTGGAGGACATTTTAAAAGTATTAAGAGCTAAGGCAATCAGTTCTGAATTTTTAAGGGTAGTATCATCAGCCAATTGACTGATGATGATCTCCTTTCCCTTGATACTAACTCCTAGCAAGGCATATTCTTAATGTAATTGGCTAATAATTAAGCAATCAATATAAACGTTTGAAAAAGTATGGCGAAATGGGGACGTATTCCCGATTAGCAAAGGAAGACACTTGAATATAACACTAATAGTGGCCTTTTTTTTTTTACACATATATACACACACTATATATATACATTTTGCTAAAATATTTGTAGTTGGAGATTAGATCTGCCTTATTTAGAATATTATGATAGCAATAACTGTAAAGGGACTATTGTAATCCGTATGTTCGTTTGGCCGGAAGCTAGTTATTTTACTTTATAAAGCTTTAAATATTAATATTTTTCTTACACAAACTCATCGTTTTGCTTCAGAAGGCCTTTATTAACCCCCTGAAGCCATTTGGAGTTCGTTTACGATGGATGGAAGCACGTTTTTTGAGCTTCAATCTGTTGGTTGACAAACAACTGCCATTATATAACTTGGAAGAGCCAGGATATTTTTTAATATAACTCTGATTGTATTCGTCTGAAAGAAGAAAGTCATATACACCTAGGTCTAGGATGGCTTGAAATGAGTAAATCATGGGCTAATTTTAATTTGAAAGTGTACTCCTTTAAGCAGCAAAATGGAAATATTTGCAAGACTTTCCCAAATTTACAGATGGACATATACCTGTGAAATGTAAGTTTTGCACTGAGGAAAACATGTCTAAAACGAATAAAACAGCACAAAATATATGCTGTTTGATGGTGGATCAATTTGATCCATGATCGACCTCTAGGGCTGATTAAGAAAAGCGTGCACACGCAATTATCCAGACTAGATAAATGTGGATCAAATTAGTGGGATTGAGTGAACTTCATTTACCTTTTATGAAACCGCTTTACCCCCGACTTATTTGTTAGGTTCATTCAAGTCAGGTGTTGCAGTTTAATCCCCGCTTTTCTTAGCGTCTTTTATGAAACAGGCCTCTGCTCTTTAAAGTTGAGATAATTCAGCCTGACCGAAAGATTTTCTTTTTTTTTTCTCAACGAAGGCACGACCAGCTACAAAGTAGGAAACCTTTCCTGCTTTCCGTGCCTCATCTACTAATGGCCACAGCTTCATTCTACGGTTTCTGTCGGCCTTGCAAAGATCCTCTCTGAAACGCAAACCGTTTTCCCGTAGATAAGTGGAGTTCATGGCTGTCGCCCATTGCTGCTGTGTATTGACTCCAATGCGCCGATTCAATTACTCTCTTTCAACAGCGATGACTTCAGCTTTTCTCTTAATCCGGCAATGTGAGAAGTGTTTACCGCGCAACGATTGACTCAAGCTTATCAGACCTCATGTTGATGAGCTCAGAAAGTTTTTTTTCTTTGCTGATGCCTCCGACAGCCATTTCTCAGAATTCTTCCGTTTCTTATCAGTTGAACATTTTCTCAAACGTGAACAAGCACTTAACATCCAAATAAGGCGCACACTGAAATCAAAAAGTCCGTTTTATTGCTTGAAATCAAATTTGTTGATGGGCGCCCTAGGTCTCAACCAACCGATCTCACGGCAATTCGTAGGCCTACTTGAGGTGGCTAAATCGTATGAATTCTTTTTGATAAATCGTAGCCTACATATATTTATGAGTTGCCCAATTCGTATTGAACTGTACGAATGACCTACCCCTGACCCCGCCCCTAACCCTAAACCTACCCATCACTGGGGCTTAGACAAATCCTTCGAGGTTGTACGAATTGGCCACCTCGTACTCACTCCTACGAATTGGTGTGTTCACGACGCCATCTTGCAAGCTCAATCGAGACAATTGTCTATTTCTGCAGATAGTCATCATTCATAAAGGGAAACCGACGCTGCAGATTCACAAACCGTAAACCAAGTGTGCTGTTTTTTTTTAATATCAATCCTGCTGATCACTTTCTTTATTCCACTCCGCTCATGTTATTAAAATATTTGCCATGAAACATTCAGGTAAGATGACGTAAAATTAGAACAGCCTTCTATCTGTACGGTTTTGACTTTGCTCGCTGTTTTGCTATTATTTTCGTGCACTGACTCATTCACTAAGCTGAACAGCCAATCAGAGTTCTCTCTCACACCGGCGGCCCGACGCCTATTCTACATGGTGATTCTGTATTAGTGAGAGAAAAGATTTGATATACAGGTCAGTTAGGGCAGAGGTGCCAGGACATGTTCAACATACATATTCAACACACTTCAATGAATTATTAAACGAAGTTGGAAGGCATTGCCTTGTTTACTTAAATATGCTTGTTAATAATAGGCTTATGTTCAAACCTGTTTATTCCTCAGAGATCTTACAGTGTAATTTGAAGCACAGTAGGCTAATTGCGGAGTATTTAAAAGCAACAATAGTTTTTTCTGAATTATCAAAGACACACAGGTCTTTCAGGCTAGAGAAAATTGCTATAAAACTGTAAGACTGGAAAAACTGGTAGAAGAGATAGACCTGACCACTGGTCTATGAGACCAAGGACCTTGCTGGAAATTAACATTTGACTTCCCCCCTCTTCCCCTGAGACGAAAGTCTCCTTATCTACATTTCATTCTCTCTCTCAGGGACACCTAAAACTCACATAAGAATAGATATGGTTTAATGTGAATGATTATCATTGAGTATTATGTTTAGTATCATTTAAAATGTCTCAGAGTGAGTGGTACAAATGTCTCATTTCCAAATAAATAAAACAAAAGCTAATAAGGTTTTTAAGAGTTTAGAGATAACTGGCACCCAAAGGAAGTTGATCTTTAGACAAATGGTCTCCTACCCCCAAAAGGTGTCAACTCTGAATGTAAATTCCCATTGTTAGCAGATGTTTCCATGTGAAAGAGATTCTGTCTATATAATGAAATGCAGCAGGGGATTCAGGCCTTTCTGTACTTCAGATAGCCCGTGAGGCTGAGAGTCGCAGAGACTCTCATGTATTTCTTAAAATGTTGGGTTTGCATCTCTTCTCTTTATTCCAGAGCATTTGATGTTTTGTATTGATTATCGTTGAACTGATTATGAAATTGGCATGATACATTTACCTGACATAATAAATTGTTATATTTGATTATTCTAACTGATTTTGACATTTTCATTAGAGTTAAAAGGAATAGTCAAACATTCGCTCACATTTAATGATGTCATGTCGGATATCATTAAAACCTTTTCATTTATGGAGTCAGAGGAAATAACGAGAAAATACATATGAGAAAATGTATTGAATTTAACCCACAATACTTTGCCATGAGAAAAGACGGAACATGCGAGAGACCTTCACCCGCTGATTGGATGCTGGATTTTGGGCCGATCGAGCCGGGCTTTACAAATTGAGACCGTTCCCCGTATAATTGGATACCCTCATTGGACCAATATAGACGGGCTTCATAGCTGCATCTCACTTATGATCTCAAAAGACAAAATGCCAGACGTCTCATTTCACCATGTCCAATGAAGTCATCTTACTCACCTTGGGCAACACAAATAAGACGTCTGACTTGCACCTGCATATCAATGCAGGGCCTGAGAGCAGAGAGCAGAGGCCTGTTTCATAAAAGACGCCAAGAAAAGCGGGGATTAAACTGCAACACCTGACTTGAATGAACCTAACAAATAAGTCGTGGCTAAAGCGGTTTCATAAAAGGTAATTGAAGTTCACGCAATCCCACTAATTTGATCCAGGTTTATCTAGTCTGGATAATTGCGTGTGCACGCTTTTCTTAATCAGCCCTAGAGGTCGATCATGGATCAAATCTCCAAACCCTTAGAATGGAAAGAATACATTTTGATTTAATAGAAATTCTTAGAAAGAACTCAAGAGGTGAGTGCTATGGAATCGTTTTTCATTATCTTAAGAGTAATCAATGTGATTCAGAGGATCTGAGTCTTTTTTTTGTTTTGTTGATTTTGTTTTGTTTTGTTGATTTGTTTTGTTCATTCGGTTTTGTTCAACGCATGTAGTAGTCATTCAGATCCACACTCCATACCAGTTGGTGGCGGTAATACACCATTTCGTTGTGTGCCAACCGCCAATAAAATTCCATAATGAAAAAGAAGATCATGGATCAAATCGATCCACCAAAGCAAACAGCATATAATTTGTGCTTTTTTATGCGTTTGAGACATGGGAAAGTTGTGCAAATATTTCCATTTTGCTGCTAAACTTCGTTGAACAAGCACTGCTGTGCGCATGCGCGCCAAATAGGAGCTCAATAATTCTGACTAAAATACATTTTGCTTGAAAAATTAATATATGTGATATTTTTAACACCAGAAATATCTTCTAACTATTATAATTTACCTATAGGATGTTGTATAAGTTGTGGTAAACTTATAGCTCGTTAAACATTTTTTGGTAACACTTTACAATACGGGTGCACTAATATGCATTAATTCATGTTTAACTAATGCACAGATAATCATGAGTTAATGTATGATTCATGAAGAACTAAACCATTAATTAATTATTACTGCATCAGCCACTAATAAAGAGTCTATATGATTAATAGATTAAGTAATACATGAATTGCTATTAATTCAATGTGTCATTGTGTATTAATTCCTTAATAACATATTTTATTAACTAATAGTGTAAATGAATGTGCTATGCACTTCAACTTCCAGTTGTCTGCTTTAATTAATCATTAGCTAATGATTTGCAAAGGTATCATTCTGTTATGACTTTACTTGTTGAGGCACATCATTATTAACTAGTCATTTAGTAATTGTAGTAATTTACACATGAATTTGCCCTAACAATGAAGTAATTAATCATGTATTAATGTGTACCTGTATTATCTGGAAGTTGAAATACAAGGCTTTGGCTCATTCTGGTAATTAACATATTAATTAACACTATTAGTTAAAAAAATGAGTTATTAGGGAATTAATCCACAATTACATGTTTAATTAATAACAATTCATGTATGAACTAATACATTAACCATACAGACTCTTAATTAGTTCCTAATGTGGTAATTATTAATGAATAGCTTAGATAATCATTAGTTACACATTAATTCAGTATTATTTGTGCATTAGTTAAGCATGAATTAATGCTTATTAGTGCACCCGTATTGTAAAGTGTTACCCATTTTTTTTACTTGTAAAATAATAATTTTTAAAAATTGAACAAAAGTATAGCCTAATTCAGGGAAGATTTTTTAAAGAAACCTAAAGCATTAAAAAACCTCCTCACATACACTAAAACCCAACAGAAACATTTTGAATTGAATATAATTTTCACTTCAAACTAACACCGCATTAAAAGAAAGATTTTTGGGTATAATAATTCAAAATTATAATTTAATCTCATCTCATCTCATGATGACATTCTGTCAGAGGAGTGCATGCAAGTGTGTTCTAGAATTATGAGCAAAGTGTATATTGTGACAGATGGAGAGCTGAAACACAATAAGCAGCAACAGCTGGAGGATGGAACAAGCAGGTTAGGGTGACAGAGCTGGAGTGTGTACATAATTGTGTTTCGTCAAAAAACATCAGGTTCAGACATGCATGATATGGACAGCAGCATGTGAACGTGTTTAAGTCAATCTCACATATTTGAGTCACTAAGATCTGGGGAATACATCTCGCTCTCTTTCTCTAAAGTCATCTGAGTGAAGGAACAAAAGGGCAGACAGCTGCATTCCCTACTTTAAGACTTCTGAGAAAAGAGAAAACGAGAGAGAGCCGGGCAGCTGAGTATATAATAAGTAAAATGGTGAAATGGTCCATTTTTCCCATTTATGTGAAGATTGGACCCAAATAAGTATCCGACTGATGAGGCGCTTCTTTATCTGTATCAAGGTCATTTAAATAGTTTCTTTGCAGCTGAAGGAAGCAGTGACCCGAAGTGCTGCAGTTTAATCAGAAAACTGATTTGGGCCACAAAGAGCCCCCCCTGCAGAGCAAGACAGAGGATCTGAAATGGGATAAATCATGTTAGACTGACCACCTGGTTTTGCTTTAAAAGAGGTCTGGACAGACTGTGGCATTAGAGGTGGTTTAATGAGCTATGGGTACAGTCAAAGCCTAATCAGGAGCTTAAAATAAGTGTTCTTTCAGAGCAGTTCAATGTCTATTGGGTCATATAACTGAATGAACTGCTGTGGTATTTGCATTGCTTTGATATAGTACAAACACAGTTGAGCAAGCATTCATTCTAAGCTTTCGATTTTTAACAAATTTAGGGTCCAATTTAATTCGTACCATCATTTATTCTCAGTAATAGTTTTCAGTCACATGCTATCCAAGAATTATCATCACTGAAAACAATAATCACGCACACTTTTTCAGCTCCGAGATGAGCTTATTATTGAGGCACAGCCTATTAGTTGTGTAATTATCTCTATATTGTGGTGCAGACTTGTCCCAATTCCAATTGACTTTTCAATTTTTAGCATATTAACCACGTCTCCTTTGCTGCAGACTGCATCTTTAGTTTTTGTCACTCAGACTAAACGTTGCTGAAGCAAAGAATGGGCATCTGCCTTTTTTAGCTTTCAGATCTGTATCTATTTAATTGTGTCACGTCTTGTTTTGGTTCATGTTTCATGTCTTGTCATGATTCCCTGTGTTAGTCATGTGATCCTGCCATGTGCTCCCTATGTGATTGTGTCATGTTGTCATTGGTTCATTGTTTTATACAGGTGTCCCTTGTCTCGTCATTAGTCGTGTGTGTATTTAAGCCCTCATGTTTGCCACGTGTCCTGGGGCCGTTTCAATAAGGAGGTCTAACCAACTCTGAGTTGACTTACCCTGAGATGGGAAACTCTGAGTTTTCGGTTACAGAACAGCTGAAATTAGTTAGTTCAATCAACTCTAAGTTGACTGACAATGGGTGCTTCTCAATATCCCTCCTCGTCTCCTCGATCCTCCGTCCTCCATCCTATGACCCGGAAACCGATCGAGCTCAGCCATCTTGAAGGACATCTCAATTCTCGAAATTGCACCGCGAGGAGGCGAGGATCGAGGAGTGAGGAGGCTTCCAGAGGAGCTATGAGCGAGGATGCACAGTTGTATGCTTTGCGGAAGTGTTTTATTGACTAAACGTGACGCGCGTATAAATTCTCCTCCCCCTTCACGTCGGTCACAATCATTTTCATTTATACTTTACCATTGCAGTTTATATAAACCACACATCTCACATATTTCAACAGGGTATCTTGCTTTATTATTATTTATTACTAATTTCTTAAATAACCAAACTTCAACAACATAAGGGCAGATCCTTTGAGCGCAGGTGATGACGCTATGAAGTGACGCTCGAGTGATCAAGTATTCCAAAGTATAAAAAAAACTTTCATTGGATTCCTCTGTCCTCATTTTCTTTCCTTGCAGCCTTCCCTCGCATCCTGCAGGGGGTGGAGCTGAGACGCGAGGAAAGGAAGCGAGGAAAGGAAACGAGGATGCACAAATAAGAATTGAGAAGCACCAGAGAATGTCTAATATGGGGAGAACTCCCACTCACATTAAACTTCCGGGGTCTGAACTGGTTGCAGTTCCACTCTAGGTCCATATGAGGGCGCTCACAGGCGGAGTGCAGAATGAATGGAGGTCTATGGAGCAATACCCCTAAAAATCCACTTTTCTCAGGATATAATTTTTTGTCTAGTAATTTGAATATTGTATTCGAAAGAAGATGCAACAAAATTACACATTACTGGGTGTTAGATTTTTTAGAGCCACTTATTTGCTTTAAAAAGTCTTTTAAAATGTCAATGACGTCATACACATCGTACGACCAGAGACCTGCTTTACGGCAATCCTTCATTCACTGGTGCTTTCGCGCATAGACAGACGAGAGAAGCCGCGAAATTTAAAAATACTACTGTTATTGTGTCACGAAATGTAGTTTTAATAGTTTTTCAGTCGACAATGTAGTTGTTTAAAGCTCAAATCTGTGGTTTATTTATAAAGATAGCGCCTATTTAAAAGTTTGATCAGACGTTTTCGGAGTTGTGAGGACCAGTCTTTCACCGGGTCTCAGCGCTCTGACTGCACCCCGCCTGGAACAGCCTTTCCTCGGCTAGTGCTTGTGACGTTCGCCGCCGGCTCTGATGTCTCTCTCTAGTAGTGGTTAAACATGAGATATAATTCGTCTTGTGTATATCTAACGAGCGATCTTTGGTATCATTAATCGTATCATTTGTTCCCTGGCAAATCGTTTTGGCTGAGGGCAAAGTGAAGTTTCATAACTTTATATTTTGGCTATTTTAACGTTGTATCCTGCTGTGTCTTGAATGGTTTACTTTATTTCTTGTCTTGTATAACTTATTATACCTTTTAGGCTACTTATACTGTTATAATGTCTCTTACTGGTCAATAAAACTGAAATTTAACAAAAATAGACAGGGTTGTGTCATTTTATTTTATATAGCCTATATTGTATATAGCCTTTTCATTACTATTTTATTTGCTGTATACTGTTTGTTTATTTTATTGACTAAACTATTTACTATTACTCACTGTATCTTATATTTACACTGCATTGTAGTTGTACCATATCGTATTACCATAGATAAAGGATCCATCAGTTATCTTTGTTATTGCCAAAGTCTATGTATTTATTATGTTTATGCTTTTGCGCTTTGCACTTTCTTTTCTCTCGAGGCATCAACTAAGTTACACATCTGACACGGGTAAATATCTTTTTTTACAGTCTATCTATGGTATAAACATTTGAGAGAGTTCAGTCCGCCTATGGCCTTAACATTGGTCCCGCTTCGGATGCAACGATGCCATCAAGCGGTGTCTCTGGTCGTAATCAGTCCTTCACTGACCAATCAGCGTCCATTAGCAAAATGCTAGCGTGTTGTGGGCAACAACAACTCAACCTGTAAGAAATCGAAAGGACATAAGCACTCGTTTTTCAACTTTCGAACTATAACCCATGTTGAACTTGCAGAACCTACATTCAAATCTGAGATTTCTCAATGACAATCGGGTAAAAGGGACAAATTTAGCCGTCTAGCCCCATTGACTCCCATTCATTTTGCACTCGGACGATCGCCCCCAGTGGAACTCTGGTGGAACTACAACCAAAATTCGGTACAATAGGACTTAATAGGGAGTGGCCAGGCTTTCCGTAGACGGGCTTTCGAAGCACCCTCTGAGTTAAGCGCGTGCACCACAACTATAAAAAGTCATTATCAATGGAGCGCAGATATTATGAGTCACCATGGCAACAGCGCCAGACAAAAAAGGGTCTGCATATTTCTCACCAGCAGAACTGTTTTAGCTTGGGAGAAAATAGTTGCTCGAGTCAATGCTTAAGTTTACATTTGAATTACTGTTATACAGTGTTGGGTGTAATTAATTACCAAGTAATCTAAATACTGTAATCCAATTAAAGGGATTGATCTTAATTCTTCTGTAATTTAAAGTAAAATCTGATGTAATTGCATTAAATACTGCAAATACTATAGAATTATTCTGTTTAAAACAATAGTGGATTTAACATACATTTTTAAAAGGTATATTTTTAATGTTACCTTCTCCCTCTACACTCTTTGGTCAATTCAAGAATAATTCATGCAATTGTATATCGTTAATTTGAAAGCATTAAAAGTGCAGTTTCTTGTCTCTCCTTGTATTGTCCTTATGTTGTTGAGGTTGATATGGGATTTAGCAATTAGTAAGTAGTAGACCAAATACATTCTAGAGATAGAAATTGTTACATTAATCTAATTACACTGTTGAAGATGTCATTTCTAGTTAGTAATTAATAACTATTCTAGAGTAACTTACCCAACTGTTATAATATTAGAGGTGAAACTGGAAGAACAGTAGCCATGTTATTCAACCTAATGTTAATTTTCATGTAAGTGCAATCCTGCAGGCATTAAAAGAACGTGGCAGCAGGTGAAAATGGAATAAAAAAACATAATTCAATCAGGTAAGGCTTGAGAATATCATGGGTGTAGGCTACCTGACTTTACAAACATTTGACATATTAACCCTTTAGCTGTCACCCCCCTTTTTGAGCGTTGACGTGAAAATGCACTACCCAAACTTAAACGGTTGTAATTCATGAAGCCTGTGTACTAAAGACTTACGGTTGGTCTCTTTTAAAATAAGACTATTGGCAGATTATTGCTGAAGTGGAATAAATTCATATAATTAAATTATTTAAAAGTTATTGAAGTTTAAGTTTATTGTTATGAAAATATAATACAATATATATTTTTCTTTTATTGAAAATATATATAAATTAATATAGGTTTCAGCCTAAAAATGACAGAAAGTCAAAGCCATATATCTAACCAAGTTGTGTTCCAAATTTGAAGTTGATATCACAAACATTGAAGTTCCCATGAGATTTTGTTTAGGCGTAATACCAAAAATACCCACCGGGTGCCATTGCATTCCATTAAATTTAATTGTATGCATTCTGCCATAACAAATTAAAACATTTCTATCCAAATATCACTTCTGTCACTAAATATGGAACCTTGAGACTCAGACCTTTCTGACAATATGTGTTTTGTCAAGATTAGAACATTTTTGATAATAAATTATGAAAGATGATGCCCAAAAGGGGAGGGGCCTAATAAAAAAATACCGTTTCTATGGTAACGCAACGTCCAATTTCAAGGTTTTCACAGGATTAATTCTGAGTTCGTAAGCTTTCAAATGATACCTAATTTATGATAACTACTAAAATATGTGATATAATAATAATAAAAAATTATATATATATATTATACTTTTTAGAGGACTTTTTACTTTTTTAAGATATAATTTTATCTTTTTTATTGATTTTTTGAGGCGCACTCTTGTCATAAATTCATATATTACTGTTCATACATAATTTGTAAGAAAAAAACAGCGCTAAAATATCTATTAAGGAGTCTTAGACCTTTCCAACGATATATAGTTTGTCATGACTAGATTAGGATTTAATAGTAATATAGTGAAGTAAATTTAGGTTGCCCGTATACGGGCAGGTGACATTATAGCATCCAGTATATAGCAGTGCAGCAGCATTTTTGACATGGGTCTAATTCTGTTTTCACACAATTAAATGTTCATTCTCATTTGACTACTATCAGCCAAAAGAAAGAAGGCAGAGGCTCGCAAAACGGGGGGAGGACCTGCACCACCACCTCCACAAATGCAGAGGAGATGGCCCTGAGCCTGAATGCTGGAAGGCCAATGGCTGAGGGAATTCCTGGAGGGACTTCATTAGAGCCAGTCACTCCCCAAGATGCAAGGGCCTTCATAAAATTTAAGAGGTCTACATATGTGTTATTTTTTATATAGGCTGTTTTTGATATTTCCATATATTTTACTTTGAATTGGGTTTTTTGTTGGTCCCAACAGATTCTGATGGTAATATCTGTCTTTTGGAGCCTCCTGTCCCAAAAGAACCCCAGGCAGTTGTAAGTACTCCAAAATACACCAAAAATTATGACAAATAGTATTATAATGTTTACTCAATCAAATGCTCATCTTCACAGGATGATGGGGATGAGGAAACAGTTTCTGCTGCCACACAGATGAACACGGTTCGGTGATTTTATGTAAATGCCACAGTTTAATTCTGTAGAATTTGTTTAGAATTACATGTAACTCTAATCTACTGTATTTTCAGTTGCCATGGGAGTTATTTAGACTTCATCTTACTAAAAAAATAGGAAAAAAAACAGCAGTAAAAACAGCAATGAATAAATGTACCGAAAGAATGAATGAGGTGTTTAAACACTGCTTCCTCTTTAAAAAAGGGGAGGAGACTGAAATAAACTCAGGGTTTACTGAAGAAAACCTGCTCCCGACCAGGTTAGGTTCACAGAGTAACTGACTCTGAGTATAAGTTACCTCTCTTTCAGAAACGGGCTTGACTTACTCTCTGCTTTCTCAGGTTTGACATACCTCCCACTCAGAAACGGAAAACCCATGTTTCCCTAATTTCAGGGTTAACATACTCAGTTTTCACTTAACCTCATTTCTGAAACGGGCCCCTGGTCAAATTATTATGTTTCCCTGTAACCACTGTGGTAAGTGTCATGTATATGTTTATGTTTTGAGTTCATGCCATGTCATGCCTTTGTTTTGTGTTTGATCACGTTTTGTAAATAAACAGCACTTCGTGGGGTTCTCTACAAACTTGCCTTCAGTGGAATTTGTTACAAATTGATTTGAATAGTCTGTTTTATTATAAACATAAATAGACCTACTTCTGAAGTGTTATAAATGTCCTTATAGGGTTTTTTTGTTTTGTTTAATATTTTAATTTAGGCTATAGTTTCAATCAGCAGGTGTCACTAGTCGATGGTGACAAGTGGCTGTCTGTGATTGAGTCGTGGAATCATTCACCAATCCGATTTGTTCTAAACTAAACAAGTCTGATGTGTGTAATTGAAACATTCAGTCAACTGATTTGTTCAAAAACAAAACAAGTGACTAAGTTTTTGTGTTTTGTGTAAGTTCACACAACTGAATTGTTAAAAAACCGATTCGCTTAGGAACAAAATAGCACAACTATTTCTCTCTGAGACTCGCAGAGGTGGAATTTGCTGTGGCTTAATTTGGAACTCTTTTCATTGATGGTGCAAAACAGGCAAAGTTTCAATAGTGTGTTGAAAATGTAGGTTAGCCTACTCTGTATGAATTTCTTTTTTAGTGACCTGTAGCAGTTCACTAGCCTGACTACGTCAGACTTCGTACTTCCGCTCAATTTCATTTCGCTTCTGTACTCATGGTGTGTTCACACCGAACGCGAATTTAATTATTTGTGCGAGTAGATTACATACAAAGTCAATGCAAAGACGCGAATAGACGCGTCATTCGCGCCGGGCGTTGCGACAGACGCGAATTGGGCGACGCGTTTGCCGCGAATGTCTTCCGCGCAAGTTGAAAAATTTGAACTCGAGCGAATGTTCAAGCGTCTAACTAGAAGCGATAGACGCGTATTTGACGCTCTATTCGCGTTCGGTGTGAACACACCATTAGTCTGACTGTGCGTTCACACAGGACGCGAATAGCGCGTCAAATCCGCGTCTACCGCGTCTAGTTTGACGCTTGACCACTTTGTGTTAATTCGCGTGTCAATGGCGAAATTGACGCGCGTAAAAACAAAAGTTTGAAGCGAAATTTACGCGCGTCAGAGGCGAAATCCGGAGGCGAAAGTTTCGAAACCCGTTCGCGGCCATCTTTTTAGATGTTTATCGAGCATTAGCATTAGCATTATTCGAGAGAGTCACCGCTCGTATATGCTCTGGAGAGCAGAAACAGCTGCGTAGGGGCATCGTCGCTGTACTCGGGTCCACCAGAGCCTCCGGAGGGTTTCAGGAGTTTCACAATTTGCTCCAGGAGCTAGGTTTGGTGGACCTAACGGTGAGGACGCTGACGAGGACAGCGTAGGCCGTATAAGCCATAGACATAATAAATACATAGACGCCCTATTGGCCGCTGGAGCGTACGTCAACGGCGCCGCCATGTTGGGGATGGCAACTTTCCCATACCTCTCATACCGGGAATTGAGAAAAATGCCTGTTTTGTGCGCTGTTTGGGGCTGTACACATCGCCACACAATGGAAAATAGCTTTCGAGGAATTACCTTTCACAAGCAAGACTGAACGTTTGTTTTTGGTTGTATTTGGTCATGATTTAATTAGTAATAGTAACGTTCAGAGGATAAATTTAAAAATACTACTGTTATTGTGTCACGAAATGTAGTTTTAATAGTTTTTCAGTCGACAATGTAGTTGTTTAAAGCTCAAATATGTGGTTTGTTTATAAAGATAGCGCCTATTTAAAAATTTGATCTGACGTTTTCGGAGTTGTAAGATGCGCTCAGCGCTCGTCTACCCCGCCTGGAACAGCCGTCCCTCGGCCAGTGCTTTTGAAGTTTTGCCGCTGACTCGGATGTCTGTAGTCTAGTGGTTAAACATGAGATATAATTCGTCTTGTGTATATCTAACGGGCGATCTTTGGTCTCATTAATCTATAAATGGTTCCCTGGCAAATCGTTTTGGCTGAGGGCAAAGTGAAGTTTCATAACTTTATATTTAGGCTATTTTAACATTGTATCCAGCTGTATGTTTGACTGAAGCTGCTTCTGTTATAATGGCTATTACTGATCAATAAAACTGAAATTTAACAAAAAGAGTTAAATATTAAAGTCACTATTTAACTTATTTTTTATTGTGTATTTTCTGTAATTGAGATTTCTTATTCTATTGCTATTATTATAGTATTATTAATAAACTATGCTATTATCAATATTTTTATGATTGTATTATTGTACTTATGATATTATATAATTATACTAATCATTACTATTTTATTTGCTGTATACTATTTGTTTATTTTATTGACTAAACTATTTACTATTACTTCTCACTTTATGTTATATATACTATTTGCATTGCACTATAGTTGTACCATAACCTATTATTATAAAGGATCCATCAGTTATCTTTGTTATTGCTAAAATCTGGTCAATCACAGAAAATGCTTTTTCCACAATAAGAAAACTTAAATTATATCTCAGTATGGGGGTCTTCACCATTCTTATCCAAGAATAAAAAGCCAGATACATGACAAGCCTGAGCTTTGACCATTCTTTATTAAAAAAAAATATTTTACAAGTCTAACTATCGAGATTTTAAATAACTAGAGATGGAACCTTTTGTACACCACATACAAACCACTGAAATCGGTTGATAAATGTAAAAACAGTTTGTTTTTATCCAGAAAAAACGCAGCTCCCCCGTTTACTTACATTTGATTACAGTGCAGTCTTGCCCTCAGCAAAATGGCGGACCCGTTGACGTATCGCAGCAACGTTCCAAAGCGGCCAATAGGGCATCTATGTATTTATTATGTCTATGGTATAAGCCCTCGGCCTCGAGTGGTCTATGCCTGTCGAGCCCGCGCTCTACAGCCCGGCGCGAGGTTTACCTTCGCCCGCATCCACCTAATCTGTCATTTATTTTTGTTTTGATAATAAATGAAGCCAGCCTCCAAAAGTGATTAATCTGTCCTGTGATTTTTTTCTCTCTCTCACACATCACTGTCCAGACACGAACTTATATGTTGGTTGTCTTTACATTATAATAATATTTCATATAATCTAGATATGGAATAAATAGCATTCAATACAAAATGAATATGTCTCATATATTGAAATCAAGTTTTATGTGATAAAATATTTGCTTTGTTGTGCATTAGAACCACAGTCATATATTACAAAATAATTTATTGAAGCATCCAGATACTTCACCACGCGACAGCAGCAAGCAGCTAGGCTCCTGATTGGTTAACGCGGCGCGAATTGACGCAGAAGTTCAGATTTTTCAACTCGGGCGGCAGACGCGAATTCGCGTCAAACGCGTGAATGCACAAATAGCACTAACTAAATCATTCGCGCGTAACGCGCTTAACGCGCCAGACGCTCAATTCGCCCCATTCGCGCGAACTTGACGCGCGAATGAGGCGTATTCGCGTCTACCGCGCCGCGCTCTATGCCTCATTCGCGCCGCAGGAATTTTTTACGCGCGTAACGCGTCTTTGCATTGACTTAACATTGAAATCACTCGCGCCTGACGCGCTATTCGCGTCCGGTGTGAACGTAGCATGAGACAGCGGCCTATCTATCCGTTTTCCTCCGGCCTGAAAACAGCCGGCCAATCAACGAACAGAGGGCGGGCTGAAAGCCGTGACGTAGTCGCTAAGCGCCGAGTTTAAGATTAGGTCAGGGAAATCGAAAACGACTGCGGATGCAATTCGCTCTGTTGTGGAGAATATTCCCGGCATTAGCAAACTGAAGCCCGAACAAGAAGAGTGTGTATTAAACATTTTGAATGGAGGTGATGTTGTGGCCCTACTCCCTTTGGGAAAAGTTTAATTTATCAACTATTACCGATCGTCAGCGAGAAACTGGGGAGCCTTTTGACAGGTCAGTGTCTCCTTTCTTTTCCAGGTCTTAAATATTGCCATGACATGCTGTAATCTTGCAATTAAGTTGCAGCATTTTTTGCTGCATATTCTTTGTTTCTCTCTACTGTCAAATATCAGTTTAGAGGCCCTGATTGTACCGTGGATGCGTAGATTAACTTTGCATAATCTGCAAAAGTCGTTTACAGCCATGTTCACTCCGGTATTTCGCTCGCATCATCAAGTGTTTACAGCAGGTTTACAGTGGAAGTTCGATCATAGATTTGAGTTCGATGCATGGTGTCTGTGTTTCGATGCGGCTGTGTCGGTGCATAACATACGTCATATATAAACTTATCTGATTGGCTGACGGGTAACCAATGATTTTAAACTTCAGACAAGCGCCCCCTAGCGAGAGAGAAAACACTTCTCTATTATGCCATTCCAGACTCTGTCTACGAAGCAAAGTGAAGTAGCAGAGTCTGGTATTACCAGGCTAGCAGTTCACTTAAGTCACTGACTGAACCTTGTGTGGAACTTCAGTTTTATTATTCTGTTGGTTTCTTTTTTACTGGGTATGATGTCTTGTTTTTGTTTGCTGTGCAGTTATGGACCCAAGTTTGGACCACATGCATATGATTATTTTAACAAACATACTTTTTCATATAAGGTTGAACCTGTGTGATGTAAGAATTATAGATTCAGGAGGAGCAGGAGACTAATGAGGATCAGGAGTGAGATCAGCAGGTGGGATGATGGACTTCACCCCATCTGGTGAGTGGTTCTCTATACCAATTCATCTGGGGGTGGTGCGGAGCCAACTAAGGATACACTGTAAAAAAAAATAAAAAAAATTACAGGTAACGGCCTATATTTTCTTTTACAGAATTTTGCCGTTTTGTCATTATACAGTGAATGCCTGTTATTTTACAGATATTTGCTGTAATTTAAAGGTCCACTATTAAATTTACAGGTAATTTTTAAGGTATTTTTACAGGGTTTTGTGTAATTTTACATAAAATATTAAGTACTATTTTACAGATAATTTCTGTGAAATTAGAAAACAAAGAAAAGAAGGTATAACTGCAGAAATCAGCAGTCATTTAACATGTTTTCCTTGAAGATCATTAAGCGTGTGGGTGTTAAAGTGAGTTTTAAGGTTAATAGTAGGCCTATACATACAGGCTAAGTTACATACAGTAGGCAGGCCTATTGAATCATTACCCAGATAGCAATGTGACATTGATTCAATGTTGAAATTCCATCAGAGTCATCATTTTGGTTGATGTTGAAAATTCAATCCTAAATAATATTGGATCAATGTTGATATTTCAATGCTTTTCAGTGTTGAAAAAGACAAACATTGAATCAACGTTGATTTTTGGTCAGCTTCATTTTCCACCACTGGGGGAACTTGAGGACATGCGTCAGACGTTTTTCTGACGTCACGACACACGAGCGTCTTGAACTGTTTTGCTCAACCGTTATTCTCCTCATATGGATGAATTTATGAAAGGTAGGTTGAACTTGGAAATTTGTTTTAATTAATATACTCGATAATGTAACGTGTGTTTCAGAGTTAGTTAACCTTGTTTATGAACATGAATACTAGGAGTATATACTTGAGTCGTAATTAATCGAACTTTTGAATTTGCTCGACAGTTTGCGATTGGCCATAACGTGACAGGTCAGCGCCAAGGTACGTTACTGAATATTTTTTTATACAAGATGTTGCCTTTACTCGTTTATTTTCTAGTAATGTATTCAGTTTAGACCACGGGCATGAGTATAAAATAAATGCCTCCTGTACAGTCTATGCAGCGCGACATATTTGAAATACTGTGGGCGGGAAGCGAGACAAAACTCTTGAGGCTGTGTGTATTTTACGAATTATAATATTGAGTTTAGTTTTTAAAGTATTTGTCTACTCTTTTATTTGTCTTTGACATCTAAGTTTTGATTTATTAATCTATTTGTTCGCCCATAATAATGATGAATGTAAGTAAAGACAAAGTGCTTAACGCTAGCTAACGTTATGTGCCTAACGTTAGGCTAACGTTAGGTGTTTTGCTTCGTCCAGGGAAAAATGTTAATGTTAGGTTTTTCTAGTAGAAATTATTTTTTTTTTATAATGGTAAAAAGTAATAGTAGATTATTACACAACTAGCCTAATTAATGGACCAGTAGCAAACAATTTTCGACCACATATAAATATTGCATTTCTTTTTTCTCCTTAGGACCAAAAGCTTTCCAATATTTGATTGAGGACACTTTGCAATTCATGGTAAGTAATTTCTATAAAACTGCTATAATTGTTAATATATAATATTAAATAATAATGTTGAGTAAAAAAAATCCATGTTGTCTATTGACTTGGATTAACATTAACAAACTTAAGACTTGGATAGACTATCAGCTAAAAGTTGTCTTTATATTTTTACTAAAGGGAAAAAAAGACACATACATCTTGGATGGCCTGAACAAGGGCGAAATTGTCAATCACACATTGGGGGGGACAGCTGTGGAACTTTTTGTGTTGGCGCATGCACACATTTTTTTAATCAAAATAAAATAAAAGTCAGAGTCCGAATGTTTGTAATTGTATAACACAACAAGGAATTTTATTACATCTGATCGTCAAACCAACGTATAGCCTACTCACAATGATTACAGCATCGGCATCAATTACAGGCCTGAATTGACAACAAAGCGGTCAGTGATCTCTCTCTTTTATAGTCTTCTATAAACATATAGTGACTATAAACATTTTGATTAAATTACTGTTACAGGATAACAGGATATTTACCATTCATAGATAGCCTATGTGCCAAATGTCTGTCAATTTCCGCGCTCCTCCTAACTCTTCTTCTGTTTGGTTTTTCCTAACTCACTGACGATGCACAAGCTACTAAAGGGATAGGAAAACATGACATGGATTTCAGGAGAAATAGGTTTTGCTAAAAGTATAGTGTAAGGCATTGGCAAGTCGAATGGATTTGGGAAATGGACCGGCCGGGATTTTATATTTTCGGAGCTGAGAAGAATTTTCGGCCCTGCCCGCACAATCATACAAGCCGCGTTTCCATTACCCTTCAAATTGCGCAAATTGAAATTGCGTAATGAAAATGCGCACAATGGAAACACTCCATTTCGCAAAAACTCCCGTTTATCCCAATAAAGTTTTTACGCTCGCATGAGGAGGTATTTCAGGCAATTTGAAAAAGGAATATTTCGCAAAACTGCAATGGAAACGGGTTTTGCGCATTTACAGTCACCTGACTTAGAATACGCGGTGTGTTTTGGGTCCGTGTCCGCAAATAATAATAATAATTATCATCATTATTATAACATTTATTATATGTAGAAGACGCTTTTATCCAAAAAAGGAACAAAGCAATTCGTCACATTTCATTCATAATACAGTTTGGACAATAATAGGGCTAAGATTATCACAAATAAACACAAGATTTTGACGCATATCCAAGTGTGTGTGCGGACTGGGTGTGGAGCGCGCACTGGATGGCACGGTGGCGCGGGCGCGAACACTTGCATTTTCCTATCAACAGTCGAAACAACTTAAAATACTCTATCATTTCTGGTCATACAGAATATAATAATACATTATTCGCAACTACTTTTATTTGCGTAATCTCACAATAACAAGAAAACGATGTGCTTTTGTAAAATAAAATAAAACAATCAGGCGCGCTTTCATGATATCCGTGAACTGAAGCGCGAGAACTGATAGGCTATATAGCCTTTGTAGACTGAAGCTTTAAATGTCCACTTTAAAAGGAACAAATTTGAATCGAAAGCTAATACCTTCTGATTATGTAATCCGTATGAAAGGTGCATTTCTCTCTAAAGGTGCATCCGGAGATGGAGATATGTTTTTAGCCGACACTGATTTAGGAAAACAATAGTTTAATAATAAACAATTAAAATGCCTCGTTATTTTTTCAGACACATTTATTATAGCCTAACTCACCTATACATCCCCTTTCTGTAGGCTGTGGTCATGGCTCTTCTCATTCAGCACTGCGGGAAAAATATAATTTCCAGGTTCTAATTTGGCCTTAGAAAACCAGTAAAATCTACATATTTTTTTTTCTCCATATTAATTTGTGAATATTTTAAATGTTTAATAAAGGGGCAAAAAGTCATAAACAAATATCTGAAAATTCGTCTCTCTCTCTCTCTCTCTCTCTCTCTCATATATATATATATATATATATACACTCACCGGCCACTTTATTAGGTACACCTGTCCAACTTTAAGTTAACACTTAATTTCTAAGCAGCCAATCACATGGCGGCAACTCAGTGCATTTAGGCATGTAGACATGGTCAAGACAATCTCCTGCAGTTCAAACCGAGCATCAGTATGGGGAAGAAAGTTGATTTGAGTGACTTTGAACGTGGCATGATTGTTGGTGCCAGAAGGGCTGGTCTGAGTATTTCAGAAACTGCTAATCTACTGGGATTTTCACGCACAACCATCTCTAGGGTTTACAGAGAATGGTCCGAAAAAGAAAAAACATCCAGTGAGCGGCAGTTCTGTGGGCGGAAATGCCTTGTTGATGCCAGAGGTCAGAGGAGAATGGCCAGACTGGTTCGAGCTGATAGAAGGGCAACAGTGACTGAAATAACCACTCGTTACAACTGAGGTATGCAGCAAAGCATTTGTGAAGCCACAACACGCACAACCTTGAGGCGGATGGGCTACAACAGCAGAAGACTCCACCGGGTACCACTCATCTCCACTACAAATAGGAAAAAGAGGCTACAATTTGCAAGAGCTCACCAAAATTGAACAGTTGAAGACTGGAAAAATGTTGCCTGGTCTGATGAGTCTCGATTTCTGTTGAGACATTCAGATGTTAGAGTCAGAATTTGGCGTAAACAGAATGAGAACATGGAACCATCATGCCTTGTTACCACTGTGCAGGCTGGTGGTGGTGGTGTAATGGTGTGGGGGATGTTTTCCTGGCACACTTTAGGCCCCTTAGTGCCAATTGGGCATCGTTTAAATGCCACGGCCTACCTGAGCATTGTTTCTGACCATGTCCATCCCTTTATGGCCACCATGTACCCATCCTCTGATGGCTACTTCCACCATGTCACAAAGCTCTAATCATTTCAAATTGGTTTCTTGAACATGACAATGAGTTCACTGTACTAAAATGGCCTCCACAGTCACCAGATCTCAACCCAATAGAGCATCTTTGGGATGTGGTGGAACGGGAGATTCGCATCATGGATGTGCAGCCGACAAATCTGCGGCAACTGTGTGATGCCATCATGTCAATATGGACCAAACTCCCTGAGGAATGCTTCCAGCACCTTGTTGAATCTATGCCACGAAGAATTGAGGCAGTTCTGAAGGCAAAAGGGGGTCCAACCCGTTACTAGCATGGGGTACCTAATAAAGTGGCCGGTGAGTGTATATATATATATAATTTATTTTTTTGTGCAGCATTTGGTGTAGGCCTACAGGTCAAACTAAAATGTTGGTGTTCACCTTTGCGTTTTAAAAATACAACAACCGTTCATTTTTCGTTTTGCAATTACGGGTTAAATAAGAAACATGAATGCAAGTACACTGACCGTTTGGACATAATACGAGACAGAGTTCTTTATTGAATTCATAAAAGAAACAATAATTACAGGAATAGTCTACTGGACTCTAAGCCCACTGATCTATATGACATTAATAAAGTCATTCTATATTGATCAGTGTCTAAACCTCAAAGAAATGCCAAAATCAAGACATCGGAGCAGAAATTAGGGAGAAACACCCAGGAACTCCGTGTCTTTCCCTGCCATTAACGCTTGGATAACACGCCACGTCTCCTTCCAATAATAATAATAATGTCTATGCCGTGGCTGTGATATAGGCTATAAACCTACCAACGTCCGTTGCCATGATTTTTGGAATGACTTATCGCGAGAGGAAAAAAATACGTTTTAGTCGCATAACATCGGTTAATGGAACGCCGTCATTTCGCAATAGTTTTTTATCGACATTTAGAAAATATCGCAAAAGTTTTGCGCAAATCTGTAATGGAAACGCGCCCCAAATATGATCAAATATTGGGGGGGACAAATTGCCCTTCGTTGAATATTGGGGGGGACGTGTCCCCCTGTCCCCCCATAGAATTACGCCTATGGGCCTGAAGGTACATTTTTATATTTTCCTGTCCTTTGCTATCATATATCTGCAAAATCTGATTCCGTAATACAGATTATTTGGATTTTTTCAAATAAGAAAAATAATCACTTTGCTTTATCATAGACTGAAAACATTCGCATGAGAAGAGTGTGTCCTGAAGGCCCTAATTTTTTCCTGAGAAAAAATCCTAAAGACCTCATCAAGAAGTACCTTGTGAGTTGAACGTCTGCATTCTATTTTGATTTTATTTTTCAGAAAAAGTCTAAATTTGTGTATTTTGTAATTATGATAGCAAAAGGCAAGTAAACTTGTTTGTTTTATGTACACTACAGTGTTTCCCCTAGAAATTTTTCCAGCAGCGGTGCTGTCACGTGCCGGAGGATGTTACCAGGTCGCGCGCGATGTACCTCTGGAAGAATTGTTTTTTTAAATAACCCCTTAAACCATGACTTCTGGCAAGTTTTGTGGATAGAAATGGACATTTTGAGACATACAAATATGATATACCATCAACAGATTCAAGGCATGATTATTGCAGCACGTACCTTGAACTGGTCACAAACAGAAACCTTCATTTTATAATTTTAGACAGGATTTTTCACGCTTTTGTTTTGTGTTAATTTTCTTGATAGGGGGAAAATGAAATGGCACAACCCAGGAAAAGATTATTTAGAATTTATTGAAAATGTATCTTAATGGCAAAGGCCACACCCAATCTGTGAGCACTGGAATTTTTTAAATCAAAAGTTTTATGTTAACATTATTTAATGCACAATGAATGAAGTGAACAAACATGAACAATCAAGTGTTTGTATTAAATAACATTCACAAAGATTAATTCATGTTGTATAAATATATTGTTCACTCAATGTGTTTGTTAGATAATGCATTAAGTAATGTTAATGAATTGTGTCTTATTGTAGTGTTACCAAACAATACAGGAGACAAAACGTGTTTTATTTGACTTGACTGTACTTTTATTTAATCCAAAACTGTTTTTATTTAATTTTAAAAGGCTTTTTAAACCTGCTAAGAGTTATCCAGCCAAGAATAAGCCTAGAACTGCTTTTCTGACGAACTAATAATGACATAAACAGTACTCGGGTGTTGGTCCGATACTGTGCTCATGTACTCCTACTCGTAAAACTACCCCGATACAACCGCACCTGAGTCCACTTTAGGGGCCGTTCACATTTCGTGTTTTTTGCGCGCAAATTCGTTGTTTCAATTGTAGATGCGAGATGAAAACATCGTAACATCTCATCTCAACAGGCCATGTGACAAAAACCAACCGATCAGCTTCGGCCTTTCCATAACAACATCGAAAGCTCGGCCGAACAGCTGTACAGTGCGGCTTTTTATTTCTCATCTCCATAATAAATCTAGTAGTAAAGCTAATGCAAGGGCTAGAAATCAATTTAATTCTTTGCTGATACTTCCTCGTCCTCATGGAGAGCGCCGCTTTCTACTTTCCAAAAGCGCTTGTTCTCCCGTGGCGTCTGTCGTTGCTATGCAACCATGAACAGAGGCGGCCTGGAAAAACGAGCGCGCTTCCCGCGCGCCTACATTTGAAATAACGAATTTGCACGCGCAGAAAAACGCGCTATGTGAACGGACCCTTATGGCAACGTGACATTAGCCTAATCGAAAATATTTCCATATGTGACTCTTTCCTCCTTTCTTGTCAACAAGTGGAATCAGAGCCACCGCATTAGCAGCACCGGCGGTCGCCATGTCTCAGTGTTTTTAGGTGTCTATGAATGTCGTGATATTACTAATCATGTGAAGATTTTGCAGCGGCGCTGAAAATCCAGTGGCGGCGCTGCGCCGCTGCAAAATACATTGTAGGGGAAACACTGCACTACTTCAGGATAACCAGACTGTGAGTGTGACCTTGACCAGCTCACCATGGCAGTGTTCATTATTCGGAAGGAGAGGGAGAACTTCATAAACCACCTGATGACATTGGCTTTGTGATCGGGGGAGTTAAAGTTTTGAATCAACTACAGCTACATCAGCTTGTGCTCTGCTTCTGGGTATGATATACATCATCAACCTAAAATGTTTCTATTAAAATGAATTAGGGCTGCAACAACTAATCGATAAAATCGATAATAATCGATTATGAAAATCGTTGTCAACGAATGTCATTATCGATTAGTTGGTCTGCTTACGTCACGGGGAGCGTTTACTGGTGATTGGTTGAAACGGGCCAATCAGGATGCTCTCTGTCTTACACGCGCTTCATGAGGCACACACGCAAGGTCTCTCTCCCTCCGTTGCTCTGCCCCGCGCTCGCGCTACACGGTTTGGAGCACCGTCTCTTCTGTCTCGCATGCGCGCTCTTGCTTGCGCGCTCAAATCCCCGGAGTTTGAACTAATTTGCGAGGATCAGGGAGCATATCAATATGCGGGTGACTCCCAGAACTTCCGGGAGACTTGGGATGTCTGTATTTTGCTTCTCGAGCATCAGGTTGCGCAATCAGTTTGCTCGCAACATAAGTGATGGATTAAAATAGTGCTACCGCAGAAATATTAAATTAAAACGGTCTTTACAAAGCGAAGCACAAAATATAAAGGCAGTTAATAACAGCAACAGTAAAATATTGTTTTTTAGTCACTGTAGCCTACTCAGTGGTTTTCAGCGAATGTTTGTGCACTAATGCATCATTTTTCCTGTCTTTTTAATCAAGCCTGTTAGCTTGCTGCGTACCTCCATTACGTTCTCTTTTTATAGCATTTGTCTACTATTAAGTTTTAATTGTTTTTCAAACGCGATCTACTGCGGCTCTATGTTCACACGCTTGTTTTCAGTCTTTCTATATTTATTTTTTTACAAATTATCCTTATAATTCAATTAATTTTAAATAAAAATTAAATGAATTATATATTTTAGATGTTTTTAGTTTATATCTTCACATCTGAACAACATGTCTGTAAATTTGTTTTAACAAAAATTGTTAAAACAATATGTTGGATATAAATGTTTTTTTTTTTACATTAATCATGGTTGCCAACTTGCCATCAGCAATTATCATTAAAAACAATGCAAATATTGATATTAGTAAAACTCAATGTGTGGCTTTTGCACTTTTTAAAGTACACTTTTACACATAAATACCCTAATTTAGGGTTTTAGGTAACACTTTATTTTACGGTGTCCTTGTTACATTTGTTACATGTACTTACTGTAGTAATAACAGTAAATTCTGCATAATTACATGCAACTAACCCTCAACCTAATCCTACCCTATTCCTATAGTAAGTACATGTAGTTACTTAATATTACTCTGTACTTAAATATATAATTACACTGTAACAAGGACACCTTAAAATAAAGTGTAACCGGGTTTTATTTAGTCATAATAAACAAAAAAATCGGATTGAATTTTTTATCCGATTAATCAATTAATCGAAAAAATAATCGTCCGATTAATCGATTATCAAAATAATCGTTAGTTGCAGCCCTAAAATGAATTTTCATAAATTTGAATTCAGTGTATTTTAACTTAAACACATTTTTTTATATTCAAATTTCAAGTTAAAGGGTTAGTTCACCCAAAAATGAAAATGATGTCATTAATGACTCACCCTCATGTCGCTCCAAGCCCCTCAGACCTCCGTTCATCTTCGGGACACAGTTTAAGATATTTTAGATTTAGTCCAAGAGCTTTCTGTCCCTCCATTGTAAATGTATGTACGGTATACTGTCCTTGTCCAGAAAGGAAATAAAGACATCATCAAAGTAGTCCATGTGACATCAGTGGGTTAGTTAGAATGTTTTGAAGCATCGAAAATACATTTTGGTCCAAAAATAACAAAAACTACGACTTTATTCAGCATTGTATTGTCTTCCGGTTAGGGGTGGAACGGTACATGTATTCGTATCGAACCGAAACGGTACGGGCGTCACGGTTCGGTGCACGAATTTGCACGGAGAATACACGGTACAAAAAAAAACTCTTAAATAGCGATAAATTTCGCTTTATTCGCTTTTGGTGTGACTGTGAACGCAGGCTGCGATCAAGACTGTGATCAAGATTGCAGTGCTGGAGTGTGTGTGTGTGTGTGTGCGAGAGAGAGAGAGAGAGAGAGAGAGAGAGAGAGAGAGAGGCGTGATTAACAGTATGTGTGTGTGTGTGTGTGTGTGTGTGTGTGTGCGAGAGAGAGAGGCGCGGGCGCGAATCGCGCGATCGAACAGTGTGTGTGTGTGCGCGCGCGTGCGCGTGCGAGAGAGATAATAATCTCTCATGCGCGATCGAACAGTGGAAACATAAAAACATACTCCGTCATTTTTTTTATACAGGACATCATTAAAACTGCAAATTGTTACTTATATTTGTGTACACTCGCAATAAAACACTACATTGTGCTTTTGTCAGACTCTAAACTCTTGTCGAACTGTAACCTACAACTGTTAACAAAAGTTTTGAATGGTAGTATTATTTTATACGGAAATCAACTATTTATAATTCAGATGAGAATAAAGTTAGGGTTAACTAAAATGAAGGAAAACAAATATATTGATCTGAAATAGTAAATTAATTTTAAATTCATTCAGGTACAATTACCAAACATATCTCAAGGTCTTTTCATCTTTTTATTATTGTCAGTGCACTACAAATAAACTGGTTCTATGCCTTTATTAATAAAACTTATTTAAAAAATACAAGGCTTAAGACATTTATAAAAATGCCTTCTGCATTTTTGTTTTGCTATTCACTCCATTGTACCGAAATCATACCGAACCGTGACGTCTGAACCGAGGTATGAACCGAACCGTAACTTCTGTGTACCGTTCCACCCCTACTTCCGGTTCTGTTGTCAATCCGCGTTCACGAGTCCCATAAAGTCGTAGTTGTAATTTTTGGACCAAAATGTATTTTCGATGCTTCAAAACATTCTAACTAACCCACTGATGTCACATGGACTACTTTGATGATGTCTTTATTTCCTTTCTGGACAAGGACAGTATACCGTACATACATTTTCAATGGAGGGACAGAAAGCTCTTTATAAAAGCTACTCAAACGTCCTAATTGCCTAATCCAAGTCCTGTCTGTGAAACCAGGCCATAATGTTTTATTTGTATAAAATGTTCATGGGTTTTAGTCACCATTAGAGTCACTTGTTTTTCCTGAATGTGGTGTTTATTCCTGTTGAAACAGTGTGGGGTCATAAATAAAAACATTTGCATGTAAACTGAAGGTTTAAAGTTGTTTACTTTGAGAGAATTTTTGATTAAAAATCATATTAATTACATCCCTTTCTGATTGAAAGGAGTAAAAACAGACAATTAACTGGCATAGAATCCTGCTGTACATAAAGCAAGATTGATTTGATATTGTTTCTATGTTGATTCAATGTTAAATAAGTGATTTAATTTAGGTTGAAATAATATTGATTTTATGTCCATCTTGATTGATTTTTCATCGTTGAAATAACGTTATTTCAGGGTGCAAACCTGATGAAAAATCAATGTTAAATTTTATTAGTTAAATTTCAACATTGATTCAATGATCTTTTGGTTAATGCATTAACATTGATTCAATGTTGATTCAGTGTTGGTCTGCTGGGTATAGTCTTTTAATCTTGTCTTGCAAATAGATGCTCGTTTTGATTATCATTTGTATTATTCTCCCCTAATTTCATGTATATTTTATGTCTTTTATGAATATTTGTCCAAATCGGCGTTGCAGCACATTGCGTTGCGTGGCTTTGTGTGCTTGTGACTGTGTGTGTGCTCGCGTGCGCGATGACGCAGATTCAAATTATCCGCCATTACTTTTCCGTTGTTTAGTCCCGCCCACAACGGTTAGCTGGTCAGATCTGTCGTCAAGTTTGGATCTGTGTCAAGGGCAAGCGGGAGATTTGAATTCAGTTGATTATTGTGATCACAGTCAGTGGTTCAAAGCTATAATCGTATTCGTCAGGACTCAGGAGCAGCCGTGAGCCGAAGCGCTGAACACATGAGTTATGGTCCGGGTGTCAGTCAGTCCGTTCGGAAATAACGGGCCCTTTTTTAGTGAGCCTGGTTCATCACAGCGGACATCATGCCAACAACCGATCACCGGCTGAGGTAAGAGTCTCATACTACATATGAACTTTAAATATACTTCATGTAACTGATACTTTATATTACATTTGTGTTAGTTGACAGTTTCCAAGCTAACGTTAGCATTCTTAAATGTTCAGTCATAACTGGCATCGAGAGCTGGAGCCTGGAGGGCAAAACACTGCAGCATGCTTCTTTTAATTTTCCATCTGTTTTAAGAAAGATCAGTTGAACCCACATCTCTAAAGACTTAAAACAAGCTTTATTAGACTTGTTATGCGTATCAAAGTCCGTCCAATTGTGTATACAATCTTCGTTATGATAAGTTAGTCAGTCAATCAATCTCTTAAACGGGACATTTTTAAAACACTGAAAACTCTTTTCTTAAAAAACATCCTTGATTTTATTATAGTAAAATTGTAGTAACCACGTTTTTGGCGGATTTATTACCATTTTAATAACCACAATTTTACTAAAAATAGGCCTACCGTGTTTTTTTCTTCTTCTTTTTTTCTTTGTAGTTAGACCATGGTTAATTTTCGTAATGGTTAACGTTAACGTGACTAACTCTATCAAGACCGTTGATAATAATACAGCAAAGCCTGGAACATGAAGACTAAATCTTCCTTTCATAGGCAAGATCATTGAAAAAGTTGTCTTCAATCAGCTGAACAAATTCTTAAGCTTGAATGGATACTTTGACAATTTTCAATCTGGTTTCCGATCGCATCACAGCACAGAGACAGTGCTCATAAAGATAATAAACGATATTCGCTTAAATACTGATACAGGGAAATTATCAGTACTGGTACTACTCGACCTCAGTGCTGCATTTGACACTGTCGATCTCAACATACTTCTTGACAGGCTGGAAAACTGGGTGGGGCTTTCTGGGATAGTCCTAAAATGGTTCAGGTCATACTTAGAAGGGAGAGGTTATTATGTGAGTATAGGAGACCATAAGTCTGAGTGGACATCCATGACATGCGGAGTCCCTCAAGGCTCAATTCTTGCGCCACTCCTATTCAACCTATATATGCTCCCACTGAGCCAAATAATGAGAAAAAAACGAATCTCTTACCACAGCTATGCAGACGACACACAGCTCTACTTAGCCCTATCGCCTAACGACAAACAGCCCCATTGACTCCCTGTGCCAATGCATTGATGAAGTAAACAGTTGGATGTGCCAAAACTTTCTTCAGTTAAACAAAGACAAAACTGAAGTCATTGCATTTGGAAACAAAGATGAAGTTCTCAAGGTGAATGCATACCTTGACGCTAGGGGTCTAACAACTAAAAATCAAGTCAGGAATCTTGGTGTGTCTCTAGTCAGACCTTAGTTTCAGTAGTCATGTCAAAGCAATAACTAAATCAGCATACTATCATCTGAAAAATATTTCAAGAATTAGATGCTTTGTTTCCAATCAAGACTTAGAGAAACTTGTTCATGCTTTTATCACCAGCAGGGTGGATTATTGTAATGGACTCCTCACTGGCCTTCCTAAAAAGACCATAAGACAGTTGCAGCTCATACAGAACGCTGCTGCCAGGCTTCTGAGCAGAACCAGAAAATATAAACATATCACACCAGTCCTCAGGTCTCTACACTGGCTCCCAGTTACATTTAGGATTGATTTTAAAGTATCAGCAAAGCTAGCTTGCATAAACTTCAGGTAGCTTACAATGATGCACTGAGAATTCTGCTGAGAAGACCACGCTGGTGTAGTGCCAGTGAGATGTTTGTGGCTGCAGGTGTTAATACTCTGCAAGCCACATTGAGAAATGTTATGTACAAATGTATATGTCGGCTGAATAACTCAGAGAATTATATAATTGTGGCATTGACCAATATCAAGTTTAGCACTACACGGTATAAGTCCAAGTTATGTAAGCATAGGTATAGTTGTCTCCTCTGAAGTTGTATTTGTTTTTTATTATATTGTATTGTATTGTGTGTACTGTCTTGTTGTTTTGTTTTGTTTCTTATTTGGACCGGTGAGTCTGTAATAAAGTTTTATTATTATTATTATTATTACTGGTATATAAATCATTCAATGGGTTAGGACCTCAATATATTGCAGATATGCTTACTAAGGGTGTCACGATTTCGATCTTAAATCGAAATCGATCGAAATAAAAAAAAAATTCAAATCAATAGAAAAAAAAATGGAATTGTCGATGCTGCCACGCCCCCATGTCACGTCCGGTCGGCGTGCCAAGCAGGAAAAAAACACGCGTGTTGAAAAGCTGCGAGTCTATGGTCAACCTCCTCTAACTTAGCTACAGCCATTCAAAAGATAGCATGGCAACTGCAGATGCAAGAGACCCATCGACAGAACTTGAACCCCCTCCTCTTTCAATGAAGTCGCAGGTGTGGAAGTTTTTTTGATTTCCAGTGAGTTATGTTGACAATGTTCGCGCTTCAAAAAAGCCACAGTTTACTTTGCAGACATCCCAAGTCTCGCGGAAGTTCCTGGAGTCTGCCGCATATTGATAGCGGCTCCCTGATGCCCGCAAATTAGTTTAAATCTCCCGGAATCTAGAGTGAGCAAACGAGCAAGAGTGCGCAATCGCGCATGCGAGACAGAAAAAACTGTGCTCCAAACCGTATAGCGCGCGCACGGGAGAGAGCGAGAGATCTTGCGTATGTGTCTCATGAATAGGGGTGGGGGAAAAAATCGATTCTTAGATGCATCGCGATGCGGACGTGGACGATTCTGAATCGATTCACAATTGTCAAAAATCGATTTTCAAAAAAAATAATTTTTTTTTAGATATATATTTATAATAACGTAATATTGACGGAACGCGAAAGACGGAACTCTGAAGCGCGGAAGTGCAGTGGCCGGACCGTCTGTGGCGTGCACGTAACAGACGCGGACGCGATGGCTGAGCGCCAAATCCAAACACCCTCCTCGTTAAAAGCTGACGTGTGGAAATATTTTGGCTTCTGAAGTTGAAGGGGGAAAGGAGCTGGACAAGAGCCACACTAGTTGTAAGCTTTGTAGAGTAAAACTAAAATATTTCGGAAACAAGACACATGAAGCCAAATGACACGTTTCCAGCCAGAGGAGGAAAAACACTCGGCTGTAACGTTACCGGTCGTTGTTATATTATTAATTTACTACAAATATGCTGCTGCTAGTTCAGACACACATGTATTTTCCTGTTGGTTCTTTGCAATGTTAATAAAATATATTGTACGTTAATTCTTTATGGGTCATTACTTTGTACTTTTAAAGCAAAGTATTTATAGTCACACACACACAAAAAAAAGATTCTGATAATCGATTTAGCATCGAATCGCAGCCCTCTGAATCGTAATCGAATCGAATCGTGAGGTGCCTAGAGATTCCCACCCCTACTCATGAAGCGCATGTAAGACAGAGAGCATCCTGATTTGCCGGTTTCGGCTTAAAAAAAAATAAATGTAAAAATCGAGAATTGAATCGAACCGTGACCTTAGAATCGAAAATTTAATCGAATCGAGGATTTGGAGAATCGTGACACACCTAATGCTTACTGAATATAAACCTAACAGATCACTCAGATCATTAAGACCACATCAGCTAGAAATACCAAGGATTCACTCTAAGCATGGAGAGTCTGCTTTTAGCCATGAGGCCATCCTTAAAAATATTCTTGTTTGCCGTAACCCGACCGACCCTGTCAAATTAGGACCGACCCAATTATTTATTTTATTCCCCTTTTAGTCCGACCGACTTGCCGGTTGTAAACTTGCATTAAGTTCGACCGATTTTTTTTTTACTCTTCAAACAACTAATACAAATGCAATAAAATAATATAAATTATATTATAGTAAGTATTGTGAATATAAATTGCGTAGGCTACGTTCTTTCTTTTAAATAAAAACCCGTGGCGTCATCTATTATGATTATGTCAACAACACCATTGGTTTACGCATGTCACACTATGGCCTGTGCCATTCGCTTCGTTTCATTCACTGTCAATGGTTCGCGCTCGGTGATGGCTGCGGCGCGGCGGCTGCTTGTGAAATACGTCTGTATGAGCCTACATTTAGTCGCTCATTATTCGAAATTCTTAATGGTCAAATAGGAGAATAGGGAATCGATGTTAACGGCCTTTTCTCGGAGCGCGTCCAGCTCGTCATGATATGCCCACCGCGAACGCGCGTCACACAGCAACTGCAGGCTCTGACAAACAAACACACATAGTGTGGGAAGCCAAACACACCGAAAGTGGGACAAACGGCACGGTGTGTTACAGAGTTCGCGTTACGCTGACTTGTAATCTGCGTGGCTCAATGGACTGAGCCGCGCGAGTCGCGATAGACTCGACAGCGCAGGGAGAAGTGTTTGCTTGCGCCAGCCAATGGTCAGAGCGGCGCGAACTAATCTCACCAGCGCCGCGCTGACCGATAAAACAGCACATCCCATACCGAAATGTACTAAATAGCACAAAAGAAAATCGACCATTCCATAATATGTCAGGAGGACTATACTTATTAATAGGCCAATACTTTCTACAATGCGCCTAGCCATTTGGCCTCACTGATTTCCGTTAATAATAGCAGATGTTTATGGGCCAAATCTCTCACTCTCTCCCTGCAACTTTTTGTTACCCTCCTTTCCTGCCCCTAGACCAGAAAGGCGGCTTGTAACAGTATGGGTCAAATGTAAACGAATGGTGCCAAACGCGCTGTATTATTGGTCGGCGCGGCGCTGGTGAGATTAGTCATTTTAATTTATTTGTTTCCCTCTGAAAATCCACTTTCATTGAAATCTAGTGGCTTCTTTTTATTTTATTGATTCTGCCTATTTTTTTCCCAAATGAATGCAGCTGGAATTAATGCAATAAATATGTTTTTTTGACAAAGATTTAAAATTGTTCGTGGTCTATAACCTGTATCAGAATGAGGTTCGCAATGGTGCGCCCGAAGGCATGGGTTGAAGACCCAGTCAGTGACGTCACGATATGTAAACCTACCGACCCCTTTTTTTTTTTTTTTTTTTTGTTACTGCAAACCAAAATATTTTTAAGGATGGCCTTATGCCAGCCGCAGCTGGAATCAGCTTCCAGAGGAGATCAGATGTGCTCCTACAGTAGTCACATTCAAATCCAGACTCAAAACACATCTGTTTAGCTATGCATTTACTGAATGAGCACTGTGCCACTGTTCGTCCGACTGTTTTTACTGTACTGTTTTATTATTTTTAATTTTTTTTTATAATCTCTGGAAGAGATTTTGAAGGAGAGCAGGAGAGTCTTCACTCCGATGAGGCGAGTGAAGGAGTAAGTTAATTATACTGCTGAGAGTATAAGAAGTCGCTGAGAGCGTCATTAAGGGTTACAGCAGCAGACAGCGCACGCAAAGCGTGCTCTGTGGGGGCCCCGCTGGGCATTACTGGTGTAGTACCACCCCAGCAGAGTACGTCCCAGGGCTAGAGATCCAGTGGCACCGTAAACCGGCTCAATCTCTTCCATCTCAGATAGGGGATCCCCGAATTTAGTGAGGCAGTTAGGGATACTAACAAAAAATAGGGTTGTTTGCCAGGGAAGCATCAGGAACGATTCCGAGAGAAAAATAAAATAAGTTGTGACCAAAATTGGCGTGGACCAGTATTACTTTATTTTATTTATTTTAGTTGTGACCCAAATTGGCGTGGACCAGTATTACTTTATTTTATTTTTTATTCTAAACTGTTTTAATTATTTTTATTTGTTTGATTATTTTAATTTCTTCTATGTAAAGCACTTTGAATTACCATTGTGTATGAAATGTGCTATATAAATAAACTTGCCTTGCCTTGCCTTGCCTTGCCTACGTGAGCTAGAGATTTAATGCCGTTTAATGCCGTTTCACCTGCTGTGACTCCAGTGCCTTCATCTGTTCAGTCTGCTGCGGGTAATTTGTTTGATCCAAGTAAATACTTTAAGCTCGTTCCTCCTTTTCGAGAGTCAGAGGTCGCATTTGAGCGCATTGCTGCTAAACTAAACTGGCCTAAAGATATGTGGGGGTTAATGTTACAATGCAGTTTAGTAGGTAAAGCTCAAGAAGTATATTCTGCTTTGCCCATCGAGGAGTCGCTTGATTATGATTTGGTGAAAGCTGCTGTTTTGCGAGTTTACGAGCTTGTGCCTGAAGCGTACAGGCAAAAGTTTCGCAACTATATTAAATCGGCTAAACAAACGTTTGTGCAGTTTGCACGTGATAAGAGAGCTCTGTTAGAAAAGTGGTATGCCGCTTCTAAAACTACTATGTTTGAGCAATTTCAAGAACTGATTCTGTTGGAGGATTTAAAAAAAAAAATTTCAGACAATTTAGTGATTTACCTAAATTAACAAAAGGTTAAGTCCCTCTCAGCTGCTGCAGTGTTGGCGGATGAATATATTCTGACACATAAAACTGTATTTTCTTCTGCTGCTAGCCCGAATCATGTTACTTCGATGTTTCCAAGTGTGCAGAAACCTTTGATGTACACTCGCTCAACGAAACCCCATGGTGCGCTCTACAGTGCAGAGTAAGGAAGAGAGCAAGAGTGTTGAGAATAAAAGAGTTTGCTTTTATTGCTTGGACCCAAATCATCATATTGTTGATTGTAAAGCCTGGAAAAATAAGAATGCTGCCTTCAAGCCTAAAAGTGTAGCTAATATTGTTCTTGAGCCAATGTCTGGTGCTGAGAATTTTTCCGACAGTTCTGCATTTACTCCCTTTGTGTTTAAAGGTAGGGTGTCAGTTTCTCTGGATGGTACTATGAATTCAATCAAGATTTTGAGGGATACAGGGTCAGCTCAATCGTTTATACTGGAAAGTGCATTCCCAGCTAGAAATTTTTTGTTCTAAAAATGTTCTGAGAACATTACCATGCAGTGTTCTAATAATGTTTTCAGCGGGTAGTTTTCTTTTGGTTCCCAGAATGTTCTCCTAAAAGTTCTAATAACATTCTTTAAAAACATTCTAAATATGTTTAATGCTAACATTGTTAGAACATCATTCCCTAATGTTCTTATAACATTTTCAGCGGGTAGTTTTCTTTTTGTTCCCAGAATGTTCTCTTAAAAGATGGCAAAACATTCTCTAAGAACACTCTGAAAATGTTTTGTGATGACCTTCTATAAAGGTTTAATCATAACATTTTTAGAACATTATCCCCTAACATTCTTATAAAGTTTTTAGCGGTAAGTTTTATTTTTGTTCCCAAAATGTTCTATTAAACAAACAAAAAAATGCTTAGCTATAACATTGTTAAAACATACAATTTTATTAATCTCAAAACTAAAACATCAAAATCTAACAGGTTTATAAATGGCATCCACATAAACTATTAGAAGTTCTGCATACAGTAAATGCCCAACACTATGAAGAACTCAGTAAAGTCACTCATGCGTCTTGACTGCTGTGTTTGCTCAGAGCACTCATCATCAGTCTTTGCTTGTCTTGGTTTTTGCAGAAGAGTAATCCAGTCATCTGTATTAATAGGTGTTCTACTGTTCTTCTCTTCTAGTTGTCCAGTTGCTCGCCCAGTTAGCAGCATTGAGCTCTGTTCTCTGTGTGCATGGTAGAGTTTTTCCTCAAAGCCTAAAAAAGAAGATCATGCATTAGTGTAAACAGAAAGAATACACATACATTAAGATCACAAGCAATATTGACATTGAAAACTTTCAAAATTAGCCAGCCTAATTAGTAATCAGAAATTATTATTCTGATTATGTAAATTTTTACAGAAATTATGTAAAGACTAATTTATTGAAAGTATAAATATGATACCTTATGAGTATCTTTTTTTGTTTCTGTAATTTAAAACATATACTTAATCCATTATATTCATGTTAATAACACAACTAGAGGCTAAATTATGTGAACAAACTTTGCTGTTGTCTTGAGAAGCCTGAAGCTGAAGCAGGACTGGAGCTCAGGTCGCCGTGAGCACAGCTCCAGCACGTCACAGCGCTCGCTGCCCACGAGGCTAGTGCTCTCACATAACAGCAGTTATAGTGTCTATGGATCGTTACATTTCTTACAGATTTCTGCTTGTTTTAAATCAGATACAGATAAAGTAGCACTGCATTTGAATGCATTGGCGATAGAACAATTTCTAGAGTGAATTAATCATACCTGTAAGTGCAGTGTCTCTTTGCTATTAGTGAAGCTGTAAGTTTTAGTTACTTTAAAAGCAGAAATAAATATATGCTAAGCTAGTTATTTTAAAGCTAGTTATTTTAGTCAATAAAGTTTTAAATATGGATATTTTTCTTACACAAATGCATCGCTTCGCTTCAAAAGGCCTTTATAACCCCGCCAGAGTCGTGTGGAGCACTTTTATCATGGATGGATGCGCTTTTATAGACGGCCATTCACTGCCATTATAAAGCTCAGAAGAGCCAGGACATTTTTTTAATATAACTCCGATTGTATTCGTCTGAAAGAAGAATGTCATATACACCAAGGATGACTTGAGGGTGCGTAAATCATGGGCTAATTCTCATTTTTGGATGTCTTTTGGATGAGATCCTTTATGGTCTGTGTTAGGTGCTTTTAGCACTAAAGCTCTAGGAGTTAAGAGTTGAACATTTATGTCTCAGAAATCATAATAATAATAATATTTAGTTTAAATAGGTTAACAATATGTTGGCTTTCTTAAACCAACAAAATTATTTCCTAACATTTGAACAAGATTACTATAAACTGTAGCCTACTATAATATAAAGGTAATTCTATGAAGATTTACAACAAAAGTTACAAAAACACTTACCAGTTATAAGGCTCTTTAGCTCCCATATCTATTCACCTCTGCAGGTTTATGTTTGCTTCAATAGTTGCCAGATTGTGTCCTTTACATGGACCATCAGCAGAGTAATTACCTGAAATATTTTAAAACATGGTCTGTCAACACACAACGATTTTACAAGCACATATACAATATTTGCTAGAAACACAAATGACTGAAAATTGATTTAAACTCCAATTTAGATTTTAGATTCCAATTTTTTCCATTACCTCTTTATGAATTACTGAAATATTATTAACTTTTAGTTTCAAAAGACATAAGATTAACACTTAAGCACTTAAGCACGTAGCAAAAATACAGTAACGTTATTCGTATGCATAGAACACAATACCGGTGCTACCTTTGTTGTAAATTGAGACTTTATTGTGTCATCGGTGTTATAATCATCTTGAAACAGGCAGTTTGGAGTCTGCATTAAAACAAATCTAGCTGTTATTCAAAAGTAACATACACTCAGATTTATTGCGACTGTCATACAATTCTAAGAAAGTAAGATCTAATACTGAAAGTCATTGATATATCAAGGATAAGAGAAAGCTATGTAAACTGAAAAAATACACACAAAAAAAAAACTTACAGTTGTGAAAGAGTTCAGTTCCGTTGACCAGGAGTTCTGTTGTTTTGGGCCAATGTGTCAAATAGCCAATTTAGACAACGGACATTTTGCGCCGCTTTCTTCAACAAAAATGTTACTTTATTCGCGCTGTTTCTCGATTTCAAATTTTCTTACGTCATGGGAAAATCACGCTGTGATTGGTGGTTTTAAACATCGATCTACAGTGGCCTCCAATCAGCTTCTCGTCTCTTGTAAACACATTTCGCGCAACAGTTCAGTCCTCAAAACACTTCACGAATGCTGTTTTGATAATGTTCCTCTTTTATTATGGAAAATCATGCCAATATTTTATAGGTTAAAATAATTCTACAATCTCTTACCTAAACGGCTTCCCTAAAATATCCTTAAAATTTTATGAGCTTTTGTTAACACATTATGAGATTTTGTCATCTCAGGCCAATAATGTCCTCAAAACATTTGATTAATGTTGCTTTGATAATGTTCCTCCTTTGTTATTGTGCCAATGATTAACAACATCCCTAAAAAATCCTCAAAATGTGGGTAACACTTTACAATACGGGTGCACTAATATGCATTAATTCATGTTTAACTAATGCACAGATAATCATGAGTTAATGTATGATTCATGAAGAACTAAACCATTAATTAATTATTACTGCATCAGCAACTAATAAAGAGTCTATATGATTAATAGATTAAGTAATACATGAATTGCTATTAATTAAACGTGTCATCATGTATTAATTCCTTAATAACATATTTTATTAACTAATAGTGTAAATTAATGTGTTAATTACCACAATTAGTCAAAGCTATGCACTTCAACTTCCAGTTGTCTGCTTTAATTAATCATTAGCTAATGATTTGCAAAGGTATCATTATGTTATGACTTTACGTGTTGAGGCACATCATTATTAACTAGTCATTTAGAAATTGTAGTAATTTACACATGAATTTGCACTAACAACGAAGTAATTAACCCCTTCGCTGTCACCCCCCCTTTTGAGAATGGGGGTTAAAATGCACTATTCAAACTTAAAGGTGCATTGCGCATTTTTTTTCATGTTAAAAATACCTGTTTTTCTTCCTATACATGCTTAAAGAATTGCCTGATGGGCTGAATGAGCCCTTCTCTGCTTACTGAGATTGCCTCTATAATCCTGTACAGTAAAATATATAAGAGGGATTCAGGCTCGAATTTGAGACTGGGCGTGACGTCATGCGCGTTCACGCTCACCAGGCTGTCTCGCAAGTTTGTGTATTCGCCGGCGCCGCCATTCTCCGCATCAGCGGACAACTCGTGCGTCAAAAGTAGAAGATGGATTCAAAGAGCCCGGCTTGTAGTCCATTCCAAACCCCAACGCAAACTCCACGTAAAGTAAAAAAAAAGAAAGATTTTGTGTAGTGCCACCTAAAGGGCCAAATTGGAGTCAGACAGGCGTCGGAGTAAGACGAGAGTCAACCTCGGGAAATGGAGAGATCTCCGGTCTGCTCTTGGTCTCAAACGGGATCCTCAGTTGGCTTTTTTCTTGATAAAACGGTAAGATATAGCCCAGTCTCTAATGTTTGATACGGCCAATCTATGTATGACAACAAATGACGATGCGTAAAATGTGTAATGCTTTAGCGCGTAAGCTAAATACATATACAATCAGAATTGATTTTATACCATTGTCAGTGAACAGTTTCATAGGAATTGTGTTCGGACCAACAAGGAAGAACGCCGTTGCATTGGCTATATTGTCTTTTTCGGTAAAAATAGTAAATTGTAAATCCTTTCACTGCTGTCACTGCTATCCTCAGTGCTTCTCTCCACAGTAACATCAAATTGGTCAGAGCTCGTATTCTATCAAAACGAGGAAAACGTAAAATATTTTGGTATTGTGATAAAATACATGTTAATGTGTCAATACAAGTATTGACACATTTCACATTAATGTTTGTCAGTGTGTATTGTCCCTGTCAAAATATCTACTAAATAAATCAGCGCTACATGTAGTTTAGTGATTAGCAAAACAGTTCAAGATTCTTGAGTGTGATAACATGCTGAAAAATATGACCGATAATTAGACACAAATTTTGAGTAAATTCTAACAGAAAAAGGATGTATTGTTATTGGAATATTCTCAGATCAATACAACAGGCTGAACCCCGCAAGTCTTCGGCAGCTTAGCCTGTTTTGGCTTTTATGAAGACGTCATGGTGACATTTGATTGTTTATTACCTTGAGACATTTGAGTGAATGTTGTTGACCAACCGTGTACGGTATGATTATTATTTTGAACTATTGCGAAGTAATCAATTATATTGTTCATGAACGTGTTTTCATAACAATACAATCATAGGTGGATACAGATACAGTAAACACATAAACAAAGTTTTCTACTACCCCCGTTTTCCCCTCACACATAAGAGTAATTTACTCAAATGTCTTTCCTTCCATATATTTGAAATGACTTGCAGATTTATAACTTTATTACCTCTAAAGACATTTTGGCTGTACTGTACACCAAAGATCTGTACAGCAGATGCTCCTTTAGTTATGAACAGCTCGTGCATGCGTGCGTGTGCGTGTGGTCTATGAGCGTGCACAACTCTGGTTGCAGTTTCGCTTGTCGCCAGAGGGGAGGTAGTTCTGCAAAAACTCAGAAACCTGCGTTTTGCACCTTTAAATGGTTGTAATTCAAGAATGCTTTGGAATATATACCCAAGTTTGGTCTTGTTTTAAAGAAAACACTCAGCAGATTATTGCTGAAGTGAAAACACTTCAAAAAATGAAAGTATGAAAAAGTTATGTAAGTTTAAATTTACAGTAAATCAAATATACTGTACTATATATTTTTTATTTTATATAAAATATATATTTTACAAAATATTTTTTACTATAAAATTACTATAAAATCAAAGCCATAAATCTAACCAAGTTATGTTCCAAATTTGAAGTTGATATCACAAAAATTGAAGTTCCCATGAGATTTTGTTTAGGCGTAGTACCAAAAATAGCCACCGGGTGCCATTGAATTCCATTGAATTTAGTTGTAAACATTCTGCCTTATCAAATTAATAAATTTCTGTCCAAATATCAATTCTGTCACAAAATATGGAACCTTGAGACACAGACCTTTCTGACAATATGTGTTTTGTCATGATTAGAAAAGGTTTTGATCATAAATTATGAAATATAATGATGCCCAAAAGGGGAGGAGCCTGATAAAATAATTTAGAGTACCGTTTCTATGGTAACGCAACGTTCAATTATAAAACGGTTTTCACAGGAGGAATTCTGAGTTTATAAGCTTTCAAATGATACCTAATTTATGATAACTACTAAAATATGTGATATAATAAAAAAGGTGATAAAAAACATAATATTATATTTTAGAGGATAATATATATATATATATATTATAATGTTTAGAGGATAATATTATATTACACTTTTTTATTGAAAAATACTAGATTATATGTTTTATTATGAACTTTTAGCATAAAAACATAAGTTTCAATGATTAAAAGGGGGTGCATCGACTTTTTGTGACAAAGGTCAGACCTCCTGTTATGATGCAGATTTTTCGAGGTGCACTCTTGTCATAAATTCATCAATTACTCTTCCTACATAATTTGTAACACAAAACAGGGGTAGAATATCTATTTAGAAGTCTTAGACCTCTCCAACAATATATAATTTGTCATAATTAGATTAGGATTTAATAGAAATATAGTGAAGTAAAGTTAGGCGTCCCGCTAGCGGGACGGTGACAGTTAAGGGGTTAATCATGTATTAATGCATATTAGTGTACCTGTATTATCTGGAAGTTGAAATACAAGGCTTTGGCTCATTCTGGTAATTAACATTAATTAACACTATTAGTTAAAAAAATGAGTTATTAGGGAATTAATCCACAATTACATATTTAATTAATAACAATTCATGTATGAACTAATACATTCACCTTACAGACTCTTAATTAGTTCCTAATGTGGTAATCATTAATGAATAGCTTAGATAATCATTAGTTACATATTAATTCAGTATTATCTGTGCATTAGTTAAGCATGAATTAATGCTTATTAGTGCACCCGTATTGTAAAGTGTTACCAAAACATTTTATCATCTCAGGCCTCAATGATATCCTCAACACATTTTACGAACATTGATTTGATAATGTTCCTCCTCTGTTATTATGGAACATTGTGCCAATGTTTTATAAAAGATAACAACATCCCTAAAAAATCCTCAAAATGTTTCATGCTAAATGTTCTAATTTTGTTAAAAAGTCAATTGAAAGGAATGTTTTATTAAAAACATTTTATCATCTCAGGACTAAATAATATCCTCAAAACATTTTACGAACGTTGATTTGATAATGTTCCTCCTCTGTTATTATGGAACATTGTGCCAATGTTTTATAAAATATCATTCTACAAACTTTTACTTCAACAACATCCTCAAAATGTTAAATTTAAAACATTCTAGTTTTGTTAACACGTCACATTACAAGAACGTTTTATAAAAAACAGGCCTCAATGATATCCTCAAAACATTTTACGAACGTTGATTTGATAATGTTCCTCCTCTGTTATTATGGGACATTGTACCAATGTTTTATTGAGAACATTGTATTATCTGTTATCTCAACAACATTCCCAAAACATCCTCAACATGTTACAGTTATAATGTTCTAGTTTTGTTAACACGTCACATTACAAGAACGTTTTATAAAAAGCACACTTTCATCTCAGGCCTCAATGATATCCTCAAAACATTTTGAGAACGTTGACTTGATAATGTTCCTCTTCTGTTATTATGGAACATTCTGCCAATGTTTTATTGAGAACATTGTATTCGCCTTATTTTTAACGGAAATACGGACGCAGCCAGTTGAAGGTTTTTTTGTGCGAGACTTCCGGTCAGGCACTTCCGGTAACTGTGTAGTAACTCACTTTTCACTGTAGCGGCGGTAAATCAAACAAGTCTCCATAAACTAACGTTAATTAACTCGTCGTTATGGCTTCGAGGAAAACCGGGATTGTTTGTGCAGTTAGAGGTTGTCATAATAACTGGTACAAAAGAAAGATTTACTTGGAGCAGGAGTGTTTTGATCATCGATCGCGTACGAGAGCTGAATGTGGATGCGATGCGCCCTACGATCTTCACCCCCCGCCGAAGAATGAGGAATCTCTTCGCCTGTGGTTAAAAGCTTTAAATTTGAAGAAACCACCGAAGCGACCGTATGTTTGTTCTTTTCATTTCGTGGACACAAGACCCACAGAAGACCACCCGATACCAGAAAAGTGGCTGGGCTACGAAGTCCCAATAAAAACACCAAGGAGACGTGTCCAGAGGTTAGCAGACACAGGTAATGTTAACTCTTGTTAGTTCTCAGTTTGTGTCCCTCTTGACAGTTAATATCTTTCACATAAAGCCAACTGTCTTTTAAGTTTGTTCTCTCTGTATATTTATCCATTGTGCATCAATTAAAAGAATTTACATAGAGGACAAAAATGTCCGTGTCAAAAAACTGTCATAAACTTTTAAGATTGGGAGCACAGACTTAAGTTTGGTATCATTTCAAAAATTGTACAATGGTAAATTTTTACCATTGTTGTGTTTTTAATTGGCTAATACGGAACTTAGTAAATATACAGTAAATTGTAATAAATTACAGCATTTTACTGTAATAATGCTACTAAAATCACAGTAGCACTGCTCAGGGCTCAACAAAAAAAAAAATCCCCACTGGCCCCCAGGGCCAGTAGATCAGAGTTTTACTGGCCCCTTCTATATTTTTACTGGCCCTGAAAGAAATAGAATGAAAAGCACTTTTACATTAAACTGTATTTATTGTGTACATTAGGATGAATTTTTCTTGGCCCCTCACAATGACAGTAAACTAATTATTACATTACATGAGTGATGAGTTACATAAGCTATATTTTCACTTCAAAATGGCGAAATTAGACAAAAGTATATTAGTTTGCCTGATTGTTTTTGTCATACGTTTAACATTTATGACCTAAAAAAAAAACTGTCAATGAAGAAAAAATGAAGAACGCGCTGAATCTGATTATAACAAGACTGAAGCGAACACAAATTTGTGTATAGCTTACACTTAATCACACATTTTTAGGGCGGCTAGGCAGAAGTTTAGGGGGGAATTTGATTACACTATTTTTAGATAGCCCGTCGGCAGGCCGGTTATGCATTTTGCATTTTGGTCGGCTTTTGTTGTAAATTTCCGGCAAACGAAACAGTACATGCCCTCATCGCCTTTCTCCACCCAGGTGTACTGCGTTTTCCATGACACTAGGAATTAGGACTGGGCGATATGGCCAAAAAATCATATCTCGGTATTTTTTGGTTAAATGGCGATATACGATATATATCTCGGTACTTTCTACGTTTTTCTATTTGGATAAAGAAAATCTGTATTTATTTAAAAAAAAATATTTCACATCCTGCTTAATGATATCCAAACAATGTTGATATTGAAGGATATGGAAACAAATATAGTGAATGTAATGTAGGCTATGCAATATATTACGTGCAAAAAGGTTAAAATCACATTACATTCTAACATTACAATCTAAAAACAAAAATAATGCTTTTGTTTTTAAAATGACTAAGGCTAAACTAAAAATGAAAATAAAAACAAAAGCACAACTAATTATATAGCCTGCATTTGATTACCCCGTTATAATGCTCACTTTCATAAAAACATAGGCCTACTTGTAGGTTTAAAATTCCACATATGGCACATTTATTGTCTCCAACAACAAATATTTTAGCAAGATGTATATTTTAGTCAGAATTATTGCGCTACTCTTCTGTGCTCGTCTGTTAGGCGCGCGTGCTCGCGGCGGCGCTCATTCACGGAAGCTTGAATATTAGCGGAGATTCACTTGCAGAAGCTCGTCCTCTCCTGACAGTGAAATGGACATATTTGTTTGACTTTCTAACATTTACAGATGGAGAATATACCTCTAAAATGTAAGTTAAGCACTGAGGAAAGCACCACGTCTCAAACGCATTAAACAGCGCAAGTATTTATCTGTCAGTCAGCAACAGTATCTGTCAGAGCATCTGACAGGGCAAGCTGCTTTAAACTTGTTAACTATATCTTACCGGTTATTTTGAAGTGCTTAATATAAGCTTGTGTCATGTTTAGGACAAATTGTACTATGTTTTTCACTGCAGGAGCTCACACTGCGTAGGCTATACTCCGCTATTTTTCAGATGTGCTCGTATCAAACTACTGTATCGATATCAGTATTGCCTCATTCCATATCGTTTAAAAAAAATCGATATATTGTACAAACTCGATTTACCGCCCAGCCCTATAGGAATGTCCTCTTTCTCGTATCAGCCTCGTAGTTCTTTGACATTTTAACACGTTATTACCTGAAGTAACATTGACACTCTTCGCGCCACTGTATATGACGTTTGCTGTTTGTTTTGCTGATGGCCATTCACTGGCCCGCGCGGGCCAGTGACTGGCCAATCAACTAGCCCGACATACTCTTTTACTGGCCCCGGGCCATCGGGCCATTGCTTATGTCGAGCCCTGCTGCTGTATAAATACAGTACTTTATTGCGATACATCCGCGATATTAATGCGATATGGCGATATGGCTCAGCTTGTCAGTTAACTACGGCTCTTTTTAGTAAATGCCGCTCCATCTGAAAGCAGGTGAAGGCGATTTACTACTAATCAAGGAACCGGCTTTACTGACGAGATGCGCATAACAATATCGTGCGATATATCGCCCAGCCCTATATGCAATATGATTATTTGAATGAGCACTAAGACAGGTGTTTCTCTATTAGCTTGCTATTAAGGTAGTTGTAAGTAGTCTAGGCATGTTTTATGTGTTTTGCTAAACTGGGCTAATGTGGTCTTATGTTTGGCAGATGACAGCCACTGTGATGAGGAGGCTGACCAGACCATTCCACAGTCAGAGTCACCTCTGCATAAAGATGCTGACACTCAGTGGGAGGTGCAGGCACTGATGGATCACCCCTACACATTAGGAGGAAAGATGAAGGATGTATGCGACAGAGAAACACAATGTGGTGGAGAAGTACCCCTTGCCCATGCCATCCTGAAGAATGACACTAGCTGTGTGTTGTACACAGGCCTTTCTCTCAATGTATTTTTTGATCATGTTAAATATCTGGAACAGTTCTATAAAGCAAACTTTAAGATGCACGAAATGGATCAAATATTGATGACCATGATGAAACTCAAGTTGAATCTACTCCAGGGTGATCTTGCAGAACGCTTTGCTGTGTCCCAGGGGTTAGTGAGCAGGATCCTCTCCTACTGGATAGACACAATGGAGGAGCACATGAGAATCTACATTCCTTGGCTGCCACGGGAGACAATCCGGAGCACAATGCCTCAGTGCTTCAGGGAGAAGTTCCCCAACACCACCTGCATCATTGACTGCACTGAGACCAATCTGCAGAAACCACACAACCTTGACTCCAGAGGCGAGTCCTACAGCCATTATTATTCCAGCAATACTATAAAGTATTTAGTTGCTATTGCCCCGTGTGGGCTTGTTATGTTCATTTCTCCTGCTTATGGAGGCAGGTGTAGTGACAAGTTCATCACTCAGGAGTCTGGCTTCCTGGAGTATCTTCGTCCCGGTGATGAAGTGATGGCAGACAGAGGCTTTACCATCAGAGATCTGCTGTTTGAGAGAAGGGTTAACCTTGTTCTACCAGCGTTCACTCATAAAGGAGGGCAGTTGTCTGATGAGGATGTAACTGCCACAAGGAGGATTGCAAATGTGCGCATTCATGTGGAAAGAGTTATCAGGAGGCTCAAAGTGTTCAAAATAATCTCCCAGACTGTACCCATCAACTTGGCACACAAAATGGACAAAATCCTCAGAATCTGTGCGGCCCTTGTAAACATGCAGGGGGAAATCATCCACGAGGATGCTGATTGAGCATGGACGTATATTATCCATAATATTTGTAAATAATTATTTGACAGCCTGCAGTGCCTTGATTGTACTATAATTTTCACATATGATTTGTCTTTAACATTCTATTTTTCAGATATCTCTATTCTGCACTGCTGATTAGTTATTTTATAGTAAATTGTAAAATGGAATTATGATATACAAGAATGTGTTTTGGATCTCAGGTTTTATAATAAATAGTTTGTGTTTGACACCTTGATGTTTTCAATTTTCTAATGACTTTTCACCTATTGTATAATATCAACTTATTTTTAGACTATTTAATTGATTACAGATACAAAAACATGATATTTAACTTGTCCAACTAAAATGTGTATTATTAATTTTCTATCTTTATTAATTTGAATTGCTAATGTAATTTGTTTTATTTAGTCATATTTTGATCGAGTGGATGATGTCCTAACCACATGTAAATAACTAAAAAAGAAGACAAGGAGGCAAGAAGTTACAGTATTTCACTAATGGAATTTATTAACTCATGTCATTTGTTTACATTGAATGTATTTACAATTATTCATTTTTAAAATGGTAAAATAACACTACATTTAAACATTTCACTTATGGCATTATTTGTAGGCCATGTATTATACATATTAATTATAATCTCAATTACTATTAAAATGGTAAAACATCACCATCATGTGTAAAACTGAGCACTAGCTATAAAAAGAAAGACACCAAGGAACTAGGCTAACAAAGGGACACCGTAACAATTATTAACAGTTAGGTATTAACACAGACAAAGGAAAGCTGATGTCTGGTATGCCCATACAGCAGGTTAAAGGGATACTCCACTTTTTTTGGAAATAGGTTCATTTTACAACTCCCCCAGAGTTAAACAGTTGAGTTTTACCATTTTCAAATCTATTCAGCTGATGTTTAGAAGAATATCAGTAACCAGACAATTTCTGGTGCCATTGACTTCCATAGTATATATTTTTTCCTACTATGAAAGTCAATGGGACCAGAAAGTGTCTGGTTACTGATATTCTTCTAAATATCAGAAAATCGGCTGAATGGATTCGAAAATGGTAAAACTCAACAGTTTAACTCTGGGGGAGTTGTAAAATGAGCCTATTTCCAAAAAAAGTGGAGTATCCCTTTAAAGACTAGAACCTGAGCCTATTTACACATATGTACATATTTATGGCACAGTATGAGTCTGCCTGACAGAAACTCATCTACAATCCTTGGCAGCATGTGAGTAAAATAGAAGGACTTGAGTTTAGGTATAACTAGTGAACAATACTCCGAATCAAATGGCACATCAATGACAACTTTCTCAGATGGAGCCCAGACAAGCAGCTTGCATCTCTCTAGTCTTGTACAAAACATACCCAGTTGGACTTGAAGGTAGTAACCACAGGATCCATTTGGTTGCAGCTGTGGAACCCCGTCCACCATCTTCACATCTGTGAGCTTGCTGGAAAAAACTTCAGCCAAAGATGCACAGTTCTTGGCCAGAACAGGACATTTAATCTCCAGCAGCTCTGTGGAGTTAACCACGCCATCTGGGCTTGCAGAAAGCCATGGTTCTGTGATACTAACTACAGTGCCTCTCTTCTCAACTAGAAACCCAACGCTCTCCATCCATGCGTAGGCCACCTCCTCATTCTCCTGGCCATACCTGGTTGCAGTGTTCCCATGGAACCTAGGAAACAGGTGCTCTCTAAGAAAATTATCTGGCTTAGTAGATGCACGCACAGGGACCTTTTTTGCAGAGCTAGCAGTTACTCTTAATTTACGTGCATCAAACCACAAGTGGGAGGCGCTCTGCATTTTAGTGAACTCCTCCAAACTGGCACATTTATCTCCATCTAATTTTATGTACATATCATAAAATGACATGCATTTCTGGCACTGTATATCTGTGCCATGCTCACTATGAGGCAGCTGGAGCTGTGTGGGAGCTGCTGGAGTTTGATCTGGTTCAGCAGAGATGCATTTGTGCAGAAGGCTGCCCACTGGAACACTGGCGACTTCTAAGCTCTTCTTCAGTGCTTCATGTGAGCTGTAGGCAGGGGTTGGTGGTAGAGAGGGAGAGATGGGCAGGATGTTTTCAGAGACATCAGAACCTTCTTTGTGGTTCCTGAAACATATGTTGCTTAACCTTTTGGGGACTAAATTGCGCTGTGTCCCTGAGTTCCAGTGGCGCTGCTCATCTGTGCAGGACAATCCAGTCAGACCTTTGGACACTGCAAACTGCACCTTTAACAAAGTTTAAATAGAACAGTTACATATTTTTAACATATTACAGTATTAATGTCAAAAAACTTATATAGAAAATATGGACAGTTTATGGTGACAACTATAAACTGTCCATATTTTTCAACTTACCTTGATGATGCATTTACCCAAATTGCCATTTGAGATTAAACTGATATGAATTAGAATTGGTATACTTACCTACACAGAAAGGAGGTGGTTCACCAAAATGTGGTGTGCTGACAGAATATTACCTTTACCCAAACTTGAACGACCTTACCTTAACCCAAGCAGCATCAATGAACAAGAGATTAGACTTTTACTTATCTGGAAAAGGTGCACAATCTGTAGATTAAAAAATAAAAATGTTAGTCATATACTAAATTTTATTTCCCAAATACCTTAGAAGCCAAAGTTTCCATACGCTCTTCTATCTGATACCCAAACAGTACAAATAAAATAGAAACGTTTATTTCTATCTTATTTGTACTGTTTGGATATCAGATGCTTCAAGTTCAATGTAAATCTAGCTTAAAATTGAATGTGACAAACTTGCATCAAGAGCTCTGTGAGTACACATCAGATTGGTACAATGTGTCAAGCTTCAAGCCTACACATTATGAGGTAGGCATCAGTTAACATTTAGATATCAAATTGTAATGTTAGTTAAATCCCAAATATTTAGCACTGCTCTCTATGTAAAATATATGACTAGCAATTACATTAGCATACCTTCCATAAGATCGCCGCTGCGTGACTGCAGGACTTCCCCTGACCCGCGACACATGAACATCCGGCCGTCTCAATAGTGCCGGTTGAGGTAGTCAGGATCCATGCAGAGTGAACGTCAAACTTGCTTTGGCTTGGTTGGACATCAGCCTTCATGAATACCAGGTCATCGATGTTGTTATTGATAAACACCTTGCCAACTTTTCCACTGTGGAGGTACTGATACGCCTCTGTACTTTTGTAATTGCGCATTGTAGACCCATCCGCACCAAGTGACAACACAAAATAATTAAATATGTCCTCGTACGTTATATGAGGCCACTTCTTCATGTCATCCTCCCACTCGTGAATCGTTTGAGGGTGTGGCACTGACCTGCCATTTCGATTGCTTAGCGATTTTTGGAAATGTTCCCACGACATAGTTCACCAACTTAGTTCAGCTAACGTTAGTTAGCCCAGGGAAGCGAAGAAACGGAAGTGCCGCACAAAAAACGGAAGTTGGACCTATAGTTACTTCCGCGTTCGAAAATAAGGCGAATAATCTGTTATCTCAACAACATTCCAAAAACATCCTCAAAATGTTACAGTCAAAACGTTGTATCTTAGTTTACATTTAACCTTATAGGAACATTATTTGAAATGAGAAAACATCCTTAAAACATTCTTTAAATATTACATTCAAATGTTTTCTTTAAAACATTAACCAAACTTGTAGGGAATGTTAGCCAAAGTTCTGAGAATGTTCCCTGCTAGCTGGGTTACCATTCTCAGATGTGACATACACTGGAACTGATGTGTTGGTTCGTAGAATTGAATTGAACTGTGTTAAAGTTCCTCTTCATAGTGTGTTTTTGACTTGTGATCTTGTTTCAGGACCTGTAAAAGTGGGGGTACGCTCAAGACTGCCTGTAGAAGTAAGTAAGTAAACAGTAGAAGTAAGTAAGTTTAATCTTGGGAAATGACCTGGCCGGTGCTAAAGTTTTTCCTCAACCAATTGTAGCGAAGAATCCGCTTTGTGATGGGGAGCTTGCCAGTCGATTCCCTTCAACATTTTCAGCTTGAGCTGTCACTCGTGCACAGGCACGCAAAAATGAGGATGTGATTGATCTATCTGACACTTTTATCGTTTCTCCAGATTCTCCGTCTGAGTTAAGGTTATCTGTGTATTCCAGTGTGGGTAACACAGATGAGCCACCTGATCAAGAAGCTTCCCTGACGATGGGGAGAGAACAACTTGGTAAAGCCCAAAAGTCTGACCCTTCTCTAACGTGCTGTGTTGAGGCCGTGGAGGATAAAGTGAAAGGAGGTAATGATGATGGAGTACAGTATTTCTGGGACCGAGGCGTCTTAATGCGTGAGTGGCTGTCTCGTAATGCGAAAGAGGCTGGGTTAAGTCCAGACAATCAGGTTGTATTACCCTCTGGTTATCGAAAGGCTGTGCTTAAACTTGCTCATGACCATCCACTGTCTGGTCATTTAGGCAGTAGTAAAACATTCATGTGAGTGGCAAAATATTTTTATTGGCCTGGTTTAAGATCTGCTGTGTCAAACCATTGTCGTTCATGTCACGTGTGTCAACTCGCTGGTAAACCCAATCAAACAATTCGTCCGGCTCCTTAGCAGCCTATTCCAATGATGGGGGAACCATTTAAGCGACTCATTTTAGACTCTGTCGGTCCCTTGCCGAAATCGAAAGCGGGTTATCAGTATATATTGACGCTAATGTGTGTGACGACTCATTTTCCAGAGGCAATACCATTGCGTAACATCAAAGCGAAAACCATTATGAAAGAGTTGATTAAATTTTGTTCAACGCTTGGGTTACCTCGTGTGATCCAGACCGATCAGGGAACAAATTTTAAATCTAAAGTGTTTGAGCAAGTGTTGAAAGGAATTTCCGTTAATCACGTAGTGTCGAGCGCGTATCATCCGCAGTCACAGGGAGCTCTAGAGAGATTTCACCAGACGCACAAATCAATGATGCGGGCGCACTGTGTAGAAGCCGGTAAGGACTGGGCTGATGTTCTCCCTTTGCTTTTATTCGCGATAAGGGAAACCGTTCAAGAATCATTGGGGTTTAGTCCTGCAGAGCTCATTTTTGGACATACGGTTCAGGGGCCCTTTAAAACTATTACGCGAGCAACTCGTTATTGATAAAACGGTGCTTGTTCTCGTATCCGAGTATGTTAGTTCTATTTGTAAAACGTCTTCGTAGGGCTTGTGAGCTGGCGAAGTAAAATTTGGCTGAATCGCAGTCTGAGATGGAGTATTATGACCGTAAAAGTGTCGCTCGTTCTTTTCAGCCTGGTGAATCTGTTTTGTTGTTAATGTCAGTGCCAGGGTTTGCTCTGCAACCAAGATTTTCAGGTCCTTATAGGGTGACGAAAAAGTTGAGTGACACAAATTATCTGATTTGCACGCCTGAACGTCGGAGGAAGTCGCGGATGGTTCATGTTAACATGTTAAAGTCTTATGTGACAGACGAGTCTACCCTTGTTGTCAAGCCGAGTGCCGTTGTTGTGTCTTCTGTAGCAACCGAGTTGGAACAGGATTTTTCTGTACCTTGTGGTCCTTTGTCGAACTCTGTAATTTTAAATCAGTTGGAGTCTCACTTAAATTATCTAGCTCCGAATCAAAGGAAAGATATCGTTGAGTTAATTCAAAGTCATCATTCACTCTTTTGTGACATTCCGTCGCAGGCTACAGTACTTCAGCATGATATCGATGTGGGAAATGCGCAGCCCATAAAACAGCATCCTTTTCGGCTTAATCCAAAGAAAGCGTGAGTTAATGAAAGCTGAGGTCGAGTATTTACATCAGAATAACTTTGTGAGTCCCAGTCTGAGTGCGTGGAGTTTGCCTTGATTGTTAGTTCCCAAGGCTGATTCGTCGGTTCGGTTCTGCACTGACTATCGAAAAGTCAATCCAGTAACTAAACCTGACTCTTTCCCACTTCCACGTATGGAAGACTGTATCGATCGTGTTGGTCCCGCAAAGTTTGTTACGAAACTAAATCTTCTTAAGAGGTATTGGCAGGTTCCTCTTACTCCTCGGGCCTCAGAGATTTCAGCGTTTGTGACCCCTGATGATTTTATGCAGTACTCCGTTATGGCGTTTGGAATGCAAAACGCACCGTCAACATTTCAACGCTTAATGCGTATTGTACTAAGTGGAGTGCAGAAGTGTGATGCCTATCTAGACGACATTATAATATATTCTTCTAGTTGGGAAGAACATTTGAGTTCTTTGCGTGAAGTGTTTTCACGTTTTTGTGATACATTTGGCTAGGTTTAACGTCAGAGATGCGAGTTCGCCAAGGCAACAGTGGTTTACTTGGAGGAAAAGAGTGGGTCAGGGTCAAGTATGCCCGGTTTACGCGAAGATTGAAACTGTTATGAAGTTTCCAGTTCCAGTGAATAAAAGAGAACTGCGTCGATTTTTGGGGATGGCAGGGTACTACAGAGGGTTCTGTCGTAACTTTGCCAGTGTTGTATCACCTTTAACCGATCTCCTCAGCACAGCTCGAGTATTTGTGTGGTCTCCTGCTTGTGAGCAAGCTTTTTGTGCAGCTAAGTAAATCGCTTTGTAATGCCCCTGTTCTGGCAGCGCCAGAGTTTACGCGCTCTTTCAAGCTGGACGTGGATGCATCTGCTACTGGAGCTGGCGCGGTGTTACTTCAAGAGAGTGAGTTGGATGTTGATCACCCAGTTAGTTACTTCTCGAAAAAGTTCACGTTATGTCAAGGCAGATATAGTTCCATCGAAAAGGAGGCTCGTGCGTTGCTGTTAGCGTTGCAACATTTGGAGGTGTAATTAGGTGGAAGTTCATTTCCAATACTGGTTTTTACCGACTACAACCCGCTCGTTTTTTTGGCTCGGATGTCTAATTCGAATCAACGTTTAATGCGCTGGGCATTAATAATTCAAGAGTTTAATTTGGATATCCGACATAAAAAAGGCACGCAGAATACTGTCGCGGATGCGCTGTCCCGAGTCTATGGAGCCCGTTCTCATCCCAAGGCGTACTATACTGACTCTTTTGCCAAAGCGTCTATATCCAACGCACATGGCACCCTTTAGCGTCATATGAGACGCAGATATATGGCACCTCCTAGTGGTCTAACCCTAACACTACCCCAGACCTAAACCTACCCAAAACCAAAGCGTGTTATATTGACGCTAAAGGGTGCCATATGCGTTGGATATAGACGCTTTGGCAAAAGAGTCAATATATTACGCTTTGGGATGAGAATGCGTTGGTCTATGGTGCTGAAGTGTAAAGTAATTGCTGTTGTGCAGCGTAGTAGATACTAACTAACTGTTAGCATCTTTTTGGTGGGGAGGTGTTACGTGGAAGTGTATTTGCCTTGTGTTGTTGGGGAAACAGTGTATTGGTCTAGTTTTCCTTGGTGTGCTTCTTTCTCTCTCGTTTCTCTCTCTCTCTCTCACTGTAATGACTCACAGGTGGAGCTGCTAACGAGTGACCTGATTGGTGACGGGAGTGCTTGGCGCTGTATTTAAGTCTCCTGAATCATGGATCTACAGCTCCCCACTCTCATGGCTTCCTTGATGAAGAGATGTGTTATTGTGATCTCCTAGTGCATGTTAAAGACATTTGATGTGAACCACAACCTTATGTTAAGTTGTGATTGGTTATGTTAAACCCTTTTGGAGCATGGTAGGGAGGTGGGTGCCTCTTTTATTATTTGTTTTCTCCTGTTTTTGATAAGCAGTTTTTGTATCTTTTGTTTGTTATCTGATTTCTAGGTTATTATCCTTAAATTAGTTAGCTTTGTTTTGTTATTTGTTTTGGTTTTTCCGCCTCCTGAAATTTGTGGCTCTTTAGCTACTCATGTTAATAAATATACTTTTTGCACTTTAAGAGTGTTCCGGTGTTTTTGGAGCCTTGGGAGTGAGAGCGGGGGCTCCAGGGATCTTGTTGATCAGATCCTAGTCTCAGCCTCAGACGTCACGCCCACGAAAAGTTGGCTAAACGTCTGATGCATATGGTACACTTAACTGGAAACGAAGTCGTCATCTGATTGGTTGAATTTTATCGGATTTCCGGGGGGCGCGAGTGTCGCGTTTATTTTCGGTCCGCCGGGAAACAAAGCGCAGACGTGTGATTGCGGAAGAAAAACTGTTGTGTTTACATGAGTGACAATAAGCATTTATCAAGATCAGCTAAACGTAGGATTCTCAAAAGTATGCGAGGTTCACGGCATAGACTCTTGAAGTTTTCTTCTCCTTCTTTGATTTTCTATGCTGACTGACGGGTTGCACGCCGGTCTGTTGTTGTGGGGACATTTCCACGCACCGAAACGTGACGCTGAACGAAACGAACTGTAATTGGTTGTTTGACATGTCGGTCAAACGGCCTTATGGGCGGGCCTTGGCCAAAGAATGCTGCTATGAATTCCAGACCTTCAGCCGTCAGACTGAAGGTCTGGCTACGCGAGACTAATCAGATCCCTGCTAATTGTTACGGATGGTTTTGTTCTCTTTGAGTAGAGTTATTATTTAATTCGTAACAGAGACACAAAACCACTTTCACTGACCTTTACCTGGACTGTTTCTTGCTGGTGGAATGACCGGCGCAACTCAACACATTTTCAAGATACTGCTAAAGATCCATCTTTTTCGTAAACACTTGACCCAATAATACTAAACCTTTGTTAAAAAAACTAAAAAAAAACTTGCTATGTGTACTGTGCTACACTAACTGGGACTTGTCACTGCACTTGTTGCTTCTATTGTTATCTTAATTGGTAAGTCACTTTGGATAAAATGTAAAAATATCCACATTAAAAGACAATTGCTGTATACCTTTATACTCTAATATAACTTATTATTTCAAACATTTACAATTACATGTTCTAAATTATATACTAAGCTTGGATTTTCTATCAATCACTAATCTTGATGTTCAGTGTTTATGTTCAATTACTAATACTGTAAATGTGCAGGTATTCTGTACTCATACATTTAGTTAATTTAACAAAAATTGACTGTAAATTTGCTATTATTAAGTACTTAATTAGAGATTGGTCAAAGTTGTGAAATTGGATCTGTACAAATAAAAATTAAAACTGTAAATTTACAAACATTTGCATTTGAATTTATGTACTTATTGAATTTTTATACATAATTTCATTGTTATTTTACACAGAAAAACTATATATGAAAAAGAAAATGAATTTTTTATTTTGTACAGCAGTTTGACTGTAAAAATACAGAAAATGTTTACGGTAAATATCCGTTTTCAAAAAACTTTTTCCGTAAAATAATATAAGGTTTTTTACTGTAATTTGACGGTAAGTGGTTGGCAACTTTGCTGCCAGACTTTTTACCGTTATTTTACGATTTGTTTTTTTTTTACAGTGTAGGCAAGGATCAGCTAGAACCCAGAGCCTGGCTGAGATGAAACTGACCCTGTGCCAATTAACACACAGACAGAGTGGAACAGTGTCTGCCAAAAGGCTTCTATCCATGTGATGTAAAATGGAAAGTTGGTTTTGCGTAAATTCAGTATCAATGATATTGCAGGCACACTAGACTCTACATATGTTTTTTGATTAACCTGATTCTAAAGATGGTCATCTGAGGATGAGTAAGTGCTGAAAGAATAAAAAAAAATTGTGTGGATACCCCTTAAAATTAAATATAATGCGTGTTCATTGATTTGTAAAGAGAGTCTTTCTAATTGGTATTAATGGCACAATCTTTTTTTCACCATTCTTGTGTGGAAAAATTGGCAAAAATTGTTTTCGTGGTTTAGGTAATCACAGATACAGGATTTTCACTTTTAAAGGGATGCTCCACCCAAAAATGAAAAATTCTGTCATCATTTACTCACCCTCAAGTTGTTGCAAACCTGTATGAGTTTCTTTCTTCTGCTGAACACAAAGGAAGATATTTTTGATGAAATAATTTTTATTTTTGGGTGGAGTATCCCTTTAAGACAATTTATTTTTACACGTTTCGTTTTCCCAAAGATATGTATACATGAATATCAGATGATGTCACCAACGTCTCCTCACTGACGTCACTCACTTCTAAAACTTGTCTGCCGCCATCTTGAGTACCTGATTCGGCAAGATCGATACGGCAGTCACAACCATAGACAGTATAAGAAGTGGACAGAGCCATCTCATTGGAACTCAGTTGAGACAGTTGAAGCCCATTTTTAGCGATTTTTGAGCACTTCCGTTCCTGACGCGCAGACTCAAACCGACTCAAACTAAGCTTGATGACGCGAGCAACCTGTCTGACAGACGTTAATCTTCTAGTAGCTGTGCGTGAAAATTGCCAACGTTAATCTTGCAGAGACGGGGAACTTGAGCAAAGAGTTCTTTGGCGTGAGTGAGCAGGAGTAAGTATTCCGTTGCTTTTATGGACTCATTATCTATGGGCTTCTCCCTTGACGGGACGTCCCCCCGATCGCCTGCGAGCTTCTCCTCCTGTCTGTACGGTAATTTCTGTACAGCGCGACAGAGAGTCGAGTGGTTATGACGCAATCGTTAGCCTATTTTTACAATATCTGTTTCTACGGGGCCATAATGTAACATAGAAGGTAATGGAGCTCTGTATACATTGTCGTGTTTCTTTAGAAATAAATAATGGACAAATGGAGTCTTTAAACGCCTCAGATGTAAAGTTATTCACTGTCAAAGTGACGCCAAAATGAATGGGAGTCAATGGAAATGCTAACGTAAGTGAAGCACCCGGCCGGCTTCAACTTCCGGTCGATGGATTACCCCCTTGGTCACAACATAAATCTGTAACGTTCGTTATTTTGAATAGAAATCATCGCTCAAAGCATAATGTTAAGAAGGTTTCAGCCAATCAGAGAGTCGTTTAAGGAATGACGTGAGTCAGTGCCTAGTCAGTAAGAGACGAACGAAATATGAATGCTCCGATGCAGAAGACTAATATCTCATCTTTCCTTCAGTAGTGGTCTTATGTGAGTGAGTTAATGACAAGAATGTAAGTTGTTTATTTCCTTTTACCTTGTGATGTTATACATCCGTTTAAAGCAGATTTGTGTACTTTATTGAGTTCAGGGGCGCTGCTAAGGATTTTGGGCCCCATGAAAAGAATCTTGACAGGGCCCCCAACACAGCTGAGACTTTTTTCATATTAATGTACATAATGTACATAAAACCATGCGCTTTTATGGTATTTTGACTATCATTCTCATATATTTAAGTCAATCAGACAATTGAACTCCATCCCATGTCCTCACCCGTAATTTGTCCTCTGTAATACAAAGCCGTGCACCCGCTGCACCCTGCTCTATCGAAACGTGCTAACTTGTCGAAAAATGCTACCGTATGACCTGGGGCCTCATGTACAAAGCGTGCGTACGCCATAGCTGTCAACATTGAACATTGAAAATAAGGGAGATTTCCCGAAATCCATCCCCAACCCAGATAGCACAAGTCTATTTGATGTGATGTTTACATCTGGAAGACGTATTTTTAAGAGTGTTTTCTCATCTGGAATACGTCTATAGGACGTTTCCTGTCAGATTTAAAATAGACGTTTAGAAGTTGTCAGTTTAACATGCATTCTAAATCATTACATCTTAAAGACATCTTCTAAACGTCTATTTGACATCTGACAGGAAACGTCCAATAGACGTATTGCAGATGAGCAAACACTCTTAAAAATACGTCTTCCAGATGTAAACATCACATCAAATAGACTTGTGCTATGTGGGAAAATAAGGGATTTTTTTACACGATTCTTAACCACAAACTTTAAAAATAAAGCACTATTAAAAGTCTAAAGAGTTTATAATTAGCCTACATATGTGTGAGAGAGAAAGAGATAATGTGTGTATGAGAGAGAAAGAGACAGTGTGTCATTTAAAAAAAAAAAAATCATAGAGAATGTTTAAATACTAATATCAGCTTACGGGGGAAACGGAGGCGAAGTTAGTTGGTGATTCGGAGGCTGAAGATGATTGGGAGAGGTCTGTGCTCCTTTACCGATCAGAGCGCGCGCTGACACGGAGTAAAGCCTTGTTTATTCTCGACGCGTCCGCACGAGCGCGGCAAAAGTGACAAGTTCGGTGCGCAAGACCTCATTTCGCTTGGCTATGTGCACAGCTTTTTTGTAACAGCGCGCGCGGCACCGCATCCGAGGATGAACGACTTCAAGCCGAATCTGTCCGAGCTTGTACGTCTCACACAATCAGAGCGTAAAAATACGTTGCCTGGAGACAATTTGGGCGGACTGAACCATTTTATGATAATCGAGAGGGGGAGAGGGGCCCACGGACGTTTGTGTTTCCTAAACAAATAAAAAAATTGACACCAGGAAACAGCAAATAGAATAATTTAAAGTTAATAATTTTTACTATCAGGTATATTTTTTTAGCACCACAATTTTATTGGGGGCTTCTCTGGGCCCCCTCTTAGTCATGGGCCCCGAGAATCGTCATCGCTTACCCCCCCTTTACAGCGCCCCTGATTGAGTTATCACAAGCTCGTTTCCTTGTCATCGCGGCAGCTCTCGCTAGCGCCTAAGCGCCAAAGTTCAGCCTTTACGTTTAATATAAGTAATGCATGAGTACTTTCATAGTGTGAGAGATATCTCTGGATGGTGATTTATATGGTTATTTGCCTATATTCGTGTAAATATTGTGCTATGTGCTGTTTTCTATATCGGGTGTATATGTTACTGCCTGTAATGACACTATAATGGCGTCCCACATAACAACTAACTCCATGTGCGTCCCTTGAACGCCACCTTGTGGCTTATCTAGGAACTGCAATAACTTTAATAATGTAACCAGTTCTTTTGTCTTGGTGAATGTTATTGATTTAGTTGTATCTCTAATATTATTGTTATTCTTTATTATTTTCAGACCACTTACTGTTACCACTCACTGTTACTATTCAACTTGAATCAAGAGTAAACTACAAGCTCTGCTTCAAACTCTGAGTCGTATGTGTTCTTGCCGACACACCAGTGCGGATACAAATCCACCTTTTCCAGCACAAATACAGTTCTTGCATAAATCTCCAAAACAATTTGGTCCTTCGAGCCGGATATTGTGTCTACACTGGACTAATAATGTCAGAGGACCAGAATGCAGAGTATCAAGTTGAAGGAGCACGCCCTAGACGTATAGTTCGTCAACCAGCCTACTTACAAGATTTCGAATTACAGTATGCTGGACTGCCTAGAGCTAATGTCCTTCTGCCTCAGTCAACACCGCGACCACATGGGTCAGATGACTTTCAACAGGATGATGTAGACAGAGATATTCCTATGGCCCATCCACAGGCATCTATTTCTTATCATGATCAAAGAGAAGGGGCTGTTGGATCACCTGATTCGTTAGAAACACCACTAGGGCTGTCGCGATAACCGCAATATTGCAATACCGCGCTACTGACAGGCCAACCGCAGAGGAATGCAAGTAACCGCAGAAACCGCCAAACCGCGTTTTCTTTTTTCATAAGGCCACCCTTCGTAGTTCGTACCATGTGTATTGAATGTTAAATAAGTTAATAATGATAACAAGACTGTTTACCATGGTGATTTGTACAGAGGCTTCGTGGATTTGGACTTAAGCCTAAACAGACAGTGAATGAGATCGCCTGAGCGCGTGCGATTACCTGCGTCTGTCTTTGAAGTCAAGTCATGTATATTCGTGAAAAGGTTGCGGTTTCCAAGGAAAGCGAAATATTTGTCGTATCATCCTTTTAACGTGTAAGGGCGTCAGCGCTGGTCAGCATTACACAGCGCGAAGAGGCAGTGGGGGGAAAGCAGCGAGTCATGCATTGGTCTCTATTAAGTGTAGCATTGCTTCAGTTTTGCCCAAAAGTGAAGCATTGCTGGCCAGCTGAGCCTTGAAAAGTGGAGCTCAAATTAAAAAAAATTAAAAAATTAACGCCTTGTTTCATACATCTATCATTTAACCCTCTGGGGACTAAGCCCTTTTTGGTCCGTTTTCTCTATTTTTACATTTGGGCTTGTAAACCATATGTAATGGAGATGGATCACTATGTGTTTGGTATCTATGGATTCAGAAGACCCTAAGATAACATAAGCATGCATGTAATGTGTTTATAAAGGAAGTATGAGTGAAAAATGTACTATAAACTAGAGAATTTCAAAAACGGAAATTAGATTTTTCTCATTTATTTCTGAAAATCACACATCACACAAAAATAGTGAACAGTTTTTGAACAAAAAATATATTTGTCAAAGCCTTTGCTTGACAGACATGTGTAATTGTTAAATAAAATGTGTAAAGAACAATGAAAAATGTAACTTTATTTACAAATAGTCCCAGGCGTTTTTCTTAGGAATGCTTAGAATTTTTTAAGCAATGCTTTCTCCTCGTCACTCTCCAGTAATTGTTCCAGAGCTTGTTCCACCGTAAATCGTTTACTGCTTGCCATCATAAAAGTGCTAAAACAATAAATAATGCTATAATTGTATGTATGTGTATATATATATATTATAATTGTTCTGTCTCTCTCTCTCTCATATAAATCTCTGATAATCCGCTCCGTAAGCCTCCGTTCGCTCTCTCTCCTTCTCTCCATTCAACGCTGTTTGCGTCATATCCCTAACTATATAGTACCACCCCTTGCAAGGCTACAGAGTCCTCTGATTTGCTAGAAAGGTCATGGTAAACCTTCTTCTGATTGGGTAAGAAACATATTTCTCCATCGGCAATTTTTCAATTGGTTGTTGTTCGTGGAATCTGCCAAACAACATCGATTTCATTGGCCTTTTACATAGTGGTATTGCGCAACAAGGAAGTGTGTATATTTACTAAGCCGGGTATCACTGTTTTCAGCGGAATCTGAGGAAGACGGTAAAAAAAACCGCAGCTCTCTATCATTAATAGTTTTTAAGATAATTACACATTTGTAAAAGTATGCCATTTTGGGCGGTACCGCCCAATCCGTCCCCAGAGGGTCAAGGAATTAGCTTTTTTTGAACATTTTCGTTGAATGAACGGTTTAATGATTCACTCAAAGACAGTCCGTTGGAGTAACAATGTAACTGCGCGCTGAGTGACAGTCTTTCAATGCGCAGAGACGCTGTTTAGTTTCGGTTACATTGGTTACATTGTTTTTGTGTATGCTGACCACGTCATAACACGTGTTTATAGCAACAAATAAATATAAATAAATAAATGGCGGTAATACCGCATATCGCGCTATTGAGCCACTCAAAATTACCGCAAGGGAAATTCCTTCACCGCGACAGCCCTAAACACCACGCTTGGCTTCAGAGCCCTGGTACCTTACCACGGATCGTTGGAGTGAGAGAGATGAACGCAGCCCTCACCGGTATGGACGTTCTTCACCTCTTGATATCCAAAGCACAGTGCATGATCTGGAACAAGAGAATAGACATCTCCGTGCTACTCAGCTATCCATGAGGGAAGAGATCAGCCAACTTATAGAGATCCAGAAAAGTATGCAGGAGATGCTGATAAACCAGTCGCAAAGCCAGAGGTCAACTCCTAAGCCTAAGTCACTGTTCCAAGTATTAACCCCTCCAGTTCCTTTGCCTAGAGTTGCCAGCAGACAGCCTACACCAGCTCCTAGAGCCTTTCCAGTTCCGGCACCACGCCACCTTTCTACATCTAAGAATAAAGATCCTTATGCAGACACAGTTAGCTACGCACAGAATGCTCCTCCAATGCAGCCTTATACAAATGCCTTTGTTCCAGATAATGTGGGTGCTCAGATTTCCTCAGGCACTGTTGACACTCACAGAGATACGCGGGACACAAGGCAGCCAACAACAGTAAGAAGAGCTTCTATTATCTACACACCTCCTTCTCCTTACTACAGTCAGCCACATGTAGCACCAGCTAACTTTCCATGGATCCAGACTAACACTGCAAGACAGGAGATCATTTATAGAGGTCCGCAGCCAACCATTCCAGATTTTACCCGTCGAGAGCCTGGTGAATTTGCCCGTCTCAAACTTCCCTTGAATAACCTACTACCTGATGAAGCTACTGAGCTATTCAAGTACCAAATTTTGGTAGATCACCTAAAGTTAACAGATGCTCGCCTCATCGCTGATTCCTTTTTAAATTCATCCACTCCCTACTCAGATACCATGGCAGCCCTCACTGAACGGTTCGGTCGACCTCATCAGCTTGCCCTGAGCAAAATTGCTGCCATTATGGATGCATCAGATATTCAGCCTGGCGACACTGTAGGCTTTGAACGCTTCGCTCTTCAGATACAAGCCTTAGTAGGATTCCTTAAGACATTAGGAATAGAAGGAGACATTGAATTGCATTGTGGATCCCATGTGGCTCGACTTTTATCCAAGGTCCCTCCAGAACAAAGAGCATCCTTCCGCAGGCACATGAGTTATGAACCTGGCTCAAGGTCAGACAGACTACAATTCTTCATGGCTCAAACGAATTATCTTCCTCAATACCACCAGTGCCAACCAAGAGTCAAGGCAAAAGCATTGCCTTCTGTCCATACTGTGACAGTAAAGAACATTACCTGAGTCAATGTGCCGCATTCCAGTCCTTAACCAAAGACCAAGTGATCGACTGGATTAAGACTAATAACAGATGCTGGAAGTGTGGACGCAACCATAGAGCTGCACAGTGTACTCTAAAGAAAGTCTGCCATTTGTGTAATGGAAAGCACCTCCGAATCCTCCACGAGGTCAACTTTAAGCCAGTGAAAGAAGGGACATGTTTAGTCAGTTCAACTAGCAAAATGCTATACCTTGACCGCCCTCAAGGATTCAGCAGTGTCCTTCTGAAAGTGGTCAGAGTCATTCTGAAGCATAAGGGACAGAGCCTAGATACTTACGCTGTGCTTGATGATGGTTCTGAACGGACTATGCTGTTACCAGCGGCAGCCCGGAGGCTGGGACTTACAGGCCAGGCAGAGGATTTAGCCTTAAGAACTATAAGGCAAGACATCACTAAGCTTTGCGGTACCTCAGTGTCCTTTCAGATTTCAACTCCATCCCAGCCTGGCAGGAGTTACAAAATAACGGGAGCTTTCACAGCAGAACTACTTAGCTTAGCTGAACATTCCTACCCTGTTGCAGACCTTCAGCGACGATACCGGCATTTGAAAGGCTTACCATTACAGCCTATTCACAAAGCTTGTCCCCTGTTACTGATTGGAGTAGATCATCCTCATCTTATCACTCCGATTAAACCAGTCCGTCTTGGTCCACCTGGAGGTCCGGCAGCTGTCAAGACAAGACTGGGTTGGTCTTTACAAGGCCCAGCAAGAGTATTTGGAGATAATGTGAAATCTCAACAGTGTCTGCACATTGCCATTAATCCCTCAATGACAGAGTTGTTCCAGAATGTTGAGAGACTCTGGCAAGCAGACGTGATTCCCAACCGAAATGAGAAATCTGTCACGCGGTCTAAGCAGGACCAAGGAGCTCTTGACTTGCTCCAGTCACAGACTGTCAGAGTACTGATCGATGGCGTAAGTCGCTATGCAACTCCACTCCTGCGTGAGAAGGATATGCCCGTACTTCATGCTCCTATGGAGGCAGTGCTTCCTAACCTTAGGAACACAGAGAAACACCTGGAGAAAGACCCCAGTAAAGCAGCCGCCTACCAACAAGAGATAAAGAAATTAGAGACGTCGGGCTATGTTGTCAAACTCCCACCTGAAACAGTTAAAGGGGTCATATAATGGTACATGCACTTTTACAAGTTGATTGTACTGAAATGTGTGTTTGCAGTGCCTGTACACAACCATCATATAATGATAAAAATCCATCCAGTGTTTTTGTTTTAATCTCCTTATATGTTTTCCCCTGCCTCAAATTGAGCCGTTCGTTTTTGTGACGTCAATAAAACGGACGCCCCTCCCGCGATTGTTGATTGACAGCTTGTGATTCAACACAGACCCGCCCTCGCTCGTCCTGTCAATCATAGTCTGCGCGGACCGGCGCGGTCATTGTTGATATGCTGGAGCACTGTCTATGAGCAGAATGGCGTCTAAGCGATTGTGGTGTTCTGTTCTTGGGTGCAATAACGAACACAGCAGTCATTTTAATGTTCCTAAATCCGAACCGCTGAAGACGCAGTGGCTGAGTTTGTTTTCGAAGGGAATATTCCCCACTAGCAACGTCAATGCTCTCATGTTTGCCGAATCATTTCTCAGTGGACTGCTTTATAAACGAGGATCAGTGTAAAGCTGGTTTTGCTGAGAAGCTGCACCTGAATAAAGGATCGGAACCTATTCGTCTTCCTGCTGAACCTTCAGAAGAACTAAAGTGAGTGTAACGTTTTATTAATCTTTATATTAATATTTATATAATCTTTGCAAATCGCCAGCTGCACGCTTCACGATGAATGCGTCGGTTTACACTCAGGGTACATTACAGCATGTTTTCTATGTACAACGTTCTCAATATAATTCATAATCCCACGTTTATAATGAACAACGCGTGGTTATTGTGTTACAAACGGTGTATGCGCAGAACAGAGAGGCGGAGTGAGCAAAGCTCATTATCATTTAAAGTCATATGCACTGAAACGGCGTGCTGAAAACAGAGCTGTTTTTGACCAGGTCAAATAAGTGTTTTCTTACAATACTAATGAGAACTTTTAATTAAAGTATATTACAAACTTTTAATTTAGACCCTAAAGAATCATATTAGCTTGTACAAAAATGGCATTATATGACCCCTTTAATTCACAAAGTGAGTCATGGTTCATCCCTCACCATCTTGTGCAGCACAACGGTAAGAACCGTGTGGTTTTTAACTGTTCATTTGACTTTGAAGGCCATAACCTGAATAACTATCTGCTGCCAGGACCAGCCTTGGGCCCATCATTGCTAGGTGTATTCCTGCGCTTTCGTGAACATCCAGTGGCAATAAGCGGGGATATAAAAGGGATGTTCCACCAAGTTCGTCTCCTCCCAGACGATAGGCATCTTCTCTGTTTTTTATGGCGAGACATGGACAGATCTAAACCGCCAGACATTTATGAATGGCAAGTGCTACCTTTTGGCACTACTTGTAGTCCGTGTTGTGCCATTTATGCTGTACAGCGACATGTTACAGATCATAGCACTCCTGATGACAATATCAGAACCACGGTAGAAAGAAATTTCTACGTGGACAATTGCTTGAAGAGCCTACCATCACCTCAAGAGGCGAGGCAGCTTGTAGACAGACTTCGCACCCTCTTTGCCGGTGGTGGGTTTGAACTTCGCCAGTGGGCAAGCAATGATCCCAGTGTGGTGGCCCACCTACCAACAGAAGCAAGATCCAGCAGTACCGAATTGTGGCTATCTCAAGATCGTACCGATGCTCAAGAATCTGCATTAGGCTTGAGGTGGCACTGCAAATCAGACCTCCTTGGGTATAAAACCCGTCCTTTCAAGTCTGGACCATGTACCCTTCGACATGTTTACAAGGTACTTGCAACCCAGTATGACCCCCTAGGCTTCATACTCCCATTTACCACGCGGACCAAAGTTTTAGTTCAGAGATTATGGGACAAGCAACGAGAATGGGATGACCCAAATTTACCTGATGACCTTTTGAGATCCTGGAAGGAATGGGAGGGAGAACTCTCTACGTTAGCAAGTATTTCACTTCCCCGCTGTGTCACATCCTCAGACATTGACCAGACTCACACCACCAGACAGATTCACATCTTTTGTGACGCTTCTGAGCAAGCTTATGGATCTGTCGCCTACCTACGTACTGAGGATGACAGTGGTCATATTCAATTAGCCTTTGTACTAGCAAGGTCCAAGGTTGCCCCAAAACGACGTCTGACAATTCCTCGACTAGAGCTGTGTGCTGCCCTGAATGGTGCCCAATTAGCCAAACTTTTGAAAACTGAGCTCACCCTCAAGATAAATACAGTGACACTATGGACCGATTCCATCACTGTTCTAGCCTGGCTCAAATCCGAATCATACCGATTCAAGGTGTTTGTTGGAACCAGGATAGCCGAAATTCAAGAGCTGACAACAGAATGTTCCTGGCGATATGTGGATTCCAGCAGTAATCCAGCAGATGACCTCACCCGAGGTAAAACTCTTTCTCAGCTGTCAGTGCCCAACAGATGGAGCCAAGGACCATCGTTCCTGCTTGAGTCTGAGTCAGTATGGCCTGTCTGTCCTCCTATACAACCACCAGAAATCTAAAACAGAGCATTGCAAAGGAATTTTCTGTGGACTTATGACGGAAGTAGTTGTTCCTGACATTCCCGACCCTACCACACACAACACCTGGAGTGGATTAGTGGAGGCCACAGTTCAGGGGCGAAAAGATACAGGACCACCATCAGCAGTGGACTACCAAAATGCAGAATGGCATATCCTGCAGAGATCTCAAATTGATAGTTTTCCAGATGAATACAAACTGCTAAAAGCTGGTAAATCTGTACCTTCCACTAGTCGACTACTTGCTCTTGCCCCAGAATTTGACGACTCTTGTCAGCTTATAAGAGTTGGTGGTCGTTTACGTCGAGCTGAAGGACTAGAGCTGTCAGTTATACACCCTGTAGTCCTTGACCCACATCACTGGGTAACCAAGTTACTGATCCGAGACTACGATGGTAAACTTCGCCATCCAGGACCTGAAAGAGTCTTCAGAGAGATAAGGAGAAGCTTTTGGATACTGAGAGGACCAGAAGCTATACGCAAACAACAACATTTGTGCAAAGACTGTCAAAAATGGAACAACAAACCAGTTATTCCCCGAATGGCAGATCTACCTCCAGCTCGACTCAGACTGCTCAAACCCCCATTCTACAGTACAGGCATGGACTGTTTTGCACCATTCCAAATTAAGATTGGCAGACGATGTGAGAAAAGGTGGGGAATCATTTTTAAGTGTCTCACGACACGAAGCGTTCATCTAGACCTCCTTACAGCCATTGATACTGATTCCTTTCTGATGGCCTTGAGGAGGTTTATAGCTCGCCGTGGCACACCTCGCGAGTTATATTCAGACAATGGCACTAACTTTCACGGAGGACAGAGAGAGTTGCAAGAAGCCTTTGCATCGCTTACTCCACAGATCCAGCTACATTTAGCTAAACAAAAGATTTCTTTCCACTTTAACCCACCTGGAGCCCCACACTTTGGAGGTGTGTGGGAAAGAGAAATTAGGTCGGTCAAGACTGCTCTTCGCATCACAGTCAGCTCCCAAGTCGTAACTGAGGAAGTTCTCCAAACAGTCCTCATTGAGGTGGAGGGAATGCTTAATAGCAAGCCCCTGGGTTACACTTCCAGCAATGTAGCTGACCTTGACCCTGTTACACCAAATTATTTGCTGATGGGGCGGCCAGATAGCTCACTACCACTCGTAGTTTATCCTGCTACAGAGCTCATGGGTCGAAGAAGGTGGAGGCAGAGTCAGGTTCTGGCCGATCAGTTCTGGTCAAGTTTCATCCAGCACTACCTGCCTACGCTACAGACACGCAACAAGTGGTACACAGATGCTGGTGACATTTCTACCGGAACAGTGGTAATGCTCATCGATCCACAACTACCAGGAGCATTGTGGTTGGTAGGCAAAGTTGTGAAGACCTTCCCAGGTTCTGATGGCCATATCAGATCTGCTGAGATTCAAGTTAAGGATAAGACCTACATCCGGCCTGTTTCTCGCTTGATCCCCCTTCCTGCATTCACAGATCAAAGGGAACTTGTCTTAGCCCCTCATACTGATTAATTTATAGAGTTCAAATATGCTTGGCACATTTGGGGGCGGCAATGTTAAGAAGGTTTCAGCCAATCAGAGAGTCGTTTAAGGAATGACGTGAGTCAGTGCCTAGTCAGTAAGAGACGAACGAAATATGAATGCTCCGATGCAGAAGACTAATATCTCATCTTTCCTTCAGTAGTGGTCTTATGTGAGTGAGTTAATGACAAGAATGTAAGTTGTTTATTTCCTTTTACCTTGTGATGTTATACATCCGTTTAAAGCAGATTTGTGTACTTTATTGAGTTATCACAAGCTCGTTTCCTTATCATCGCGGCAGCTCGCGCTAGCGCCTAAGCGCCAAAGTTCAGCCTTTACGTTTAATATAAGTTGCATGAGTACTTTCATAGTGTGAGAGATATCTCTGGATGGTGATTTATATGGTTATTTGCCTATATTCGTGTAAATATTGTGCTATGTGCTGTTTTCTATATCGGCTGTATATGTTACTGCCTGTAATGACACTATAATGGCGTCCCACATAACAACTAACTCCATGTGCGTCCCTTGAACGCCACCTTGTGGCTTATCTAGGAACTGCAATAACTTTAATAATGTAACCAGTTCTTTTTTCTTGGTGAATGTTATTGATTTAGTTGTATCTCTAATATTATTGTTATTCTTTATTATTTTCAGACCACTTACTGTTACCACTCACTGTTACTATTCAACTTGAATCAAGAGTAAACTACAAGCTCTGCTTCAAACTCTGAGTCGTATGTGTTCTTGCCGACACACCAGTGCGGATACAAATCCACCTTTTCCAGCACAAATACAGTCCTTGCATAAATCTCCAAAACACATTCATTCACGTCTTCTCCGGTTCATTTGTGTTCAAATACATGCAATATATAGCATCCGCCAGGGCTATTAGTCCAATGGTGCGCATTTTTGGAGAAATAATGATTAATTATCACGTTTGTAAAATATTTCGTCATACAGAATGACATTTCTATTTATTTTTCCACTGAATTATGCGATCTGAGGAGCTCAAACAGCGAATGCAGCGAGATCTGTGTCTCTTCCTGATTTGCGTCAAATTATGATCTCAGCGCGCGCTCATTCGCTGTACAGCTGTCAATCATCTTAACGTTACGTGGTTCAACGTGACCATTATCCTGCCTCCTCATTCTGACATCCGTGATAACAAAGCTAAAGTAACATCTCTTCACCTGAAACAAGAAGCTAATAAATGCACGATTTGAAGTATATGTGATTTGTGTGTGATTTTCCTGCGATTGGGGTATTCATATGAAAAAGAATGTTTACAGTATGCATGCTAGGTAAGGATAGCCCATAGCTTCGTATACAATGCTAAATATTTAAAAAAAAAATAGTTTGACTTGAAACCAATTTAAGCCGCGACCGGAATATGACACAATACTCGATGGTGTTTTAAAGTGAGTTTTAAGTAAAAGTGTAATATTAATCAATTAAATTGTGTCATGTAGCTTTATGCTACCTGTTGTGCTAATGCACCTGCTGCAGGAGTTATTCTATTCCATACAATAATTAAGAAAAAAAGAAGTCAAATAATGTTTATTAGTCAAGAAGTTATTTTGTTTGTTTTCTAACAAGACTTAAGATAATAGGCTTGTCAGTACCATAGACAGTATTCGGTAGGTACTCAAGATGGCGGCAGCCAACTGGAAAAAGAGTGGTTGACGTAAGAGGTCACGTGACTGATATTCATGTATATGTTTATATATAATAGTTTGTTGACATTTTGCATATGTGACTGAAAATGTATGAATATTTTTGCTCTTTTCTTTCAGGAAAGAGTGGTTGTTAACCTCAACATGAATGTTTAATTTTCCCTTTTACCTGGAATATGCAGAAGCTCACAATCTTGTCACTGTCTAAATGTAGACTCATTCAGACTTGCGGCTTGAAAGAATTAAAAGAATAGGACTTAACTGAGAGTGTAGGACGTGAAGACTTTAAAGGAATCTGACATGTCTGTCTCTGTTTCTACATTTCTCCGAAAAACTTCTGTTATGTCTCGCAGTATAATTGAAGGCATTGGGCATTGTACAAGTTTTAATCAAAGGTATTGTGTTGCATGAGGATGTTTTCTGGGTTGATGAACACATTTAGTTTGACCCTCCTACATCTATGAACTTTCCAGTTTGAGAAGTAATACAATAATCATGAGGTCACCACTAAATGGATTTATATGTGGCTAATGGATTTACAATGCAGAATCACCAGATACAATAAATTCTGGAAAAAGAAATTAAAGGAAGCAAACATTTTTGATAAGTAGAGTATCATATCTCCACACATGCTAAAGGACATTCACCATACCCTGCAATCAGCCAGCCGAGCCATTCTTATTCTAATGGAGCATGGCCACCTCTTTAGGAAAATTCACACACCTCTCAATGTTCGCCATCAGTCAGGCTCAATCAGATCACTTCTTTGAGAGCTTAGTGCTCTTGAAAGACACTTGAGACCATTGGCAAACAAGAACTTCAGTGAACTAATGCTATATCAGTTAAGAGAGGAGAAGCATATAGAGAATCATGTTGAAGAAGAAGAGGATGAAGCTTGTGATTGGTTTATAGAATGTGACATTGCTCAAAAATACAAACAACCCTTACAAAAAAGAAGTTTATTTAAGTGTTCTAGTATACTTCTTTTTAACTAAAAATAAGAAAGTATACTTTCAGTCTACCTTTTATGTACTTCTCATACTTAAAAAAGTACACTTAGCCTAAGTATACTTGAGTTATACTGACAGAAAAATGTTGCTTTTTATGAAACTTACCACATTCATTTGTTGATTAAAAAAAGGATGCATTAAAGGGCCCCTATTATGGATTTTTGAAAATGACCTTTCATGTAGTGTAACATAGCTCTAAGTGAATGAAAACATCCTGCAAAGTTTTAAATCTGAAAGTGCACCGTATATTAAGTTATTGTCTTTCAAAAGTAAGAGTCGACTCTGAGTCAATGAATTGAATCGTTTTTCAAACGAGTCATAAGCCGTTTCGTAGTGACGTCAAGACGAAACATTAGCATATTGCCCTCCTATGTTAGTCCTTGGGCCAAGACCCAAAATTTCAAGTATTGGTACCATCTGGGTGGGCAAATTCTAGTTGTGATTTTTTACATCCTACGCATCCCAAGATAATGTTTTGACGTGATAACCCTTGCCAACTGGCAGCTTAGTAGTGGTTATGACCGCTTGAAGTGACTGACCCCTGTAAGCGGAAAAAATGGCAAAAGTACCTTCCATGTAAATAATCTGGTTCATCCAGTTGATAATTCATCAAGGGGTTCATTCATCACAAATAAAGTAGGTTCCAAATTAGTGAAATAATGAGATAAAGGCAATAATTCCAAAATAAATGGCTAAAAATTGCTAAATTTGGGAGTTTTAGCATGTCAAACCGTAATACCCCAATATCATGAAATAGTCTAGCCAACTGGATGAACCCGGAAATGTTGAGTACACCAAAGTTTTATTGCAGAAATGTGAAGTATGGGTCCCCAGCATACAGAAACTGCCGGATGCTAATTAATTTGCATATTTTGAGCAATTAGCATGATTAGCATTATTAGCTTAATTGTCCATTTTCACCAGATATTTTGCACTGTATGGTCAATTTCTACAATATGTGAGTGGTTTTAGAGGATGCTGATTTCATTTCTGGCATTTTCAGATTTCAAAGAGATAATTTTATGACATATTTTGATTTATTTAGGCAGATTATGATTACTTTCAGGCATAATTTTCGGTTATTTTTATGGTAAACAAAATAATTTTACATTTCACAATCATGAGTGCTATTGTGAATGTTGATGCATTGTTTTCCGGGTGTAGTGAGGCTGAATCCCGTCAGGATGAATCCCATCCTGACACTTTTAAAAATTAAAAATTGCTTTTTGGATAAACGATGAATCTTTGTTAGGCTGAATGTCATGTATTTCTGGAGGAAAAATCAATGCGGGTATTTAACATAACTTGGATCATGAAACTGTACGATACATATTAATGGGGTAGGTCTTTAAGACACCCATTGAGATGACATCACCTAAACCCATCACCATGTGTGATCAACGAACTATGTACAAATACACAGTGATGTAGTGGTGCCTGGAGAAGTGGGTATACTCTTAATTTATGCCCCCAATATATTTTTAAGCGTCCCAGCAAAGGACGAACGATCTGTGTTATAAACAGTGACATGTAAGACTAGTCTTGCATTAGTATTGAATATGCTAGACTATAGAATATAATGAATAGAATAGAACATATATAATTACTAGTATTCTTGCATATCAGGCCTGTACGCAGGGTTTTCTAAATACCCAGGTCCCATAAATGATATTGCTAGGGAGGTTCGGGCTCATGCCCCCCCCCCCCCCCCCCCGAGAAAATTGAGATTTTCCTGATCACGACATGAGCATTTTAAGATGTTTTGATGGCCAAAAAAATGGACAACAGCTTTAAAAGCATGAAGTATTTGATCAGATTAAACATGAGAATCAGTTTCAGCTACTTTTTCTTTCCTAAATTAATCAATGTTTTTGGACTAATCTGTTGATTTAATTAATGGTTCAATTGCTCACTCATAAAGACAGTCACTTGTCGCCGCCTTCTGGCTTAATGATGCAAGTTGCGCAAACACAGACAAGCGGAGTGATACAAACAAGTGAAAAGTCGAACACATTCGAGGTAACGTTATACAAATATTTATACAATAATAATGGCAATATATTTAATAGGGTGCTTGTGTTGTTAAATTGAGCTTATCATTTCCACCGTCTTTGATCAAACTTATTTCTGTCGGTCATTTAAAACTTCTATCGAAAAACAGCCATATATTTTAGCTACTTGCATCTTATCTCGCACTGTATGATCGTTAACTGAAGTGAAGCGTCGCGTTGGGATTCGCGCTCGGCTCGCGCTTCTGTGAACAGAAATCCTGCTTGCTTTGATTGGTCTCAAACATTTTGACATTGACGAGCGGGTGTTTGAGTGCTAAAGCAGCTCAGACGAGAATCATCACGATGGGCGAATCATTGCAGCACCAATTTAGAGTAATATTAGGGAATTTTTGCACAACTTTCATAGGCTACACTAAAAAAAACGACTGAGGTAAGGACCTCGGGGATCTCAATGAAACGTCCCTGACTGGGTGTTTTTTATTCACGAGATTGGATTAGCAACTAAATGATGCGCATCAGAGGGGATTTAGAAGTGGGTATAAGCAATGCCGACTGAAAAAGAAGTGGGTATACGCCGTATACCTGCGTATACCCTGCACTACACCACTGTATATACATGCCATACAAGAATGCAAGTCGCTAGGGCAACGCCCGAATGGCAGAAGGGCTGCCCAGGTTGGTCCGCAAGGCACAAGATCCAACGAGGACCCAGTTAAAACTCTGTTGGACGCAAGAGTTAAAACTGAGTCTGGGCAACCCGGGTCAGCCCGCCAGACGCAAGGGTAACCAAGAGGGCCTCACCTCCGCACCCCACAAAGCACACACTGGCTACCACCTTCAGGCAAACTGCTATGCCTCACAATTACTGAACAAAAGGCAGCCTCATCATATTCACTGTTCGTCTGTTCTGTCATCATCTTCTCCAGACCCTTCATCCCTCTCTTTGTGTTCTTGGTGTTGTGTAAGTATGTTGCAGCATATACCATCTTTGCCTTTGCAGGATCAATAACTGGTACAGGCCAGACCTGCAGCTGCACAGCTGCACTTTGCTGATGTGCAAGGTTTCAACCCGGCTTTGCAACCAAAGCTGACAACAGCTAAAAAAGCAGGAGGAGGAACTTGACTTGAATCCTGGGTGGGCATGATCAGTTCCTCTCCTTCCTTTAGGCCCATTTTCTTGTTCCATCCAAACAAGGTGATATCCACAGCAGGTGGATCAGGCTGGTCTGCAGCTTTCCATAGCAGCACCTGTAGGCTGGCACGTCTTCGATGAAGGCGCGCATATTGCGCTCTGTAGCAGTTAGTGTCTTCTTTGCTGGGGGATTGTTCCGCTTCCGGTAAATTTCATACCAGGTTGCATCCAAGGTTACAGAGTTCCTCTGATTGTACAGAGCCAGAAAGAAAGCCCTTGTTGCTTTTGTGATCTGTAAATCTGTGGCTTCTGCCTCTCTAATACAGTGGAGAAGCTTACAAGGTACGACTCTCATGGCCTTGAATGCAGACACCTTCCCCTTCCCGACAGGATATGAGGTGGTATCACATCCCGAAAGAGCATGCATGGCCAGAATGGAACCACATTGGTCACCCAGATGGATTATTTTCTTTAATCTTCTTTAAGCGAAACGGAACAACTGTGTCTAAAGTACTAGAAAAAAGAGAGTTAAAAGTTTCTGTCGCAGTATCAATTTCTTCTAGGCTATCCGGGATGCTGAAATGATGGAACTGATCAGGAAGATTATTAATAAAGCAATCTTTAGTGGCAGAAGTGATAGTTCTAACATATTTGTAACAAGGAGTCGGCTTTGCAGCCTTGGCTAAATGATGTTTACACGAGACTAGATAGTGATCTGAGATGTCATCGCTCTGCTGCAGAATTTTAACGGCATTAACATCTATTCCATGTGATAATATTAGATCTAGAGTATGATTACGACAATGAGTAGGTCCTGACACGTTTTGTCTAACTCCAATAGAGTTAAGAATATATTTAAATGGCAATCCCAATGCATCTTTTTTGTTATCTACATGTATATTAAAATCACCAACAATTACGATTTTATCTGCAGCCAGTACTAACTCTGATAGAAAGTCAGCAAATTCTTTGATAAAGTCTGTATTGTGCCCTGGTGGCCTGTATACAGTAGCCAGCACAAATTCAAACGTGATTTATCATTTACACTTGATGTTGTTACATTAATCACCAACACTCCAAAATAATTATATTTGAAACTAGACTTCTTAGTAATTTTGAAAGTATTACTATAAATTACAGCAACACCTCCCCCTTTGCCTTTCAGACGAGGTTCATGTTTATAACAGCACTTATTTAAAGTAATGTAATTGTTTGGTTTTAGCCAGGTTTCTGTCAAACACAGCACATTTAGGTTATAGTCTGTAATCATATCATTAACAATAAGTGCTTTTGAAGTAAGGGATCGAATATTCAGCAACCCAAGCTTTATCATTTGCTCAATTGTATTATATCTGTTTTTTATTTGTTGAACATCAATTACATTTTTACCCTTAGATGGGTTTGGAAGTTTTTTGTATTTCCTAATTCGGGGAACAGACACAGTCTCTATATGATGATATCTAGGTGAAAGAGGCTCTAAGTGATGGGATTTGTCTGACCTCAGTGACGTGAGACAGCTGGCAGACGGTTGGTTTAGCCAGTCTGTCTGCTTCCTGACCTGAGCCCCAGATTGTCATGTTTGAGCTCTAAGACTATGAGCCAAATTACTAGAGAGAAGAGCAGCACCAGCCCAGGAGGGATGAATACCATCTCTTTTCAACAGGTCAGGCTTGACCCAAAAACTTTTCCAATTGTCTATGAACTCTATATTATTTTGCGGACACCATTTAGACAGCCACCCATTGAGTGATGACAATCTGCTAACTATCTCATCACTCCTGCGTACAGGAAGAGGGCCAGAGCAAATTACAGTGCCTGACATCGTACTTGCGAGTTCACACACCTCTTTAACATAAATTTTGGCGGAGTCGAACATCATTAGTGCCGACGTGAATAATAATCTTAGATAATTTACGATTAGCATTAGCCAGCACTTTTAAATTTGATTTGATGTCAGGTGCTCTGGCTCCCGGGAAACATGTGACTATGGTGGCTGGTGTCTCTATTTTCACGTTCCGTGTAATAGATGAGGGTTTGAGACGAAGAACCATATAAGTCCATATTTTCAAATTTTGAATAATATTTTTTTTTTAATTTGGACTCTGAATATTATATTTTATTTTGTTTTTTTACTTGAAGATAGACAACAAAAGTTTCACAATTCTAATGAGATAAGATTTTTTAGTATCAATCTTAAAAATAAAACGTTAGAGTAATTTACATTTCTGAAATGTGGAAGAACAGTATAAGTCCAGTTAATGTGGAATAACAGTATAAGTCCAATTCATCATATCACTTAAACCACTGGAGATTTGATTCCTTTATCTTAGTTTTAATACAGTAACAGAACCTTAAAGAAAATATTAAACATTTCTTTCTTTCAATTTCTTTTATTTTTTTACCAACATAAATCACAGAACAAAAACACAGACAATACAGTACGAACAATAAACAATATATAGGCCTACTTATAGTACAGAAAATAAACGTCAGTACAAACAATAAACCGTACATACAATCAACAATACATACAAACAATAAACAACAGTAAAAACTGTAAACAATACATATTTACAATACAGACATACATCATCATCATTCCTTGCTATGGTTCCATATGCTATAGTTTACCATTTTATAATACATTTCATAAATCACCCCATTCATTCATCATCATCGTTCCTTGCTATGGTTCCATATGCTATAGTTTACCATTTTATAATACATTTCATAAATCACCCCATTCATTCATTTACTAAATAAATAACTATATATTCCTATTATGCAACATAATATAAGGCATACAAGATAAACTACAACTACTATTATGATTAATTTTACACAATATACACAATATACCTGTAAGTCCGGCTAATTCGATCCAAGGGCGGCATTCAAATTAGCGGTGAAGGTCTCAACGTGCGCTCCGTCTCTTCCAATGGCAAAAGGATTTTTTAATTAAATATAAAATATTTTGTCTTATGTATTAACTCGTTTCATCTGACTCCATAAAATGAAAGTGTTTTTCAATGATATCTGTGCATCATTAAGTATACGTTAATGTTTGACTATTTGTTTTAACTCCAATGAAAATAAAGTCAAAGTCTGTTAGAATAATCAAATATAACAATTTATTATGTCAGGTAAATGTATTATAATAATTCCATAATCAATTGAAAGATAATCAATGCAAATCATCAAATGTTCTAGAACAAAGAGGAAAATCTTTTACCCGACATGAAATACATGAATGCTGAGTCTCGGCGACTCCGCATCCACGGGCTGATTCAAGATACAGAAAGAGCCACGATCCCTTGCTGCCTTCCATTAAATAGCCAGACCTCATTTCATATGTAAACCTGTATTCACAGTGGAAATGTACTGTGTTCATCCCCCCAGACTTACTGGGGGCAGAAGTAAATTTACATGGTACCATTTGCTAACAGTGGAAATTAGCATTGAGTTCACACCTTGGGAGTAGGAGACCACATTCATTTGTGTGCCAGATATCCCTAAACTCTTAAAAAACCTTATTACCTTTTGTTTTATACTTTGGGAATGAGACATTTGTACCACTCATTCCTGAGACATTTCAAATGATACCAAACATAATACTCAATGATAATCATTCACATCAAACCATAGATATTCTTATGTGAGTTTTTATGTGTCACTGCGAGAGTGGGGGATGCGGGGAAGAAGTGTGTGTGTGTGTGAGAGTTCAAATGTTAATTTGCCAAGGTCCTTTGTCTCATAGACCAGTGGTCTATCTCTTCACCCAGTTTCCAGTTTTCCAGTCTTACATACCCCACCTTACCCTGCACATGACCTACACATACCAGGCTACTCTTCGCATTCTAATGCCCCATAAAATGCTTGGGCCTCCGCTGGCATGTAGGCTAGCATTTTCATAAGATCCCGGTGCTTCTCCTTCTTGACGGGCAGAGGGTCCTCATAAGCACGAGCATACGTGGTGGAGAACAAGGGAGCTGGAGGTGGTTGATTCTTCCTCTGTTTGGTGATCAGCCAGGTCTTCCATCCCTCGTAGAGGCTGTGGCTCCCTTTTGTGTGGACACACCATGGATCAGCAGCTGAAATCATGATTCAACAAGAAATTCAATAAAGATTCTTCTTTCACGCACATATCCCCAACACTTTTAATCTCAGAAGACCTACTCTTTTGTTTTTTACCTGTCACTTTCAACCACATCATGGATGTGATTAGCAAGCCAGGTGGACGCTTTAATGTTGCATCAGGGACAGTGGCGGTTCTACATTGAATTACACACTGGGCGAGACCCCCTTCGAGCAACCCCCCCCCCCCCCCCCCCCACAAGAAAGAAAAACAACAACAATAAAATCACATACCGTTCATTTGAAAAAAAAAAACAGTAAGAAAATCCAGTTATTTTGCTATATTAATCTAACTTTCAGGGAGGAACCATTAGCTCATTGGTTACTGCCTCGAATTCTATGCATGGCACACTTTTAGTTATGACTTGTTAAACTATACTTTGTCACGAAATAGAGTTTTTAAAAGTGAAAGTGGCCGAGAGATACTTATGTAGTAACACAATACTTATCTCTTAAATAATTTCTAATAACTCTAATATTAACAACTATCCAAACTGTTTTAGACCTAAAATAGCTTAGGCCTTAAATGTCAGAGAAAAGGACAGAATCAGAGATTATTTTTTAATAGAAAATTGTACTTTGCATATTAAGGCTACTGTAAAAACACATAATTAGGGCCCAAGCCCAAAGGGCGAAGGCCCTATTGTTTTCCTTAGGATTATTAGGGCCCAAGCCTTGAAAAGGCGAAGGCCCTATTGTTTTCCTAAGGATTATTTAGGGCCCAAGCCTTGAAAAGGCGAAGGCCCTATTGTTTTCCTTAGGATTATTATTATTAGGGCCCAAGCCTTGAAAAGGCGAAGGCCCTATTGTTTTCCTAAGGATTATTATTAGGGCCCAAGCCTTGAAAAGGCGAAGGCCCTATTGTTTTCCTAAGGATTATTATTAGGGCCCAAGCCTTGAAAAGGCGAAGGCCCCTATTGTTTTCCTAAGGATTATTATTTATTATTAGGGCCCAAGCCTTGAAAAGGCGAAGGCCCTATTGTTTTCCTAAGGATTATTATTTATTATTATTATTATTATTAGGGCCCAAGCCCAAAGGGCGAAGGCCCTATTGTTTTCCTTAGGATTATTTATTATTCTTCTTATTATTTTTCTGCTACCTTTTGGACACTTTTGGAGGCCTTAACATGCTCAAAAACTCCTGAAACTTTGCACACATGTCAGAACCCGCGGCCATCAGGGCCGGGCTGAAGATGGTACCCGGGCGTGGCAGGGGGGCTCGACAGCGCCCCCTGGAACGGGGTCCGAAAACATGGTCCATAAATCAAACACGCTTGCATGTAATAATATGAAACTCGGTACACATGTAGATCTCCTCGTTTCATATATACTTCACACTCTTACTTTTTACCCCAGCCCAACAGGAAGTCGGCTATTTAGGGTTGTTGGTAAAACACACGCAATGGAATGTGAAATACTCCTCCTAGAGAATTCAAACAAACGGCACGAAACTCGGTCAGCATGAAGTCAAGACATTGAGGATGAAAGTTTGCGAGGGGATTTTTGATATCTCGAACGGTTTGGCCGTGGCGAGGAAACAAAATTATGGCGAGAAACGTGAAACAGGAAGTGTGTCATAACTACTGCATACATTAACTGATCTTGATGAAACTTCAACAGTGTGTTCGTTGTAAGAGGCCGATCACATGGATGTGACTATTGTGAGTCAAAATTATAGCGCCACCAACTGGCAGCAGGAAGTGTGTCACTTCCTAAATGCTTTGAAATCACCCTCTTATTTTTACCCGATTTGCTTCAAACTTTATGTGTATAATGTAAACACACGCCAGATGTAGACCTGTGAAAGGATTATTGATATCTTAGATACTGTTGCCGTGGCAACACATCAAACTTTAATATTCTTGTTTGATGCTTTTGAGACTCTTAGCATGCTTGAAATTGCATGAAACTCGACAGACACAGGTATGCATATGGTTCAGATCAAGCCGGACAACTTTCTAATTAACTGTCATTAGCTCAGACCAAGAGGAAGTCAGATATTTTGGTTTGAATGTGGATGTTTCTGAGAATTTTCTCTCCCTCTCCCTCTGACAGAGAGAATGCACCCTGCCATTCGTGTGTGTCTGTGTGGGGAGGGGGGGAGGGGCTCTTTTAGTTTAAACACAAAATTATACATAGGGCCATACTGCCCTCTTGTGTCCAAAATTATATTTATATATACATTATACATATATTTGGTATGTGACTGAGGACCGAGAGCTTTTAAATACGGGACATTGATAATGGCCACGTGCAGAGCGCTCGAGGGAATTCCTATGGAAGTAGGAATGAACTAAAAAACGTTCGCTCTGTTCTGCTCGCTCGTCGCCATGGACGCGCACCATTATGAATGCCAGTGCAGCCGCATACTTTTTAGTGTCACTTTAAAATTAGTGCAATAACGGGGCCGATTGCTTGAATTGTGAGTTCAATAGTCTATTATTTTTCACGGAAAACACAACAACAAAAGAGTACAAGGATAGATTCGCTGAAATAGGGGCTTTTACATAAAATAGCCTATTCCGTCATCATCTTTTCAGTCAGCTCTTCACTCTCGTGATTAATGAAATTTGACTCCTGTTGCTGATATTTGCTGCAACTTTCGTTCCGCTCACAATTTAGTAAGCAAACACGCTTCAAATGTGTTTTTATTTTATTTTTGTGTATATATATGTGTGTGTATATATATGTGTGTATATATATATATATATATATATATATATATATATATATATATATATATATATATATATATATATATAGCTTATGTTTCAAATATGAGTTAATTAACAATCGTTGGAAAGAATGATACTTTTAATATCACTAAACCGTCATTAGGTGTCGCCAGGCGACCGTCTTAATGAGCGAGTCATTGATTCATTCGTTCAAACGATTCGTTCGAACGGCTGAGTCATTCATGAATGAGACAGATTATGGATTGGTCGTTGAATCTTTGAGTCAACCGATTCGTTCAAAATGCTGAATCATTCAGTAATGAGAACGCGTTGCTGTGAGATGCTCGATGGTTCTGCTGTGATCTTTGTTTAACTATTTTCGCTGCTGAAACAGAAAAAAAAGTCAATATTGCATCTAAAATGTAAGTGATTTGACGTGTGTGTGTGTGTGTGTGTGTGTGGGTGTGTGTGTGTGTGTGTGTGTGTGTGTGTGTGTGTGTGTATATATATGTGTGTATATATATATATATATATATATATATATAGCTTATGTTTCAAATATGAGTTAATTAACAATCGTTGGAAAGAATGATACTTAATATCACTAAACCGTCATTAGGTGTCGCCAGGCGACCGTCTTAATGAGCGAGTCATTGATTCATTCGTTCAAACGATTCGTTCGAACGGCTGAGTCATTCATGAATGAGACAGATTATGGATTGGTCGTTGAATCTTTGAGTCAACCGATTCGTTCAAAATGCTGAATCATTCAGTAATGAGAACGCGTTGCTGTGAGATGCTCGATGGTTCTGCTGTGATCTTTGTTTAACTATTTTCGCTGCTGAAACAGAAAAAAAAGTCAATATTGCATCTAAAATGTAAGTGATTTGACGTGTGTGTGTGTGTGTGTGTGTGTGGGTGTGTGTGTGTGTGTGTGTGTGTGTGTGTGTGTGTGTGTGTGTGTGTGTGTGTGTGTGTGTGTGTGTGATTGTGTCTGTTACAGTGATTGTTTAACCCTTGTTAAAGTTTAGGCCTTGTCTTTTTGGATATATATCTTTTTATATAAAAAAAAATAGCATACAACCCATGTATTTTAAATGTATTGTTTGCTTTAAATTACATTGAGATTTGTATGTTTGGTAATTGAACCTGAATGAATTATAAATGAATGTGCTATATTTCAGATCATATATTTGTTTTCCTTAAAATTTGAACTAACACTAACTTTATTCTCATCTGAATGATAGATTATTTATTTCTGTATAAAATAAAAACACATTTGATTTTTCTTTTTTAATCAATGTAGAATGTGTAACTGAAAAAATAAACAGATTAGGGCTCTGATCGAGGACAATAATGTCAAAAAAAGAATCAGGGCATGTCTCATATCTTTCTAAAATGTAATTATACACCATTTATTTTTATATAAAATTATACAAATATTAGAACTAAACCCATTTTATTCCTTTTTTTCAATTTAAGAATTATTTTTAAGTTTAAAAACAGCCAGAATGGTTGTTTAGTCAAAAATAATAATAATCCAAATCATATATAGTGCTATACTGCCCTCTTGTGTTCAAAATCAGGTAGGCCTATTGAATTTATATATATTTATATATTAGGGATGTTACTATGGGAATATTTTCCCACCGGTTAATCAACGTGTGATTGTGTAAACAAATTGTGTAAACCTCCCGCTGGGGGGTTTAAAAACACTAACTTGAAAGCGAAAGTATAATATGGACGTCCGCACGGACATTGAAATGGTGGCGCTCGAATGAATTCCTATGGAAGTAGAAATTAACTAAACGTTCGCTCTGTTCTGCTCGCTCGTCGCCATGGACGCGCACCATTATGAATGCCAGTGCAGCCGCATACTTTTTAGTGTCACTAAAATTAGTGCAATTTCGGGGGCCGATTGCTTGAATTCTGAGTTCAATAGTCTATTATTTTTCACGGAAAACACAACAATAAAAGAGTACAATGACAGATTCGCTTAAATAGGCGTTTTTACATAAAATAGCCTATTCCGTCATCATCTTTTCAGTCAGCTCTTCACTCTCGTGATTAATGAAATTTGACTCCTGTTGCTGATATTTGCTGCAACTTTCGTTCAGCTCACAATTTAGTAAGAAAACACGTTTCAAATGTGTTTTTATTTTATTTTTGTGTATGTGTGTGTATATGTATGTATATATATAAATATAGCTTATGTTTCAAATATGAGTTAATTAACAATCGTTGGAAAGAATGATACTTTTAAACATAACACTAAACCGTCATTAGGTGTCGCCAGGCGACCGTCTTAATGAGCGAGTCATTGATTCATTCGTTTGAACGACTGAGTCATTCATGAATGAGATAGATGTTTATGGATTGATTGGTCATTGAATCTTTGAGTCAACCGATTCGTTCAAAATGCTGAATCATTCAGTAATGAGAACGCGTTGCTGTGAGATGCGCGATGGTTCTGCTGTGATCTTTGTTTAACTATTTTCGCTGCTGAAACAGAAAAAAAGTCAATATTGCATGTAAAATGTAAGTGATTTGACTTGTGTGTGTGTGTGATTGTGTGTGTGATTGTGTCTGTTACAGTGATAAGAGTTTAACCCTTGTTAAACTTTAGGCCTTGTCTTTTTGGATATATATCTTTTTATATTAAAAAATAGTCATACAACCCATATATTTTAAACGTATTGTTTGCTTTAAATTACATTAAGATTGTATGTTTGGTAATTGAACCTGAATGAATTTTAAATGAATGTGCTATATTTCAGATCATATATTTGTTTTCCTTAAAATTTGAACTAACACTAACTTTATTCTCATCTGGATGATAGATTATTTATTTCTGTATAAAATAAAAACACATTTGATTTTTCTTTTTTAATCAATGTAGAATGTGTAACTGAAAAAATAAACAGATTAGGGCTCTTTTTGATGACAAGAAATGAAAACCAATGCGATATGATGAATGTCCAAAAGATGGCTCCCACAGACTGTTTTTAAATAGGATTGTTTGATATTTTTTGCTTTTAAACTGTGTGTGTGTGTGTGTGTAAGAGATTTTGGTTGGGTGACAGTTGTAGTTTACAGTTTGACAAGAGTTTATAGTTTGACAAAAGCACAATGTTGTGTTTTATTGCGAGTGTACACAAATATAAGTAAACACTTTGCAGTTTGAATAATGTCCTGTATGAACAAAAGGACGGAGTATGTCTTTATGTCTACATTGTTCAATTACGCCACACACACACACACACACACACACACACACACACACACACACACACACACACACACACACACACACACACACACACAAACACTATTTTTCTAATCAGATCAGGCAAGTAATATTCTGTCTTGTCTCTTAAAAAAACAATATATATATATGTATATATATATATATATATATATATATATATATGTGTGTGTGTGTATATATATAAATATAGCTGCGAGCAGCGATGAAAGGGCCAAAGCCGGCGGCACCGCCACCCCGGTTATAGTGCCACCAACTGGCAGCAGGAAGTCTGTCACTTTCAAAAAGCTTTGAAATCAGCTGATTGCTTCAAACTTCACTACTATGATGTAAACACACGGCAGATGTAGACCTGGATGTAGACCTGACCTTTCAGAAGGTTGCTCTCGCATACTTTGTGGTTGACATGTGCCCTCAATGCACACTTTTGCAGAGCCCACACTGATACAAGCTCTACAGCACACTTCTTTTCGACAGTCAAAGCAGGGTTACGTTTTTGCACGTCGTGCACAATAACCCTAAAGGCACCAGGGTGGCGGTGCCACCGGCTTTATATATATATATATATATATATATATATATATATATATATATATATATATATATATATATATATATATATATATATATATATATATATATATATATATAATATAGCTGCGAGCAGCGATGAAGGGCCAAAGCCGGTGGTACCGCCACCCCGGTGCCTTTAGGTAACTAAAGGCACCGGGGTTGCGGTGCCACCGGCTTGGGCCCGTAATCGCTGCTCGCAGCTATATTTATATATATATATATATATATATATATATATATATATATATATATATATATATATATATATATATATATATATATATATATATATATATATATATATATATTTATTATTATTATTATTATTATTATTTTTCTGCTACCTTTTGGACACTTTTGGAGGCCTTAACATGCTCAAAAACTCCTGAAACTTTGCACACATGTCAGAACCCGCGGCCATCAGGGCCGGGCTGAAGATGGTACCCGGGCGTGGCAGGGGGGCTCGACAGCGCCCCCTGGAACGGGGTCCGAAAACATGGTCCATAAATCAAACACGCTTGCATGTAATAATATGAAACTCGGTACACATGTAGATCTCCTCGTTTCATATATACTTCACACTCTTACTTTTTACCCCAGCCCAACAGGAAGTCGGCTATTTAGGGTTGTTGGTAAAACACACGCAATGGAATGTGAAATACTCCTCCTAGAGAATTCAAACAAACGGCACGAAACTCGGTCAGCATGAAGTCAAGACATTGAGGATGAAAGTTTGCGAGGGGATTTTTGATATCTCGAACGGTTTGGCCGTGGCGAGGAAACGAATTTATGGCGAGAAACAACAAACAAGAAGTGCGTTATAACTTCTGCATACATTAACTGATCTTGATGAAACTTCAGCAGTGTGATCGCTGTAAGAGGCCGATCACATGGATGTGACTATTGTGAGTCAAAGTTATAGCGCCACCAACTGGCAGCAGGAAGTGTGTCACTTTCTAAATGCTTTTGACAAAAGTGGGGGGGTTAGTTTTATCTACAGTAACAAAACTCGATATGTATATTGTACTCTTCGAGCCGGACAACTTTCTAATTTACCGTAATTAGCTACGACCAACAGGAAGTCAGATATTTTGGTTTGAATGTGGATTTCAGATTCTGAGTTTTTAGCTACTCCTCCTAAGTAGTTTATTTTATTCATGCCAAACTTTTTCAACATGATGAAAATACATTGAAGATGCTAAATTGTGAACAGATATTGAATATCTCAAACGGTTTTGCTATGGTTGAGGGATTCAAGTAATGTCAAAAAAAGAATCAGGGCATGTCTCATATCTTTCTAAAATGTAATTATACACCATTTATTTTTATATAAAATTATACAAATATTAGAACTAAACCCATTTTATTCCTTTTTTTCAATTTAAGAATTATTTTTAAGTTTAAAAACAGCCAGAATGGTTGTTTAGTCAAAAATAATAATAATCCAAATCATATATAGTGCTATACTGCCCTCTTGTGTTCAAAATCAGGTAGGCCTATTGAATTTATAAATATTTATATATTAGGGATGTTACTATGGGAATATTTTCCCACCGGTTAATCAACGTGTGATTGTGTAAACCAATTGTGTAAACCTCCCGCTGGGGGGTTTAAAAACACTAACTTGAAAGCGAAAGTATAATATGGACGTCCGCACAGACATTGAAATGGTGGCGCTCGAATGAATTCCTATGGAAGTAGAAATTAACTAAACGTTCGCTCTGTTCTGCTCGCTCGTCGCCATGGACGCGCACCATTATGAATGCCAGTGCAGCCGCATACTTTTTAGTGTCACTAAAATTAGTGCAATTTCGGGGGCCGATTGCTTGAATTGTGAGTTTAATAGTCTATTATTTTTCACGGAAAACACAACAATAAAAGAGTACAATGACAGATTCGCTTAAATAGGCGTTTTTACATAAAATAGCCTATTCCATCATCATCTTTTCAGTCAGCTCTTCACTCTCGTGATTAATGAAATTTGACTCCTGTTGCTGATATTTGCTGCAACTTTCGTTCAGCTCACAATTTAGTAAGCAAACACGTTTCAAATGTGTTTTTATTTTATTTTTGTGTATGTGTGTGTATATGTATGTATATATATAAATATAGCTTATGTTTCAAATATGAGTTAATTAACAATCGTTGGAAAGAATGATACTTTTAAACATAACACTAAACCGTCATTAGGTGTCGCCAGGCGACCGTCTTAATGAGCGAGTCATTGATTCATTCGTTTGAACGACTGAGTCATTCATGAATGAGATAGATGTTTATGGATTGATTGGTCATTGAATCTTTGAGTCAACCGATTCGTTCAAAATGCTGAATCATTCAGTAATGAGAACGCGTTGCTGTGAGATGCGCGATGGTTCTGCTGTGATCTTTGTTTAACTATTTTCGCTGCTGAAACAGAAAAAAAGTCAATATTGCATGTAAAATGTAAGTGATTTGACTTGTGTGTGTGTGTGTGTGATTGTGTGTGTGATTGTGTCTGTTACAGTGATAAGAGTTTAACCCTTGTTAAACTTTAGGCCTTGTCTTTTTGGATATATATCTTTTTATATTAAAAAATAGTCATACAACCCATATATTTTAAATGTATTGTTTGCTTTAAATTACATTAAGATTGTATGTTTGGTAATTGAACCTGAATGAATTTTAAATGAATGTGCTATATTTCAGATCATATATTTGTTTTCCTTAAAATTTGAACTAACACTAACTTTATTCTCATCTGAATGATAGATTATTTATTTCTGTATAAAATAAAAACACATTTGATTTTTCTTTTTTAATCAATGTAGAATGTGTAACTGAAAAAATAAACAGATTAGGGCTCTGTTTGATGACAAGAAATGAAAACCAATGCGATATGATGAATGTCCAAAAGATGGCTCCCACAGACTGTTTTTAAATAGGATTGTTTGATATTTTTTGCTTTTAAACTGTGTGTGTGTGTGTGTGTGTAAGAGATTTTGGTTGGGTGACAGTTGTAGTTTACAGTTTGACAAGAGTTTATAGCTTGACAAAAGCACAATGTTGTGTTTTATTGCAAGTGTACACAAATATAAGTAAACACTTTGCAGTTTGAATAATGTCCTGTATGAACAAAAGGACGGAGTATGTTTTTATGTCTACATTGTTCAATTACGCCACACACACACACACACACACAAACACACACACACACACACACACACACACACACACACACACACACACACACACACACACACACACACACACACACTATTTTTCTAATCAGATCAGGCAAGTAATATTCTGTCTTGTCTCTTAAAAAAACAATATATATATATTTATGTATATATATATATATATATATATATATATATATATATATATATATATATATGTGTGTGTGTGTGTGTGTGTGTGTTTGTGTGTGTATATATATAAATATAGCTGCGAGCAGCGATGAAAGGGCCAAAGCCGGCGGCACCGCCACCCCGGTTATAGCGCCACCAACTGGCAGCAGGAAGTCTGTCACTTTCAAAAAGCTTTGAAATCACCTGATTGCTTCAAACTTCACTACTATGATGTAAACACACGGCAGATGTAGACCTGGATGTAGACCTGACCTTTCAGAAGGTTGCTCTCGCATACTTTGTGGTTGATATGTGCCCTCAATGCACACTTTTGCAGAGCCCACACTGATACAAGCTCTACAGCACACTTCTTTTCGACAGTCAAAGCAGGGTTACGTTTTTGCACGTCGTGCACAATAACCCTAAAGGCACCAGGGTGGCGGTGCCACCGGCTTTATATATATATATATATATATATATATATATATATATAAATATAGCTGCGAGCAGCGATGAAGGGCCAAAGCCGGTGGTACCGCCACCCCGGTGCCTTTAGGTAACTAAAGGCACCGGGGTTGCGGTGCCACCGGCTTGGGCCCGTAATCGCTGCTCGCAGCTATATTTATTATTATTTTACTACCTTTTGGGCACTTTTGGGGGCCTTAACGTGCTCGAAAACTCTTGAAACTTTGCACACATCTCAGAACCCGCGGCCATCAGGGCCGGGCTGAAGCTGGTACCCGGGCGTGGCAGGGGGGCTCGACAGCGCCCCCTGGAACGGGGTTTGAACACTTGGTCCATAAATCAAACACGCTTGCATGTAATAATATGAAACTCAGTACACATATAGATCTCATCGGTTCATATATACTTCATGCTCTTACTTTTTACCCCAGCCCAACAGGAAGTCGGCTATTAAGGGTTGTTTGGAAAACACATGCAATGGAATGTGAAATACTCCTCCTAGAGAATTCAAACACACGGCACGAAACTCGGTCAGCATGAAGTCAAGACACTGAGGATGAAAAATTGCCAGGGGATTTTTGATATCTCGAACGGTTTGGCCGTGGCGAGTAAACGAAATTATGGCGAGAAACGTGAAACAGGAAGTGTGTTATAACTACTGCATACATTAACTAATCTTGATGAAACTTCAGCAGTGTGTTCGTTGTAAGAGCCCGATCACATGGATGTGACTATTGTGAGTCAAAGTTATAGCGCCACCAACTGGCAGCAGGAAGTGTGTCACTTTCAAAATGCTTTTAAATCACCCTCTTATTTTTACCCGATTTGCTTCAAACTTCATGTGCATAATGTAGACACACGCCAGATGTAGACCTGTGAAAGGATTATTGATATCTTAGATACTGTTGCCATGGCAATGCATCAAACATTAATATTCCTTTTTTTAAGCTTTTTCATGCTTTTTTATGCTTTCGGGCACTTTTGGGGTTCTTAACGTGCTCGAAAACTCTTGAAACTTTGCACACGGGACAAAACCCGCGGCCATCAGGGCCAGGCTGAAGCTGGTACCCGGGCGTGGCAGGGGGGCTCGACAGCGCCCCCTTGAACGGGTCAGACAATTTGGTCCATATATCCAACACGCTTTACCCTATTTGCTTCAAACTTGATGTGTATAATGTAGACACAAGCCAGATGTAGACCTGTGAAAGGATTGTTGATATCTTAGATGCTGTTGCCGTGACAACGCATCAAACTTTAATATTCTTTTTGGATACTTTTGAGATTCTTAGCGCACTTTTGGGGCCCTTAACATGCTCAAAAACTCTTGAAACTTTGCACACGGGTCAGAAACCGCGGCCATCAGGGCCGGGCTGAAGCTGGTACCCGGGCGTGGCAGGGGGGCTCGACAGCGCCCCCTGGAACGGGGTCCGAAAACTTGGTCCATAAATCAAACAGGCTTTACCCGATTTGCTTCAAACTTGATGTGTATAATGTAGACACACGCCAGATGTAGACCTGTGAAAGGATTGTTGATATCTTAGATGCTGTTGCCGTGACAACGCATCAAACTTTAATATTCTTTTTGGATACTTTTGAGACTCTCAGCGCACTTTTGGGGCCCTTAACATGCTCAAAAACTCTTGAAACTTTGCACACGGGTCAGAACCCGCGGCCATCAGGGCCGGGCTGAAGCTGGTACCCGGGCGTGGCAGGGGGGCTCGACAGCGCCCCCTGGAACAGGGTCCGAAAACTTGGTCCATAAATCAAACACGCTTGAATGTAATAATATGAAACTCGGTACACATATAGATCTCATCGATTCATATATCCTTTGTACTTTTACTTTTTACCCCAGCCCAACAGGAAGTCGGCTATTATGGTTTGTTTGGAAGCGTATGCCCCTGGAATTCGATATACTCCTCCTAGAGAATTCAACCAATCGCCACGAAACTCGGTCAGCATGAAGTCAAGACATTGAGGATGAAAAGTTGCCAGGGGATTTTTGATATCTCGAACGGTTTGGCCGTGGCGAGGAAACGAATTTATGGCGAATAAAGGAAACAGGAAGTGTGTTATAACTTCTGCATACATTAACTGATCTTGATGAAACTTCAGCAGTGTGTTCGCTGTAAGAGTCCGATCACATGGATGTGACTATTGTGAGTCAAAGTTATAGCGCCACCAACTGGCAGCAGGAAGTGTGTCACTTCCTAAAGGCTTTGAAATCACCCTCTTATTTTTACCCAATTTGCTTCAAACTTTATGTGTATAATGTAGACACACGGCAGATGTAGACCTGAGAAAGGATTATTGATATCTTAGATACTGTTGCCGTGGCAACGCATCAAACTTTATTATTCTTTGTTGATGCTTTTGAGACTCTTAACATACTTGAAATTGCATGAAACCCGACAGACACATCACGTTTATTAGACAGTAGACATGTGCAGAGTTTCAGAAACGGGCGTGGTGAGAGCAATTAGAGAATAATGTTTAAGTTTAAAAACAGCCAGAATGGTTGTTTAGTCAAAAAAAATTTTTTTCCAAATCATACATAGTGTTATACTGCCCTCTTGTGTTCAAAATCAGGTAAAAAGCGAAAGTAAAATAAGAACGTCTGCACAATTCATTAATAATGGTGCAGAGTAGAGTGAGCTTTTTCAATTAATTCCTATGGAAGTAGGAATGAACTAAACAACGTTCGCTCTGTTCTGCTCGTCCCTCACCGTGGGCGCGCAGAGTTATGAATGCCCGTGCAGCCGTGAGCATTTTAGTTTCATTTTAAAATTAGCGCCATTTCGGGGGACGTATTACTTTAATTTATTTAACAAAAACACAATGTTGTGTTTTATTGCGAGTGTACACAAATATAAGTAAACACTTTGACGTTTGAATGATGTCCTGTATGAAGAAAATGACGGAGTATGTTTCACTGTTCAATCGCGCTGAGCCACCCAGACCCCCACACACACACTGACACACACACACACACACACACACAAACACACACACACACACACACACACAATAATAAAACATTCAACCTAACATATACAAATTACACTGCTATGTTGAAATAGTCAGTAGTACAATTTGTATCATTCACAGTAAGCACCGCTCCACTGTGATTTTTCCAAGCACATTTTTGCACAAGTGAAGAGGATGATTTTTTCCGTCGATATTGGAACGTGAGTGAAGTACAAAGCCTGTAATAAAGAATAGTTTAGCATCCAAATACATCGCAAATGTTGCAACATTTAGATTCTAAAGAGAGATTTACGTGAGCCTAACACCACTTACTTTTACTTTTGTTTTAAATTATTTCGTTTTGGCTTTATTATAGTTATTTTTTTATTCGTGTTCTGTTCTGAATATCATTAAATTTAAAGGATTTGTTGTGGAATATTTTGAGTGTATAATCAAATAACACTAAACCGTCACTAGGTGTCGCCAGGCGACCGTCTTAATGAGCGGGTCATTGATTCATTCGTTCAAACGATTCGTTTGAACGACTGAGTCATTCATGAATGAGACAGATGTTTATGGATTGGTCATTGAATCTTTGAGTCAACCAATTTGTTCAAAATGCTGAATCATTCAGTAATGAGAAAACACGTTGCTGTGAGATGCAATGGTTCTGCTGTGATCTTTGTTTAACTATTTTCGCTGCTGAAACAGAAGAACAGTCAATATTGCATCTAAAATGTAAGTGACTTGACACGTGTGTGTGTGTGTGTGTGTGTGTGCGTGTGAGTGCGTGCGTGCGTGCGTGTGTGTGTGTGTGTGTGTGTGTGTGTGTGTGTGTGTGCAATCAATCCCAGGTAAGAGGCATGAATAATGAGAATTGGACTTCTAGGAGTGAGGTTAATATTCCGGAGACGGTTCCCTCGGATTGTGAAAAGGAGGCGGCGCGGGAGTGGCCAGGCATTGCGCTACTTCTATTTCAAAGTTTAAAACAATGCTAATATCATTTTTTTGAACGATTTCATTACATATGTTTATTTTATATATTTATAAAATATTATAAAATATAATAACTATGTTTTGTCCTATTAACAAAAGACAGGCAATGTACTATTAACAAATGTTAATAGTTTTTTAAAAGTTAAAATGATACTTTATGCATTTGTTTTGTGTCAGATGATTAACAATATAAATTAAACAAAGCTTAAAACAAACAAAATAATAAAACGAAAACAAAGCTTGAACATTTTATTTAACTGAAAAGCCTTTTTGAAATAAAATGTGTTTTTTTCCCTCTGAAATAGCAAAAGCATCGCACACTTAGCTGTACCTGCTCTAAATAAATAATAGTATTTAAATAAAAATACAAAATCGAAATAAATAAATTATATAAAACAAATCAAATCAAAGAAAATAAATCTTATTAAAGTTATGCAGGCACACATTTAACAATAATTTTCAAGTGACAAATAAAATCAATCAAAATTCCTTACACATGGAGTTAATCCTGACGATTCCTGAGGCGCCTTTCCTCATGACACTCGCTTTTTTTTTCGAAGATATATTTTCTTTGGTTTGATTTTGTTTTTGTAATAATTTATTTTATTTAGTTCGATTTTGTATTTTTATTGAATTACTATTTTTTATTTAGAGCAGGTACAGCTAGTGTGTGATGCTTTTGCTATTTCAGAGGAAAACAATAATTTTATTTAATTAATAATTTTTGTTTCAGTCCACCATATAATTATGTTGTGTTTGATCTATGGAAAAAAGTTAGTTGTGAAATGGTTGAATATTAACAAAAGTTAATAGTTTTTTACAAGTTAGAATAATACGATATATATATATAAACAAGCCGGTGGCACCGCCACCCCGGTGCCTTTAGGGTTACTGTGCATGACGGGCAATATCGTAACTCCGCTTTGACCTTTGAGAAGATGTGTGCTATAGAGCTTGCATTGGTGTGGGCTCTGCAAAAGTGTGTGTGTGTGTGTGAGGCGTGATTGAACAATGTAGACATATATATATATATATAAAGGCACCGGGGTGGCGGTGCCACCGGCTTGTTTATATATATATATATATATATATATATATATATATATATATATATATATATATGAATATAGCTGCGAGCAGCGATGAAGGGCCAAAGCCGGCGGCACCGCCACTCCGGTGCCTTTAGGTAACTAAAGGCACCGGGGTTGCGGTGCCACCGGCTTGGGCCCGTAATCGCTGCTCGCAGCTATATTTATTATTATTTTACTACCTTTTGGGCACTTTTGGGGGCCTTAACGTGCTCGAAAACTCTTGAAACTTTGCACACATCTCAGAACCCGCGGCCATCAGGGCCGGGCTGAAGCTGGTACCCGGGCGTGGCAGGGGGGCTCGACAGCGCCCCCTGGAACGGGGTTTGAACACTTGGTCCATAAATCAAACACGCTTGCATGTAATAATATGAAACTCAGTACACATATAGATCTCATCGATTCATATATACTTCATGCTCTTACTTTTTACCCCAGCCCAACAGGAAGTCGGCTATTAAGGGTTGTTTGGAAAACACATGCAATGGAATGTGAAATACTCCTCCTAGAGAATTCAAACACACGGCACGAAACTCGGTCAGCATGAAGTCAAGACACTGAGGATGAAAAATTGCCAGGGGATTTTTGATATCTCGAACGGTTTGGCCGTGGCGAGTAAACGAAATTATGGCGAGAAACGTGAAACAGGAAGTGTGTTATAACTACTGCATACATTAACTAATCTTGATGAAACTTCAGCAGTGTGTTCGTTGTAAGAGCCCGATCACATGGATGTGACTATTGTGAGTCAAAGTTATAGCGCCACCAACTGGCAGCAGGAAGTGTGTCACTTTCAAAATGCTTTTAAATCACCCTCTTATTTTTACCCGATTTGCTTCAAACTTCATGTGCATAATGTAGACACACGCCAGATGTAGACCTGTGAAAGGATTATTGATATCTTAGATACTGTTGCCATGGCAATGCATCAAACATTAATATTCCTTTTTTTAAGCTTTTTCATGCTTTTTTATGCTTTCGGGCACTTTTGGGGTTCTTAACGTGCTCGAAAACTCTTGAAACTTTGCACACGGGACAAAACCCGCGGCCATCAGGGCCAGGCTGAAGCTGGTACCCGGGCGTGGCAGGGGGGCTCGACAGCGCCCCCTTGAACGGGTCAGACAATTTGGTCCATATATCCAACACGCTTTACCCTATTTGCTTCAAACTTGATGTGTATAATGTAGACACAAGCCAGATGTAGACCTGTGAAAGGATTGTTGATATCTTAGATGCTGTTGCCGTGACAACGCATCAAACTTTAATATTCTTTTTGGATACTTTTGAGATTCTTAGCGCACTTTTGGGGCCCTTAACATGCTCAAAAACTCTTGAAACTTTGCACACGGGTCAGAAACCGCGGCCATCAGGGCCGGGCTGAAGCTGGTACCCGGGCGTGGCAGGGGGGCTCGACAGCGCCCCCTGGAACGGGGTCCGAAAACTTGGTCCATAAATCAAACAGGCTTTACCCGATTTGCTTCAAACTTGATGTGTATAATGTAGACACACGCCAGATGTAGACCTGTGAAAGGATTGTTGATATCTTAGATGCTGTTGCCGTGACAACGCATCAAACTTTAATATTCTTTTTGGATACTTTTGAGACTCTCAGCGCACTTTTGGGGCCCTTAACATGCTCAAAAACTCTTGAAACTTTGCACACGGGTCAGAACCCGCGGCCATCAGGGCCGGGCTGAAGCTGGTACCCGGGCGTGGCAGGGGGGCTCGACAGCGCCCCCTGGAATGGGGTCCGAAAACTTGGTCCATAAATCAAACACGCTTGAATGTAATAATATGAAACTCGGTACACATATAGATCTCATCGATTCATATATCCTTTGTACTTTTACTTTTTACCCCAGCCCAACAGGAAGTCGGCTATTATGGTTTGTTTGGAAGCGTATGCCCCTGGAATTCGATATACTCCTCCTAGAGAATTCAACCAATCGCCACGAAACTCGGTCAGCATGAAGTCAAGACATTGAGGATGAAAAGTTGCCAGGGGATTTTTGATATCTCGAACGGTTTGGCCGTGGCGAGGAAACGAATTTATGGCGAATAAAGGAAACAGGAAGTGTGTTATAACTTCTGCATACATTAACTGATCTTGATGAAACTTCAGCAGTGTGTTCGCTGTAAGAGTCCGATCACATGGATGTGACTATTGTGAGTCAAAGTTATAGCGCCACCAACTGGCAGCAGGAAGTGTGTCACTTCCTAAAGGCTTTGAAATCACCCTCTTATTTTTACCCAATTTGCTTCAAACTTTATGTGTATAATGTAGACACACGGCAGATGTAGACCTGAGAAAGGATTATTGATATCTTAGATACTGTTGCCGTGGCAACGCATCAAACTTTATTATTCTTTGTTGATGCTTTTGAGACTCTTAACATACTTGAAATTGCATGAAACCCGACAGACACATCACATTTATTAGACAGTAGACATGTGCAGAGTTTCAGAAACGGGCATGGTGAGAGCAATTAGAGAATAATGTTTAAGTTTAAAAACAGCCAGAATGGTTGTTTAGTCAAAAAAATTTTTTTTCCAAATCATACATAGTGTTATACTGCCCTCTTGTGTTCAAAATCAGGTAAAAAGCGAAAGTAAAATAAGGACGTCTGCACAATTCATTAATAATGGTGCAGAGTAGAGTGAGCTTTTTCAATTAATTCCTATGGAAGTAGGAATGAACTAAACAACGTTCGCTCTGTTCTGCTCGTCCCTCACCGTGGGCGCGCAGAGTTATGAATGCCCGTGCAGCCGTGAGCATTTTAGTTTCATTTTAAAATTAGCGCCATTTCGGGGGACGTATTACTTTAATTTATTTAACAAAAACACAATGTTGTGTTTTATTGCGAGTGTACACAAATATAAGTAAACACTTTGACGTTTGAATGATGTCCTGTATGAAGAAAATGACGGAGTATGTTTCACTGTTCAATCGCGCTGAGCCACCCAGACCCCCACACACACACTGACACACACACACACACACACACACAAACACACACACACACACACACACACACACAATAATAAAACATTCAACCTAACATATACAAATTACACTGCTATGTTGAAATAGTCAGTAGTACAATTTGTATCATTCACAGTAAGCACCGCTCCACTGTGATTTTTCCAAGCACATTTTTGCACAAGTGAAGAGGATGATTTTTTCCGTCGATATTGGAACGTGAGTGAAGTACAAAGCCTGTAATAAAGAATAGTTTAGCATCCAAATACATCGCAAATGTTGCAACATTTAGATTCTAAAGAGAGATTTACGTGAGCCTAACACCACTTACTTTTACTTTTGTTTTAAATTATTTCGTTTTGGCTTTATTATAGTTATTTTTTTATTCGTGTTCTGTTCTGAATATCATTAAATTTAAAGGATTTGTTGTGGAATATTTTGAGTGTATAATCAAATAACACTAAACCGTCACTAGGTGTCGCCAGGCGACCGTCTTAATGAGCGGGTCATTGATTCATTCGTTCAAACGATTCGATATCAGTACGAATCAACGAATCATTCAGTAATGAGAACGCGTTGCTGTGAGATGCTCGATGGTTCTGCTGTGATCTTTGTTTAACTATTTTCGCTGCTGAAACAGAAAAAAAGTCAATATTGCATCTAAAATGTAAGTGATTTGACGTGTGTGTGTGTGTCTGTGTGTGTGTGTGTGTGTGTGTATGATTGTGTCTGTTACAGTGATTGTTTAACCCTTGTTAAAGTTTAGGCCTTGTCTTTTTGGATATATATCTTTTTATATAAAAAAAATAGCATACAACCCATATATTTTAAATGTATTGTTTGCTTTAAATTACATTGAGATTTGTATGTTTGGTAATTGAACCTGAATGAATTATAAATGAATGTGCTATATTTCAGATCATATATTTGTTTTCCTTAAAATTTGAACTAACACTAACTTTATTCTCATCTGAATGATAGATTATTTATTTATGTATAAAATAAAAACACATTTGATTTTTCTTTTTTAATCAATGTAGAATGTGTAACTGAAAAAATAAACAGATTAGGGCTCTGATCGAGGACAATAAATGAAAACAAATGCAATATGATGAATGTCCAAAAGATTTTTTTTGCTTTTAAACTATGTGTGTGTGTGTGTGTGTGTGTGTGTGTGTGTGTGTGTGTGTGTGTGTGTGTGTGTGTGTGTGTGTAAGAGATTTCGGTTGGGTGACAGTTGTAGTTTACAGTTTGACAAAAGCACAATGTTGTGTTTTATTGCGATTGTACACAAATATAAGTAAACACTTTGCAGTTTGAATAATGTCCTGTATGAACAAAAGGACGGGGTATGTTTTTATGTCTACATTGTTCAATCACGCCACACACACACACACACACACACACACACACACCAACTATTTTTCTAATCAGATCAGGCAAGTAATATTCTGTCTTGGCACACTTCATATAACTTTCAAACTTGTGTACTTATTTCATGTGTCCATTAAGTCCATGAGACCGTAGGGTGTCTCATTTTTCATTTTAGGTTTCAGAAGGTTGCTCACGCATACTTTGTGGTTGATATGTGCCCTCAATGCACACTTTTGCAGAGCCCACACCAATGCAAGCTCTACAGCACGCATCTTCTCAAAGGTCAAAGCGGAGTTACGATATTGCCCGTCATGCACAGTAACCCTAAAGGCACCGGGGTGGCGGTGCCACCGGCTTGTTTATATATATATATATATATATATATATATATATAAAGGCACCGGGGTGGCGGTGCCACCGGCTTGTTTATATATATATATATATATATATATATATATATATAAATATAGCTGCGAGCAGCGATGAAGGGCCAAAGCCGGCGGCACCGCCACTCCGGTGCCTTTAGGTAACTAAAGGCACCGGGGTTGCGGTGCCACCGGCTTGGGCCCGTAATCGCTGCTCGCAGCTATATTTTATTATTATTATTATTATTATTATTATTATTTTACTACCTTTTGGGCACTTTTGGGGGCCTTAACGTGCTCGAAAACTCTTGAAACTTTGCACACATCTCAGAACCCGCGGCCATCAGGGCCGGGCTGAAGCTGGTACCCGGGCGTGGCAGGGGGGCTCGACAGCGCCCCCTGGAACGGGGTTTGAACACTTGGTCCATAAATCAAACACGCTTGCATGTAATAATATGAAACTCAGTACACATATAGATCTCATCGGTTCATATATACTTCATGCTCTTACTTTTTACCCCAGCCCAACAGGAAGTCGGCTATTAAGGGTTGTTTGGAAAACACATGCAATGGAATGTGAAATACTCCTCCTAGAGAATTCAAACACACGGCACGAAACTCGGTCAGCATGAAGTCAAGACACTGAGGATGAAAAATTGCCAGGGGATTTTTGATATCTCGAACGGTTTGGCCGTGGCGAGTAAACGAAATTATGGCGAGAAACGTGAAACAGGAAGTGTGTTATAACTACTGCATACATTAACGAAATCTTGATGAAACTTCAGCAGTGTGTTCGTTGTAAGAGCCCGATCACATGGATGTGACTATTTTGAGTCAAAGTTATAGCGCCACCAACTGGCAGCAGGAAGTGTGTCACTTTCAAAATGCTTTTAAATCACCCTCTTATTTTTACCCGATTTGCTTCAAACTTCATGTGCATAATGTAGACACACGCCAGATGTAGACCTGTGAAAGGATTATTGATATCTTAGATACTGTTGCCATGGCAATGCATCAAACATTAATATTCCTTTTTTTAAGCTTTTTCATGCTTTTTTATGCTTTCGGGCACTTTTGGGGTTCTTAACGTGCTCGAAAACTCTTGAAACTTTGCACACGGGACAAAACCCGCGGCCATCAGGGCCAGGCTGAAGCTGGTACCCGGGCGTGGCAGGGGGGCTCGACAGCGCCCCCTTGAACGGGTCAGACAATTTGGTCCATATATCCAACACGCTTTACCAAACTTGATGTGTATAATGTAGACACAAGCCAGATGTAGACCTGTGAAAGGATTGTTGATATCTTAGATGCTGTTGCCGTGACAACGCATCAAACTTTAATATTCTTTTTGGATACTTTTGAGATTCTTAGCGCACTTTTGGGGCCCTTAACATGCTCAAAAACTCTTGAAACTTTGCACACGGGTCAGAAACCGCGGCCATCAGGGCCGGGCTGAAGCTGGTACCCGGGCGTGGCAGGGGGGCTCGACAGCGCCCCCTGGAACGGGGTCCGAAAACTTGGTCCATAAATCAAACAGGCTTTACCCGATTTGCTTCAAACTTGATGTGTATAATGTAGACACACGCCAGATGTAGACCTGTGAAAGGATTGTTGATATCTTAGATGCTGTTGCCGTGACAACGCATCAAACTTTAATATTCTTTTTGGATACTTTTGAGACTCTCAGCGCACTTTTGGGGCCCTTAACATGCTCAAAAACTCTTGAAACTTTGCACACGGGTCAGAACCCGCGGCCATCAGGGCCGGGCTGAAGCTGGTACCCGGGCGTGGCAGGGGGGCTCGACAGCGCCCCCTGGAACGGGGTCCGAAAACTTGGTCCATAAATCAAACACGCTTGAATGTAATAATATGAAACTCGGTACACATATAGATCTCATCGATTCATATATCCTTTGTACTTTTACTTTTTACCCCAGCCCAACAGGAAGTCGGCTATTATGGTTTGTTTGGAAGCGTATGCCCCTGGAATTCGATATACTCCTCCTAGAGAATTCAACCAATCGCCACGAAACTCGGTCAGCATGAAGTCAAGACATTGAGGATGAAAAGTTGCCAGGGGATTTTTGATATCTCGAACGGTTTGGCCGTGGCGAGGAAACGAATTTATGGCGAATAAAGGAAACAGGAAGTGTGTTATAACTTCTGCATACATTAACTGATCTTGATGAAACTTCAGCAGTGTGTTCGCTGTAAGAGTCCGATCACATGGATGTGACTATTGTGAGTCAAAGTTATTGCGCCACCAACTGGCAGCAGGAAGTGTGTCACTTCCTAAAGGCTTTGAAATCACCCTCTTATTTTTACCCAATTTGCTTCAAACTTTATGTGTATAATGTAGACACACGGCAGATGTAGACCTGAGAAAGGATTATTGATATCTTAGATACTGTTGCCGTGGCAACGCATCAAACTTTATTATTCTTTGTTGATGCTTTTGAGACTCTTAACATACTTGAAATTGCATGAAACCCGACAGACACATCACATTTATTAGACAGTAGACATGTGCAGAGTTTCAGAAACGGGCGTGGTGAGGGGCTCAGTAGCGCCACCTTTTGTCAAAAGTGGGGGGATTGATTTTATCTACAGTAATAAAAATCGGTATGTGTATTGTTCTCCTCCAGCCAGACAACTTTCTAATTTACACTCAATAGCTCCAACCAACAGGAAGTCAGATATTTTGGTTTGAAAATTGTCATTTTATGTCTCTCTCTCTCTGAGCCTACGTCTATGTGTGTGTGTGTGTGTCTGTGAGTGTGGGGAGGGGGAGGGGGAGGGGGGCTAGATTAACCATTTGACTGCTGTGTGGTTTGGCCTGCATTAAAAAAGAAAAAAAAATGTCTTACGCCTTGTATTTTTTAAATAAGTTGTATTAATAAGTAAAGGCATATAACCAGTTGAATTGTAGTGCATTGAAAATAGTTTTATATAATTAGTTTATTAATTAAATTAACTTGGTCAGAAAATTTGGTCCATAAATCAAACACACTTGCATGTAATATTATGAAACTCTGTACACATATAGATCTCATCGGGCCAAACAACTTTAAGCCAGCCCAACAGGAAGTGGGCTATTTTGGTCTTAATGTGGATGTTTTGCAAAACCAGGCTCTACATTTTTACCCACTCCTCTTAAGTGGTTTATTTTATTCCCACCAAACTTTTTCAACATGATGAAAATACATTAAAGAAGCATAATTGTGAATATCTATTGAATATCTCTAATTGTTTTGCTATGGCGAGGGATTAAAGTCATGTAAAAAAAAATAAACACTAAAAGCCTCATATCTTCTAAAAATTTAATTATACACCATTTATTTCTAGATAAAATTATACAAATATCAGAACTAAACCCATTTTATTCTTGTTTTCAATTTAAGAATAATGTACAAGTTTAAAAACAGCCAGGATGCACTATTCAGTTAAAAAATAAATATATCAAATAATACATAGGGCTATACTGCCCTCTTGTGTTCAAAATCAGGTAGGCCTGTTGTATTTAAATATAGGTAGCTGCTATGTGACTCCGAGAATTTTTTCTCACCGGTTATTTGACGTGTAACACCGGGGGCTTTTATATCGCTAAGTTAAAAGTGAAAGTAAAGTAAGGACATTTATAGTGGTGGCGCTCACAGTGCGCTCGAATGAATTTCTATGGAAGTAGAAATGAAAAAACGTTCGCTCTGTTTTGCTCGCTCGTCGCCATGGACGCGCACCGTAATGAATGCCACTGCAGCCGCATACTTTTTAGTGTCACTTTAAAATTAGTGCAATATCGGGGGCCAATTGCTTGAATTGTGAGTTCAATAGTCTATTATTTTTCACGGAAAACACAACAACAAAAGAGTACAATGATAGATTCGCTTAAATAGGCGCTTTTACATAAAATAGCCTATTCCGTCATCATCTTTTCAGTCAGCTCTTCACTCTCGTGATTAATGAAATTTGACTCCTGTTGCTGATATTTGCTGCAACTTTCGTTCTGCTCACAATTTAGTAAGCAAACACGCTTCAAATGTGTTTTTATTTTATTTTTGTGTGTATATATGTGTGTATATATATATATATAGCTTATGTTTCAAATATGAGTTAATTAACAATCGTTTGAAAGAATGATACTTTTAAACATATCACTAAGCCGTCATTAGGTGTCGCCAGGCGACCGTCTTAATGAGCGAGTCATTGATTCATTTGTTCGAACGATTCGTTCGAACGGCTGAGTCATTCATGAATGAGACAGATTATGGATTGGTCATTGAATCTTTGAGTCAACCGATTCGTTCAAAATGCTGAATCATTCAGTAATGAGAAAACACGTTGCTGTGAGATGCTCGATGGTTCTGCTGTGATCTTTGTTTAACTATTTTCGCTGCTGAAACAGAAAAAAAGTCAACATTGCATCTAAAATGTAAGTGATTTGACTTGTGTGTGTGTGTGTGTGATTGTGTGTGTGATTGTGTTTGTTACAGTGATAAGAGTTTAACCCTTGTTAAACTTTAGACCTTGTCTTTTTGGATATATATCTTTTTATATTAAAAAATAGTCATACAACCCATATATTTTAAATGTATTGTTTGCTTTAAATTACATTAAGATTGTATGTTTGGTAATCGAACCTAAATGAATTTTACATGAATGTGCTATATTTCAGATCATATATTTGTTTTCCTTAAAATTTGAACTAACACTAACTTTATTCTCATCTGAATGATAGATTATTTATTTCTGTATAAAATAAAAACACCTTTGATTTTTCTTTTTTAATCAATGTAGAATGTGTAACTGAAAAAATAAACAGATTAGGGCTCTGTTTGATGACAAGAAATGAAAACCAATGCGATATGATGAATGTCCAAAAGATGGCTCCCACAGACTGTTTTTAAATAGGATTGTTTGATATTTTTTGCTTTTAAACTGTGTGTGTGTGTGTGTGTGTGTGTGTGTGTGTAAGAGATTTTGGTTGGGTGACAGTTGTAGTTTACAGTTTGACAAGAGTTTATAGTTTGACAAAAGCACAATGTTGTGTTTTATTACGAGTGTACACAAATATAAGTAAACACTTTGCAGTTTGAATAATGTCCTGTATGAACAAAAGGACGGAGTATGTCTTTATGTCTACATTGTTCAATTACGCCACACACACACACACACACAAACACTATTTTTCTAATCAGATCAGGCAAGTAATATTCTGTCTTGTCTCTTAAAAAAACAATATATATATATTTATGTATATATATATATATATATATATATATATGTGTGTGTGTGTGTGTATATATATATATAAATATAGCTGCGAGCAGCGTGAAAGGGCCAAAGCCGGCGGCACCGCCACCCCGGTTATAGCGCCACCAACTGGCAGCAGGAAGTCTGTCACTTTCAAAAAGCTTTGAAATCACCTGATTGCTTCAAACTTCACTACTATGATGTAAACACACGGCAGATGTAGACCTGGATGTAGACCTGACCTTTCAGAAGGTTGCTCTCGCATACTTTGTGGTTGACATGTGCCCTCAATGCACACTTTTGCAGAGCCCACACTGATACAAGCTCTACAGCACACTTCTTTTCGACAGTCAAAGCAGGGTTACGTTTTTGCACGTCGTGCACAATAACCCTAAAGGCACCAGGGTGGCGGTGCCACCGGCTTTATATATATATATATATATATATATAAATAAATATAGCTGCGAGCAGCGATGAAGGGCCAAAGCCGGTGGTACCGCCACCCCGGTGCCTTTAGGTAACTAAAGGCACCGGGGTTGCGGTGCCACCGGCTTGGGCCCGTAATCGCTGCTCGCAGCTATATTTATTTATATATATATATATATATATATTTTATTATTATTAGGGCCCAAGCCTTGAAAAGGCGAAGGCCCTATTGTTTTCCTAAGGATTATTATTAGGGCCCAAGCCTTGAAAAGGCGAAGGCCCTATTGTTTTCCTAAGGATTATTATTTATTATTATTATTATTATTATTATTATTATTATTATTATTTTACTACCTTTTGGGCACTTTTGGGGGCCTTAACGTGCTCGAAAACTCTTGAAACTTTGCACACATCTCAGAACCTGCGGCCATCAGGGCCGGGCTGAAGCTGGTACCCGGGCGTGGCAGGGGGGCTCGACAGCGCCCCCTGGAACGGGGTTTGAACACTTGGTCCATAAATCAAACACGCTTGCATGTAATAATATGAAACTCAGTACACATATAGATCTCATCGGTTCATATATACTTCATGCTCTTACTTTTTACCCCAGCCCAACAGGAAGTCGGCTATTAAGGGTTGTTTGGAAAACACATGCAATGGAATGTGAAATACTCCTCCTAGAGAATTCAAACACACGGCACGAAACTCGGTCAGCATGAAGTCAAGACACTGAGGATGAAAAATTGCCAGGGGATTTTTGATATCTCGAACGGTTTGGCCGTGGCGAGTAAACGAAATTATGGCGAGAAACGTGAAACAGGAAGTGTGTTATAACTACTGCATACATTAACTAATCTTGATGAAACTTCAGCAGTGTGTTCGTTGTAAGAGCCCGATCACATGGATGTGACTATTGTGAGTCAAAGTTATAGCGCCACCAACTGGCAGCAGGAAGTGTGTCACTTTCAAAATGCTTTTAAATCACCCTCTTATTTTTACCCGATTTGCTTCAAACTTCATGTGCATAATGTAGACACACGCCAGATGTAGACCTGTGAAAGGATTATTGATATCTTAGATACTGTTGCCATGGCAATGCATCAAACATTAATATTCCTTTTTTTAAGCTTTTTCATGCTTTTTTATGCTTTCGGGCACTTTTGGGGTTCTTAACGTGCTCGAAAACTCTTGAAACTTTGCACACGGGACAAAACCCGCGGCCATCAGGGCCAGGCTGAAGCTGGTACCCGGGCGTGGCAGGGGGGCTCGACAGTGCCCCCTTGAACGGGTCAGACAATTTGGTCCATATATCCAACACGCTTTACCCTATTTGCTTCAAACTTGATGTGTATAATGTAGACACAAGCCAGATGTAGACCTGTGAAAGGATTGTTGATATCTTAGATGCTGTTGCCGTGACAACGCATCAAACTTTAATATTCTTTTTGGATACTTTTGAGATTCTTAGCGCACTTTTGGGGCCCTTAACATGCTCAAAAACTCTTGAAACTTTGCACACGGGTCAGAAACCGCGGCCATCAGGGCCGGGCTGAAGCTGGTACCCGGGCGTGGCAGGGGGGCTCGACAGCGCCCCCTGGAACGGGGTCCGAAAACTTGGTCCATAAATCAAACAGGCTTTACCCGATTTGCTTCAAACTTGATGTGTATAATGTAGACACACGCCAGATGTAGACCTGTGAAAGGATTGTTGATATCTTAGATGCTGTTGCCGTGACAACGCATCAAACTTTAATATTCTTTTTGGATACTTTTGAGACTCTCAGCGCACTTTTGGGGCCCTTAACATGCTCAAAAACTCTTGAAACTTTGCACACGGGTCAGAACCCGCGGCCATCAGGGCCGGGCTGAAGCTGGTACCCGGGCGTGGCAGGGGGGCTCGACAGCGCCCCCTGGAACGGGGTCCGAAAACTTGGTCCATAAATCAAACACGCTTGAATGTAATAATATGAAACTCGGTACACATATAGATCTCATCGATTCATATATCCTTTGTACTTTTACTTTTTACCCCAGCCCAACAGGAAGTCGGCTATTATGGTTTGTTTGGAAGCGTATGCCCCTGGAATTCGATATACTCCTCCTAGATAATTCAACCAATCGCCACGAAACTCGGTCAGCATGAAGTCAAGACATTGAGGATGAAAAGTTGCCAGGGGATTTTTGATATCTCGAACGGTTTGGCCGTGGCGAGGAAACGAATTTATGGCGAATAAAGGAAACAGGAAGTGTGTTATAACTTCTGCATACATTAACTGATCTTGATGAAACTTCAGCAGTGTGTTCGCTGTAAGAGTCCGATCACATGGATGTGACTATTGTGAGTCAAAGTTATAGCGCCACCAACTGGCAGCAGGAAGTGTGTCACTTCCTAAAGGCTTTGAAATCACCCTCTTATTTTTACCCAATTTGCTTCAAACTTTATGTGTAAAATGTAGACACACGGCAGATGTAGACCTGAGAAAGGATTATTGATATCTTAGATACTGTTGCCGTGGCAACGCATCAAACTTTATTATTCTTTGTTGATGCTTTTGAGACTCTTAACATACTTGAAATTGCATGAAACCCGACAGACACATCACATTTATTAGACAGTAGACATGTGCAGAGTTTCAGAAACGGGCGTGGTGAGGGGCTCAGTAGCGCCACCTTTTGTCAAAAGTGGGGGGATTGATTTTATCTACAGTAATAAAAATCGGTATGTGTATTGTTCTCCTCCAGCCAGACAACTTTCTAATTTACACTCAATAGCTCCAACCAACAGGAAGTCAGATATTTTGGTTTGAAAATTGTCATTTTATGTCTCTCTCTCTCTGAGCCTACGTCTATGTGTGTGTGTGTGTGTGTCTGTGAGTGTGGGGAGGGGGAGGGGGGCTAGATTAACCATTTGACTGCTGTGTGGTTTGGCCTGCATTAAAAAAGAAAAAAAAATGTCTTACGCCTTGTATTTTTTAAATAAGTTGTATTAATAAGTAAAGGCATATAACCAGTTGAATTGTAGTGCATTGAAAATAGTTTTATATAATTAGTTTATTAATTAAATTAACTTGGTCAGAAAATTTGGTCCATAAATCAAACACACTTGCATGTAATATTATGAAACTCTGTACACATATAGATCTCATCGGGCCAAACAACTTTAAGCCAGCCCAACAGGAAGTGGGCTATTTTGGTCTTAATGTGGATGTTTTGCAAAACCAGGCTCTACATTTTTACCCACTCCTCTTAAGTGGTTTATTTTATTCCCACCAAACTTTTTCAACATGATGAAAATACATTAAAGAAGCATAATTGTGAATATCTATTGAATATCTCTAATTGTTTTGCTATGGCGAGGGATTAAAGTCATGTAAAAAAAAAATAAACACTAAAAGCCTCATATCTTCTAAAAATTTAATTATACACCATTAATTTCTAGATAAAATTATACAAATATCAGAACTAAACCCATTTTATTCTTGTTTTCAATTTAAGAATAATGTACAAGTTTAAAAACAGCCAGGATGCACTATTCAGTTAAAAAATAAATATATCAAATAATACATAGGGCTATACTGCCCTCTTGTGTTCAAAATCAGGTAGGCCTGTTGTATTTAAATATAGGTAGCTGCTATGTGACTCCGAGAATTTTTTCTCACCGGTTATTTGACGTGTAACACCGGGGGCTTTTATATCGCTAAGTTAAAAGTGAAAGTAAAGTAAGGACATTTATAGTGGTGGCGCTCACAGTGCGCTCGAATGAATTTCTATGGAAGTAGAAATGAAAAAACGTTCGCTCTGTTTTGCTCGCTCGTCGCCATGGACGCGCACCGTAATGAATGCCACTGCAGCCGCATACTTTTTAGTGTCACTTTAAAATTAGTGCAATATCGGGGGCCAATTGCTTGAATTGTGAGTTCAATAGTCTATTATTTTTCACGGAAAACACAACAACAAAAGAGTACAATGATAGATTCGCTTAAATAGGCGCTTTTACATAAAATAGCCTATTCCGTCATCATCTTTTCAGTCAGCTCTTCACTCTCGTGATTAATGAAATTTGACTCCTGTTGCTGATATTTGCTGCAACTTTCGTTCTGCTCACAATTTAGTAAGCAAACACGCTTCAAATGTGTTTTTATTTTATTTTTGTGTGTATATATGTGTGTATATATATATATATAGCTTATGTTTCAAATATGAGTTAATTAACAATCGTTTGAAAGAATGATACTTTTAAACATATCACTAAGCCGTCATTAGGTGTCGCCAGGCGACCGTCTTAATGAGCGAGTCATTGATTCATTTGTTCGAACGATTCGTTCGAACGGCTGAGTCATTCATGAATGAGACAGATTATGGATTGGTCATTGAATCTTTGAGTCAACCGATTCGTTCAAAATGCTGAATCATTCAGTAATGAGAAAACACGTTGCTGTGAGATGCTCGATGGTTCTGCTGTGATCTTTGTTTAACTAGTTTCACTGCTGAAACAGAAAAAAGTCAATATTGCATATAAAATGTAAGTGATTTGACTTGTGTGTGTGTGTGTCTGTGTGTGTGTGTGTGTGTGTGTGTGTGTGTGTGTGTGTGTGTGTGTGTGTGTGTGTGTGTGTGTATGATTGTGTCTGTTACTTTTTGGATATATATCTTTTTATATAAAAAAAAATAGGCATACAACCCATATATTTTAAATGTATTGTTTGCTTTAAATTACATTAAGATTTGTATGTTTGGTAATTGAACCTGAATGAATTTTAAATGAATGTGCTATATTTCAGAGTTTTCCTTAAAATTTGACCTAACACTAACTTTATTCTCATCTGAATGATAGATTATTTATTTCTGTATAAAATAAAAAAGAGATTTTGGTTGGGTGACAGTTGTAGTTTACAGTTTGACAAAAGCACAATGTTGTGTTTTATTGCGATTGTTCACAAATATAAGTAAACACTTATGAGATAGATGTTTATGGATTGATTGGTCATTGAATCTTTGAGTCAACCGATTCGTTCAAAATGCTGAATCATTCAGTAATGAGAACGCGTTGCTGTGAGATGCGCGAGGGTTCTGCTGTGATCTTTGTTTAACTATTTTCGCTGCTGAAACAGAAAAAAAGTCAATATTGCATCTAAAATGTAAGTGATTTGACTTGTGTGTGTGTGTGTGTGATTGTGTGTGTGATTGTGTCTGTTACAGTGATAAGAGTTTAACCCTTGTTAAACTTTAGACCTTGTCTTTTTGGATATATATCTTTTTATATTAAAAAATAGTCATACAACCCATATATTTTAAATGTATTGTTTGCTTAAAAATTACATTAAGATTGTATGTTTGGTAATCGAACCTAAATGAATTTTACATGAATGTGCTATATTTCAGATCATATATTTGTTTTCCTTAAAATTTGAACTAACACTAACTTTATTCTCATCTGAATGATAGATTATTTATTTCTGTATAAAATAAAAACACCTTTGATTTTTCTTTTTTAATCAATGTAGAATGTGTAACTGAAAAAATAAACAGATTAGGGCTCTGTTTGATGACAAGAAATGAAAACCAATGCGATATGATGAATGTCCAAAAGATGGCTCCCACAGACTGTTTTTAAATAGGATTGTTTGATATTTTTTGCTTTTAAACTGTGTGTGTGTGTGTGTGTGTGTGTGTGTGTGTGTGTAAGAGATTTTGGTTGGGTGACAGTTGTAGTTTACAGTTTGACAAAAGCACAATGTTGTGTTTTATTGCGAGTGTACACAAATATAAGTAAACACTTTGCAGTTTGAATAATGTCCTGTATGAACAAAAGGACGGAGTATGTCTTTATGTCTACATTGTTCAATTACGCCACACACACACACACACACACACAAACACTATTTTTCTAATCAGATCAGGCAAGTAATATTCTGTCTTGTCTCTTAAAAAAACAATATATATATATTTATGTATATATATATATATATATATATATATATATATATATATATATATGTGTGTGTGTGTGTGTATATATATATATAAATATAGCTGCGAGCAGCGTGAAAGGGCCAAAGCCGGCGGCACCGCCACCCCGGTTATAGCGCACCAACTGGCAGCAGGAAGTCTGTCACTTTCAAAAAGCTTTGAAATCACCTGATTGCTTCAAACTTCACTACTATGATGTAAACACACGGCAGATGTAGACCTGGATGTAGACCTGACCTTTCAGAAGGTTGCTCTCGCATACTTTGTGGTTGACATGTGCCCTCAATGCACACTTTTGCAGAGCCCACACTGATACAAGCTCTACAGCACACTTCTTTTCGACAGTCAAAGCAGGGTTACGTTTTTGCACGTCGTGCACAATAACCCTAAAGGCACCAGGGTGGCGGTGCCACCGGCTTTATATATATATATATATATATATATATATATAAATAAATATAGCTGCGAGCAGCGATGAAGGGCCAAAGCCGGTGGTACCGCCACCCCGGTGCCTTTAGGTAACTAAAGGCACCGGGGTTGCGGTGCCACCGGCTTGGGCCCGTAATCGCTGCTCGCAGCTATATTTTATTATTATTATTATTATTTTACTACCTTTTGGGCACTTTTGGGGGCCTTAACGTGCTCGAAAACTCTTGAAACTTTGCACACATCTCAGAACCCGCGGCCATCAGGGCCGGGCTGAAGCTGGTACCCGGGCGTGGCAGGGGGGCTCGACAGCGCCCCCTGGAACGGGGTTTGAACACTTGGTCCATAAATCAAACACGCTTGCATGTAATAATATGAAACTCAGTACACATATAGATCTCATCGGTTCATATATACTTCATGCTCTTACTTTTTACCCCAGCCCAACAGGAAGTCGGCTATTAAGGGTTGTTTGGAAAACACATGCAATGGAATGTGAAATACTCCTCCTAGAGAATTCAAACACACGGCACGAAACTCGGTCAGCATGAAGTCAAGACACTGAGGATGAAAAATTGCCAGGGGATTTTTGATATCTCGAACGGTTTGGCCGTGGCGAGTAAACGAAATTATGGCGAGAAACGTGAAACAGGAAGTGTGTTATAACTACTGCATACATTAACTAATCTTGATGAAACTTCAGCAGTGTGTTCGTTGTAAGAGCCCGATCACATGGATGTGACTATTGTGAGTCAAAGTTATAGCGCCACCAACTGGCAGCAGGAAGTGTGTCACTTTCAAAATGCTTTTAAATCACCCTCTTATTTTTACCCGATTTGCTTCAAACTTCATGTGCATAATGTAGACACACGCCAGATGTAGACCTGTGAAAGGATTATTGATATCTTAGATACTGTTGCCATGGCAATGCATCAAACATTAATATTCCTTTTTTTAAGCTTTTTCATGCTTTTTTATGCTTTCGGGCACTTTTGGGGTTCTTAACGTGCTCGAAAACTCTTGAAACTTTGCACACGGGACAAAACCCGCGGCCATCAGGGCCAGGCTGAAGCTGGTACCCGGGCGTGGCAGGGGGGCTCGACAGCGCCCCCTTGAACGGGTCAGACAATTTGGTCCATATATCCAACACGCTTTACCCTATTTGCTTCAAACTTGATGTGTATAATGTAGACACAAGCCAGATGTAGACCTGTGAAAGGATTGTTGATATCTTAGATGCTGTTGCCGTGACAACGCATCAAACTTTAATATTCTTTTTGGATACTTTTGAGATTCTTAGCGCACTTTTGGGGCCCTTAACATGCTCAAAAACTCTTGAAACTTTGCACACGGGTCAGAACCCGCGGCCATCAGGGTCGGGCTGAAGATGGTACCCGGGCGTGGCAGGGGGGCTCGACAGCGCCCCCTGGAACGGGGTCCGAAAACTTGGTCCATAAATCAAACACGCTTGCATGTAATAATATGAAACTCGGTACACATAGATCTCATCGGTTCATATATACTTCATGCTGTTACTTTTTACCCCAGCCCAACAGGAAGTCGGCTATTTAGGGTTGTTTGTAAAACGCATGCAATGGAATTTAAAGTACTTCTCCTAGAGAATTCAAAGAAATGCCACGAAACTCGGTCAGCATGAAGTCAAGACATTGAGGATGAAAAATTGCCAGGGGATTTTTGATATCTCGAACGGTTTGGCCGTGGCGAGGAAACGAATTTATGGCGAGAAACGTGAAACAGGAAGTGTGTTATAACTTCTGCATACATTAACTGATCTTAATGAAACTTCAGCAGTGTGTTCGCTGTAAGAGCCCGATCACATGGATGTGACTATTATGAGTCAAAGTTATAGCGCCACCAACTGGCAGCAGGAAGTGTGTCACTTTCAAAATGCTTTGAAATCACCTTCTTATTTTTACCCGATTTGCTTCAAACTTCATCTGTATAATGTAAACACACGCCAGATGTAGACCTGTGAAAGGATTATTTAATATCTAAGATAATGTTGCCATGGCAACGCATCAAACTTTAATATTCTTTTTTGATGCTTTTGAGACTCTTAGCATGCTTGAAATTGCATGAAACTCGACAGACACATCTCATTTATTAGCTAGTAGACACGTGCAAAGTTTCAGAAACGGGCGTGGTGAGGGGCTCAGTAGCGCCACCTTTAGTCAAAAATGGGGTATTACTTTTACCTACAGTAACAAAAATCGGTATGTATATTCGTCTCCTCGAGCCGGACAACTTTCTAATTGACATTCATTAGCTCCGAACAACACGAAGTCAGATATTTTCGTTTGAATGTGATTTTCAGGAGAATTTTCTCCCTCCCTATCCCTCTGGCTCTGTGTGTGGGGGGTGTGGGGGATTTGTCTATTGCTTTTAATGGATTTTCAAGGTTTCAGGGGCTTTTGGGGCCCTTAACGTGCTTGAAAACTCTTGAAACTTTGCACACAGGTCAGAGCCCACAGCCATCAGGGCCGGGCTGAAGCTGGTACCCGGGCGTGGCAGGGGGGCTCAACAGCGCCCCCTTGAACGGGGTCCCCAAAACTTGGTCCATAGATCAAACACGCTTGCATGAATTAATATGAAACTCAGTACACATATAGATCTCATCGGGCCGAACAACTTACCCTCGGTCAAGTTTTACGCCAGCTCAACAGGAAGTCGGCTATTATGGGTTGTTTGGAGAACGCTTGCTCAGGAATTTGAAGTACTTCTCCTAGAGATTGCATCCGTTTACCGCCAAACTCGGTCAGCTTGAGGACAACACATTGAAGATGCTAAATTGCGGACGGATTTTTGATATCTCGAACGGTTTGGCCGTGGCGAGGAAACGAATTTATGGCGAGAAAAGAGAAACACGAAGTGTTATAACTTCTGCATACATTAACTGATCTTTATGAAACTTCAGCAGTGTGTTCGTGGTAAGAGGCCAATCAGATGGATGTAACTATTGTGAGTCAAAGTTATAGCGCCAACATCTGGCAGCAGGAAGTGTGTCACTTTCTAAATGCTTTTGACAAAAGTGGGGGGGTTAGTTTTATCTACAGTAACAAAACTCGATATGTATATTGTACTCTTCGACCCGGACAACTTTCTAATTTACCGTAATTAGCTACGACCAAGAGGAAGTCAGATATTTTGGTTTGAATATGTTGAGCCTCTCTCTCTCTCTCTCTCTGAGCCAATATGGCAAGCCGTTTTAACATTTAATCATTTTAACCTACTAGTCTCTATTTTCATGCTTCTAGTACTTATTTTTTAGATACTAGTATCTATTCTATTAAGTACTAGTACTTATTCATTAGCGACTAGTGCTTATTCTTTAGTACTAGTGCCTATTCTTTAGATAGTAGTGCTTATTCTTTAGATATTTTTTTGAATACGTATTAGTAGCTAATAAATAAGTACTGGTATCTATTTAATAGGTACTAGTATCTAATGACTTAGTACTAGTATTTATTGAATAAATACTAGTATCTATTAATAGGTACTAGTATCTAAAAGGTCATTTTCTCTCTCTCTCTCTCTGAGCCAATATGGCAAGCCGTATTAACATTTAATCATTTTAACCTACTAGTCTCTATTTTCATGCTACTAGTACTTATTTTTTAGATACTAGTATCTATTCCATTAAGTACTAGTACTTATTCATTAGCGACTAGTGCTTATTCTGTTTAGAATATTCAAAGTGCTTATTCAATTTTTATGTTTATTTATATTTTCAGAGCAGAAAATCCGATTTTTCTGCTTATTAAATATTGCATCTAAAATGTAAGTGACTTGACGTGTGTGTGTGTGTGTGTGTGTGTGTGTGTGTGTGTGTGTGTGTGTGTGTGAGAGAGAGAGATTGTGTCTGTTACAGTGACAAGAGTTTAACCCTTTAAGGCCTTGTCTTTTTGGATATATATCTTTTTTTTATTAAAAAAAATGTGCATACAACCCATATATTTTAAATGTATTGTTTGCTTTAAATTAAATTAAGATTGTATGTTTGGTAATTGAACCTAAATAAATTTAAAATTAATGTGCTATATTTCAGATCAATATATTTGTTTTCCTTCATTTTAATCAACACTAACTTTATTCTCATCTGAATTATAAATAACTTATTTCTGTATAAAATAAAAAATCCCGAATAATCCAGACCAACCAGAGCGCACTATTTCTACAACATCATCAGTGCTGAAGCGGAACTACCAGAGCCGTTCGGCAGATAGCGAGCAGATATTTTGTGTCACGTCGTGCACAATAACCCTAAAGGCACCAGGGTGGCGGTGCCACCGGCTTTTTATATATATATATACATATATATATATATATATATATATATAAATATAGCTGCGAGCAGCGATGAAGGGCCAAAGCCGGCGGCACCGCCACTCCGGTGCCTTTATTAGGGCCCAAGCCTTGAAAAGGCGAAGGCCCTATTGTTTTCCTAAGGATTATTAGGGCCCAAGCCTTGAAAAGGCGAAGGCCCTATTGTTTTCCTAAGGATTATTATTTATTATTATTATTATTATTATTTTACTACCTTTTGGGCACTTTTGGGGGCCTTAACGTGCTCGAAAACTCTTGAAACTTTGCACACATCTCAGAACCCGCGGCCATCAGGGCCGGGCTGAAGCTGGTACCCGGGCGTGGCAGGGGGGCTCGACAGCGCCCCCTGGAACGGGGTTTGAACACTTGGTCCATAAATCAAACACGCTTGCATGTAATAATATGAAACTCAGTACACATATAGATCTCATCGGTTCATATATACTTCATGCTCTTACTTTTTACCCCAGCCCAACAGGAAGTCGGCTATTAAGGGTTGTTTGGAAAACACATGCAATGGAATGTGAAATACTCCTCCTAGAGAATTCAAACACACGGCACGAAACTCGGTCAGCATGAAGTCAAGACACTGAGGATGAAAAATTGCCAGGGGATTTTTGATATCTCGAACGGTTTGGCCGTGGCGAGTAAACGAAATTATGGCGAGAAACGTGAAACAGGAAGTGTGTTATAACTACTGCATACATTAACTAATCTTGATGAAACTTCAGCAGTGTGTTCGTTGTAAGAGCCCGATCACATGGATGTGACTATTGTGAGTCAAAGTTATAGCGCCACCAACTGGCAGCAGGAAGTGTGTCACTTTCAAAATGCTTTTAAATCACCCTCTTATTTTTACCCGATTTGCTTCAAACTTCATGTGCATAATGTAGACACACGCCAGATGTAGACCTGTGAAAGGATTATTGATATCTTAGATACTGTTGCCATGGCAATGCATCAAACATTAATATTCCTTTTTTTAAGCTTTTTCATGCTTTTTTATGCTTTCGGGCACTTTTGGGGTTCTTAACGTGCTCGAAAACTCTTGAAACTTTGCACACGGGACAAAACCCGCGGCCATCAGGGCCAGGCTGAAGCTGGTACCCGGGCGTGGCAGGGGGGCTCGACAGCGCCCCCTTGAACGGGTCAGACAATTTGGTCCATATATCCAACACGCTTTACCCTATTTGCTTCAAACTTGATGTGTATAATGTAGACACAAGCCAGATGTAGACCTGTGAAAGGATTGTTGATATCTTAGATGCTGTTGCCGTGACAACGCATCAAACTTTAATATTCTTTTTGGATACTTTTGAGATTCTTAGCGCACTTTTGGGGCCCTTAACATGCTCAAAAACTCTTGAAACTTTGCACACGGGTCAGAAACCGCGGCCATCAGGGCCGGGCTGAAGCTGGTACCCGGGCGTGGCAGGGGGGCTCGACAGCGCCCCCTGGAACGGGGTCCGAAAACTTGGTCCATAAATCAAACAGGCTTTACCCGATTTGCTTCAAACTTGATGTGTATAATGTAGACACACGCCAGATGTAGACCTGTGAAAGGATTGTTGATATCTTAGATGCTGTTGCCGTGACAACGCATCAAACTTTAATATTCTTTTTGGATACTTTTGAGACTCTCAGCGCACTTTTGGGGCCCTTAACATGCTCAAAAACTCTTGAAACTTTGCACACGGGTCAGAACCCGCGGCCATCAGGGCCGGGCTGAAGCTGGTACCCGGGCGTGGCAGGGGGGCTCGACAGCGCCCCCTGGAACAGGGTCCGAAAACTTGGTCCATAAATCAAACACGCTTGAATGTAATAATATGAAACTCGGTACACATATAGATCTCATCGATTCATATATCCTTTGTACTTTTACTTTTTACCCCAGCCCAACAGGAAGTCGGCTATTATGGTTTGTTTGGAAGCGTATGCCCCTGGAATTCGATATACTCCTCCTAGAGAATTCAACCAATCGCCACGAAACTCGGTCAGCATGAAGTCAAGACATTGAGGATGAAAAGTTGCCAGGGGATTTTCGATATCTCGAACGGTTTGGCCGTGGCGAGGAAACGAATTTATGGCGAATAAAGGAAACAGGAAGTGTGTTATAGCTTCTGCATACATTAACTGATCTTGATGAAACTTCAGCAGTGTGTTCGCTGTAAGAGTCCGATCACATGGATGTGACTATTGTGAGTCAAAGTTATAGCGCCACCAACTGGCAGCAGGAAGTGTGTCACTTCCTAAAGGCTTTGAAATCACCCTCTTATTTTTACCCAATTTGCTTCAAACTTTATGTGTATAATGTAGACACACGGCAGATGTAGACCTGAGAAAGGATTATTGATATCTTAGATACTGTTGCCGTGGCAACGCATCAAACTTTATTATTCTTTGTTGATGCTTTTGAGACTCTTAACATACTTGAAATTGCATGAAACCCGACAGACACATCACATTTATTAGACAGTAGACATGTGCAGAGTTTCAGAAACGGGCGTGGTGAGGGGCTCAGTAGCGCCACCTTTTGTCAAAAGTGGGGGGATTGATTTTATCTACAGTAATAAAAATCGGTATGTGTATTGTTCTCCTCCAGCCAGACAACTTTCTAATTTACACTCAATAGCTCCAACCAACAGGAAGTCAGATATTTTGGTTTGAAAATTGTCATTTTATGTCTCTCTCTCTCTGAGCCTACGTCTATGTGTGTGTGTGTGTGTCTGTGAGTGTGGGGAGGGGGAGGGGGGCTAGATTAACCATTTGACTGCTGTGTGGTTTGGCCTGCATTAAAAAAGAAAAAAAAATGTTTTACGCCTTGTATTTTTTAAATAAGTTGTATTAATAAGTAAAGGCATATAACCAGTTGAATTGTAGTGCATTGAAAATAGTTTTATATAATTAGTTTATTAATTAAATTAACTTGGTCAGAAAATTTGGTCCATAAATCAAACACACTTGCATGTAATATTATGAAACTCTGTACACATATAGATCTCATCGGGCCAAACAACTTTAAGCCAGCCCAACAGGAAGTGGGCTATTTTGGTCTTAATGTGGATGTTTTGCAAAACCAGGCTCTACATTTTTACCCACTCCTCTTAAGTGGTTTATTTTATTCCCACCAAACTTTTTCAACATGATGAAAATACATTAAAGAAGCATAATTGTGAATATCTATTGAATATCTCTAATTGTTTTGCTATGGCGAGGGATTAAAGTCATGTAAAAAAAAATAAACACTAAAAGCCTCATATCTTCTAAAAATTTAATTATACACCATTTATTTCTAGATAAAATTATACAAATATCAGAACTAAACCCATTTTATTCTTGTTTTCAATTTAAGAATAATGTACAAGTTTAAAAACAGCCAGGATGCACTATTCAGTTAAAAAATAAATATATCAAATAATACATAGGGCTATACTGCCCTCTTGTGTTCAAAATCAGGTAGGCCTGTTGTATTTAAATATAGGTAGCTGCTATGTGACTCCGAGAATTTTTTCTCACCGGTTATTTGACGTGTAACACCGGGGGCTTTTATATCGCTAAGTTAAAAGTGAAAGTAAAGTAAGGACATTTATAGTGGTGGCGCTCACAGTGCGCTCGAATGAATTTCTATGGAAGTAGAAATGAAAAAACGTTCGCTCTGTTTTGCTCGCTCGTCGCCATGGACGCGCACCGTAATGAATGCCACTGCAGCCGCATACTTTTTAGTGTCACTTTAAAATTAGTGCAATATCGGGGGCCAATTGCTTGAATTGTGAGTTCAATAGTCTATTATTTTTCACGGAAAACACAACAACAAAAGAGTACAATGATAGATTCGCTTAAATAGGCGCTTTTACATAAAATAGCCTATTCCGTCATCATCTTTTCAGTCAGCTCTTCACTCTCGTGATTAATGAAATTTGACTCCTGTTGCTGATATTTGCTGCAACTTTCATTCTGCTCACAATTTAGTAAGCAAACACGCTTCAAATGTGTTTTTATTTTATTTTTGTGTGTATATATGTGTGTATATATATATATATATATAGCTTATGTTTCAAATATGAGTTAATTAACAATCGTTTGAAAGAATGATACTTTTAAACATATCACTAAGCCGTCATTAGGTGTCGCCAGGCGACCGTCTTAATGAGCGAGTCATTGATTAATTTGTTCGAACGATTCGTTCGAACGGCTGAGTCATTCATGAATGAGACAGATTATGGATTGGTCATTGAATCTTTGAGTCAACCGATTCGTTCAAAATGCTGAATCATTCAGTAATGAGAAAACACGTTGCTGTGAGATGCTCGATGGTTCTGCTGTGATCTTTGTTTAACTAGTTTCACTGCTGAAACAGAAAAAAGTCAATATTGCATATAAAATGTAAGTGATTTGACTTGTGTGTGTGTCTGTGTGTGTGTGTGTGTGTGTGTGTGTGTGTGTGTGTATGATTGTGTCTGTTACTTTTTGGATATATATCTTTTTATATAAAAAAAAATAGGCATACAACCCATATATTTTAAATGTATTGTTTGCTTTAAATTACATTAAGATTTGTATGTTTGGTAATTGAACCTGAATGAATTTTAAATGAATGTGCTATATTTCAGAGTTTTCCTTAAAATTTGACCTAACACTAACTTTATTCTCATCTGAATGATAGATTATTTATTTCTGTATAAAATAAAAAAGAGATTTTGGTTGGGTGACAGTTGTAGTTTACAGTTTGACAAAAGCACAATGTTGCGTTTTATTGCGATTGTTTACAAATATAAGTAAACACTTATGAGATAGATGTTTATGGATTGATTGGTCATTGAATCTTTGAGTCAACCGATTCGTTCAAAATGCTGAATCATTCAGTAATGAGAACGCGTTGCTGTGAGATGCGCGATGGTTCTGCTGTGATCTTTGTTTAACTATTTTCGCTGCTGAAACAGAAAAAAAGTCAATATTGCATCTAAAATGTAAGTGATTTGACTTGTGTGTGTGTGTGTGATTGTGTGTGTGATTGTGTTTGTTACAGTGATAAGAGTTTAACCCTTGTTAAACTTTAGACCTTGTCTTTTTGGATATATATCTTTTTATATTAAAAAATAGTCATACAACCCATATATTTTAAATGTATTGTTTGCTTTAAATTACATTAAGATTGTATGTTTGGTAATCGAACCTAAATGAATTTTACATGAATGTGCTATATTTCAGATCATATATTTGTTTTCCTTAAAATTTGAACTAACACTAACTTTATTCTCATCTGAATGATAGATTATTTATTTCTGTATAAAATAAAAACACCTTTGATTTTTCTGTTTTTAATCAATGTAGAATGTGTAACTGAAAAAATAAACAGATTAGGGCTCTGTTTGATGACAAGAAATGAAAACCAATGCGATATGATGAATGTCCAAAAGATGGCTCCCACAGACTGTTTTTAAATAGGATTGTTTGATATTTTTTGCTTTTAAACTGTGTGTGTGTGTGTGTGTGTGTGTGTAAGAGATTTTGGTTGGGTGACAGTTGTAGTTTACAGTTTGACAAGAGTTTATAGTTTGACAAAAGCACAATGTTGTGTTTTATTGCGAGTGTACACAAATATAAGTAAACACTTTGCAGTTTGAATAATGTCCTGTATGAACAAAAGGACGGAGTATGTCTTTATGTCTACATTGTTCAATTACGCCACACACACACACACACACACACACACACACACAAACACTATTTTTCTAATCAGATCAGGCAAGTAATATTCTGTCTTGTCTCTTAAAAAAACAATATGTATATATTTATGTATATATATATATATATATATATATATATATGTGTGTGTGTGTGTGTGTGTATATATATATATAAATATAGCTGCGAGCAGCGTGAAAGGGCCAAAGCCGGCGGCACCGCCACCCCGGTTATAGCGCCACCAACTGGCAGCAGGAAGTCTGTCACTTTCAAAAAGCTTTGAAATCACCTGATTGCTTCAAACTTCACTACTATGATGTAAACACACGGCAGATGTAGACCTGGATGTAGACCTGACCTTTCAGAAGGTTGCTCTCGCATACTTTGTGGTTGACATGTGCCCTCAATGCACACTTTTGCAGAGCCCACACTGATACAAGCTCTACAGCACACTTCTTTTCGACAGTCAAAGCAGGGTTACGTTTTTGCACGTCGTGCACAATAACCCTAAAGGCACCAGGGTGGCGGTGCCACCGGCTTTATATATATATATATATATATATATATATATATATATATATATATATATATATATATATAAATAAATATAGCTGCGAGCAGCGATGAAGGGCCAAAGCCGGTGGTACCGCCACCCCGGTGCCTTTAGGTAACTAAAGGCACCGGGGTTGCGGTGCCACCGGCTTGGGCCCGTAATCGCTGCTCGCAGCTATATTTATTTATTAGGGCCCAAGCCTTGAAAAGGCGAAGGCCCTATTGTTTTCCTAAGGATTATTATTTATTATTAGGGCCCAAGCCTTGAAAAGGCGAAGGCCCTATTGTTTTCCTAAGGATTATTATTTATTATTATTATTATTATTATTTTACTACCTTTTGGGCACTTTTGGGGGCCTTAACGTGCTCGAAAACTCTTGAAACTTTGCACACATCTCAGAACCCGCGGCCATCAGGGCCGGGCTGAAGCTGGTACCCGGGCGTGGCAGGGGGGCTCGACAGCGCCCCCTGGAACGGGGTTTGAACACTTGGTCCATAAATCAAACACGCTTGCATGTAATAATATGAAACTCAGTACACATATAGATCTCATCGGTTCATATATACTTCATGCTCTTACTTTTTACCCCAGCCCAACAGGAAGTCGGCTATTAAGGGTTGTTTGGAAAACACATGCAATGGAATGTGAAATACTCCTCCTAGAGAATTCAAACACACGGCACGAAACTCGGTCAGCATGAAGTCAAGACACTGAGGATGAAAAATTGCCAGGGGATTTTTGATATCTCGAACGGTTTGGCCGTGGCGAGTAAACGAAATTATGGCGAGAAACGTGAAACAGGAAGTGTGTTATAACTACTGCATACATTAACTAATCTTGATGAAACTTCAGCAGTGTGTTCGTTGTAAGAGCCCGATCACATGGATGTGACTATTGTGAGTCAAAGTTATAGCGCCACCAACTGGCAGCAGGAAGTGTGTCACTTTCAAAATGCTTTTAAATCACCCTCTTATTTTTACCCGATTTGCTTCAAACTTCATGTGCATAATGTAGACACACGCCAGATGTAGACCTGTGAAAGGATTATTGATATCTTAGATACTGTTGCCATGGCAATGCATCAAACATTAATATTCCTTTTTTTAAGCTTTTTCATGCTTTTTTATGCTTTCGGGCACTTTTGGGGTTCTTAACGTGCTCGAAAACTCTTGAAACTTTGCACACGGGACAAAACCCGCGGCCATCAGGGCCAGGCTGAAGCTGGTACCCGGGCGTGGCAGGGGGGCTCGACAGCGCCCCCTTGAACGGGTCAGACAATTTGGTCCATATATCCAACACGCTTTACCCTATTTGCTTCAAACTTGATGTGTATAATGTAGACACAAGCCAGATGTAGACCTGTGAAAGGATTGTTGATATCTTAGATGCTGTTGCCGTGACAACGCATCAAACTTTAATATTCTTTTTGGATACTTTTGAGATTCTTAGCGCACTTTTGGGGCCCTTAACATGCTCAAAAACTCTTGAAACTTTGCACACGGGTCAGAAACCGCGGCCATCAGGGCCGGGCTGAAGCTGGTACCCGGGCGTGGCAGGGGGGCTCGACAGCGCCCCCTGGAACGGGGTCCGAAAACTTGGTCCATAAATCAAACAGGCTTTACCCGATTTGCTTCAAACTTGATGTGTATAATGTAGACACACGCCAGATGTAGACCTGTGAAAGGATTGTTGATATCTTAGATGCTGTTGCCGTGACAACGCATCAAACTTTAATATTCTTTTTGGATACTTTTGAGACTCTCAGCGCACTTTTGGGGCCCTTAACATGCTCAAAAACTCTTGAAACTTTGCACACGGGTCAGAACCCGCGGCCATCAGGGCCGGGCTGAAGCTGGTACCCGGGCGTGGCAGGGGGGCTCGACAGCGCCCCCTGGAACAGGGTCCGAAAACTTGGTCCATAAATCAAACACGCTTGAATGTAATAATATGAAACTCGCTAGACATATAGATCTCATCGATTCATATATCCTTTGTACTTTTACTTTTTACCCCAGCCCAACAGGAAGTCGGCTATTATGGTTTGTTTGGAAGCGTATGCCCCTGGAATTCGATATACTCCTCCTAGAGAATTCAACCAATCGCCACGAAACTCGGTCAGCATGAAGTCAAGACATTGAGGATGAAAAGTTGCCAGGGGATTTTTGATATCTCGAACGGTTTGGCCGTGGCGAGGAAACGAATTTATGGCGAATAAAGGAAACAGGAAGTGTGTTATAACTTCTGCATACATTAACTGATCTTGATGAAACTTCAGCAGTGTGTTCGCTGTAAGAGTCCGATCACATGGATGTGACTATTGTGAGTCAAAGTTATAGCGCCACCAACTGGCAGCAGGAAGTGTGTCACTTCCTAAAGGCTTTGAAATCACCCTCTTATTTTTACCCAATTTGCTTCAAACTTTATGTGTATAATGTAGACACACGGCAGATGTAGACCTGAGAAAGGATTATTGATATCTTAGATACTGTTGCCGTGGCAACGCATCAAACTTTATTATTCTTTGTTGATGCTTTTGAGACTCTTAACATACTTGAAATTGCATGAAACCCGACAGACACATCACATTTATTAGACAGTAGACATGTGCAGAGTTTCAGAAACGGGCGTGGTGAGGGGCTCAGTAGCGCCACCTTTTGTCAAAAGTGGGGGGATTGATTTTATCTACAGTAATAAAAATCGGTATGTGTATTGTTCTCCTCCAGCCAGACAACTTTCTAATTTACACTCAATAGCTCCAACCAACAGGAAGTCAGATATTTTGGTTTGAAAATTGTCATTTTATGTCTCTCTCTCTCTGAGCCTACGTCTATGTGTGTGTGTGTGTGTCTGTGAGTGTGGGGAGGGGGAGGGGGGCTAGATTAACCATTTGACTGCTGTGTGGTTTGGCCTGCATTAAAAAAGAAAAAAAAATGTCTTACGCCTTGTATTTTTTAAATAAGTTGTATTAATAAGTAAAGGCATATAACCAGTTGAATTGTAGTGCATTGAAAATAGTTTTATTTAATTAGTTTATTAATTAAATTAACTTGGTCAGAAAATTTGGTCCATAAATCAAACACACTTGCATGTAATATTATGAAACTCTGTACACATATAGATCTCATCGGGCCAAACAACTTTAAGCCAGCCCAACAGGAAGTGGGCTATTTTGGTCTTAATGTGGATGTTTTGCAAAACCAGGCTCTACATTTTTACCCACTCCTCTTAAGTGGTTTATTTTATTCCCACCAAACTTTTTCAACATGATGAAAATACATTAAAGAAGCATAATTGTGAATATCTATTGAATATCTCTAATTGTTTTGCTATGGCGAGGGATTAAAGTCATGTAAAAAAAAATAAACACTAAAAGCCTCATATCTTCTAAAAATTTAATTATACACCATTTATTTCTAGATAAAATTATACAAATATCAGAACTAAACCCATTTTATTCTTGTTTTCAATTTAAGAATAATGTACAAGTTTAAAAACAGCCAGGATGCACTATTCAGTTAAAAAATAAATATATCAAATAATACATAGGGCTATACTGCCCTCTTGTGTTCAAAATCAGGTAGGCCTGTTGTATTTAAATATAGGTAGCTGCTATGTGACTCCGAGAATTTTTTCTCACCGGTTATTTGACGTGTAACACCGGGGGCTTTTATATCGCTAAGTTAAAAGTGAAAGTAAAGTAAGGACATTTATAGTGGTGGCGCTCACAGTGCGCTCGAATGAATTTCTATGGAAGTAGAAATGAAAAAACGTTCGCTCTGTTTTGCTCGCTCGTCGCCATGGACGCGCACCGTAATGAATGCCACTGCAGCCGCATACTTTTTAGTGTCACTTTAAAATTAGTGCAATATCGGGGGCCAATTGCTTGAATTGTGAGTTCAATAGTCTATTATTTTTCACGGAAAACACAACAACAAAAGAGTACAATGATAGATTCGCTTAAATAGGCGCTTTTACATAAAATAGCCTATTCCGTCATCATCTTTTCAGTCAGCTCTTCACTCTCGTGATTAATGAAATTTGACTCCTGTTGCTGATATTTGCTGCAACTTTCGTTCTGCTCACAATTTAGTAAGCAAACACGCTTCAAATGTGTTTTTATTTTATTTTTGTGTGTATATATGTGTGTATATATATATATATAGCTTATGTTTCAAATATGAGTTAATTAACAATCGTTTGAAAGAATGATACTTTTAAACATATCACTAAGCCGTCATTAGGTGTCGCCAGGCGACCGTCTTAATGAGCGAGTCATTGATTCATTTGTTCGAACGATTCGTTCGAACGGCTGAGTCATTCATGAATGAGACAGATTATGGATTGGTCATTGAATCTTTGAGTCAACCGATTCGTTCAAAATGCTGAATCATTCAGTAATGAGAAAACACGTTGCTGTGAGATGCTCGATGGTTCTGCTGTGATCTTTGTTTAACTAGTTTCACTGCTGAAACAGAAAAAAGTCAATATTGCATATAAACTGTAAGTGATTTGACTTGTGTGTGTGTCTGTGTGTGTGTGTGTGTGTGTGTGTGTGTGTGTATGATTGTGTCTGTTACTTTTTGGATATATATCTTTTTATATAAAAAAAAATAGGCATACAACCCATATATTTTAAATGTATTGTTTGCTTTAAATTACATTAAGATTTGTATGTTTGGTAATTGAACCTGAATGAATTTTAAATGAATGTGCTATATTTCAGAGTTTTCCTTAAAATTTGACCTAACACTAACTTTATTCTCATCTGAATGATAGATTATTTATTTCTGTATAAAATAAAAAAGAGATTTTGGTTGGGTGACAGTTGTAGTTTACAGTTTGACAAAAGCACAATGTTGTGTTTTATTGCGATTGTTCACAAATATAAGTAAACACTTATGAGATAGATGTTTATGGATTGATTGGTCATTGAATCTTTGAGTCAACCGATTCGTTCAAAATGCTGAATCATTCAGTAATGAGAACGCGTTGCTGTGAGATGCGCGATGGTTCTGCTGTGATCTTTGTTTAACTATTTTCGCTGCTGAAACAGAAAAAAAGTCAATATTGCATCTAAAATGTAAGTGATTTGACTTGTGTGTGTGTGTGTGATTGTGTGTGTGATTGTGTCTGTTACAGTGATAAGAGTTTAACCCTTGTTAAACTTTAGACCTTGTCTTTTTGGATATATATCTTTTTATATTAAAAAATAGTCATACAACCCATATATTTTAAATGTATTGTTTGCTTAAAAATTACATTAAGATTGTATGTTTGGTAATCGAACCTAAATGAATTTTACATGAATGTGCTATATTTCAGATCATATATTTGTTTTCCTTAAAATTTGAACTAACACTAACTTTATTCTCATCTGAATGATAGATTATTTATTTCTGTATAAAATAAAAACACCTTTGATTTTTCTTTTTTAATCAATGTAGAATGTGTAACTGAAAAAATAAACAGATTAGGGCTCTGTTTGATGACAAGAAATGAAAACCAATGCGATATGATGAATGTCCAAAAGATGGCTCCCACAGACTGTTTTTAAATAGGATTGTTTGATATTTTTTGCTTTTAAACTGTGTGTGTGTGTGTGTGTGTAAGAGATTTTGGTTGGGTGACAGTTGTAGTTTACAGTTTGACAAGAGTTTATAGTTTGACAAAAGCACAATGTTGTGTTTTATTGCGAGTGTACACAAATATAAGTAAACACTTTGCAGTTTGAATAATGTCCTGTATGAACAAAAGGACGGAGTATGTTTTTATGTCTACATTGTTCAATTACGCCACACACACACACACACACACACACACACACAAACACTATTTTTCTAATCAGATCAGGCAAGTAATATTCTGTCTTGTCTCTTAAAAAAACAATATATATATATTTATGTATATATATATATATATATATATATATATATATATGTGTGTGTGTGTGTGTGTATATATATATATAAATATAGCTGCGAGCAGCGTGAAAGGGCCAAAGCCGGCGGCACCGCCACCCCGGTTATAGCGCCACCAACTGGCAGCAGGAAGTCTGTCACTTTCAAAAAGCTTTGAAATCACCTGATTGCTTCAAACTTCACTACTATGATGTAAACACACGGCAGATGTAGACCTGGATGTAGACCTGACCTTTCAGAAGGTTGCTCTCGCATACTTTGTGGTTGACATGTGCCCTCAATGCACACTTTTGCAGAGCCCACACTGATACAAGCTCTACAGCACACTTCTTTTCGACAGTCAAAGCAGGGTTACGTTTTTGCACGTCGTGCACAATAACCCTAAAGGCACCAGGGTGGCGGTGCCACCGGCTTTATATATATATATATATATATATATATATATATATATATATAAATAAATATAGCTGCGAGCAGCGATGAAGGGCCAAAGCCGGTGGTACCGCCACCCCGGTGCCTTTAGGTAACTAAAGGCACCGGGGTTGCGGTGCCACCGGCTTGGGCCCGTAATCGCTGCTCGCAGCTATATTTATTATTATTATTATTATTTTACTACCTTTTGGGCACTTTTGGGGGCCTTAACGTGCTCGAAAACTCTTGAAACTTTGCACACATCTCAGAACCCGCGGCCATCAGGGCCGGGCTGAAGCTGGTACCCGGGCGTGGCAGGGGGGCTCGACAGCGCCCCCTGGAACGGGGTTTGAACACTTGGTCCATAAATCAAACACGCTTGCATGTAATAATATGAAACTCAGTACACATATAGATCTCATCGGTTCATATATACTTCATGCTCTTACTTTTTACCCCAGCCCAACAGGAAGTCGGCTATTAAGGGTTGTTTGGAAAACACATGCAATGGAATGTGAAATACTCCTCCTAGAGAATTCAAACACACGGCACGAAACTCGGTCAGCATGAAGTCAAGACACTGAGGATGAAAAATTGCCAGGGGATTTTTGATATCTCGAACGGTTTGGCCGTGGCGAGTAAACGAAATTATGGCGAGAAACGTGAAACAGGAAGTGTGTTATAACTACTGCATACATTAACTAATCTTGATGAAACTTCAGCAGTGTGTTCGTTGTAAGAGCCCGATCACATGGATGTGACTATTGTGAGTCAAAGTTATAGCGCCACCAACTGGCAGCAGGAAGTGTGTCACTTTCAAAATGCTTTTAAATCACCCTCTTATTTTTACCCGATTTGCTTCAAACTTCATGTGCATAATGTAGACACACGCCAGATGTAGACCTGTGAAAGGATTATTGATATCTTAGATACTGTTGCCATGGCAATGCATCAAACATTAATATTCCTTTTTTTAAGCTTTTTCATGCTTTTTTATGCTTTCGGGCACTTTTGGGGTTCTTAACGTGCTCGAAAACTCTTGAAACTTTGCACACGGGACAAAACCCGCGGCCATCAGGGCCAGGCTGAAGCTGGTACCCGGGCGTGGCAGGGGGGCTCGACAGCGCCCCCTTGAACGGGTCAGACAATTTGGTCCATATATCCAACACGCTTTACCCTATTTGCTTCAAACTTGATGTGTATAATGTAGACACAAGCCAGATGTAGACCTGTGAAAGGATTGTTGATATCTTAGATGCTGTTGCCGTGACAACGCATCAAACTTTAATATTCTTTTTGGATACTTTTGAGATTCTTAGCGCACTTTTGGGGCCCTTAACATGCTCAAAAACTCTTGAAACTTTGCACACGGGTCAGAAACCGCGGCCATCAGGGCCGGGCTGAAGCTGGTACCCGGGCGTGGCAGGGGGGCTCGACAGCGCCCCCTGGAACGGGGTCCGAAAACTTGGTCCATAAATCAAACAGGCTTTACCCGATTTGCTTCAAACTTGATGTGTATAATGTAGACACACGCCAGATGTAGACCTGTGAAAGGATTGTTGATATCTTAGATGCTGTTGCCGTGACAACGCATCAAACTTTAATATTCTTTTTGGATACTTTTGAGACTCTCAGCGCACTTTTGGGGCCCTTAACATGCTCAAAAACTCTTGAAACTTTGCACACGGGTCAGAACCCGCGGCCATCAGGGCCGGGCTGAAGCTGGTACCCGGGCGTGGCAGGGGGGCTCGACAGCGCCCCCTGGAACAGGGTCCGAAAACTTGGTCCATAAATCAAACACGCTTGAATGTAATAATATGAAACTCGGTACACATATAGATCTCATCGATTCATATATCCTTTGTACTTTTACTTTTTACCCCAGCCCAACAGGAAGTCGGCTATTATGGTTTGTTTGGAAGCGTATGCCCCTGGAATTCGATATACTCCTCCTAGAGAATTCAACCAATCGCCACGAAACTCGGTCAGCATGAAGTCAAGACATTGAGGATGAAAAGTTTCCAGGGGATTTTTGATATCTCGAACGGTTTGGCCGTGGCGAGGAAACGAATTTATGGCGAATAAAGGAAACAGGAAGTGTGTTATAACTTCTGCATACATTAACTGATCTTGATGAAACTTCAGCAGTGTGTTCGCTGTAAGAGTCCGATCACATGGATGTGACTATTGTGAGTCAAAGTTATAGCGCCACCAACTGGCAGCAGGAAGTGTGTCACTTCCTAAAGGCTTTGAAATCACCCTCTTATTTTTACCCAATTTGCTTCAAACTTTATGTGTATAATGTAGACACACGGCAGATGTAGACCTGAGAAAGGATTATTGATATCTTAGATACTGTTGCCGTGGCAACGCATCAAACTTTATTATTCTTTGTTGATGCTTTTGAGACTCTTAACATACTTGAAATTGCATGAAACCCGACAGACACATCACATTTATTAGACAGTAGACATGTGCAGAGTTTCAGAAACGGGCATGGTGAGAGCAATTAGAGAATAATGTTTAAGTTTAAAAACAGCCAGAATGGTTGTTTAGTCAAAAAATTTTTTTTTCCAAATCATACATAGTGTTATACTGCCCTCTTGTGTTCAAAATCAGGTAAAAAGCGAAAGTAAAATAAGGACGTCTGCACAATTCATTAATAATGGTGCAGAGTAGATTGAGCTTTTTCAATTAATTCCTATGGAAGTAGGAATGAACTAAACAACGTTCGCTCTGTTCTGCTCGTCCCTCACCGTGGGCGCGCAGAGTTATGAATGCCCGTGCAGCCGTGAGCATTTTAGTTTCATTTTAAAATTAGCGCCATTTCGGGGGACGTATTACTTTAATTTATTTAACAAAAACACAATGTTGTGTTTTATTGCGAGTGTACACAAATATAAGTAAACACTTTGACGTTTGAATGATGTCCTGTATGAAGAAAATGACGGAGTATGTTTCACTGTTCAATCGCGCTGAGCCACCCAGACCCCCACACACACACTGACACACACACAAACACACACACACACAAACACACACACACACACACACACAATAATAAAACATTCAACCTAACATATACAAATTACACTGCTATGTTGAAATAGTCAGTAGTACAATTTGTATCATTCACAGTAAGCACCGCTCCACTGTGATTTTTCCAAGCACATTTTTGCACAAGTGAAGAGGATGATTTTTTCCGTCGATATTGGAACGTGAGTGAAGTACAAAGCCTGTAATAAAGAATAGTTTAGCATCCAAATACATCGCAAATGTTGCAACATTTAGATTCTAAAGAGAGATTTACGTGAGCCTAACACCACTTACTTTTACTTTTGTTTTAAATTATTTCGTTTTGGCTTTATTATAGTTATTTTTTTATTCGTGTTCTGTTCTGAATATCATTAAATTTAAAGGATTTGTTGTGGAATATTTTGAGTGTATAATCAAATAACACTAAACCGTCACTAGGTGTCGCCAGGCGACCGTCTTAATGAGCGGGTCATTGATTCATTCGTTCAAGCGATTCGTTTGAACGACTGAGTCATTCATGAATGAGACAGATGTTTATGGATTGGTCATTGAATCTTTGAGTCAACCAATTTGTTCAAAATGCTGAATCATTCAGTAATGAGAAAACACGTTGCTGTGAGATGCAATGGTTCTGCTGTGATCTTTGTTTAACTATTTTCGCTGCTGAAACAGAAGAACAGTCAATATTGCATCTAAAATGTAAGTGACTTGACACGTGTGTGTGTGTGTGTGTGTGTGTGTGCGTGTGAGTGCGTGCGTGCGTGCGTGTGTGTGTGTGTGTGTGTGTGTGTGTGTGTGTGTGTGTGTGTGCAATCAATCCCAGGTTAGAGGCATGAATAATGAGAATTGGACTTCTAGGAGTGAGGTTAATATTCCGGAGACGGTTCCCTCGGATTGTGAAAAGGAGGCGGCGCGGGAGTGGCCAGGCATTGCGCTACTTCTATTTCAAAGTTTAAAACAATGCTAATATCATTTTTTTGAACGATTTCATTACAAATGTTTATTTTATATATTTATAAAATAATATAAAATATAATAACTATGTTTTGTCCTATTAACAAAAGACAGGCAATGTACTATTAACAAATGTTAATAGTTTTTTAAAAGTTAAAATGATACTTTATGCATTTGTTTTGTGTCAGATGATTAACAATATAAATTAAACAAAGCTTAAAACAAACAAAATAATAAAACGAAAACAAAGCTTGAACATTTTATTTAATTGAAAAGCCTTTTTGAAATAAAATGTGTTTTTTTCCCTCTGAAATAGCAAAAGCATCGCACACTTAGCTGTACCTGCTCTAAATAAATAATAGTATTTAAATAAAAATACAAAATCGAAATAAATAAATTATATAAAACAAAATCAAATCAAAGAAAATAAATCTTATTAAAGTTATGCAGGCACACATTTAACAATAATTTTCAAGTGACAAATAAAATCAATCAAAATTCCTTACACATGGAGTTAATCCTGACGATTCCTGAGGCGCCTTTCCTCATGACACTCGCTTTTTTTTTCGAAGATATATTTTCTTTGGTTTGATTTTGTTTTTGTAATAATTTATTTTATTTAGTTCGATTTTGTATTTTTATTGAATTACTATTTTTTATTTAGAGCAGGTACAGCTAGTGTGTGATGCTTTTGCTATTTCAGAGGAAAACAATAATTTTATTTAATTAATAATTTTTGTTTCAGTCCACCATATAATTATGTTGTGTTTGATCTATGGAAAAAAGTTAGTTGTGAAATGGTTGAATATTAACAAAAGTTAATAGTTTTTTACAAGTTAGAATAATACGATATATATATATAAACAAGCCGGTGGCACCGCCACCCCGGTGCCTTTAGGGTTACTGTGCATGACGGGCAATATCGTAACTCCGCTTTGACCTTTGAGAAGATGTGTGCTATAGAGCTTGCATTGGTGTGGGCTCTGCAAAAGTGTGTGTGTGTGTGTGTGTGAGGCGTGATTGAACAATGTAGACATATATATATATATATAAAGGCACCGGGGTGGCGGTGCCACCGTCTTGTTTATATATATATATATATATATATATATATATATGAATATAGCTGCGAGCAGCGATGAAGGGCCAAAGCCGGCGGCACCGCCACTCCGGTGCCTTTAGGTAACTAAAGGCACCGGGGTTGCGGTGCCACCGGCTTGGGCCCGTAATCGCTGCTCGCAGCTATATTCATATATATATATATTTATTATTATTATTATTATTATTATTATTTTACTACCTTTTGGGCACTTTTGGGGGCCTTAACGTGCTCGAAAACTCTTGAAACTTTGCACACATCTCAGAACCCGCGGCCATCAGGGTCGGGCTGAAGCTGGTACCCGGGCGTGGCAGGGGGGCTCGACAGCGCCCCCTGGAACGTGGTTTGAACACTTGGTCCATAAATCAAACACGCTTGCATGTAATAATATGAAACTCAGTACACATATAGATCTCATTGGTTCATATATACTTCATGCTCTTACTTTTTACCCCAGCCCAACAGGAAGTCGGCTATTAAGGGTTGTTTGGAAAACACATGCAATGGAATGTGAAATACTCCTCCTAGAGAATTCAAACACACGGCACGAAACTCGGTCAGCATGAAGTCAAGACACTGAGGATGAAAAATTGCCAGGGGATTTTTGATATCTCGAACGGTTTGGCCGTGGCGAGTAAACGAAATTATGGCGAGAAACGTGAAACAGGAAGTGTGTTATAACTACTGCATACATTAACTAATCTTGATGAAACTTCAGCAGTGTGTTCGTTGTAAGAGCCCGATCACATGGATGTGACTATTGTGAGTCAAAGTTATAGCGCCACCAACTGGCAGCAGGAAGTGTGTCACTTTCAAAATGCTTTTAAATCACCCTCTTATTTTTACCCGATTTGCTTCAAACTTCATGTGCATAATGTAGACACACGCCAGATGTAGACCTGTGAAAGGATTATTGATATCTTAGATACTGTTGCCATGGCAATGCATCAAACATTAATATTCCTTTTTTTAAGCTTTTTCATGCTTTTTTATGCTTTCGGGCACTTTTGGGGTTCTTAACGTGCTCGAAAACTCTTGAAACTTTGCACACGGGACAAAACCCGCGGCCATCAGGGCCAGGCTGAAGCTGGTACCCGGGCGTGGCAGGGGGGCTCGACAGCGCCCCCTTGAACGGGTCAGACAATTTGGTCCATATATCCAACACGCTTTACCCTATTTGCTTCAAACTTGATGTGTATAATGTAGACACAAGCCAGATGTAGACCTGTGAAAGGATTGTTGATATCTTAGATGCTGTTGCCGTGACAACGCATCAAACTTTAATATTCTTTTTGGATACTTTTGAGATTCTTAGCGCACTTTTGGGGCCCTTAACATGCTCAAAAACTCTTGAAACTTTGCACACGGGTCAGAAACCGCGGCCATCAGGGCCGGGCTGAAGCTGGTACCCGGGCGTGGCAGGGGGGCTCGACAGCGCCCCCTGGAACGGGGTCCGAAAACTTGGTCCATAAATCAAACAGGCTTTACCCGATTTGCTTCAAACTTGATGTGTATAATGTAGACACACGCCAGATGTAGACCTGTGAAAGGATTGTTGATATCTTAGATGCTGTTGCCGTGACAACGCATCAAACTTTAATATTCTTTTTGGATACTTTTGAGACTCTCAGCGCACTTTTGGGGCCCTTAACATGCTCAAAAACTCTTGAAACTTTGCACACGGGTCAGAACCCGCGGCCATCAGGGCCGGGCTGAAGCTGGTACCCGGGCGTGGCAGGGGGGCTCGACAGCGCCCCCTGGAACAGGGTCCGAAAACTTGGTCCATAAATCAAACACGCTTGAATGTAATAATATGAAACTCGGTACACATATAGATCTCATCGATTCATATATCCTTTGTACTTTTACTTTTTACCCCAGCCCAACAGGAAGTCGGCTATTATGGTTTGTTTGGAAGCGTATGCCCCTGGAATTCGATATACTCCTCCTAGAGAATTCAACCAATCGCCACGAAACTCGGTCAGCATGAAGTCAAGACATTGAGGATGAAAAGTTGCCAGGGGATTTTTGATATCTCGAACGGTTTGGCCGTGGCGAGGAAACGAATTTATGGCGAATAAAGGAAACAGGAAGTGTGTTATAACTTCTGCATACATTAACTGATCTTGATGAAACTTCAGCAGTGTGTTCGCTGTAAGAGTCCGATCACATGGATGTGACTATTGTGAGTCAAAGTTATAGCGCCACCAACTGGCAGCAGGAAGTGTGTCACTTCCTAAAGGCTTTGAAATCACCCTCTTATTTTTACCCAATTTGCTTCAAACTTTATGTGTATAATGTAGACACACGGCAGATGTAGACCTGAGAAAGGATTATTGATATCTTAGATACTGTTGCCGTGGCAACGCATCAAACTTTATTATTCTTTGTTGATGCTTTTTAGACTCTTAACATACTTGAAATTGCATGAAACCCGACAGACACATCACATTTATTAGACAGTAGACATGTGCAGAGTTTCAGAAACGGGCGTGGTGAGGGGCTCAGTAGCGCCACCTTTTGTCAAAAGTGGGGGGATTGATTTTATCTACAGTAATAAAAATCGGTATGTGTATTGTTCTCCTCCAGCCAGACAACTTTCTAATTTACACTCAATAGCTCCAACCAACAGGAAGTCAGATATTTTGGTTTGAAAATTGTCATTTTATGTCTCTCTCTCTCTGAGCCTACGTCTATGTGTGTGTGTGTGTGTCTGTGAGTGTGGGGAGGGGGAGGGGGGCTAGATTAACCATTTGACTGCTGTGTGGTTTGGCCTGCATTAAAAAAGAAAATAAAAATGTCTTACGCATTGTATTTTTTAAATAAGTTGTATTAATAAGTAAAGGCATATAACCAGTTGAATTGTAGTGCATTGAAAATAGTTTTATATAATTAGTTTATTAATTAAATTAACTTGGTCAGAAAATTTGGTCCATAAATCAAACACACTTGCATGTAATATTATGAAACTCTGTACACATATAGATCTCATCGGGCCAAACAACTTTAAGCCAGCCCAACAGGAAGTGGGCTATTTTGGTCTTAATGTGGATGTTTTGCAAAACCAGGCTCTACATTTTTACCCACTCCTCTTCAGTGGTTTATTTTATTCCCACCAAACTTTTTCAACATGATGAAAATACATTAAAGAAGCATAATTGTGAATATCTATTGAATATCTCTAATTGTTTTGCTATGGCGAGGGATTAAAGTCATGTAAAAAAAAATAAACACTAAAAGCCTCATATCTTCTAAAAATTTAATTATACACCATTTATTTCTAGATAAAATTATACAAATATCAGAACTAAACCCATTTTATTCTTGTTTTCAATTTAAGAATAATGTACAAGTTTAAAAACAGCCAGGATGCACTATTCAGTTAAAAAATAAATATATCAAATAATACATAGGGCTATACTGCCCTCTTGTGTTCAAAATCAGGTAGGCCTGTTGTATTTAAATATAGGTAGCTGCTATGTGACTCCGAGAATTTTTTCTCACCGGTTATTTGACGTGTAACACCGGGGGCTTTTATATCGCTAAGTTAAAAGTGAAAGTAAAGTAAGGACATTTATAGTGGTGGCGCTCACAGTGCGCTCGAATGAATTTCTATGGAAGTAGAAATGAAAAAACGTTCGCTCTGTTTTGCTCGCTCGTCGCCATGGACGCGCACCGTAATGAATGCCACTGCAGCCGCATACTTTTTAGTGTCACTTTAAAATTAGTGCAATATCGGGGGCCAATTGCTTGAATTGTGAGTTCAATAGTCTATTATTTTTCACGGAAAACACAACAACAAAAGAGTACAATGATAGATTCGCTTAAATAGGCGCTTTAACATAAAATAGCCTATTCCGTCATCATCTTTTCAGTCAGCTCTTCACTCTCGTGATTAATGAAATTTGACTCCTGTTGCTGATATTTGCTGCAACTTTCGTTCTGCTCACAATTTAGTAAGCAAACACGCTTCAAATGTGTTTTTATTTTATTTTTGTGTGTATATATGTGTGTATATATATATATATAGCTTATGTTTCAAATATGAGTTAATTAACAATCGTTTGAAAGAATGATACTTTTAAACATAACACTAAACCGTCATTAGGTGTCGCCAGGCGACCGTCTTAATGAGCGAGTCATTGATTCTTTTGTTCGAACGATTCGTTCGAACGGCTGAGTCATTCATGAATGAGACAGATTATGGATTGGTCATTGAATCTTTGAGTCAACCGATTCGTTCAAAATGCTGAATCATTCAGTAATGAGAAAACACGTTGCTGTGAGATGCTCGATGGTTCTGCTGTGATCTTTGTTTAACTAGTTTCACTGCTGAAACAGAAAAAAGTCAATATTGCATATAAAATGTAAGTGATTTGACTTGTGTGTGTGTGTGTGTGTGTGTGTGTGTGTCTGTTACTTTTTGGATATATATCTTTTTATATAAAAAAAAATAGGCATACAACCCATATATTTTAAATGTATTGTTTGCTTTAAATTACATTAAGATTTGTATGTTTGGTAATTGAACCTGAATGAATTTTAAATGAATGTGCTATATTTCAGAGTTTTCCTTAAAATTTGACCTAACACTAACTTTATTCTCATCTGAATGATAGATTATTTATTTCTGTATAAAATAAAAAAGAGATTTTGGTTGGGTGACAGTTGTAGTTTACAGTTTGACAAAAGCACAATGTTGTGTTTTATTGCGATTGTTCACAAATATAAGTAAACACTTATGAGATAGATGTTTATGGATTGATTGGTCATTGAATCTTTGAGTCAACCGATTCGTTCAAAATGCTGAATCATTCAGTAATGAGAACGCGTTGCTGTGAGATGCGCGATGGTTCTGCTGTGATCTTTGTTTAACTATTTTCGCTGCTGAAACAGAAAAAAAGTCAATATTGCATCTAAAATGTAAGTGATTTGACTTGTGTGTGTGTGTGTGATTGTGTGTGTGATTGTGTCTGTTACAGTGATAAGAGTTTAACCCTTGTTAAACTTTAGACCTTGTCTTTTTGGATATATATCTTTTTATATTAAAAAATAGTCATACAACCCATATATTTTAAATGTATTGTTTGCTTTAAATTACATTAAGATTGTATGTTTGGTAATCGAACCTAAATGAATTTTACATGAATGTGCTATATTTCAGATCATATATTTGTTTTCTTTAAAATTTGAACTAACACTAACTTTATTCTCATCTGAATGATAGATTATTTATTTCTGTATAAAATAAAAACACCTTTGATTTTTCTTTTTTAATCAATGTAGAATGTGTAACTGAAAAAATAAACAGATTAGGGCTCTGTTTGATGACAAGAAATGAAAACCAATGCGATATGATGAATGTCCAAAAGATGGCTCCCACAGACTGTTTTTAAATAGGATTGTTTGATATTTTTTGCTTTTAAACTGTGTGTGTGTGTGTGTGTGTGTGTGTAAGAGATTTTGGTTGGGTGACAGTTGTAGTTTACAGTTTGACAAGAGTTTATAGTTTGACAAAAGCACAATGTTGTGTTTTATTGCGAGTGTACACAAATATAAGTAAACACTTTGCAGTTTGAATAATGTCCTGTATGAACAAAAGGACGGAGTATGTCTTTATGTCTACATTGTTCAATTACGCCACACACACACACACACACACACACACAAACACTATTTTTCTAATCAGATCAGGCAAGTAATATTCTGTCTTGTCTCTTAAAAAAACAATATATATATATTTATGTATATATATATATATATATATATATATGTGTGTGTGTGTGTGTATATATATATATAAATATAGCTGCGAGCAGCGTGAAAGGGCCAAAGCCGGCGGCACCGCCACCCCGGTTATAGCGCCACCAACTGGCAGCAGGAAGTCTGTCACTTTCAAAAAGCTTTGAAATCACCTGATTGCTTCAAACTTCACTACTATGATGTAAACACACGGCAGATGTAGACCTGGATGTAGACCTGACCTTTCAGAAGGTTGCTCTCGCATACTTTGTGGTTGACATGTGCCCTCAATGCACACTTTTGCAGAGCCCACACTGATACAAGCTCTACAGCACACTTCTTTTCGACAGTCAAAGCAGGGTTACGTTTTTGCACGTCGTGCACAATAACCCTAAAGGCACCAGGGTGGCGGTGCCACCGGCTTTATATATATATATATATATATATATATATAAATAAATATAGCTGCGAGCAGCGATGAAGGGCCAAAGCCGGTGGTACCGCCACCCCGGTGCCTTTAGGTAACTAAAGGCACCGGGGTTGCGGTGCCACCGGCTTGGGCCCGTAATCGCTGCTCGCAGCTATATTTATTATTATTATTTTATCGACTATTCGGGCACTTTTGGGGCTCTTAACGTGCACGAAAACTCTTGAAACTTTGCACACTGGTCAGAACCCGCGGCCATCAGGGCCGGGCTGAAGCTGGTACCCGGGCGTGGCAGGGGGGCTCGACAGCGCCCCCTGGAACGGGGTCCGAAAACTTGGTCCATAAATCAAACACGCTTCCATGTAATAATATGAAACTCGGTACACATATAGATCTCATCGGTTCATATATCCTTTGTACTTTTACTTTTTACCCCAGCCCAACAGGAAGTCGGCTATTATGGTTTGTTTGGAAGCGTATGCCCCTGGAATTCGATATACTCCTCCTAGAGAATTCAACCAATCGCAACGAAACTCGGTCAGCATGATGTCAAGACATTGAGGATGAAAAATTGCCAGGGGATTTCTGATATCTCGAACGGTTTGGCCGTGACGAGGAAACAAATTTATGGCGAATAATGGAAACAGGAAGTGTGTTATAACTTCTGCATACATTAACTGATCTTGATGAAACTTCAACAGTGTGTTCGCTGTAAGAAGCCGATCACATGGATGTGACTATTGTGAGTCAAAGTTATAGCGCCACCAACTGGCAGCAGGAAGTGTGTCACTTTCAAAATGCTTTGAAATCACCCTCTTATTTTTACCCGATTTGCTTCAAACTTGATGTGTATAATGTAGACACTCGCCAGATGTAGACCTGTGAAAGGATTATTGATATCTTAGATACTGTTGCCATGGCAACGCATCAAACTTTAATATTCTTTTTGGATGCTTTTGAGACTCTTAGCATGCCTGAAATTGCTTAAAATTGCATGAAACTCGACAGACAGATCACATTTATTAGCCAGTAGACATGTGCAAAGTTTCAGAAACGGGCGTGGTGCAGGGGCTCAGTAGCGCCACCTTTTGTGACAAAAGTGGGTGGGGGGGGGGGGGGGGGGGGTTACTTTCATCTACAGTTACAAAACTTTTTCAACTTGATGAAAATACATTAAAGATGCTAAATTGTGAACGGATATTGAATATCTCAAACGGTTTTGCTATGGCGAGGGATTATGTCAAAAAGAGAATCAGGAAATGTTTCATATCTTTCTAAAATGTAATTATACACCATTTATTTTTCTATAAAATTATACTAATATTAGAACTAAACCCATTGTATTCCTTTTTTTCAATTTAAGATTTATGTTTAAGTTTAAAAACAGCCAGAATGGTTGTTTAGCCAAAAAAATAAAAAAAATAAAAATCATTCACAGTGCTTTACTGCCCTCTTGTGTTCAAAATCAGGTAGGCCAATTGTATTAAATTGTAGGGATGCTACTATGGGAATATTTTCCCACCGTGACTCCGCTGGGGGCTTTAAAGTCGCTAACTTGAAAGCGGAAGTAACGGACGTCTCCACAAGACGTGCAGCTGTGAGCATTTTCGTTTCATTTTAAAAGAAGCCCCATTTCGGGGGCGGATTTCTTGAATGTATTTTACAAAATCACAATGTTGTGTTTGATTGCGAGTATCCAAAAATAAGTAAACACTTTGCAGTTTGAATGATCTTCTTGAATAAAATGACGGAGTAGCCAATGTTTCCACTGTTCGATCGCGGACGTCCACACGGACATTGATAATGGTGGCGCGTGCAGAGCGCTCGAGGGAATTCCTATGGAAGTAGGAATGAACTAAAAAACGTTCACTCTGTTCTGCTCGCTCATCGTCGTGGACGCGCAGCGTTATGAATGCCCGTGTGATGCAGCATAACACAGCAGAGAGAGACGCTCACTCTCAACTCGTGATTAATGAAATTTGACTCCGGTTGCTGATCTTTGCTGCAACTTTCGTTCAGCTCACAATTTAGTAAGCAAACCCGTTCAGGTTTTAATTGTAGTGACTAAATGATTTTATTAAACACACACACACACACACACACACACACACACACACACACACACACACACACACACACACACACACACACACACACACACACACACACACACACACACACACACACACACACACACACACACACACACACACACACACACAACACACACATCAAATTGACGGTGGGGGGCAATGGTATATTTAAATCTGCAAATTGTAATATATGCAGGGCACCCCGGTCCAGTCTTATTAAATGTATGCTTCATCTTTCATTTTTAATTTGTAAATTTGATCAATAAATTCAATTATTTAGAATGATAAGACACTATATGGCTTTTACCCTAGGTAGGGCTGATCAAATTAAATCGTTTACACTGAAAAATAACAATGCATTAAATAATGTTATGAGATTGTTTTAAATATAAGTCAATTAAAAATCGTTGGGAAGAATGATACTTTTAAACATAACACTAAACCGTCATTAGGTGTCGCCAGGCGACCGTCTTAAGGAGCGAGTCATTGATTCATTCGTTCAAACAATTCGTTCGAACGGTTGAGTCATTCATGAATGAGACAGATTATGGATTGGTCATTGAATCTTTGAGTCAACCGATTCGTTCAAAATGCTGAATCATTCAGTAATGAGAACGCGTTGCTGTGAGATGCTCGATGGTTCTGCTGTGATCTTTGTTTAACTATTTTCGCTGCTGAAACAGAAAAAAGTCAATATTGCATCTAAAATGTAAGTGATTTGACTTGTGTGTTTGTGTGTGTGTGTGTGTGTGATTGTGTCTGTTACAGTGATTGTTTAACCCTTGTTAAAGTTTAGGCCTTGTCTTTTTGGATATATATCTTTTTATATAAAAAAATAGGCATACAACCCATATATTTTAAATGTATTGTTTGCTTTAAATTACATTAAGATTTGTATGTTTGGTAATTGAACCTGAATGAATTTTAAATGAATGTGCTATATATCAGATCATATATTTGTTTTCCTTAACATTTAAACTAACACTAACTTTATTCTCATCTGAATGATAGATTATTTATTTCTGTATATAATAAAAACACATTTGATTTTTCTTTTTTAATCAATGTAGAATGTGTAACTGAAAAAATAAACAGATTAGGGCTCTGTTCGAGAACAAGAAATGAAAACCAATGCAATATGCTGAATGTCCAAAAGATTTTTTTTTGCTTTTAAACTACGTGTATGTGTGTGTGTGTGTGTGTGTGTGCGTGTGTGTGTGTAAGAGATTTTGGTTGGGTGACATTTGTAGTTTACAGTTTGACAAAAGCACAATGTTGTGTTTTATTGCGATTGTACACAAATATAAGTAAACAGTTTGCAGTTTGAATAATGTCCTGTATGAACAAAAGGACGGAGTATGTTTTTATGTCTACATTGTTCAATCACGTCTCTCACACACACACACACACACACACACACACACACACACACACACACACACACACACAAACAATTTTTTCTAATCAGATCAGGCAAGTAATATTCTGTCTTGGCACACTTCATATAACTTTCAATCTTGTGTACTTATTTCATGTGTCCATTAAGTCCATGAGACCGTAGGGTGTCTCATTTTTCATTTTAGGATTCAGAAGTTTGCTCACGCATATGATATGTGCCCTCAATGCACACTTTTGCAGAGCCCACACCAATGCAAGCTCTACAGCACACATCTTCTCAACAGTCAAAGCGGGGTTAAGTTATTACCCGTCATGCACAGTAACCCTTAAGGCACCAGGGTGGCGGTGCCACCGGCTTGTTTATATATATATATATATATATATATATATATATATATATATATATATATATATATATATATATATATATATATAAATATAGCTGCGAGCAGCGATTACGGGCCCAAGCCGGTGGCACCGCAACCCCGGTGTTATTATTAGGGCCCAAGCCTTGAAAAGGCGAAGGCCCTATTGTTTTCCTTAGGATTATTTAGGGCCCAAGCCTTGAAAAGGCGAAGGCCCTATTGTTTTCCTTAGGATTATTATTATTATTAGGGCCCAAGCCTTGAAAAGGCGAAGGCCCTATTGTTTTCCTAAGGATTATTATTAGGGCCCAAGCCTTGAAAAGGCGAAGGCCCTATTGTTTTCCTTAGGATTATTAGGGCCCAAGCCTTGAAAAGGCGAAGGCCCTATTGTTTTCCTAAGGATTATTATTTATTATTAGGGCCCAAGCCTTGAAAAGGCGAAGGCCCTATTGTTTTCCTAAGGATTATTATTTATTATTATTATTATTATTATTTTACTACCTTTTGGGCACTTTTGGGGGCCTTAACGTGCTCGAAAACTCTTGAAACTTTGCACACATCTCAGAACCCGCGGCCATCAGGGCCGGGCTGAAGCTGGTACCCGGGCGTGGCAGGGGGGCTCGACAGCGCCCCCTGGAACGGGGTTTGAACACTTGGTCCATAAATCAAACACGCTTGCATGTAATAATATGAAACTCAGTACACATATAGATCTCATCGGTTCATATATACTTCATGCTCTTACTTTTTACCCCAGCCCAACAGGAAGTCGGCTATTAAGGGTTGTTTGGAAAACACATGCAATGGAATGTGAAATACTCCTCCTAGAGAATTCAAACACACGGCACGAAACTCGGTCAGCATGAAGTCAAGACACTGAGGATGAAAAATTGCCAGGGGATTTTTGATATCTCGAACGGTTTGGCCGTGGCGAGTAAACGAAATTATGGCGAGAAACGTGAAACAGGAAGTGTGTTATAACTACTGCATACATTAACTAATCTTGATGAAACTTCAGCAGTGTGTTCGTTGTAAGAGCCCGATCACATGGATGTGACTATTGTGAGTCAAAGTTATAGCGCCACCAACTGGCAGCAGGAAGTGTGTCACTTTCAAAATGCTTTTAAATCACCCTCTTATTTTTACCCGATTTGCTTCAAACTTCATGTGCATAATTTAGACACACGCCAGATGTAGACCTGTGAAAGGATTATTGATATCTTAGATACTGTTGCCATGGCAATGCATCAAACATTAATATTCCTTTTTTTAAGCTTTTTCATGCTTTTTTATGCTTTCGGGCACTTTTGGGGTTCTTAACGTGCTCGAAAACTCTTGAAACTTTGCACACAGGACAAAACCCGCGGCCATCAGGGCCAGGCTGAAGCTGGTACCCGGGCGTGGCAGGGGGGCTCGACAGCGCCCCCTTGAACGGGTCAGACAATTTGGTCCATATATCCAACACGCTTTACCCTATTTGCTTCAAACTTGATGTGTATAATGTAGACACAAGCCAGATGTAGACCTGTGAAAGGATTGTTGATATCTTAGATGCTGTTGCCGTGACAACGCATCAAACTTTAATATTCTTTTTGGATACTTTTGAGATTCTTAGCGCACTTTTGGGGCCCTTAACATGCTCAAAAACTCTTGAAACTTTGCACACGGGTCAGAAACCGCGGCCATCAGGGCCGGGCTGAAGCTGGTACCCGGGCGTGGCAGGGGGGCTCGACAGCGCCCCCTGGAATGGGGTCCTAAAACTTGGTCCATAAATCAAACAGGCTTTACCCGATTTGCTTCAAACTTGATGTGTATAATGTAGACACACGCCAGATTTAGACCTGTGAAAGGATTGTTGATATCTTAGATGCTGTTGCCGTGACAACGCATCAAACTTTAATATTCTTTTTGGATACTTTTGAGACTCTCAGCGCACTTTGGGGGCCCTTAACGTGCTCAAAAACTCTTGAAACTTTGCACACGGGTCAGAACCCGTGGCCATCAGGGCCGGGCTGAAGCTGGTACCCGGGCGTGGCAAGGGGGCTCGACAGCGCCCCCTGGAACGGGGTCCGAAAACTTGGTCCATAAATCAAACACGCTTGAATGTAATAATATGAAACTCGGTACACATATAGATCTCATCGATTCATATATCCTTTGTACTTTTACTTTTTACCCCAGCCCAACAGGAAGTCGGCTATTATGGTTTGTTTGGAAGCGTATGCCCCTGGAATTCGATATACTCCTCCTAGAGAATTCAACCAATCGCCACGAAACTCGGTCAGCATGAAGTCAAGACATTGAGGATGAAAAGTTGCCAGGGGATTTTTGATATCTCGAACGGTTTGGCCGTGGCGAGGAAACGAATTTATGGCGAATAAAGGAAACAGGAAGTGTGTTATAACTTCTGCATACATTAACTGATCTTGATGAAACTTCAGCAGTGTGTTCGCTGTAAGAGTCCGATCACATGGATGTGACTATTGTGAGTCAAAGTTATAGGGCCACCAACTGGCAGCAGGAAGTGTGTCACTTCCTAAAGGCTTTGAAATCACCCTCTTATTTTTACCCAATTTGCTTCAAACTTTATGTGTATAATGTAGACACACGGCAGATGTAGACCTGAGAAAGGATTATTGATATCTTAGATACTGTTGCCGTGGCAACGCATCAAACTTTATTATTCTTTGTTGATGCTTTTGAGACTCTTAACATACTTGAAATTGCATGAAACCCGACAGACACATCACATTTATTAGACAGTAGACATGTGCAGAGTTTCAGAAACGGGCATGGTGAGAGCAATTAGAGAATAATGTTTAAGTTTAAAAACAGCCAGAATGGTTGTTTAGTCAAAAAATTTTTTTTCCCAAATCATACATAGTGTTATACTGCCCTCTTGTGTTCAAAATCAGGTAAAAAGCTAAAGTAAAATAAGGACGTCTGCACAATTCATTAATAATGGTGCAGAGTAGAGTGAGCTTTTTCAATTAATTCCTATGGAAGTAGGAATGAACTAAACAACGTTCGCTCTGTTCTGCTCGTCCCTCACCGTGGGCGCGCAGAGTTATGAATGCCCGTGCAGCCGTGAGCATTTTAGTTTCATTTTAAAATTAGCGCCATTTCGGGGGACGTATTACTTTAATTTATTTAACAAAAACACAATGTTGTGTTTTATTGCGAGTGTACACAAATATAAGTAAACACTTTGACGTTTGAATGATGTCCTGTATGAAGAAAATGACGGAGTATGTTTCACTGTTCAATCGCGCTGAGCCACCCAGACCCCCACACACACACTGACACACACACACACACAAACACACACACACACACACACAATAATAAAACATTCAACCTAACATATACAAATTACACTGCTATGTTGAAATAGTCAGTAGTACAATTTGTATCATTCACAGTAAGCACCGCTCCACTGTGATTTTTCCAAGCACATTTTTGCACAAGTGAAGAGGATGATTTTTTCCGTCGATATTGGAACGTGAGTGAAGTACAAAGCCTGTAATAAAGAATAGTTTAGCATCCAAATACATCGCAAATGTTGCAACATTTAGATTCTAAAGAGAGATTTACGTGAGCCTAACACCACTTACTTTTACTTTTGTTTTAAATTATTTCGTTTTGGCTTTATTATAGTTATTTTTTTATTCGTGTTCTGTTCTGAATATCATTAAATTTAAAGGATTTGTTGTGGAATATTTTGAGTGTATAATCAAATAACACTAAACCGTCACTAGGTGTCGCCAGGCGACCGTCTTAATGAGCGGGTGCTGAAACAGAAAAAAGTCAATATTGCATATAAAATGTAAGTGATTTGACTTGTGTGTGTGTCTGTGTCTGTGTCTGTGTGTGTGTGTGTGTGTGTGTGTATGATTGTGTCTGTTACAGTGATTGTTTAACCCTTGTTAAAGTTTAGGCCTTGTCTTTTTGGATATATATCTTTTTATATAAAAAAAATAGGCATACAACCCATATATTTTAAATGTATTGTTTAGGCCTTGTCTTTTTGGATATATATCTTTTTATATAAAAAAAATAGGCATACAACCCATATATTTTAAATGTATTGTTTGCTTTAAATTACATTAAGATTTGTATGTTTGGTAATTGAACCTGAATGAATTTTAAATGAATGTGCTATATTTCAGAGTTTTCCTTAAAATTTGAACTAACACTAACTTTATTCTCATCTGAATGATAGATTATTTATTTCTGTATAAAATAAAAAAGAGATTTTGGTTGGGTGACAGTTGTAGTTTACAGTTTGACAAAAGCACAATGTTGTGTTTTATTGCGATTGTTCACAAATATAAGTAAACACTTTACAGTTTGAATAATGTCCTGTATGAACAAAAGGAGTATGTTTTTATGTCTACATTGTTCAATCACGTTTCACACACACACACACACACACACACACACACACACACACACACAAACTTTTTTTCTAATCAGATCAGGCAAGTAATATTCTGTCTTGGCACAATTGATTTAACTTTCATAACTTATTTCATGTGTCCATTAAGTCCATGAGACCGTAGGGTGTCTCATTTTTCATTTTAGGTTTCAGAAGGTTGCTCACGCATACTTTGTGGTTGATATGTGCCCTCAATGCACACTTTTGCAGAGCCCACACCAATGCAAGCTTTACAGCACACATCTCAAAGGTCAAAGCGGAGTTACGATATTGCCCGTCATGCACAGTAACCCTAAAGGCACCGGGGTGGCGGTGCCACCGGCTTGTTTATATATATATATATATATATAAAGGCACCGGGGTGGCGGTGCCACCGGCTTGTTTATATATATATATATATATATATAAATATAGCTGCGAGCAGCGATGAAGGGCCAAAGCCGGCGGCACCGCCACTCCGGTGCCTTTAGGTAACTAAAGGCACCGGTGTTGCGGTGCCACCGGCTTGGGCCCGTAATCGCTGCTCGCAGCTATATTTATTATTATTATTATTATTATTATTATTATTTTACTACCTTTTGGGCACTTTTGGGGGCCTTAACGTGCTCGAAAACTCTTGAAACTTTGCACACATCTCAGAACCCGCGGCCATCAGGGCCGGGCTGAAGCTGGTACCCGGGCGTGGCAGGGGGGCTCGACAGCGCCCCCTGGAACGTGGTTTGAACACTTGGTCCATAAATCAAACACGCTTATATGTAATAATATGAAACTCAGTACACATATAGATCTCATCGGTTCATATATACTTCATGCTCTTACTTTTTACCCCAGCCCAACAGGAAGTCGGCTATTAAGGGTTGTTTGGAAAACACATGCAATGGAATGTGAAATACTCCTCCTAGAGAATTCAAACACACGGCACGAAACTCGGTCAGCATGAAGTCAAGACACTGAGGATGAAAAATTGCCAGGGGATTTTTGATATCTCGAACGGTTTGGCCGTGGCGAGTAAACGAAATTATGGCGAGAAACGTGAAACAGGAAGTGTGTTATAACTACTGCATACATTAACTAATCTTGATGAAACTTCAGCAGTGTGTTCGTTGTAAGAGCCCGATCACATGGATGTGACTATTGTGAGTCAAAGTTATAGCGCCACCAACTGGCAGCAGGAAGTGTGTCACTTTCAAAATGCTTTTAAATCACCCTCTTATTTTTACCCGATTTGCTTCAAACTTCATGTGCATAATGTAGACACACGCCAGATGTAGACCTGTGAAAGGATTATTGATATCTTAGATACTGTTGCCATGGCAATGCATCAAACATTAATATTCCTTTTTTTAAGCTTTTTCATGCTTTTTTATGCTTTCGGGCACTTTTGGGGTTCTTAACGTGCTCGAAAACTCTTGAAACTTTGCACACGGGACAAAACCCGCGGCCATCAGGGCCAGGCTGAAGCTGGTACCCGGGCGTGGCAGGGGGGCTCGACAGCGCCCCCTTGAACGGGTCAGACGATTTGGTCCATATATCCAACACGCTTTACCCTATTTGCTTCAAACTTGATGTGTATAATGTAGACACAAGCCAGATGTAGACCTGTGAAAGGATTGTTGATATCTTAGATGCTGTTGCCGTGACAACGCATCAAACTTTAATATTCTTTTTGGATACTTTTGAGATTCTTAGCGCACTTTTGGGGCCCTTAACATGCTCAAAAACTCTTGAAACTTTGCACACGGGTCAGAAACCGCGGCCATCAGGGCCGGGCTGAAGCTGGTACCCAGGCGTGGCAGGGGGGCTCGACAGCGCCCCCTGGAACGGGGTCCGAAAACTTGGTCCATAAATCAAACAGGCTTTACCCGATTTGCTTCAAACTTGATGTGTATAATGTAGACACACGCCAGATGTAGACCTGTGAAAGGATTGTTGATATCTTAGATGCTGTTGCCGTGACAACGCATCAAACTTTAATATTCTTTTTGGATACTTTTGAGACTCTCAGCGCACTTTTGGGGCCCTTAACATGCTCAAAAACTCTTGAAACTTTGCACACGGGTCAGAACCCGCGGCCATCAGGGCCGGGCTGAAGCTGGTACCCGGGCGTGGCAGGGGGGCTCGACAGCGCCCCCTGGAACAGGGTCCGAAAACTTGGTCCATAAATCAAACACGCTTGAATGTAATAATATGAAACTCGGTACACATATAGATCTCATCGATTCATATATCCTTTGTACTTTTACTTTTTACCCCAGCCCAACAGGAAGTCGGCTATTATGGTTTGTTTGGAAGCGTATGCCCCTGGAATTCGATATACTCCTCCTAGAGAATTCAACCAATCGCCACGAAACTCGGTCAGCATGAAGTCAAGACATTGAGGATGAAAAGTTGCCAGGGGATTTTTGATATCTCGAACGGTTTGGCCGTGGCGAGGAAACGAATTTATGGCGAATAAAGGAAACAGGAAGTGTGTTATAACTTCTGCATACATTAACTGATCTTGATGAAACTTCAGCAGTGTGTTCGCTGTAAGAGTCCGATCACATGGATGTGACTATTGTGAGTCAAAGTTATAGCGCCACCAACTGGCAGCAGGAAGTGTGTCACTTCCTAAAGGCTTTGAAATCACCCTCTTATTTTTACCCAATTTGCTTCAAACTTTATGTGTATAATGTAGACACACGGCAGATGTAGACCTGAGAAAGGATTATTGATATCTTAGATACTGTTGCCGTGGCAACGCATCAAACTTTATTATTCTTTGTTGATGCTTTTGAGACTCTTAACATACTTGAAATTGCATGAAACCCGACAGACACATCACATTTATTAGACAGTAGACATGTGCAGAGTTTCAGAAACGGGCATGGTGAGAGCAATTAGAGAATAATGTTTAAGTTTAAAAACAGCCAGAATGGTTGTTTAGTCGAAAAATTTTTTTTTCCAAATCATACATAGTGTTATACTGCCCTCTTGTGTTCAAAATCAGGTAAAAAGCGAAAGTAAAATAAGGACGTCTGCACAATTCATTAATAATGGTGCAGAGTAGAGTGAGCTTTTTCAATTAATTCCTATGGAAGTAGGAATGAACTAAACAACGTTCGCTCTGTTCTGCTCGTCCCTCACCGTGCGCGCGCAGAGTTATGAATGCCCGTGCAGCCGTGAGCATTTTAGTTTCATTTTAAAATTAGCGCCATTTCGGGGGACGTATTACTTTAATTTATTTAACAAAAACACAATGTTGTGTTTTATTGCGAGTGTACACAAATATAAGTAAACACTTTGACGTTTGAATTATGTCCTGTATGAAGAAAATGACGGAGTATGTTTCACTGTTCAATCGCGCTGAGCCACCCTAACCCACACACACACACACACACAAACACACACACACACACACACACACAATAATAAAACATTCAACCTAACATATACAAATTACACTGCTATGTTGAAATAGTCAGTAGTACAATTTGTATCATTCACAGTAAGCACCGCTCCACTGTGATTTTTCCAAGCACATTTTTGCACAAGTGAAGAGGATGATTTTTTCCGTCGATATTGGAACGTGAGTGAAGTACAAAGCCTGTAATAAAGAATAGTTTAGCATCCAAATACATCGCAAATGTTGCAACATTTAGATTCTAAAGAGAGATTTACGTGAGCCTAACACCACTTACTTTTACTTTTGTTTTAAATTATTTCGTTTTGGCTTTATTATAGTTATTTTTTTATTCGTGTTCTGTTCTGAATATCATTAAATTTAAAGGATTTGTTGTGGAATATTTTGAGTGTATAATCAAATAACACTAAACCGTCACTAGGTGTCGCCAGGCGACCGTCTTAATGAGCGGGTCATTGATTCATTCGTTCAAACGATTCGTTTGAACGACTGAGTCATTCATGAATGAGACAGATGTTTATGGATCGGTCATTGAATCTTTGAGTCAACCAATTTGTTCAAAATGCTGAATCATTCAGTAATGAGAAAACACGTTGCTGTGAGATGCAATGGTTCTGCTGTGATCTTTGTTTAACTATTTTCGCTGCTGAAACAGAAGAACAGTCAATATTGCATCTAAAATGTAAGTGACTTGACACGTGTGTGTGTGTGTGTGTGTGTGTGTGTGTGTGTGTGTGTGTGTGTGTGTGTGCGTGTGAGTGCGTGCGTGCGTGCGTGCGTGCGTGTGTGTGTGTGTGTGTGTGTGTGCAATCAATCCCAGGTAAGAGGCATGAATAATGAGAATTGGACTTCTAGGAGTGAGGTTAATATTCCGGAGACGGTTCCCTCGGATTGTGAAAAGGAGGCGGCGCGGGAGTGGCCAGGCATTGCGCTACTTCTATTTCAAAGTTTAAAACAATGCTAATATCATTTTTTTGAACGATTTCATTACAAATGTTTATTTTATATATTTATAAAATATTATAAAATATAATAACTATGTTTTGTCCTATTAACAAAAGACAGGCAATGTACTATTAACAAATGTTAATAGTTTTTTAAAAGTTAAAATGATACTTTATGCATTTGTTTTGTGTCAGATGATTAACAATATAAATTAAACAAAGCTTAAAACAAACAAAATAATAAAACGAAAACAAAGCTTGAACATTTTATTTAATTAAAAAGCCTTTTTGAAATAAAATGTGTTTTTTTCCCTCTGAAATAGCAAAAGCATCGCACACTTAGCTGTACCTGCTCTAAATAAATAATAGTATTTAAATAAAAATACAAAATCGAAATAAATAAATTATATAAAACAAAATCAAATCAAAGAAAATAAATCTTATTAAAGTTATGCAGGCACACATTTAACAATAATTTTCAAGTGACAAATAAAATCAATCAAAATTCCTTACACATGGAGTTAATCCTGACGATTCCTGAGGCGCCTTTCCTCATGACACTCGCTTTTTTTTTCGAAGATATATTTTCTTTGGTTTGATTTTGTTTTTGTAATAATTTATTTTATTTAGTTCGATTTTGTATTTTTATTGAATTACTATTTTTTATTTAGAGCAGGTACAGCTAGTGTGTGATGCTTTTGCTATTTCAGAGGAAAACAATAATTTTATTTAATTAATAATTTTTGTTTCAGTCCACCATATAATTATGTTGTGTTTGATCTATGGAAAAAAGTTAGTTGTGAAATGGTTGAATATTAACAAAAGTTAATAGTTTTTTACAAGTTAGAATAATACGATATACATATATAAACAAGCCGGTGGCACCGCCACCCCGGTGCCTTTAGGGTTACTGTGCATGACGGGCAATATCGTAACTCCGCTTTGACCTTTGAGAAGATGTGTGCTATAGAGCTTGCATTGGTGTGGGCTCTGCAAAAGTGTGTGTGTGTGTGTGAGGCGTGATTGAACAATGTAGACATATATATATATATATAAAGGCACCGGGGTGGCGGTGCCACCGGCTTGTTTATATATATATATATATATATATATATATATATGAATATAGCTGCGAGCAGCGATGAAGGGCCAAAGCCGGCGGCACCGCCACTCCGGTGCCTTTAGGTAACTAAAGGCACCGGGGTTGCGGTGCCACCGGCTTGGGCCCGTAATCGCTGCTCGCAGCTATATTTATTATTATTATTATTATTATTATTATTTTACTACCTTTTGGGCACTTTTGGGGGCCTTAACGTGCTCGAAAACTCTTGAAACTTTGCACACATCTCAGAACCCGCGGCCATCAGGGCCGGGCTGAAGCTGGTACCCGGGCGTGGCAGGGGGGCTCGACAGCGCCCCCTGGAACGGGGTTTGAACACTTGGTCCATAAATCAAACACGCTTGCATGTAATAATATGAAACTCAGTACACATATAGATCTCATCGGTTCATATATACTTCATGCTCTTACTTTTTACCCCAGCCCAACAGGAAGTCGGCTATTAAGGGTTGTTTGGAAAACACATGCAATGGAATGTGAAATACTCCTCCTAGAGAATTCAAACACACGGCACGAAACTCGGTCAGCATGAAGTCAAGACACTGAGGATGAAAAATTGCCAGGGGATTTTTGATATCTCGAACGGTTTGGCCGTGGCGAGTAAACGAAATTATGGCGAGAAACGTGAAACAGGAAGTGTGTTATAACTACTGCATACATTAACTAATCTTGATGAAACTTCAGCAGTGTGTTCGTTGTAAGAGCCCGATCACATGGATGTGACTATTGTGAGTCAAAGTTATAGCGCCACCAACTGGCAGCAGGAAGTGTGTCACTTTCAAAATGCTTTTAAATCACCCTCTTATTTTTACCCGATTTGCTTCAAACTTCATGTGCATAATGTAGACACACGCCAGATGTAGACCTGTGAAAGGATTATTGATATCTTAGATACTGTTGCCATGGCAATGCATCAAACATTAATATTCCTTTTTTTAAGCTTTTTCATGCTTTTTTATGCTTTCGGGCACTTTTGGGGTTCTTAACGTGCTCGAAAACTCTTGAAACTTTGCACACGGGACAAAACCCGAGGCCATCAGGGCCAGGCTGAAGCTGGTACCCGGGCGTGGCAGGGGGGCTCGACAGCGCCCCCTTGAACGGGTCAGACAATTTGGTCCATATATCCAACACGCTTTACCCTATTTGCTTCAAACTTGATGTGTATAATGTAGACACAAGCCAGATGTAGACCTGTGAAAGGATTGTTGATATCTTAGATGCTGTTGCTGTGACAACGCATCAAACTTTAATATTCTTTTTGGATACTTTTGAGATTCTTAGCGCACTTTTGGGGCCCTTAACATGCTCAAAAACTCTTGAAACTTTGCACACGGGTCAGAAACCGCGGCCATCAGGGCCGGGCTGAAGCTGGTACCCGGTCGTGGCAGGGGGGCTCGACAGCGCCCCCTGGAACGGGGTCCGAAAACTTGGTCCATAAATCAAACAGTTTTTACCCGATTTGCTTCAAACTTGATGTGTATAATGTAGACACACGCCAGATGTAGACCTGTGAAAGGATTGTTGATATCTTAGATGCTGTTGCCGTGACAACGCATCAAACTTTAATATTCTTTTTGGATACTTTTGAGACTCTCAGCGCACTTTTGGGGCCCTTAACATGCTCAAAAACTCTTGAAACTTTGCACACGGGTCAGAACCCGCGGCCATCAGGGCCGGGCTGAAGCTGGTACCCGGGCGTGGCAGGGGGGCTCGACAGCGCCCCCTGGAACAGGGTCCGAAAACTTGGTCCATAAATCAAACACGCTTGAATGTAATAATATGAAACTCGGTACACATATAGATCTCATCGATTCATATATCCTTTGTACTTTTACTTTTTACCCCAGCCCAACAGGAAGTCGGCTATTATGGTTTGTTTGGAAGCGTATGCCCCTGGAATTCGATATACTCCTCCTAGAGAATTCAACCAATCGCCACGAAACTCGGTCAGCATGAAGTCAAGACATTGAGGATGAAAAGTTGCCAGGGGATTTTTGATATCTCGAACGGTTTGGCCGTGGCGAGGAAACGAATTTATGGCGAATAAAGGAAACAGGAAGTGTGTTATAACTTCTGCATACATTAACTGATCTTGATGAAACTTCAGCAGTGTGTTCGCTGTAAGAGTCCGATCACATGGATGTGACTATTGTGAGTCAAAGTTATAGCGCCACCAACTGGCAGCAGGAAGTGTGTCACTTCCTAAAGGCTTTGAAATCACCCTCTTATTTTTACCCAATTTGCTTCAAACTTTATGTGTATAATGTAGACACACGGCAGATGTAGACCTGAGAAAGGATTATTGATATCTTAGATACTGTTGCCGTGGCAACGCATCAAACTTTATTATTCTTTGTTGATGCTTTTGAGACTCTTAACATACTTGAAATTGCATGAAACCCGACAGACACATCACATTTATTAGACAGTAGACATGTGCAGAGTTTCAGAAACGGGCGTGGTGAGGGGCTCAGTAGCGCCACCTTTTGTCAAAAGTGGGGGGATTGATTTTATCTACAGTAATAAAAATCGGTATGTGTATTGTTCTCCTCCAGCCAGACAACTTTCTAATTTACACTCAATAGCTCCAACCAACAGGAAGTCAGATATTTTGGTTTGAAAATTGTCATTTTATGTCTCTCTCTCTCTGAGCCTACGTCTATGTGTGTGTGTGTGTGTGTCTGTGAGTGTGGGGAGGGGGAGGGGGGCTAGATTAACCATTTGACTGCTGTGTGGTTTGGCCTGCATTAAAAAAGAAAAAAAAATGTCTTACGCCTTGTATTTTTTAAATAAGTTGTATTAATAAGTAAAGGCATATAACCAGTTGAATTGTAGTGCATTGAAAATAGTTTTATATAATTAGTTTATTAATTAAATTAACTTGGTCAGAAAATTTGGTCCATAAATCAAACACACTTGCATGTAATATTATGAAACTCTGTACACATATAGATCTCATCGGGCCAAACAACTTTAAGCCAGCCCAACAGGAAGTGGGCTATTTTGGTCTTAATGTGGATGTTTTGCAAAACCAGGCTCTACATTTTTACCCACTCCTCTTAAGTGGTTTATTTTATTCCCACCAAACTTTTTCAACATGATGAAAATACATTAAAGAAGCATAATTGTGAATATCTATTGAATATCTCTAATTGTTTTGCTATGGCGAGGGATTAAAGTCATGTAAAAAAAAATAAACACTAAAAGCCTCATATCTTCTAAAAATTTAATTATACACCATTTATTTCTAGATAAAATTATACAAATATCAGAACTAAACCCATTTTATTCTTGTTTTCAATTTAAGAATAATGTACAAGTTTAAAAACAGCCAGGATGCACTATTCAGTTAAAAAATAAATATATCAAATAATACATAGGGCTATACTGCCCTCTTGTGTTCAAAATCAGGTAGGCCTGTTGTATTTAAATATAGGTAGCTGCTATGTGACTCCGAGAATTTTTTCTCACCGGTTATTTGACGTGTAACACCGGGGGCTTTTATATCGCTAAGTTAAAAGTGAAAGTAAAGTAAGGACATTTATAGTGGTGGCGCTCACAGTGCGCTCGAATGAATTTCTATGGAAGTAGAAATGAAAAAACGTTCGCTCTGTTTTGCTCGCTCGTCGCCATGGACGCGCACCGTAATGAATGCCACTGCAGCCGCATACTTTTTAGTGTCACTTTAAAATTAGTGCAATATCGGGGGCCAATTGCTTGAATTGTGAGTTCAATAGTCTATTATTTTTCACGGAAAACACAACAACAAAAGAGTACAATGATAGATTCGCTTAAATAGGCGCTTTTACATAAAATAGCCTATTCCGTCATCATCTTTTCAGTCAGCTCTTCACTCTCGTGATTAATGAAATTTGACTCCTGTTGCTGATATTTGCTGCAACTTTCGTTCTGCTCACAATTTAGTAAGCAAACACGCTTCAAATGTGTTTTTATTTTATTTTTGTGTGTATATATGTGTGTATATATATATATATAGCTTATGTTTCAAATATGAGTTAATTAACAATCGTTTGAAAGAATGATACTTTTAAACATATCACTAAGCCGTCATTAGGTGTCGCCAGGCGACCGTCTTAATGAGCGAGTCATTGATTCATTTGTTCGAACGATTCGTTCGAACGGCTGAGTCATTCATGAATGAGACAGATTATGGATTGGTCATTGAATCTTTGAGTCAACCGATTCGTTCAAAATGCTGAATCATTCAGTAATGAGAAAACACGTTGCTGTGAGATGCTCGATGGTTCTGCTGTGATCTTTGTTTAACTAGTTTCACTGCTGAAACAGAAAAAAGTCAATATTGCATATAAAATGTAAGTGATTTGACTTGTGTGTGTGTGTGTGTGTGTGTGTGTGTGTGTGTGTATGATTGTGTCTGTTACTTTTTGGATATATATCTTTTTATATAAAAAAAAATAGGCATACAACCCATATATTTTAAATGTATTGTTTGCTTTAAATTACATTAAGATTTGTATGTTTGGTAATTGAACCTGAATGAATTTTAAATGAATGTGCTATATTTCAGAGTTTTCCTTAAAATTTGACCTAACACTAACTTTATTCTCATCTGAATGATAGATTATTTATTTCTGTATAAAATAAAAAAGAGATTTTGGTTGGGTGACAGTTGTAGTTTACAGTTTGACAAAAGCACAATGTTGTGTTTTATTGCGATTGTTCACAAATATAAGTAAACACTTATGAGATAGATGTTTATGGATTGATTGGTCATTGAATCTTTGAGTCAACCGATTCGTTCAAAATGCTGAATCATTCAGTAATGAGAACGCGTTGCTGTGAGATGCGCGATGGTTCTGCTGTGATCTTTGTTTAACTATTTTCGCTGCTGAAACAGAAAAAAAGTCAATATTGCATCTAAAATGTAAGTGATTTGACTTGTGTGTGTGTGTGTGATTGTGTGTGTGATTGTGTTTGTTACAGTGATAAGAGTTTAACCCTTGTTAAACTTTAGACCTTGTCTTTTTGGATATATATCTTTTTATATTAAAAAATAGTCATACAACCCATATATTTTAAATGTATTGTTTGCTTTAAATTACATTAAGATTGTATGTTTGGTAATCGAACCTAAATGAATTTTACATGAATGTGCTATATTTCAGATCATATATTTGTTTTCCTTAAAATTTGAACTAACACTAACTTTATTCTCATCTGAATGATAGATTATTTATTTCTGTATAAAATAAAAACACCTTTGATTTTTCTTTTTTAATCAATGTAGAATGTGTAACTGAAAAAATAAACAGATTAGGGCTCTGTTTGATGACAAGAAATGAAAACCAATGCGATATGATGAATGTCCAAAAGATGGCTCCCACAGACTGTTTTTAAATAGGATTGTTTGATATTTTTTGCTTTTAAACTGTGTGTGTGTGTGTGTAAGAGATTTTGGTTGGGTGACAGTTGTAGTTTACAGTTTGACAAGAGTTTATAGTTCGACAAAAGCACAATGTTGTGTTTTATTGCGAGTGTACACAAATATAAGTAAACACTTTGCAGTTTGAATAATGTCCTGTATGAACAAAAGGACGGAGTATGTCTTTATGTCTACATTGTTCAATTACGCCACACACACACACACACACACACACACAAACACTATTTTTCTAATCAGATCAGGCAAGTAATATTCTGTCTTGTCTCTTAAAAAAACAATATATATATATTTATGTATATATATATATATATATATATATATATATATGTGTGTGTGTGTGTGTATATATATATATAAATATAGCTGCGAGCAGCGTGAAAGGGCCAAAGCCGGCGGCACCGCCACCCCGGTTATAGCGCCACCAACTGGCAGCAGGAAGTCTGTCACTTTCAAAAAGCTTTGAAATCACCTGATTGCTTCAAACTTCACTACTATGATGTAAACACACGGCAGATGTAGACCTGGATGTAGACCTGACCTTTCAGAAGGTTGCTCTCGCATACTTTGTGGTTGACATGTGCCCTCAATGCACACTTTTGCAGAGCCCACACTGATACAAGCTCTACAGCACACTTCTTTTCGACAGTCAAAGCAGGGTTACGTTTTTGCACGTCGTGCACAATAACCCTAAAGGCACCAGGGTGGCGGTGCCACCGGCTTTATATATATATATATATATATATATATAAATAAATATAGCTGCGAGCAGCGATGAAGGGCCAAAGCCGGTGGTACCGCCACCCCGGTGCCTTTAGGTAACTAAAGGCACCGGGGTTGCGGTGCCACCGGCTTGGGCCCGTAATCGCTGCTCGCAGCTATATATATTTTTTTTTTTCTCCTCTTTTATTTTTCTTACGACTATTCGGGCACTTTTGGGGCTCTTAACGTGCACGAAAACTCTTGAAACTTTGCACGCGGGTCAGAACCCGCGGCCATCAGGGTCGGGGTGAAGATGGTACCCGGGCGTGGCAGGGGGGCTCGACAGCGCCCCCTGGAACGGGGTCCGAAAACTTGGTCCATAAATCAAACACGCTTGTATGTAAGAATATGAAACTCGGTACACATATAGATCTCATCGGTTCATATATACTTCATGCTCTTACTTTTTACCCCAGCCCAACAGGAAGTCGGCTATTTAGGGTTGTTTGTAAAACGCATGCAATGGAATTTAAAGTACTTCTCCTAGAGAATTCAAAGAAATGCCACGAAACTCGGTCAGCATGAAGTCAAGACATTGAGGATGAAAAATTGCGAGGGGATTTTTGATATCTCGAACGGTTCGGCCGTGGCGAGGAAACGAAATTATGGCGAGAAACGTGAAACAGGAAGTGTGTTATAACTTCAGCATACATTAACTGATCTTGATGAAACTTCAACAGTGTGTTCGCTGTAAGAGGCCGATCACATGGATGTGACTATTGTGAGTCAAAGTTATAGCGCCACCAACTGGCAGCAGGAAGTGTGTCACTTTCAAAATGCTTCGAAATCACCCTCTTATTTTAACCCAATTTGCTTCAAACTTCATCTGTATAATGTAAACATACGCCAGATGTAGACCTGTGAATGGATTCTTGATATCTTTGATTCTGTTGCCGTGGCAACACATCAAACTTTAAAATTCTTTTTTGATGCTTTTGAGACTCTTAGCATGCTTGAAATTGCATGAAACTCGACAGACATGTCACATATATTAGCCAGTAGACATGTGCAAAGTTTCAGAAACGGGCGTGGTGCAGGGACTCAGTAGCGCCACCTTTTGACAAAAGTGAGAGGGTTAGTTTCATAGTTTTACCTGCAATCTTAAAACTCGGTAGGCATATTGTTCAGATCAAGCCGGACAACTTTCTAATTTACAGATTTTGGTTCCGAACAACAGGAAGTCAGATATTTTGGTTTGAATGGGATGTTTTGGAGTAATCTCTGTCCCTCTCTCCCTCTCTCTGCATACCTCTGTGTCTGTGGGGGAGGGGGATGTGTCTGTTTGAGTGACAAAGCTTTTAATTATTGTTGATCAAGGTTTCGGGGGCTTTTGGGGCCCTTAACATCCTCTAAAACTCTTGAAACTTTGCACACGGGTCAGAACCCGTGGCCATCAGGGCCGGACTGAAGCTGGTACCCGGGCGTGGCAGGGCGGACCGACAGCGCCCCCTGGACTGGGATTCGAACACTTGTCCATAAATCAAAGACACTTGCATGTAATAATATGAAACTCAGTACACTTATAGATCTCATTGGGTTGAACAACTTTCGTGCTCTAAGTTTTACGACATCCCAACAGGAAGCCGGCTATCATGGTTTGTTTGGAAACGCATACCCCTGAAATTCTATTTAATTCTCCTTGGGAATTGATCGGATTTCAAGCAAACTCGGTCAGCATGACGTCAAGACATTGATGATGCTAAATTCCGGAGGGATTTTTGATATCTCGAACGGTTTGGCCGTGGTGAGGAAATTAATTTTATGACTAAAAAAGGACACATAAAGTGTGTTATAACTTTGCTCGTTTTACCTACAGTTACAAAACTTGCCACGCATATTGTTCTCATCAAGCCAATCGACTTTCTAATTTAAAGTCATTAGCTCAGAGCAACAGAAAGTCAGATATTGTAGTTTGAATAGATTTCTTGTCCCCCTGCCATTCTGTTTGTGTGTGTCTGTGTGGGGAGGGGGGAGGGGGGGGGGGGGCTCTTTGAGTGATAGTTTAGTTTAAACACCAACTCATACATAGGGCTATACTGCCCTCTTGTGTTCAAAATTATATACATATTTAGTATGTGACTGAGGATCGAGAGCTTTTAAATACGGACGTCCACATTGATAATGGTGGCGCTTGCAGAGCGGTCGAATGAATAAATTAACTAAACGTTCGCTCAGCTCTGCTCGCTCGTCGCCATGGACGTGCACCGTTATGAATGCCAGTGCAGCCGCATACTTTTTAGTGTCACTTTAAAATTAGTGCAATATTGGAGGCCGATTGCTTGAATTGTGAGTTCAATAGTCTATTATTTTTCACGGAAAACACAACAACAAAAGAGTACAATGACAGATTCGCTTAAATAGGCGCTTTTACATAAAATAGCCTATTCCGTCATCATCTTTTCAGTCAGCTCTTCACTCTCGTGATTAATGAAATTTGACTCCTGTTGCTGATATTTGCTGCAACTTTCGTTCAGCTCACAATTTAGTAAGCAAACACGTTTCAAATGTGTTTTTATTTTATTTTTGCGTATATATATGTGTGTGTATAATATATATATATATAGGCCCTATATATATATATATATATATATATATAGCTTATGTTTCAAATATGAGTTAATTAACAATCGTTTGAAAGAATGATACTTTTAAACATATCACTAAACCGTCATTAGGTGTCGCCAGGCGACCGTCTTAATGAGCGAGTCATTGATTCATTTGTTCGAACGATTCGTTCGAACGGCTGAGTCATTCATGAATGAGACAGATTATGGATTGGTCATTGAATCTTTCAGTCAACCGATTCGTTCAAAATGCTGAATCATTCAGTAATGAGAAAACACGTTGCTGTGAGATGCGCAATGGTTCTGCTGTGATCTTTGTTTAACTAGTTTCACTGCTGAAACAGAAAAAAGTCAATATTGCATATAAAATGTAAGTGATTTGACGTGTGTGTGAGAGAGATTGTGTCTGTTACAGTGACAAGAGTTTAACCCTTGTTAAACTTTAGACCTTGTCTTTTTGGATATATATCTTTTTATATTAAAAAATAGTCATACAACCCATATATTTTAAATGTATTGTTTGCTTTAAATTACATTAAGATTGTATGTTTGGTAATCGAACCTAAATGAATTTTACATGAATGTGCTATATTTCAGATCATATATTTGTTTTCCTTAAAATTTGAACTAACACTAACTTTATTCTCATCTGAATGATAGATTATTTATTTCTGTATAAAATAAAAACACCTTTGATTTTTCTTTTTTAATCAATGTAGAATGTGTAACTGAAAAAATAAACAGATTAGGGCTATGTTTGATGACAAGAAATGAAAACCAATGCGATATGATGAATGTCCAAAAGATGGCTCCCACAGACTGTTTTTAAATAGGATTGTTTGATATTTTTTGCTTTTAAACTGTGTGTGTGTGTGTGTGTGTGTGTGTGTGTGTGTGTGTGTAAGAGATTTTGGTTGGGTGACAGTTGTAGTTTACAGTTTGACAAGAGTTTATAGTTTGACAAAAGCACAATGTTGTGTTTTATTGCGAGTGTACACAAATATAAGTAAACACTTTGCAGTTTGAATAATGTCCTGTATGAACAAAAGGACGGAGTATGTCTTTATGTCTACATTGTTCAATTACGCCACACACACACACACACACACACACACACACACACACACACACACAAACACTATTTTTCTAATCAGATCAGGCAAGTAATATTCTGTCTTGTCTCTTAAAAAAACAATATATATATATTTATGTATATATATATATATATATATATGTGTGTGTGTGTATATATATATATAAATATAGCTGCGAGCAGCGATGAAAGGGCCAAAGCCGGCGGCACCGCCACCCCGGTTATAGCGCCACCAACTGGCAGCAGGAAGTCTGTCACTTTCAAAAAGCTTTGAAATCACCTGATTGCTTCAAACTTCACTACTATGATGTAAACACACGGCAGATGTAGACCTGGATGTAGACCTGACCTTTCAGAAGGTTGCTCTCGCATACTTTGTGGTTGACATGTGCCCTCAATGCACACTTTTGCAGAGCCCACACTGATACAAGCTCTACAGCACACTTCTTTTCGACAGTCAAAGCAGGGTTACGTTTTTGCACGTCGTGCACAATAACCCTAAAGGCACCAGGGTGGCGGTGCCACCGGCTTTATATATATATATATATATATATAAATAAATATAGCTGCGAGCAGCGATGAAGGGCCAAAGCCGGTGGTACCGCCACCCCGGTGCCTTTAGGTAACTAAAGGCACCGGGGTTGCGGTGCCACCGGCTTGGGCCCGTAATCGCTGCTCGCAGCTATATTTATTATTATTATTTTACTACCTTTTGGGCACTTTTGGGGCCCTTAACGTGCTCAAAAACTCTTGAAACTTTGCACACGGGTCAGAACCCGCGGCCATCAGGGCCGGGCTGAAGCTGGTACCCGGGCGTGGCAGGGGGGCTCGACAGCGCCCCCTGGAACGCGGTCCGAAAACTTGGTCCATAAATCAAACACGCTTGCATGGAATAATATGAAACTCGGTACACTTATAGATCTCATCGGCTCATATATACTTCATGCTCTGATTTTTTACCCCAGCCCGACAGGAAGTCGGCTATTTAGGGTTGTTTGGAAAACACATGCAATGGAATGTGAAATACTCCTCCTAGAGAATTCAAACACACGGCACGAAACTCGGTCAGCATGAAGTCAAGACACTGAGGATGAAAAATTGCCAGGGGATTTTTGATATCTCGAACGCTTTGGCCGTGGCGAGGAAACGAATTTATGGCGAGAAACAAGAAACAGGAAGTGTGTTATAACTTCTGCATACATTAACTGATCTTGATGAAACTTCAGCAGTGTGTTCGTTGTAAGAGGCCGATCACATGGATGTGACTATTGTGAGTCAAAGTTATAGCGCCACCAACTGGCAGCAGGAAGTGTGTCACTTTCAAAATGCTTTGAAATCACCCTCTTATTTTTACCTGATTTGCTTCAAACTTCATCTGTATAATGTAAAAACACGGCAGATGTAGACCTGTGAAAGGATTGTTTAATATCTAAGATAATGTTGCCATGGCAACGCATCAAACTTTAATATTCTTTTTTGATGCTTTTGAGACTCTTAGCATGCTTGAAATTGCATGAAACTCGACAGACACATCTCATTTATTAGCTATTAGACACGTGCAAAGTTTCAGAAACGGGCGTGGTGAGGGGCTCAGTAGCGCCACCTTTAGTCAAAAATGGGGTATTAGTTTTACCTACAGTAACAAAAATCGGTATGGATATTCGTCTCCTCGAGCCGGACAACTTTCTAATTGACAGTCATTAGCTCCGAACAACACAAAGTCAGATATTTTGGTTTGAATATGATTTTCAGGAGAATTTTCTCCCTCTGTCTCTGTGTGTGTGGGGGTTGGGGAATTTGACTATTATTTTAATGGTGTTCAAGGTTTCAGGGGCTTTTGGGGCCCTTAACGTGCTTGAAAACTCTTGAAACTTTGCACACAGGTCAGCGCCCACAGCCATCAGGCCCGGGCTGAAGCTGGTATCCGGGCGTGGCAAGGGGGCTCAACAGCGCCCCCTTGAACGGGGTCCCCAAAACTTGGTCCATAGATCAAACACGCTTGCATGAATTAATCTGAAACTCAATACACATACAGATCTCATCGGGCCGAACAACCTACCCTCGGTCAAGTTTTACGCCAGCCCAACAGGAAGTCGGCTATTATGGGTTGTTTGGAGAACGCTTGCTCAGGAATTTGAAGTACTTCTCCTAGAGATTGCATCCGTTTACCGCCAAACTCGGTCAGCTTGAAGTCCACACATTGAAGATGCTAAATTGCGGACGGATTTTTGATATCTCGAACGGTTTGGCCGTGGCGAGGAAACGAATTTATGGCGAGAAAAGAGAAACACGAAGTGTTATAACTTCTGCATACATTAACTGATCTTAATGAAACTTCAGCAGTGTGTTCGTGGTAAGAGGCCAATCAGATGGATGTAACTATTGTGAGTCAAAGTTATAGCGCCACCAACTGGTAGCAGGAAGTGTGTCACTTTCTAAATGCTTTTGACAAAAGTGGGGGGGTTAGTTTTATCTACAGTAACAAAACTCGATATGTATATTGTACTCTTCGAGCCGGACAACTTTCTAATTTACCGTAATTAGCTACGACCAACAGGAAGTTAGATATTTTGGTTTGAAAATTGTCATCTTATGTGTCTCTCTCTGAGCCTACGTCTCTGTGTGTGTGTGTGTGTGTGTCTGTGAGTGTGGGGAGAGGGGGGGGGGGGGGGAGGGGGCTAGATTAACCATTTCACTGCTGTGTGGTTTTGCCTGCATTAAAAAGGAAAATAAATGGCTTTTTAAATAGGTTTTATTAATAAGTAAAGGCATATAACCAAATTAATTGTAGTGCATTGAAAATAGTTTTATATAATTAGTTTATTAATTAAATTAACTTGGTCCATAAACTTGGTCTGAAAATTTGGTCCATAAATCAAACACACTTGCATGTAATATTATGAAACTCGGTATATAGATCTCATCGGGCCAAACAACTTTAAAGGTTCTCTAAGCGATCCTGGGTGACATCACTTCTTGTTGACGTTCGAACTTTTGTCAAACAAAACGGAGGCTAGCTAGACCCTCCCTCCTCCTCATCCGCACACTAACCCCCCAAACCCCGCCCCCAAACCCTTCTTGTCGGTCATTGGCTGGAACAGTTTGTTATGTTTCGGGGAGCGGGTCGCCGCAGTTTGCTTTTGTTGCTGTTTATGGAGCCTGGGCTGTCTACAGAGATCGCGTTTCTTTACAGTGTGTTCAGGGGACAGGCAGCCAGTGGATAGTGAGGAGATGTTTGCTGTATGTGACAAAAAATGTTTTGGCCTAAAAAACGCGTGACATCGCTTAGAGCACCTTTAAGCCAGCCCAAAAGGAAGTGGGATTTTGGTCTGAATGTGAATGTTTTGCAAAACCAGCCTCTACATTTTTACCCACTCCTCTTAAGTGGTTTATTCTATTCCCACCAAACTTTTTTAACATGATGAAAATACATTAAAGAAGCATAATTGTGAATATCTATTGAATATCTCAAATTGTTTTGCTATGGCGAGGGATTAAAATCATGTCAAAAAAATAAACACTAAAAGCCTCATATCTTTTAAAAATTTAATTATACACCATTTATTTCTAGATACAATTATAGAAATAACAGAACTAAACCCATTTTATTCTTGTTTTCAATTTAAGAATAATGTAAAAGTTTAAAAACAGCCAGGATTCACTATTCAGTCAAAAAATAAATATATCAAGTAATACATAGGGCTATACTGCCCTCTTGTGTTCAAAATCAGGTAGGCCTATTGTATTTAAATATATTAGGTAGCCTATGTGACTCCGAGAACATTTTCTCACCGGTTATTTGACGTGTAACACCGCCGGGGGGCTTTTAAATCGCTAAGTTAAAAGTGAAAGTAAAGTAAGGACGTCCGCACGGATATTTATAGTGGTGGCGCTCGCAGTGCGCTCGAATGAATTTCTATGGAAGTAGAAATGAAAAAAAGTTCGCTCTGTTTTGCTCGCTTGTCGGACGTGCACCGTTATGAATGCCAGTGCAGCCACATACTTTTTAGTGTCACCAAAGAGTATAGAAGAACAAGAGGCGAAGCTCTGATGCTTTTTTGGTAACAGCTAACCGCTTCGGTAGCGCGGCCGCCATTTTGGGGTGAAAATTCCAACTGGAGTGACTGAACAACAACACAGATAACAGTTTTTTGAGGTAGTTTTTTCTTGCATTAGTGAGTATTTCCATTTTATGCAACTTTACACATCTACTATTATTAGTTACCAACTCCACTAGGCCTGAAATATATTTTGTACGTTTTAATCCCCTGGATCATGCTACAAACATGATGACCTTAACATGATGCATTGCTGTGTCCGTTATCATATAATTGCCACTTTGGACAGTGGCTGTGTTTTTTTTGTTTACATAGGCTTGCATGAATGAGACAGTGGATGTTTATGGATTGGTCATTGACTCTGAGTAAATCGATTCGTTTTAAAATGCTGAATCATTTGTGTCTCTTACAGCGACAAGAGTTTAACCCTTGTTCAAGTTTAAGGCCTTGTCTTTTTGGATATATATATTTTTTTTAAATTCCAAAATATGCATACAACCCATATATTTTAAATGTATTGTTTGCTTTAAATTAAATTAAGATTGTATGTTCATCTGAATTATAAATAATTTATTCCTGTATAAAATAAAAACACATTTGAACTTTCTTTCTTAATCAATGTAGAATGTGTAATTGAAAAATAAACAGATTAGGGCTCCGAAGACAATAAATGAAAATCAATGCGATATGGTGAATGTCCAAAAGATGGCTCCCACAGACTGTTTTTAAATGAGGTTGGATAAATATGTTTTGCTTTTAGACAGTGTGTGCGTGTGATTTTAGTTGGGTGACAGTTGTAGGTTACAGTTTGACAGGAGTTTACAGTTTGACAAAAGCACTTTGTTGTGTTTTATTGCGACTGTACACACATATAAGTAAACAATTTGCAATTTGAATGATGTCCTCTATGAACAAAATGACAGAGTATGTTTTTATGTGTAACAATGTTCAATCTCACACACACACACACACACACACACACACACACACACACACACACACACACACACACACACACACACACACACACACACACACACACACACACATATTGCATCATTGCAATCTTGACATCGCAGCCTGTTCATTATAGCCTTAATAATATATAATGATAAAATAGTCAACCTAACATTACCTAACACTAGTGCCTATTCTTTAGATACTAGTGCTTATTCTTTAGATATTCTTTTGAATACGTATTAGTAGCTAATGAATAAGTACTGGTATCTATTTAATAGGTACTAGTATCTAATGACTTAGTACTAGTATTTATTGAATAAATACTAGTATCTATTAATAGGTACTAGTATCTAAAAGGTCATTTTCTCTCTCTCTCTCTCTCTCTCTCTCTCTCTCTCTCTCTCTCTGAGCCAATATATGGCAAGCCGTTTTAACATTTAATCATTTTAACCTACTAGTCTCTATTTTCATGCTACTAGTACTTATTTTTTAGATACTAGTATCTATTCCATTAAGTACTAGTACTTATTCATTAGCGACTAGTGCTTATTCTGTTTAGAATATTCAAAGTGCTTATTAAATTTTTATGCTTATTTATATTTTCAGAGCAGAAAATCCGATTTTTCTGCTTATTCAATATTGCATCTAAAATGTAAGTGACTTGACGTGTGTGTGTGTGTGTGTGTGTGTGTGTGTGTGTGAGAGAGAGAGAGAGATTGTGTCTGTTACAGTGACAAGAGTTTAACCCTTTAAGGCCTTGTCTTTTTGGATATATATCTTTTTTTATTACAAAATGTGCATACAACCCATATATTTTAAATGTATTGTTTGCTTTAAATTAAATTAAGATTGTATGCTTGGTAATTTAACCTAAATAAATTTAAAATGAATGTGCTATATTTCAGATTAATATAGCCTATTTGTTTTCCTTCATTTTAATCAACACTAACTTTATTCTCATCTGAATTATAAATAACTTATTTCTGTATAAAATAAAAAATCCCGAATAATCCAGACCAACCAGAGCGCACTATTTCTACAACATCATCAGTGCTGAAGCGGAACTACCAGAGCCGTTCGGCAGATAGCGAGCAGATATTTTGATATTTTGTGTCACGTTGTGCACAATAACCCTAAAGGCACCAGGGTGGCGGTGCCACCGGCTTTATATATATATATATATATATATATATATATATAAATATAGCTGCGAGCAGCGATGAAGGGCCAAAGCCGGCGGCACCGCCACCCCGGTGCCTTTAGGTAACTAAAGGCACCGGGGTTGCGGTGGCACCGGCTTGGGCCCGTAATCGCTGCTCGCAGCTATATTTTTTTTTTTTTTCCCTCTTTTATTTTTCTTACGACTATTCGGGCACTTTTGGGGCTCTTAACGTGCACGAAAACTCTTGAAACTTTGCACGCGGGTCAGAACCCGCGGCCATCAGGGTCGGGGTGAAGATGGTACCCGGGCGTGGCAGGGGGGCTCGACAGCGCCCCCTGGAACGGGGTCCGAAAACTTGGTCCATAAATCAAACACGCTTGTATGTAAGAATATGAAACTCGGTACACATATAGATCTCATCGGTTCATATATACTTCATGCTCTTACTTTTTACCCCAGCCCAACAGGAAGTCGGCTATTTAGGGTTGTTTGTAAAACGCATGCAATGGAATTTAAAGTACTTCTCCTAGAGAATTCAAAGAAATGCCACGAAACTCGGTCAGCATGAAGTCAAGACATTGAGGATGAAAAATTGCGAGGGGATTTTTGATATCTCGAACGGTTTGGCCGTGGCGAGGAAACGAAATTATGGCGAGAAACGTGAAACAGGAAGTGTGTTATAACTTCTGCATACATTAACTGATCTTGATAAAACTTCAGCAGTGTGTTCGCTGTAAGAGGCCGATCACATGGATGTGACTATTGTGAGGCAAAGTTATAGCGCCACCAACTGGCAGCAGGAAGTGTGTCACTTTCAAAATGCTTCGAAATCACCCTCTTATTTTAACCCAATTTGTTTCAAACTTCATCTGTATAATGTAAACATACGCCAGATGTAGACCTGTGAATGGATTCTTGATATCTTTGATACTGTTGCCGTGGCAACACATCAAACTTTAAAATTCTTTTTTGATGCTTTTGAGACTCTTAGCATGCTTGAAATTGCATGAAACTCGACAGACATGTCACATATATTAGCCAGTAGATATGTGCAAAGTTTCAGGAACGGGCGTGGTGCAGGGACTCAGTAGCGCCACCTTTTGACAAAAGTGAGAGGGTTAGTTTCATAGTTTTACCTGCAATCTTAAAACTCGGTAGGCATATTGTTCAGATCAAGCCGGACAACTTTCTAATTTACAGATTTTGGTTCCGAACAACAGGAAGTCAGATATTTTGGTTTAAATGGGATGTTTTGGAGTAATCTCTGTCCCTCTCTCCCTCTCTCTGCATACCTCTGTGTCTGTGGGGGGAGGGGGATGTGTCTGTTTGAGTGACAAAGCTTTTAATTAGGGCCCAAGCCTTGAAAAGGCGAAGGCCCTATTGTTTTCCTTAGGATTATTATTATTATTAGGGCCCAAGCCTTGAAAAGGCGAAGGCCCTATTGTTTTCCTTAGGATTATTTTTTTTTTTCTCCTCTTTTATTTTTCTTACGACTATTCGGGCACTTTTGGGGCTCTTAACGTGCACGAAAACTCTTGAAACTTTGCACGCGGGTCAGAACCCGCGGCCATCAGGGTTGGGGTGAAGCTGGTACCTGGGCGTGGCAGGGGGGCTCGACAGCGCCCCCTGGAACGGGGTCCGAAAACTTGGTCCATAAATCAAACACGCTTGTATGTAAGAATATGAAACTCGGTACACATATAGATCTCATCGGTTCATATATACTTCATGCTCTTACTTTTTACCCCAGCCCAACAGGAAGTCGGCTATTTAGGGTTGTTTGTAAAACGCATGCAATGGAATTTAAAGTACTTCTCCTAGAGAATTCAAAGAAATGCCACGAAACTCGGTCAGCATGAAGTCAAGACATTGAGGATGAAAAATTGCGAGGGGATTTTTGATATCTCGAACGGTTTGGCCGTGGCGAGGAAACGAAATTATGGCGAGAAACGTGAAACAGGAAGTGTGTTATAACTTCTTTATACATTAACTGATCTTGATGAAACTTCAGCAGTGTGTTTGTTGTAAGAGGCCGATCACATGGATGTGACTATTGTGAGTCAAAGTTATAGCGCCACCAACTGGCAGCAGGAAGTGTGTCACTTTCAAAATCCTTTGAAATCACCCTCTTATTTTTACCCGATTTGCTTCAAACTTTATGTGTATAATGTAAACACACGGCAGATGTAGACCTGTGAAAGGATTATTGATATCTTTGATACTGTTGCCGTGGCAACGCATCATACTTTAAAATTCTTTTAGGATGCTTTTGAGACTCTTAGCATGCTTGAAATTGCATGAAACTCGACAGACATGTCACATTTATTAGCCAGTAGACATGTGCAAAGTTTCAGGAACGGACGTGGTGCAGGGGCTCAGTAGCGCCACCTTTTGACAAAAGTGAGAGGGTTAGTTTCATAGTTTTACCTGCAATCATAAAACTCGGTAGGAATATTGTTCAGATCAAGCCGGACAACTTTCTAATTTACAGATTTTGGCTCCGAACAAAAGAAAGTCAGATATTTTGGTTTGAATGTGGATGTTTCGGAGTAATCTCTGTCACTCTCTCCCTCTCTCTGCGTACCTCTGTGTCTGTGGGGGAGGGGGATGTGTCTGTTTGAGTGAGAATGCTTTTAATTATTGTTGTTCAAGGTTTCGGGGGCTTTTGGGGCCCTTAACATCCTCTAAAACTCTTGAAACTTTGCACACGGGTCAGAACCCGCGGCCATCAGGGCCGGGTTGAAGCTGGTACCCGGGCGTGGCAGGGCGGCTCGACAGCGCCCCCTGGACTGGGATTCGAACACTTTTCCATAAGTCAAACACACTTGCATGTAATAATATGAAACTCGTTACACTTATAGATCTCATTGGGTTGAACAACTTTCGTGCTCTAAGTTTTACGACAGTCCAACAGGAAGCCGGCTATTATGGTTTGTTTGGAAAAGCATACCCCTGAAATTCGATTTAATTCTCCTTGGGAATTGATCGGATTCCAACCAAACTCGGTCAGCATGAAGTCAAGACATTGAGGATGCTAAATTCCAGACGGATTTTTGATATCTCGAACGGTTTGGCCGTGGCGAGGAAATGAATTTTATGACTAAAAAAGGACACATAAAGTGTGTTATAACTTTGCTCGTTTTACCTACAGTTACAAAACTTGCCACGGATATTGTTCTCATAAAGCCGATCAATTTTCTAATTTAAAGTCATTAGCTCTGAGCAACAGAAAGTCAGATATTGTAGTTTGAATGGATTTCTTGTGCCCCCTGCCATTCTCTCTGTGTGTGTATGTGCGTGTGTCTGTGTGGGGAGGGGAGCAGAGGGGAGGGGAGGGAGAGAGGGTTGGTGTCTGTGTTTATGTGTGTGTGTGTGTGTGTGGCTGGCTGTATGATTTTTCCTGCATTAAAGGATAAAGAAATCTCTAAGTCCTTGTCTTTTCGCATAACAATTTTTGTATTTTTTTTTAAATGACAAAATATGCATATAACCCCCATCTTTTAAATGTATAGTTTGCTTTAAATAAAAGTAAGATTGTTTTGGTAATTGAAGCTGAATGAATTTAAAATTCATCTGCTATATTTCAATATATTTGTTTTCCTTAAAATTTTAAAACACTAACCTCATTCTCATCTGAATTACAATTTTTTTTTTTCTGTATGAAATAATACTCTGACTAAAAACACTTTTGATGTTTCTTTTTTAATCAATGTAGAATGTGTAAGTAGAATGTGTAACTTAAAAATAAACAGATTAGAGCTCTGTTTGAGGACAATCCTGTGTGGGGAGGTGGCAGGGGGATTTATCTTTTGGGTGAGATTTAATTTAAATTATTGTTTTTCAATGTAGCATTCTAATCAGGTAAAGCAAGTAATATTCTCTGTATCTTTATATAAATATACACACATGGTGGTAATGGCGCAGTGGATAAAACACATGCCTTTGGTGTGAGAGACCCGGGTTCGAATCCACTGTGAGACACCAATGTGTCCCTGAGCAAGACACTTAACCCCTAGTTGATCCAGAGGTGTGCGACCTCTGACATATATGGCAATTGTAAGTCGCTTTGGATAAAAGCGTCAGCTAAATGAATGAATGTAAATGAATATGTGTGTGTGTGTGTATATATATATATATATATAGCTACAAGCAGCGATTACGGGCCCAAGCTGGTGGCACCGCAACCCCGGTTATAGCGCCACCAACTGGCAGCAGGAAGTGTGTCACTTTCAAAATGATTTGAAATCACCCTCTTATTTTTACCTGATTTGCTTCAAACTTCACTACTATAATGTAAACACACGGCAGATGTAGACCTGGATGTAGACCTGACCTTTCAGAAGGTTGCTCACGCATACTTTGTGATTGATATGTGCCCTCGATGCGCACTTTTGCAGAGCCCACACCAATGCAAGCTCTACAGCACACTTCTTTTCGACAGTCAAAGCAGGGTTACATTTTTTGGCACGTCGTGCACAATAACCCTAAAGGCACCAGGGTGGCGGTGCCACCGGCTTTATATATATATATATATATATATATATATATATATATATATATAAATATAGCTGCGAGCAGCGATGAAGGGCCCAAGCCGGCGGCACCGCCACCCCGGTGCCTTTAGGTAACTAAAGGCACCGGGGTTGCGGTGCCACCGGCTTGGGCCCGTAATCGCTGCTCGCAGCTATATTTATTATTATTATTATTATTCTTATTATTTTTCTGCTACCTTTTGGACACTTTTGGAGGCCTTAACATGCTCAAAAACTCCTGAAACTTTGCACACATGTCAGAACCCGCGGCCATCAGGGCCGGGCTGAAGATGGTACCCGGGCGTGGCAGGGGGGCTCGACAGCGCCCCCTGGAACGGGGTCCGAAAACATGGTCCATAAATCAAACACGCTTGCATGTAATAATATGAAACTCGGTACACATGTAGATCTCCTCGTTTCATATATACTTCACACTCTTACTTTTTACCCCAGCCCAACAGGAAGTCGGCTATTTAGGGTTGTTGGTAAAACACGCAATGGAATGTGAAATACTCCTCCTAGAGAATTCAAACAAACGGCACGAAACTCGGTCAGCATGAAGTCAAGACATTGAGGATGAAAGTTTGCGAGGGGATTTTTGATATCTCGAACGGTTTGGCCGTGGCGAGGAAACAAAATTATGGCGAGAAACGTGAAACAGGAAGTGTGTCATAACTACTGCATACATTAACTGATCTTGATGAAACTTCAACAGTGTGTTCGTTGTAAGAGCCCGATCACATGGATGTGACTATTGTGAGTCAAAGTTATAGCGCCACCAACTGGCAGCAGGAAGTGTGTCACTTCCTAAATGCTTTGAAATCACCCTCTTATTTTTACCCGATTTGCTTCAAACTTTATGTGTATAATGTAAACACACGGCAGATGTAGACCTGTGAAAGGATTATTGATATCTTAGATACTGTTGCCGTGGCAACACATCAAACTTTAATATTCTTGTTTGATGCTTTTGAGACTCTTAGCATGCTTGAAATTGCATGAAACTCGACAGACACAGGTATGCATATGGTTCAGATCAAGCCGGACAACTTTCTAATTAACTGTCATTAGCTCAGACCAAGAGGAAGTTAGATATTTTGGTTTGAAAGTGGATGTTTCTGAGAATTTTCTCTCCCTCTCCCTCTGACAGAGAGAATGCACCCTGCCATTCGTGTGTGTCTGTGTCTGTGTCTGTGTGGGGAGGGGGGGAGGGGCTCTTTTAGTTTAAACACAAAATTATACATAGGGCCATACTGCCCTCTTGTGTCCAAAATTATATTTATATATACATTATACATATATTTGGTATGTGACTGAGGACCGAGAGCTTTTAAATACGGGACATTGATAATGGCCACGTGCAGAGCGCTCGAGGGAATTCTTATGGAAGTAGGAATGAACTAAAAAACGTTCGCTCTGTTCTGCTCGCTCGTCGCCATGGACGCGCACCATTATGAATGCCAGTGCAGCCGCATACTTTTTAGTGTCACTTTAAAATTAGTGCAATAACGGGGCCGATTGCTTGAATTGTGAGTTCAATAGTCTATTATTTTTCACGGAAAACACAACAACAAAAGAGTACAATGATAGATTCGCTTAAATAGGGGCTTTTACATAAAATAGCCTATTCCGTCATCATCTTTTCAGTCAGCTCTTCACTCTCGTGATTAATGAAATTTGACTCCTGTTGCTGATATTTGCTTCAACTTTCGTTCCGCTCACAATTTAGTAAGCAAACACGCTTCAAATGTGTTTTTATTTTATTTTTGTGTATATATATGTGTGTGTATATATATGTGTGTATATATATATATATATATATATATATATATATATATATATATATATATATAGCTTATGTTTCAAATATGAGTTAATTAACAATCGTTGGAAAGAATGATACTTTTAATATCACTAAACCGTCATTAGGTGTCGCCAGGCGACCGTCTTAATGAGCGAGTCATTGATTCATTCGTTCAAACGATTCGTTCGAACGGCTGAGTCATTCATGAATGAGACAGATTATGGATTGGTCGTTGAATCTTTGAGTCAACCGATTCGTTCAAAATGCTGAATCATTCAGTAATGAGAACGCGTTGCTGTGAGATGCTCGATGGTTCTGCTGTGATCTTTGTTTAACTATTTTCGCTGCTGAAACAGAAAAAAAAGTCAATATTGCATCTAAAATGTAAGTGATTTGACGTGTGTGTGTGTGTGTGTGTGTGTGTGATTGTGTCTGTTACAGTGATTGTTTAACCCTTGTTAAAGTTTAGGCCTTGTCTTTTTGTATATATATCTTTTTATATAAAAAAAAATAGCATACAACCCATGTATTTTAAATGTATTGTTTGCTTTAAATTACATTGAGATTTGTATGTTTGGTAATTGAACCTGAATGAATTATAAATGAATATGCTATATTTCAGATCATATATTTGTTTTCCTTAAAATTTGAACTAACACTAACTTTATTCTCATCTGAATGATAGATTATTTATTTCTGTATAAAATAAAAACACATTTGATTTTTCTTTTTTAATCAATGTAGAATGTGTAACTGAAAAAATAAACAGATTAGGGCTCTGATCGAGGACAATAATGTCAAAAAAAGAATCAGGGCATGTCTCATATCTTTCTAAAATGTAATTATACACCATTTATTTTTATATAAAATTATACAAATATTAGAACTAAACCCATTTTATTCCTTTTTTTCAATTTAAGAATTATTTTTAAGTTTAAAAACAGCCAGAATGGTTGTTTAGTCAAAAATAATAATAATCCAAATCATATATAGTGCTATACTGCCCTCTTGTGTTCAAAATCAGGTAGGCCTATTGAATTTATATATATTTAATTTATATATTAGGGATGTTACTATGGGAATATTTTCCCACCGGTTAATCAACGTGTGATTGTGTAAACCAATTGTGTAAACCTCCCGCTGGGGGGTTTAAAAACACTAACTTGAAAGCGAAAGTATAATATGGACGTCCGCACGGACATTGAAATGGTGGCGCTCGAATGAATTCCTATGGAAGTAGAAATTAACTAAACGTTCGCTCTGTTCTGCTCGCTCGTCGCCATGGACGCGCACCATTATGAATGCCAGTGCAGCCGCATACTTTTTAGTGTCACTAAAATTAGTGCAATTTCGGGGGCCGATTGCTTGAATTGTGAGTTCAATAGTCTATTATTTTTCACGGAAAACACAACAATAAAAGAGTACAATGACAGATTCGCTTAAATAGGCGTTTTTACATAAAATAGCCTATTCCGTCATCATCTTTTCAGTCAGCTCTTCACTCTCGTGATTAATGAAATTTGACTCCTGTTGCTGATATTTGCTGCAACTTTCGTTCAGCTCACAATTTAGTAAGCAAACACGTTTCAAATGTGTTTTTATTTTATTTTTGTGTATGTGTGTGTATATGTATGTATATATATAAATATAGCTTATGTTTCAAATATGAGTTAATTAACAATCGTTGGAAAGAATGATACTTTTAAACATAACACTAAACCGTCATTAGGTGTCGCCAGGCGACCGTCTTAATGAGCGAGTCATTGATTCATTCGTTTGAACGACTGAGTCATTCATGAATGAGATAGATGTTTATGGATTGATTGGTCATTGAATCTTTGAGTCAACCGATTCGTTCAAAATGCTGAATCATTCAGTAATGAGAACGCGTTGCTGTGAGATGCGCGATGGTTCTGCTGTGATCTTTGTTTAACTATTTTCGCTGCTGAAACAGAAAAAAAGTCAATATTGCATGTAAAATGTAAGTGATTTGACTTGTGTGTGTGTGTGATTGTGTGTGTGATTGTGTCTGTTACAGTGACAAGAGTTTAACCCTTGTTAAACTTTAGGCCTTGTCTTTTTGGATATATATCTTTTTATATTAAAAAATAGTCATACAACCCATATATTTTAAATGTATTGTTTGCTTTAAATTACATTAAGATTGTATGTTTGGTAATTGAACCTGAATGAATTTTAAATGAATGTGCTATATTTCAGATCATATATTTGTTTTCCTTAAAATTTGAACTAACACTAACTTTATTCTCATCTGAATGATAGATTATTTATTTCTGTATAAAATAAAAACACATTTGATTTTTCTTTTTTAATCAATGTAGAATGTGTAACTGAAAAAAATAAACAGATTAGGGCTCTGTTTGATGACAAGAAATGAAAACCAATGCGATATGATGAATGTCCAAAAGATGGCTCCCACAGACTGTTTTTAAATAGGATTGTTTGATATTTTTTGCTTTTAAACTGTGTGTGTGTGTGTGTGTGTGTGTGTAAGAGATTTTGGTTGGGTGACAGTTGTAGTTTACAGTTTGACAAGAGTTTATAGCTTGACAAAAGCACAATGTTGTGTTTTATTGCAAGTGTACACAAATATAAGTAAACACTTTGCAGTTTGAATAATGTCCTGTATGAACAAAAGGACGGAGTATGTTTTTATGTCTACATTGTTCAATTACGCCACACACACACACACACACACACACACACACACACACACACACACACACACACACACACACACAAACACACACACACACACACACACACACACACACACACACACACACACACACACACACACACACACACACACACACACGTTGTGTTTTCATGTTTTATGGGGACTTTCCATAGACATAATGATTTTTATACGGTACAGACTGTATATTCTATTCCCTTACACTAACCCTATCCCTAAACCTACCCATCACAGGAAACATTCTGCATTTTTACATTTTCAAACAACATCACTTAGTATGATTTATAAGCTGATTTCCTCATGGGGACCAAAAAATGTCCCCACACGAACAAGGATTTCGGATATTGCCATCCTTGTGGGGACATTTTGTCCCCATAACGTAGGGTTTACCAGGCCACACACACACACACACACACACACACACACACACACACACACACACACACACACACACACACACACACACACAAACACTATTTTTCTAATCAGATCAGGCAAGTAATATTCTGTCTTGTCTCTTAAAAAAACAATATATATATATTTATGTATATATATATATATATATATATATATATATGTGTGTGTGTGTGTGTGTGTGTTTGTGTGTGTATATATATAAATATAGCTGCGAGCAGCGATGAAAGGGCCAAAGCCGGCGGCACCGCCACCCCGGTTATAGCGCCACCAACTGGCAGCAGGAAGTCTGTCACTTTCAAAAAGCTTTGAAATCACCTGATTGCTTCAAACTTCACTACTATGATGTAAACACACGGCAGATGTAGACCTGGATGTAGACCTGACCTTTCAGAAGGTTGCTCTCCCATACTTTGTGGTTGATATGTGCCCTCAATGCACACTTTTGCAGAGCCCACACTGATACAAGCTCTACAGCACACTTCTTTTCGACAGTCAAAGCAGGGTTACGTTTTTGCACGTCGTGCACAATAACCCTAAAGGCACCAGGGTGGCGGTGCCACCGGCTTTATATATATATATATATATATATATATATATATATATAAATATAGCTGCGAGCAGCGATGAAGGGCCAAAGCCGGTGGTACCGCCACCCCGGTGCCTTTAGGTAACTAAAGGCACCGGGGTTGCGGTGCCACCGGCTTGGGCCCGTAATCGCTGCTCGCAGCTATATTTATTATTATTATTATTAGGGCCCAAGCCCAAAGGGCGAAGGCCCTATTGTTTTCCTTAGGATTATTAGGGCCCAAGCCCAAAGGGCGAAGGCCCTATTGTTTTCCTTAGGATTATTTATTATTCTTCTTATTATTTTTCTGCTACCTTTTGGACACTTTTGGAGGCCTTAACATGCTCAAAAACTCCTGAAACTTTGCACACATGTCAGAACCCGCGGCCATCAGGGCCGGGCTGAAGATGGTACCCGGGCGTGGCAGGGGGGCTCGACAGCGCCCCCTGGAACGGGGTCCGAAAACATGGTCCATAAATCAAACACGCTTGCATGTAATAATATGAAACTCGGTACACATGTAGATCTCCTCGTTTCATATATACTTCACACTCTTACTTTTTACCCCAGCCCAACAGGAAGTCGGCTATTTAGGGTTGTTGGTAAAACACACGCAATGGAATGTGAAATACTCCTCCTAGAGAATTCAAACAAACGGCACGAAACTCGGTCAGCATGAAGTCAAGACATTGAGGATGAAAGTTTGCGAGGGGATTTTTGATATCTCGAACGGTTTGGCCGTGGCGAGGAAACAAAATTATGGCGAGAAACGTGAAACAGGAAGTGTGTCATAACTACTGCATACATTAACTGATCTTGATGAAACTTCAACAGTGTGTTCGTTGTAAGAGGCCGATCACATGGATGTGACTATTGTGAGTCAAAATTATAGCGCCACCAACTGGCAGCAGGAAGTGTGTCACTTCCTAAATGCTTTGAAATCACCCTCTTATTTTTACCCGATTTGCTTCAAACTTTATGTGTATAATGTAAACACACGGCAGATGTAGACCTGTGAAAGGATTATTGATATCTTAGATACTGTTGCCGTGGCAACACATCAAACTTTAATATTCTTGTTTGATGCTTTTGAGACTCTTAGCATGCTTGAAATTGCATGAAACTCGACAGACACAGGTATGCATATGGTTCAGATCAAGCCGGACAACTTTCTAATTAACTGTCATTAGCTCAGACCAAGAGGAAGTCAGATATTTTGGTTTGAATGTGGATGTTTCTGAGAATTTTCTCTCCCTCTCCCTCTGACAGAGAGAATGCACCCTGCCATTCGTGTGTGTCTGTGTGGGGAGGGGGGGAGGGGCTCTTTTAGTTTAAACACAAAATTATACATAGGGCCATACTGCCCTCTTGTGTCCAAAATTATATTTATATATACATTATACATATATTTGGTATGTGACTGAGGACCGAGAGCTTTTAAATACGGGACATTGATAATGGCCACGTGCAGAGCGCTCGAGGGAATTCCTATGGAAGTAGGAATGAACTAAAAAACGTTCGCTCTGTTCTGCTCGCTCGTCGCCATGGACGCGCACCATTATGAATGCCAGTGCAGCCGCATACTTTTTAGTGTCACTTTAAAATTAGTGCAATAACGGGGCCGATTGCTTGAATTGTGAGTTCAATAGTCTATTATTTTTCACGGAAAACACAACAACAAAAGAGTACAAGGATAGATTCGCTGAAATAGGGGCTTTTACATAAAATAGCCTATTCCGTCATCATCTTTTCAGTCAGCTCTTCACTCTCGTGATTAATGAAATTTGACTCCTGTTGCTGATATTTGCTGCAACTTTCGTTCCGCTCACAATTTAGTAAGCAAACACGCTTCAAATGTGTTTTTATTTTATTTTTGTGTATATATATGTGTGTGTATATATATGTGTGTATATATATATATATATATATATATATATATATATATATATAGCTTATGTTTCAAATATGAGTTAATTAACAATCGTTGGAAAGAATGATACTTTTAATATCACTAAACCGTCATTAGGTGTCGCCAGGCGACCGTCTTAATGAGCGAGTCATTGATTCATTCGTTCAAACGATTCGTTCGAACGGCTGAGTCATTCATGAATGAGACAGATTATGGATTGGTCGTTGAATCTTTGAGTCAACCGATTCGTTCAAAATGCTGAATCATTCAGTAATGAGAACGCGTTGCTGTGAGATGCTCGATGGTTCTGCTGTGATCTTTGTTTAACTATTTTCGCTGCTGAAACAGAAAAAAAAGTCAATATTGCATCTAAAATGTAAGTGATTTGACGTGTGTGTGTGTGTGTGTGTGTGTGTGTGTGTGTGTGTGTGTGTGTGTGTGTGTGTGTGTGTGTGTGTGTGTGTGTGTGTGTGTGTGTGTGTGTGTGTGTGATTGTGTCTGTTACAGTGATTGTTTAACCCTTGTTAAAGTTTAGGCCTTGTCTTTTTGGATATATATCTTTTTATATAAAAAAAAATAGCATACAACCCATGTATTTTAAATGTATTGTTTGCTTTAAATTACATTGAGATTTGTATGTTTGGTAATTGAACCTGAATGAATTATAAATGAATGTGCTATATTTCAGATCATATATTTGTTTTCCTTAAAATTTGAACTAACACTAACTTTATTCTCATCTGAATGATAGATTATTTATTTCTGTATAAAATAAAAACACATTTGATTTTTCTTTTTTAATCAATGTAGAATGTGTAACTGAAAAAATAAACAGATTAGGGCTCTGATCGAGGACAATAATGTCAAAAAAAGAATCAGGGCATGTCTCATATCTTTCTAAAATGTAATTATACACCATTTATTTTTATATAAAATTATACAAATATTAGAACTAAACCCATTTTATTCCTTTTTTTCAATTTAAGAATTATTTTTAAGTTTAAAAACAGCCAGAATGGTTGTTTAGTCAAAAATAATAATAATCCAAATCATATATAGTGCTATACTGCCCTCTTGTGTTCAAAATCAGGTAGGCCTATTGAATTTATATATATTTATATATTAGGGATGTTACTATGGGAATATTTTCCCACCGGTTAATCAACGTGTGATTGTGTAAACAAATTGTGTAAACCTCCCGCTGGGGGGTTTAAAAACACTAACTTGAAAGCGAAAGTATAATATGGACGTCCGCACGGACATTGAAATGGTGGCGCTCGAATGAATTCCTATGGAAGTAGAAATTAACTAAACGTTCGCTCTGTTCTGCTCGCTCGTCGCCATGGACGCGCACCATTATGAATGCCAGTGCAGCCGCATACTTTTTAGTGTCACTAAAATTAGTGCAATTTCGGGGGCCGATTGCTTGAATTCTGAGTTCAATAGTCTATTATTTTTCACGGAAAACACAACAATAAAAGAGTACAATGACAGATTCGCTTAAATAGGCGTTTTTACATAAAATAGCCTATTCCGTCATCATCTTTTCAGTCAGCTCTTCACTCTCGTGATTAATGAAATTTGACTCCTGTTGCTGATATTTGCTGCAACTTTCGTTCAGCTCACAATTTAGTAAGAAAACACGTTTCAAATGTGTTTTTATTTTATTTTTGTGTATGTGTGTGTATATGTATGTATATATATAAATATAGCTTATGTTTCAAATATGAGTTAATTAACAATCGTTGGAAAGAATGATACTTTTAAACATAACACTAAACCGTCATTAGGTGTCGCCAGGCGACCGTCTTAATGAGCGAGTCATTGATTCATTCGTTTGAACGACTGAGTCATTCATGAATGAGATAGATGTTTATGGATTGATTGGTCATTGAATCTTTGAGTCAACCGATTCGTTCAAAATGCTGAATCATTCAGTAATGAGAACGCGTTGCTGTGAGATGCGCGATGGTTCTGCTGTGATCTTTGTTTAACTATTTTCGCTGCTGAAACAGAAAAAAAGTCAATATTGCATGTAAAATGTAAGTGATTTGACTTGTGTGTGTGTGTGTGTGTGATTGTGTGTGTGATTGTGTCTGTTACAGTGATAAGAGTTTAACCCTTGTTAAACTTTAGGCCTTGTCTTTTTGGATATATATCTTTTTATATTAAAAAATAGTCATACAACCCATATATTTTAAACGTATTGTTTGCTTTAAATTACATTAAGATTGTATGTTTGGTAATTGAACCTGAATGAATTTTAAATGAATGTGCTATATTTCAGATCATATATTTGTTTTCCTTAAAATTTGAACTAACACTAACTTTATTCTCATCTGGATGATAGATTATTTATTTCTGTATAAAATAAAAACACATTTGATTTTTCTTTTTTAATCAATGTAGAATGTGTAACTGAAAAAATAAACAGATTAGGGCTCTTTTTGATGACAAGAAATGAAAACCAATGCGATATGATGAATGTCCAAAAGATGGCTCCCACAGACTGTTTTTAAATAGGATTGTTTGATATTTTTTGCTTTTAAACTGTGTGTGTGTGTGTGTGTAAGAGATTTTGGTTGGGTGACAGTTGTAGTTTACAGTTTGACAAGAGTTTATAGTTTGACAAAAGCACAATGTTGTGTTTTATTGCGAGTGTACACAAATATAAGTAAACACTTTGCAGTTTGAATAATGTCCTGTATGAACAAAAGGACGGAGTATGTCTTTATGTCTACATTGTTCAATTACGCCACACACACACACACACACACACACACACACACACACACACACACACACACACACACACACACACACACACACACACACACACACACACACAAACACTATTTTTCTAATCAGATCAGGCAAGTAATATTCTGTCTTGTCTCTTAAAAAAACAATATATATATATGTGTGTGTGTGTGTGTATATATATAAATATAGCTGCGAGCAGCGATGAAAGGGCCAAAGCCGGCGGCACCGCCACCCCGGTTATAGCGCCACCAACTGGCAGCAGGAAGTCTGTCACTTTCAAAAAGCTTTGAAATCAGCTGATTGCTTCAAACTTCACTACTATGATGTAAACACACGGCAGATGTAGACCTGGATGTAGACCTGACCTTTCAGAAGGTTGCTCTCGCATACTTTGTGGTTGACATGTGCCCTCAATGCACACTTTTGCAGAGCCCACACTGATACAAGCTCTACAGCACACTTCTTTTCGACAGTCAAAGCAGGGTTACGTTTTTGCACGTCGTGCACAATAACCCTAAAGGCACCAGGGTGGCGGTGCCACCGGCTTTATATATATATATATATATATATATATATATATATATATATATAAATATAGCTGCGAGCAGCGATGAAGGGCCAAAGCCGGTGGTACCGCCACCCCGGTGCCTTTAGGTAACTAAAGGCACCGGGGTTGCGGTGCCACCGGCTTGGGCCCGTAATCGCTGCTCGCAGCTATATTTATATATATTTTATTATTATTATTATTCTTATTATTTTTCTGCTACCTTTTGGACACTTTTGGAGGCCTTAACATGCTCAAAAACTCCTGAAACTTTGCACACTGGTCAGAACCCGCGGCCATCAGGGCCGGGCTGAAGATGGTACCCGGGCGTGGCAGGGGGGCTCGACAGCGCCCCCTGGAACGGGGTCCGAAAACATGGTCCATAAATCAAACACGCTTGCATGTAATAATATGAAACTCGGTACACATGTAGATCTCCTCGTTTCATATATACTTCACACTCTTACTTTTTACCCCAGCCCAACAGGAAGTCGGCTATTTAGGGTTGTTGGTAAAACACACGCAATGGAATGTGAAATACTCCTCCTAGAGAATTCAAACAAACGGCACGAAACTCGGTCAGCATGAAGTCAAGACATTGAGGATGAAAGTTTGCGAGGGGATTTTTGATATCTCGAACGGTTTGGCCGTGGCGAGGAAACAAAATTATGGCGAGAAACGTGAAACAGGAAGTGTGTCATAACTACTGCATACATTAACTGATCTTGATGAAACTTCACCAGTGTGTTCGTTGTAAGAGCCCGATCACATGGATGTGACTATTGTGAGTCAAAGTTATAGCGCCACCAACTGGCAGAAGGAAGTGTGTCACTTCCTAAATGCTTTGAAATCACCCTCTTATTTTTACCCGATTTGCTTCAAACTTCACTACTATAATGTAAACACACGGCAGATGTAGACCTGTGAATGGATTCTTGATATCTTAGATACTGTTGTCGTGGCAACGCATCAAACTTTAATATTCTTTTTTTATGCTTTTGAGACTCTTAGCATGCCTGAAATTGCTTAAAATTGCATGAAACTCGACAGACACATCTCATTTATTAGCCAGTAGACATGTGCAAAGTTTCAGAAACGGGCGTGTTGAGGGCTCAGTAGCGCCACCTTTTGTCAAAAGTGGGGGGATTAATTTTATCTACAGTAATAAAAATCGGTATGTGTATTGTTCTCCTCCAGCCAGACAAGTTTCTAATTTACACTCAATAGCTCCAACCAACAGGAAGTCAGATATTTTGGTTTGAAAATTGTCATTTTATGTCTCTCTCTCTCTCTGAGCCTACGTCTCTGTGTGTGTGTGTGTCTGTGAGTGTGGGGAGGGGGAGGGGGGCTAGATTAACCATTTGACTGCTGTGTTGTTTGGCCTGCATTAAAAAAGAAAATAAATGTCTTACGCCTTGTATTTTTTAAATAAGTTGTATTAATAAGTAAAGGCATATAACCAGTTGAATTGTAGTGCATTGAAAATAGTTTTATATAATTAGTTTATTAATTAAATTAACTTGGTCCATAAACTTCGTCAGAAAATTTGGTCCATAAATCAAACACACTTGCATGTAATATTATGAAACTCGGTATATAGATCTCATCGGGCCAAACAACTTTAAGCCAGCCCAACAGGAAGTGGGCTATTTTTGTCTTAATGTGGATGTTTTGCAAAACCAGGCTCTACATTTTTACCCACTCCTCTTAAGTGGTTTATTTTATTCCCACCAAACTTTTTCAACATGATGAAAATACATTAAAGAAGCATAATTGTGAATATCTATTGAATATCTCTAATTGTTTTGCTATGGCGAGGGATTAAAATCATGTAAAAAAAAAATAAACACTAAAAGCCTCATATCTTCTAAAAATTTAATTATACACCATTTATTTCTAGATAAAATTATACAAATATCACAACTAAACCCATTTTATTCTTGTTTTCAATTTAAGAGTAATGTACAAGTTTAAAAACAGCCAGGATGCACTATTCAGTTAAAAAAATAAATATATCAAATAATACATAGGGCTATACTGCCCTCTTGTGTTCAAAATCAGGTAGGCCTATTGTATTTAAATATATTAGGTAGCCTATGTGACTCCGAGAATATTTTCTCACCGGTTATTTGACGTGTAAAACGTGTTAAATCGCTAAGTTAAAAGTGAAAGTAAAGTAAGGACGTCCGCACGGACATTTATAGTGGTGGCGCTCACAGTGCGCTCGAATGAATTTCTATGGAAGTAGAAATGAAAAAACATTCGCTCTGTTTTGCTCGCTCGTCGCCATGGACGCGCACCGTTATGAATTCCAGTGCAGCCGCATACTTTTTAGTGTCACTAAAATTAGCGCCATATCGGGGACCGATTGCTTCCGGTTTTCAGGGAAAAGACAACAACAAAAGAGTAAATGACAGATTCGCTTATATAGGCGCTTTTACACAAAATATTCCGTCATAATTTTTCCAGTCAGCTCTTCACTCTCGTGATTAATGAATTTTGACTCCTGTTGCTGATCTTTGCTGCAACTTTCGTTCTGCTCACAATTTAGTAAGCAAATACGTTCAAGTTTTAATTGTAGTGACTAAATGATTTTATTATACACACACCAAATTGACGGTGGGGGGCCATGGTATATTTAAATCTGCCAATTGTAATATCTGCTGGGCACCCCTAGTCTAGTCTTATTAAATGTATGCTTCATCTTTCATTTTTAATTTGTAAATTTGATCAATAAATTCAATTATTTAGAATAATAAGACACTATATGGCTGTTACTCTAGGTAGGGGTGATCAAATTAAATCGTTTACACTGAAAAATAACAATGCATTAAATAATGTGAGATTGTTTTAAATATGAGTTGGAAAGAATGATACTTTTAAACATAACACTAAACCGTCATTAGGTGTCGCCAGGCGACCGTCTTAATGAGTGAGTCATTGATTCATTCGTTCAAATGATTCGTTCGAACGACTGAGTCATTCATGAATGAGACAATACATGTTTATGGATTGGTCATTGAATCTTTGAGTCAATCGATTCGTTCAAAATGCTGAATCATTGTGTCTCTTACAGCGACAAGAGTTTAACCCTTGTTCAAGTTTAAGGCCTTGTCTTTTTGGATATATATCTTTTTTTTAAATTCCAAAATATGCATACAACCCATATATTTTAAATGTATCGTTTGCTTTAAATTAAATTAAGATTGTATGTTTGGTAATTTAACCTGAGATGAATGTGCTATATTTCAGATCAATATATTTGTTTTCCTTAAAATTTGAACTAACACTAACTTTATTCTCATCTGAATTATAAATAACTTATTCCTGTATAAAATAAAAACACATTAGAATTTTCTTTTTTAATCAATGTAGAATGTGTAATTGAAAAATAAACAGATTAGGGCTCTGAGGACAATAAATGAAAATCAATGCGATATGGTGAATGTCCAAAAGATGGCTCCCACAGACTGTTTTAAATGGGGTTGGATAAATATTTTTTGCTTTTAGACAGTGTGTGCGTGTGATTTTAGTTGGGTGACAGTTGTAGGTTACAGTTTGACAAGAGTTTATAGTTTGACAAAAGCACTTTGTTGTGTTTTATTGCGAGTGTACACAAATATAAGTAAACACTTTGCAGTTTGAATGATGTCCTCTATGAACAAAATGACGGAGTATGTTTTTATGTGTAACAGTTCAATCGCACCCGCACCCGCACCTCACCCACACACACACACAGACACACGCACACACACACACACACACACACACACACACACACACACACACACACACACACACACACACACACACACACACACACATATTGAAACCTGAGTGAAGTACAAAGCCCATAATGAAGAATAGTTTAGCATCCAAATACATCGCAAATGTTGAAACAGTTTGATTCTAATGAGAGAGTTACGTGAGCCAAACACCACCTACTTTCACTTTCGCTTTCAATTATTTCGGTTATTTCTTAATTATAGTTTTTTTTTATTCTTGTTCTGTTCTGAATATCATTAAATTTAAAGAATTGCTTGTGTAATATTTTGAGTGTATCATCAAAACAGATTAATTCTCTCGGTTTAGTGATTCCCTAGTTATTTTTTTATTGTTTTCATTGTTCTAATCCGGTAAGGCAAGTGATATATATATATATATATATATATATATATATATATTTTTTTTTTATATATATATATAATTTATATATATATATATATATATATATATATATATATATATATATATATAAATATAGCTGCGAGCAGCGATGAAGGGCCAAAGCCGGCGGCACCGCCACCCCGGTGCCTTTAGGTAACTAAAGGAACCGGGGTTGCGGTGCCACCGGCTTGGGCCCGTAATCGCTGCTCGCAGCTATATTTATTATTATTATTATTATTTTATCGACTATTCGGGCACTTTTGGGGCTCTTAACGTGCACGAAAACTCTTGAAACTTTGCACACTGGTCAGAACCCGCGGCCATCAGGGCCGGGCTGAAGCTGGTACCCGGGCGTGGCAGGGGGGCTCGACAGCGCCCCCTGGAACGGGGTCCGAAAACTTGGTCCATAAATCAAACACGCTTCCATGTAATAATATGAAACTCGGTACACATATAGATCTCATCGGTTCATATATCCTTTGTACTTTTACTTTTTACCCCAGCCCAACAGGAAGTCGGCTATTATGGTTTGTTTGGAAGCGTATGCCCCTGGAATTCGATATACTCCTCCTAGAGAATTCAACCAATCGCAAGGAAACTCGGTCAGCATGATGTCAAGACATTGAGGATGAAAAATTGCCAGGGGATTTTTCATATCTCGAACGGTTTGGCCGTGGCGAGGAAACGAATTTATGGCGAATAATGGAAACAGGAAGTGTGTTATAACTTCTGCATACATTAACTGATCTTGATGAAACTTCAACAGTATGTTCGCTGTAAGAGGCCGATCACATGGATGTGACTATTGTGAGTCAAAGTTATAGCGCCACCAACTGGCAGCAGGAAGTGTGTCACTTTCTAAATGCTTTTGACAAAAGTGGGGGGGTTAGTTTTATCTACAGTTACAAAACTCAGCGTGTATATTCTTCTCCTCAAGCCAAACAACTTTCTAATTTAAAGTAATTAGCTCCGACCCTCAGAAAGTCAGATATTGTGGTTTGAATAGGGTCATTTTCTCTCTCTCTCTCTCTCTGAGCCAATATGGCAAGCCGCTTTAACATTTAATCATTTTAACCTACTAGTCTCTATTTTCATGCTACTAGTACTTATTTTTAGATACTAGTATCTATTCCATTAAGTACTGGTACTTATTCATTAGCGACTAGTGCTTATTCTTTAGTACTAGTGTCTATTCTTTAGATACTAGTGCTTATTCTTTAGATATTCTTTTGAATACGTATTAGTAGCTAATGAATAAGTACTGGTATCTATTTAATAGGTACTAGTATCTAATGACTTAGTACTAGTATTTATTGAATAAATACTAGTATCTATTAATAGGTACTAGTATCTAAAAGGTCATTTTCTCTTTCTCTCTCTCTGAGCCAATATGGCAAGCCGTTTTAACATTTAATCATTTTAACCTACTAGTCTCTATTTTCATGCTACTAGTACTTATTTTTTAGATACTAGTATCTATTCCATTAAGTACTAGTACTTTTACTTATTAGCGACTAGTGCTTATTCTGTTTAGAATATTCAAAGTGCTTATTCAATTTTTTTGCTTATTTATATTTTCAGAGCAGAAAATCCGATTTTTCTGCTTATTCAATATTGCATCTAAAAATGTAAGTGACTTGACGTGTGTGTGTGTGTGTGAGAGAGAGAGATGTGTCTGTTACAGTGACAAGAGTTTAACCCTTTAAGGCCTTGTCTTTTTGGATATATATTTTTTTTATTAAAAAAAATTTGCATACAACCCATATATTTTAAATGTATTGTTTGCTTTAAATTAAATTAAGATTGTATGTTTGGTAATTGAACCTAAATAAATTTTAAATTAATGTGCTATATTTCAGATCAATATATTTGTTTTCCTTCATTTTAATCAACACTAACTTTATTCTCATCTGAATTATAAAGAATTTATTTCTGTATAAAATAAAAAATCCCGAATAATCCAGACCAACCAGAGCGCACTATTTCTACAACATCATCAGTGCTGAAGCGAAACTACCAGAGCCGTTCGGCAGATAGCAAGCAGATATTTTGTGTCACGTCGTGCACAATAACCCTAAAGGCACCAGGGTGGCGGTGCCACCGGCTTTATATATATATATATATATATATATATATATATATATATATAAATATAGCTGCGAGCAGCGATGAAGGGCCCAAGCCGGCGGCACCGCCACCCTGGTGCCTTTAGGTAACTAAAGGCACCGGGGTTGCGGTGCCACCGGCTTGGGCCCGTAATCGCTGCTCGCAGCTATATTTATTGTTGATCAAGGTTTCGGGGGCTTTTGGGGCCCTTAACATCCTCTAAAACTCTTGAAACTTTGCACACGGGTCAGAACCCGTGGCCATCAGGGCCGGACTGAAGCTGGTACCCGGGCGTGGCAGGGCGGACCGACAGCGCCCCCTGGACTGGGATTCGAACACTTGTCCATAAATCAAAGACACTTGCATGTAATAATATGAAACTCTGTACACTTATAGATCTCATTGGGTTAAACAACTTTCGTGCTCTAAGTTTTACGACATCCCAACAGGAAGCCGGCTATCATGGTTTGTTTGGAAACGCATACCCCTGAAATTCTATTTAATTCTCCTTGGGAATTGATCGGATTTCAAGCAAACTCGGTCAGCATGACGTCAAGACATTGATGATGCTAAATTCCGGAGGGATTTTTGATATCTCGAACGGTTTGGCCGTGGCGAGGAAATTAATTTTATGACTAAAAAAGGACATATAAAGTGTGTTATAACTTAGTTAGTTTTACCTACAGTTACAAAACTCAGCTTGTATATTCTTCTCCTCAAGCCGGACACCTTTCTAATTTAAAGTCATTATCTCCGACCCTCAGAAAGTCAGATATTGTGGTTTGAATGTGGATTTCTTGAAATGGTATCTCTCTCTGTCTCTCTCTGACAGAGAGAGGGCCCCCCCCCCTTTCTGTGTGTGTGTGTGTGTGTGTGTGGCTGAAGGGAGGGGAAGGGAGGGAGGGAAGGGAGGGGAGGGAGGGCTGGTGTCTGTGTTTATGTGTGTGTGTGTGTGTGTGGCTGTCTGTCTGTTACAGTGACAAGAGATTAAGCCTTTCATTGCTGTGTGATTTTTCCTGCATTAAAGGATAAAGAAATCTTTAAGGCCTTGTCTTTTTGCATAACAATTTTATATTTTTTTTATCAATTACAAAATATGCATAGAACCCAGATCTTTAAAATGTATAGTTTGCTTTAAATAAAATTAAGATTGTATTGGTAATTGAAGCTGTATGAATTTAAAATGAATGTGGTCATTTTCTCTCTCTCTCTCTCTGAGCCAATATGGCAAGCCGTTTTAACATTTAATCATTTTAACCTACTAGTCTCTATTTTCATGCTTCTAGTACTTATTTTTTAGATACTAGTATCTATTCCATTAAGTACTAGTACTTATTCATTAGCGACTAGTGCTTATTCTTTAGTACTAGTGCCTATTCTTTAGATACTAGTGCTTATTCTTTAGTACTAGTGCCTATTCTTTAGATACTAGTGCTTATTCTTTAGATATTCTTTTGAATGCGTATTAGTAGCTAATGAATAAGTACTGGTATCTATTTAATAGGTACTAGTATCTAAAAGGTCATTTTCTCTCTCTCTCTCTCTGAGCCAATATGGCAAGCCGTTTTAACATTTAATCATTTTAACCTTCTAGTCTCTATTTTCATGCTTCTAGTACTTATTTTTTAGATACTAGTATCTATTCCATTAAGTACTAGTACTTATTCATTAGCGACTAGTGCTTATTCTTTAGTACTAGTGCCTATTCTTTAGATACTAGTGCTTATTCTTTAGATATTCTTTTGAATGCGTATTAGTAGCTAATGAATAAGTACTGGTATCTATTTAATAGGTACTAGTATCTAAAAGGTCATTTTCTCTCTCTCTCTGAGCCAATATGGCAAGCCGTTTTAACATTTAATCATTTTAACCTACTAGTCTCTATTTTCATGCTACTAGTACTTATTTTTTAGATACTAGTATCTATTCCATTAAGTACTAGTACTTATTCATTAGCGACTAGTACTTATTCTGTTTAGAATATTCAAAGTGCTTATTAGTTTAACCCTTTAAGGCCTTGTCTTTTTGGATATATATCTTTTTTTATTAAAAAAAAATGTGCATACAACCCATATATTTTAAATGTATTGTTTGCTTTAAATTAAATTAAGATTGTATGTTTGGTTTTTTAACCTGAATAAATTTAAAATTAATTTGCTATATTTCAGAACAATATATTTGTTTTCCTTCATTTTAATCAACACTAACTTTATTCTCATCTGAATTATAAATAACTTATTTCTGTATAAAATAAAAAATCCCGAATAATCCAGACCAACCAGAGCACACTATTTCTACAACATCATCAGTGCTGTAGCGGAACTACCAGAGCCGTTCGGCAGATAGCGAGCAGATATTTTGTGTCACGTTGTGCACAATAACCCTAAAGGCACCAGGGTGGCGGTGCCACCGGCTTTTTATATATATATATATATATATATATATATATATATATATAAATATAGCTGCGAGCAGCGATGAAGGGCCAAAGCCGGCGGCACCGCCACCCCGGTGCCTTTAGGTAACTAAAGGCACCGGGGTTGCGGTGCCACCGGCTTGGGCCCGTAATCGCTGCTCGCAGCTATATTTTATTATTCTTCTTATTATTTTTCTGCTACCTTTTGGACACTTTTGGAGGCCTTAACATGCTCAAAAACTCCTGAAACTTTGCACACATGTCAGAACCCGCGGCCATCAGGGCCGGGCTGAAGATGGTACCCGGGCGTGGCAGGGGGGCTCGACAGCGCCCCCTGGAACGGGGTCCGAAAACATGGTCCATAAATCAAACACGCTTGCATGTAATAATATGAAACTCGGTACACATGTAGATCTCCTCGTTTCATATATACTTCACACTCTTACTTTTTACCCCAGCCCAACAGGAAGTCGGCTATTTAGGGTTGTTGGTAAAACACACGCAATGGAATGTGAAATACTCCTCCTAGAGAATTCAAACAAACGGCACGAAACTCGGTCAGCATGAAGTCAAGACATTGAGGATGAAAGTTTGCGAGGGGATTTTTGATATCTCGAACGGTTTGGCCGTGGCGAGGAAACAAAATTATGGCGAGAAACGTGAAACAGGAAGTGTGTCATAACTACTGCATACATTAACTGATCTTGATGAAACTTCAACAGTGTGTTCGTTGTAAGAGGCCGATCACATGGATGTGACTATTGTGAGTCAAAATTATAGCGCCACCAACTGGCAGCAGGAAGTGTGTCACTTCCTAAATGCTTTGAAATCACCCTCTTATTTTTACCCGATTTGCTTCAAACTTTATGTGTATAATGTAAACACACGCCAGATGTAGACCTGTGAAAGGATTATTGATATCTTAGATACTGTTGCCGTGGCAACACATCAAACTTTAATATTCTTGTTTGATGCTTTTGAGACTCTTAGCATGCTTGAAATTGCATGAAACTCGACAGACACAGGTATGCATATGGTTCAGATCAAGCCGGACAACTTTCTAATTAACTGTCATTAGCTCAGACCAAGAGGAAGTCAGATATTTTGGTTTGAATGTGGATGTTTCTGAGAATTTTCTCTCCCTCTCCCTCTGACAGAGAGAATGCACCCTGCCATTCGTGTGTGTCTGTGTGGGGAGGGGGGGAGGGGCTCTTTTAGTTTAAACACAAAATTATACATAGGGCCATACTGCCCTCTTGTGTCCAAAATTATATTTATATATACATTATACATATATTTGGTATGTGACTGAGGACCGAGAGCTTTTAAATACGGGACATTGATAATGGCCACGTGCAGAGCGCTCGAGGGAATTCCTATGGAAGTAGGAATGAACTAAAAAACGTTCGCTCTGTTCTGCTCGCTCGTCGCCATGGACGCGCACCATTATGAATGCCAGTGCAGCCGCATACTTTTTAGTGTCACTTTAAAATTAGTGCAATAACGGGGCCGATTGCTTGAATTGTGAGTTCAATAGTCTATTATTTTTCACGGAAAACACAACAACAAAAGAGTACAAGGATAGATTCGCTGAAATAGGGGCTTTTACATAAAATAGCCTATTCCGTCATCATCTTTTCAGTCAGCTCTTCACTCTCGTGATTAATGAAATTTGACTCCTGTTGCTGATATTTGCTGCAACTTTCGTTCCGCTCACAATTTAGTAAGCAAACACGCTTCAAATGTGTTTTTATTTTATTTTTGTGTATATATATGTGTGTGTATATATATGTGTGTATATATATATATATATATATATATATATATATATAGCTTATGTTTCAAATATGAGTTAATTAACAATCGTTGGAAAGAATGATACTTTTAATATCACTAAACCGTCATTAGGTGTCGCCAGGCGACCGTCTTAATGAGCGAGTCATTGATTCATTCGTTCAAACGATTCGTTCGAACGGCTGAGTCATTCATGAATGAGACAGATTATGGATTGGTCGTTGAATCTTTGAGTCAACCGATTCGTTCAAAATGCTGAATCATTCAGTAATGAGAACGCGTTGCTGTGAGATGCTCGATGGTTCTGCTGTGATCTTTGTTTAACTATTTTCGCTGCTGAAACAGAAAAAAAAGTCAATATTGCATCTAAAATGTAAGTGATTTGACGTGTGTGTGTGTGTGTGTGTGTGTGTGTGTGTGTGTGTGTGTGTGTGTGTGTGTGTGTGTGTGTGTGTGATTGTGTCTGTTACAGTGATTGTTTAACCCTTGTTAAAGTTTAGGCCTTGTCTTTTTGGATATATATCTTTTTATATAAAAAAAAATAGCATACAACCCATATATTTTAAATGTATTGTTTGCTTTAAATTACATTGAGATTTGTATGTTTGGTAATTGAACCTGAATGAATTATAAATGAATGTGCTATATTTCAGATCATATATTTGTTTTCCTTAAAATTTGAACTAACACTAACTTTATTCTCATCTGAATGATAGATTATTTATTTCTGTATAAAATAAAAACACATTTGATTTTTCTTTTTTAATCAATGTAGAATGTGTAACTGAAAAAATAAACAGATTAGGGCTCTGATCGAGGACAATAATGTCAAAAAAAGAATCAGGGCATGTCTCATATCTTTCTAAAATGTAATTATACACCATTTATTTTTATATAAAATTATACAAATATTAGAACTAAACCCATTTTATTCCTTTTTTTCAATTTAAGAATTATTTTTAAGTTTAAAAACAGCCAGAATGGTTGTTTAGTCAAAAATAATAATAATCCAAATCATATATAGTGCTATACTGCCCTCTTGTGTTCAAAATCAGGTAGGCCTATTGAATTTATATATATTTATATATTAGGGATGTTACTATGGGAATATTTTCCCACCGGTTAATCAACGTGTGATTGTGTAAACAAATTGTGTAAACCTCCCGCTGGGGGGTTTAAAAACACTAACTTGAAAGCGAAAGTATAATATGGACGTCCGCACGGACATTGAAATGGTGGCGCTCGAATGAATTCCTATGGAAGTAGAAATTAACTAAACGTTCGCTCTGTTCTGCTCGCTCGTCGCCATGGACGCGCACCATTATGAATGCCAGTGCAGCCGCATACTTTTTAGTGTCACTTAAATTAGTGCAATTTCGGGGGCCGATTGCTTGAATTCTGAGTTCAATAGTCTATTATTTTTCACGGAAAACACAACAATAAAAGAGTACAATGACAGATTCGCTTAAATAGGCGTTTTTACATAAAATAGCCTATTCCGTCATCATCTTTTCAGTCAGCTCTTCACTCTCGTGATTAATGAAATTTGACTCCTGTTGCTGATATTTGCTGCAACTTTCGTTCAGCTCACAATTTAGTAAGAAAACACGTTTCAAATGTGTTTTTATTTTATTTTTGTGTATGTGTGTGTATATGTATGTATATATATAAATATAGCTTATGTTTCAAATATGAGTTAATTAACAATCGTTGGAAAGAATGATACTTTTAAACATAACACTAAACCGTCATTAGGTGTCGCCAGGCGACCGTCTTAATGAGCGAGTCATTGATTCATTCGTTTGAACGACTGAGTCATTCATGAATGAGATAGATGTTTATGGATTGATTGGTCATTGAATCTTTGAGTCAACCGATTCGTTCAAAATGCTGAATCATTCAGTAATGAGAACGCGTTGCTGTGAGATGCGCGATGGTTCTGCTGTGATCTTTGTTTAACTATTTTCGCTGCTGAAACAGAAAAAAAGTCAATATTGCATGTAAAATGTAAGTGATTTGACTTGTGTGTGTGTGTGTGTGTGATTGTGTGTGATTGTGTCTGTTACAGTGATAAGAGTTTAACCCTTGTTAAACTTTAGGCCTTGTCTTTTTGGATATATATCTTTTTATATTAAAAAATAGTCATACAACCCATATATTTTAAACGTATTGTTTGCTTTAAATTACATTAAGATTGTATGTTTGGTAATTGAACCTGAATGAATTTTAAATGAATGTGCTATATTTCAGATCATATATTTGTTTTCCTTAAAATTTGAACTAACACTAACTTTATTCTCATCTGGATGATAGATTATTTATTTCTGTATAAAATAAAAACACATTTGATTTTTCTTTTTTAATCAATGTAGAATGTGTAACTGAAAAAATAAACAGATTAGGGCTCTTTTTGATGACAAGAAATGAAAACCAATGCGATATGATGAATGTCCAAAAGATGGCTCCCACAGACTGTTTTTAAATAGGATTGTTTGATATTTTTTGCTTTTAAACTGTGTGTGTGTGTGTGTGTAAGAGATTTTGGTTGGGTGACAGTTGTAGTTTACAGTTTGACAAGAGTTTATAGTTTGACAAAAGCACAATGTTGTGTTTTATTGCGAGTGTACACAAATATAAGTAAACACTTTGCAGTTTGAATAATGTCCTGTATGAACAAAAGGACGGAGTATGTCTTTATGTCTACATTGTTCAATTACGCCACACACACACACACACACACACACACACACACACACACACACACACACACACACACACACACACACACACACACACACACACACACACACACAAACACTATTTTTCTAATCAGATCAGGCAAGTAATATTCTGTCTTGTCTCTTAAAAAAACAATATATATATATGTATATATATATATATATATATATATATATATATATGTGTGTGTGTGTGTGTGTGTATATATATAAATATAGCTGCGAGCAGCGATGAAAGGGCCAAAGCCGGCGGCACCGCCACCCCGGTTATAGCGCCACCAACTGGCAGCAGGAAGTCTGTCACTTTCAAAAAGCTTTGAAATCAGCTGATTGCTTCAAACTTCACTACTATGATGTAAACACACGGCAGATGTAGACCTGGATGTAGACCTGACCTTTCAGAAGGTTGCTCTCGCATACTTTGTGGTTGACATGTGCCCTCAATGCACACTTTTGCAGAGCCCACACTGATACAAGCTCTACAGCACACTTCTTTTCGACAGTCAAAGCAGGGTTACGTTTTTGCACGTCGTGCACAATAACCCTAAAGGCACCAGGGTGGCGGTGCCACCGGCTTTATATATATATATATATATATATATATATATAAATATAGCTGCGAGCAGCGATGAAGGGCCAAAGCCGGTGGTACCGCCACCCCGGTGCCTTTAGGTAACTAAAGGCACCGGGGTTGCGGTGCCACCGGCTTGGGCCCGTAATCGCTGCTCGCAGCTATATTTATATATATATATATATATATATATTTATAGTTGATTTTAGTTGATCATTATGAAAATTATTTTCATTTCATGAATATAGTGACCAAAATTATCACGGTTAAACACAGAATCTTGTTCAAAAAGTAGGCCTAATCCAATGAAATCTATTCACCAAGTTAATAACATTAAAGATGATGGCCAAATTTTAAAGGAGTGTGTTTTATGTTATCTAATAACATGTACACGTTCAAATAAACTTTTGACAAAAAAGGTTTTATAAAAAGATAAACCTCACATATTTCAGCCTTTAAATCATCTTTATAAAAAGAATGGGTCAATAAAGATAAATTCCTGACATTTATAATGCACAGTAGCTTATTTTTTATTATTAATAGTAAAATTCGGTCCGATTTTCCCATGGCTGTCGTTGCTATACAACCATGCACTGCGCTCTCCACAACGACAAAGAAGTTTTAGTAGCTAATGGATTTCCACCACAGAAAAACGCTTGCTGTAGCTCTGCTAAAAGATTTATTTACGGAGAAGAGAAAAACACCCACGTGTTTGGGTGCACCCCCATACTGAAAAGATTAAAAATGTTCATCTCGCTGCTCCTGGAAAAAAATGAGCGCGTCGCTTCAATTATGAGCGCGCTTCCCGTGCGCCTACATTTGAAATAACGACCTCGAGCGCGCAAAAGACGCGATATGTGAACGGCCCCTTGGTGAGCTACCTCCAATCTGGAGACCCCCTTGACATAGCTTCTGTGCACGGCACCTTCTCAGCAAGCAGGGGCGCCATTGCCAATAATTGAATTGAAATGATAGAAAATAGAAAACATTCGCGGCGCAGAGGATTTTTTTTAACTGCTCGTGCCGCCCCCCATGTGACATGAAAAAATGCCGCCCCGGGCGACTGCCCAGTTCGCCCGTGCCTAAAACCGCTACTGATCAGGGAGCTGCCTGAAGTCCAGACATTTCATCTCAATGACTTTGAATGGATGCTGCTGCCTGGCTCCACGGATCATCTCGGCGACATCGCTGGGGGTGTGGAGTGTGGACACCTTACGCCTCTTGTCCAGCGTGGCAAAGGAACGGTCACAGGGAAGGAAGGAGTGACCAGACACCATGAACTTCTGCTCTATCTGACTGAAGTACCCTCTAGATACGAGCAGGGCCATGAGGTTTAGGACTCGACAGTTGTTGTTCTGCCCACAGCATCGGTCACTATAGATGACGAGCTTCCGTTCCTTTGCCTGGACTAGGGGAGCAAAAGATGTTTCTGCCCACTTCAAAAGACAGCTTGCCACCTCGATGGAACCTCTGTGAGCGATGCCCTCATGCCAGAGGCACATTGTAGGAGGATCGTCAGTGCCCATCTCCTGGATACAGAGGTTGTAGTTGGCCAGCTGCCGTTGATAGTACACGTTGGAGTGTGTCAGGTTTGGCGTGAACACTACCCCCTGCATGTCGATACAAATGACATGGCAGTCATCATTGGCTTTGGCCCACTCTGTGTCAGCCTGCAACTGGGTGTACGCTTTTTCAGCTTTCCGGTGGTGAAGCTCACTCTCGGCTGCGATCTTCAACCTTTCTCCTTCTGTTGTAGCAGCTGTTAATTTTAAAAACAGGGCGTCACATTTCGCACAAGTGTCACTTCTTGGCTGCCCAAAACTGAGGTTCTGCTGCTTGAAGATGTCCCTATAGAGCCAGAACTTTGCAGTGGATGTTGGATTGTGTTCCTTGTACAGGCGGAACATGCGGAGCAGGTTTAAATCAGGGCTCAGGTACTCCCTCTCCACATCTCCCTTCATCCGTGAGTAGTGGTTCGGTTGGCGTGGGAAGCTCAAGATATGCTCTCTTATCCCCTCTCTCACTGCAGGATGAATGCTATTAGGCCTAAAAAATAAACACCACAACTCATGAACAAGGGAAATATAATAAACTATGCTGGTCTGTTTTGCACAATTGCATTGTTTCTGTGACCATAAATGTATAATTATAAACATTCCTCTAAACTATAGGATTTTGTTTTTCACATACAGTCATTAAAGGGATACATCAGGATTTAGCATTAAGCTTTGTATCATTAGAAAACCGAATTCTTTTTAGTATTTTTGAATCTGATGTCCTTGTACACATCAAAGACAACATCTATACGCTGGCTCTTCCCCCCTTCGTGCAGCTCGATGTCCAGAGCGGAGACAGCCAACTGCGCAAAGGAATTGTCTTGGCCCTTCAGTTTCTGTAACAGGCTCATTCCATCAATGGCGGTTGTTGATGGCTCTGGGATTTCCTCAGCTGGGGACACGCTCTTCTCCAACTCTCTGGCCAAAACTGCCTTGTTGGTCTTGCGTAGAGACCCATCCTTGTTAGCTAGGACCCAAGGCAGAGGTCCCAGAGGATGAGCCAAGATATCACTCATGTGTAGTTGCCGGCTCTGTGCCACAAAGATCATGTGACCAAAGAGGTTTCTGTCGGCCTTCAAGACTACCTGCTTGGCTTGCTCCTGGCTGCGTTGCTTCTTCTTGATCTCTGAGAATGTTTTCAGTTTTTTCTTGGTCATCGTGTCGTAGAAAAGTAGCACTCTTGTTTCCAGATATTCTGTCTTGAAATTTTGGTAAACCTCTTCTCCAATCTTCTTGGCCTCAAGTAGTTAATTTGCCACATCAGGTGGAATGTGATTGCGTCATCAAGTTTTGATCAGCATTGATTGATTAGTCAAAGAAACCCATGCGGTTTGTTCCTCTGAGCCAAACATGAATGATTGTTGATGCTTAGTCCCACCCCGCATGCCCAGATTGGTTGAAACTACATATATATATATATATATATATATATAAGGTCACTTTTGCTTCAGTGTTCTATGACAATGTTTATATTTATTTTACTTCCTTAATTTCTTTGGACAAAATAAAAACAAAATAACAATAAAAACAATAAAAATAAAAAACACCAGCTTTTCACTGAAAATCGCCTATAATAATGTTATAATAAATGCTATAACTTGCTTAGGCATTGTTACATGTAGTCAAAATTTCATCTGGAAATCTAGAATATCCAAGTATAACTTTCTAAAGGAAAAATCCAAACTTCAGAAGGATTTGTTTGAGTTGAGTAAAAAAATTCAATAAAAATCTGCTGCCGTTTTTCTTAAATCTGGTATATTCATCCATTCTAAGACAAGATAAATGTAAAATTGGTCATTTAAATTAGCTAGATTGAGACTTCAAGTTCTCTTGTTTAAAATGATATATGGCACTTGATGCTGACTGCTATAATGGGTTAGAAAAACAAAGAAAAGAGCAGGCGAGTCATGTGCTCCAAAAATGGTCTAGGTCTTTAAGGGTTAATATCTACCTGAAATTCAACGTTTCTTATTTTCTTGTGTTACAAAGCTGTTACCTAATAAATTCCACATGAACCTGAAAACAAAACTTATTGAAATATATTATACAAAAATTAAGAACAAATCGTACGTACATTTTATGACTTTCCAATGGTAGACAGAGTCGACAATACATGTTATTTTTCTTTTCTTTTGTATTTTTTACAACTCAAAACAAACAAAATATCAGTGTGAATTCAAAGATATCGACTTTATTATGCCTGTTAATATTTACAAATATTTTAGTTTGCTTGGTATTAATATTAGATCACTGTTATTATGGTATTGGGCGTTTGTGTATTTTTCAAAAATAATTCTAATTCATAAAAGTATGAAAATGCAATTCTAAAAAAAAAAAGTATGAAAAGCTGGGACTGTGGAAAGGTTATCATATTAAAAATAACTTATATTAACCCCATAAACAATTTAGTACAGGTAAGGTTTTGCCCACTCAGATGGTACCGATATCTGGTCTGGCCCATGGACTATGTATTGCACGCGCAGACACCAGGGAAACTTGAACACTCAAACCGGCAGCTGATTCCTGTGGAGACTGGACAGCATCATGTCGAGAAGACGGCGCTGTGCTCTAGACTGTGAAGGTAAAGCCAGTTTTTTTTCACTGCCCAAGGACAGGGCCGGCCCGTGACATATAGGCGGCATAGGCAAATGCTAGGGGCGCCAAAATGAGTAAACGAGTGCATTTTTGTAAAAATTTTTTACTAATACTATTTTAAAACCATTAATTCGAAATACTACAAAATAAAGCAAAACAACTCCACAAAAACTTAACTAAGTCCCCCGACTCCGGTCCGGCGCATCAATCTTCCCCCGCCCAGCGAGTGCTTGAAGTGCACCAGAAACAGAGCGCGCGCGATCAGTTTACTGTTGGTAATTTGTTGTGTAGCGTCGTCCCTCGCCGCATCCAATGAGATGGTCCTCACTGCAGAACATGAAATCCACGGGGAGGAGTCGGATCCAGATCCAACTCCTCCCACCTTACATATACCTAAACCTACCCATCTCCGCCCCCTGATCCCTAAACACACCCCTAATCCCTAAACCCACCCCTAATCCTACCCATCTCCACCCCTTGGATCTTGATCCGACTCCTCCCCGTGGATCTTATGTACTGCATTGAGGTGCTGCTGCATCCAATGTAGACATCATTGCTTTCGTTTGAGGGCGCTTAACACACTCAAGCACTCCCGTAGAAACGGGCCTGGCAGCTCGCGTCAGGTCTAGACACGGTGAAAGTTACCTCATTGTGACGGATGGCCGAATTTTCATGACATTTAGCATTTATAGCCAATTAGCATTATAGTCTGCGATAGATACAGTGCCAAAAAGAAGAAAAGAGGGTACAAGGGGATAAAGACAGAGGTAAAGTGATGTAATGAATGAACAGTTTATCTAATTGCATAGTAGTAAGATACTATAATTTAATGGCAGTTATTTTTACCTTATAACTTTATACTAACAGTAGTTCTGAGTTCTTCAGAGCCCCCAGACAATGCGATTTGTAACAACCATGTCAGTTTTTTTAGACTCATTTACTATCACTTTTATTATTTAATGTTTTACTATACAGTTGTGCAGTTTTGAGGTGGATATATGGCTTTCTTTTTTTTTTTTTGCCAAAATTATTAACGATATTTATAGGCTACAGGTTTATTAAAAGTAGAAATGTTTTATGTAAAATTCACATTAAAGAAGACATTTAGCAGTTTCATTCATGTTGAAAACATGAAACGTGCCATAATTTAGTGGAAGATTGCTGCCATCAACTCCCAAACAAACACTTTTGCTAGTGCTCAATGAATAGTTTGTGCATGAATGACATTTGGATGATGACATCACTGTTTTATCCAGACCGGCTATATATAAATTAAATAAATTAAAAAAATTTTTTACAACAAATAAACCATCACTGAACATACTTAAGCTTGATTATGACACTATTTTCTTCTAGATCTGCTGTACAGGAGAAGCAAACTTTGTTGCATTATTTTCCTGTTATCACTGTAAAGCTGCCTTGAAATAATCTGTATTGTAGGCTAAAAAGCTCTATATAAAAATAAAGGGTACTTAACTTGAATGCTAGATGTAATGCTCTTTCTATATATATATATATATATATATGACTAAATAATCACCAACACAATGATGGGGTGAAATTGGCTGCAATGCATGGGCACCAGGTAAAATCTTGCCTAGGGCAGCAAATTGGTCAGGGCCGGTGTTCTGTCAATGTAACATACTTTGTCAGAATAGCATACCGGAAGTGGAGTTTTATAGCGGAGTCTGTCAATTTAGCCTACTTTGTCAAAACAGCATACCAGTGTTTGTTAAGGGTATGATGTTTTAAAGCCCCATGGTTTAATAAAAATACAGATGCTGTTTTGATAGCCCCTGGTTTAATAAAAATACAGTTTCTACAGGGGTATGCTGTTTTGATAGCCCCTGGTTTAATACAAAAAATACAGTTTATAAAGGGGTATGCTGTTTTGATAGCCCCTGTTTCGATAGGTATTGCTTCATAGAAAATGAAGTGTTGGGGTATCCTTTTTTGTTAGTTTGCACACTTACCAGCATACCCCTTCATAACCTGTATCTTACTAAAAGAAAATAAATTATAAAAACATTTATTGTTTATAGACTGGTTGAAAAATATTTTATTACAAATTTCAAATAGGTACCTTTAAAAGGTAATTGCAAATTTCCTATCACTTTTTTTCCATGGTTACAGTTAGCATAAAAATAAGCATCAATCATTTAAAAGCAAAACATTAGTCGATGTGTTCAATCTCGGTCAGATGGCGCCAAACGCTAGAACCTCGAGTTAACAATATCCCCAGATTTAACGTTTTAACACTACATTACGACTCCACTTGCTAAAAATAATATATTGAAAACGTCTGTCAACAGTTCTTGTGATTGTACAAGGCATGCAATTAGGTAATGTGTATATAATATGCGATATAATACACAAACACTTACCGATTGTAATCTTAGGTATGCTGAAATTATGGTTTAAATTTAACGCATGCGCGATTCCACAAATTTCACTGCTGCGCGAAGGTATCCCTTCGATGGGTATGGTGAGAACACCGGCCCTGCCCAAGGACGATCATGTGAAGAATCAGTGGTTAAAATTCATCTTTACCACGATATCACAGCAGTATAAACCTAAACTTTTGCTGTTGCTCTTAAAAGATGGTGTTCAAAAAACATAGTTTTGAGTTTTATATAGTGTTGTTGGTCTCCTGCTAACTCATGTTATCACTGTCTTACTGAAATACCTCTGCTAATCAGTTGTGGGCCACTATTACCAAAAACTGTGTCTATTAATGCAGGTTGTCTGTCGTTCTCGCTACTTTGAGGAAATATTTGTTTTACCAACGTTTATGTTACATCAGATCATTCACTCTAGAGCTCGGCTAATGTACATTGCATAACAGTTAACTAACGTTATGCTTCTCCCCTCTTCCTTTTGTCTGGCCGGAAAACCTTCCCCCCGCCATTTTCTGAACAGTACGTTAGAAACTCACGTTGATTTCTTTGAAACGACTGGCTCTGGAAACACAAGGTTGCTCGGAATCGAAAGAGGAGGAGGCCAAGTTGACACAGATATAGATGACATAAACTGGAAGTGTTTATTTATAGAATTTGCGGGAAAAGGTCAAGTATCCGGAATACCGTGATGTCCGGAATACAGTGAGTCTACGTTATTATTGAGTACAGTTTCCACGTGTTCACCGCAATATATTAGAAAAATACTCTGTAAATAAATTAGTTCAACTAAAATAATCGGAGCTTTTTAAACATTGTCGTGTTTCTTTAGAAATAAACAATGGACAAATGGAGTCTTTAAACGCCTCAGATATAAAGTTATTCGCTGTCAAAGTGACGCAAAAATGAATGGGAGTCAATGGGATGCTAACAGCAGGTGAAGGCTTGTTAGCCAATGGCGGCCCCCGGGGAGACTTCAGGTTCCGGCTGGTGGATTACCCCCTTGGAACCCTCAGGACACGCAAAGCTGACGTTGTTATGGCAATGGGCGTTTTTGTTTTCGACGCGCGCGCTGTACACAGTAGGCCAATCACAACAGACTGAGCTGTCTGGCCAATCAGAGCAGAGTAGCTCGCGGAAAGGAGGGATTTAGGGATTGATTCATTTGACGAGTCGTTTCAGTCGTTTGAGATTCATTGAAAATGTGATGATGTGCAAATGTATATTATGAGGAAATTAAACAGTTTTTTTTTTATACCTTTGATGCATGTAAACATGTTGTAGGAGACTCCACAACAACATTGGGAAACTTTAAAATAGCATAATAGGGGCCCTTTAAGCTAGAATAAAATGTTTTTTGAATAGAAAGAGTTAAAGTTCATGTAAAAGTATATTTCAAGTATAAAAATTAATACCTAAATAGGAACATAGTATACCCAGATAGCACACGTACGTCTGCAAGATGTCTGTTAAAGATCACTTCATCTGGAAAGCATCTGCTGTTTACTAACATCTGATAGACATCTTTAAGAGGTCAGTTTAACATACATTCTAAATTATTACATCTTAAAGACATCTTCTAAACGTCTATTTGACATCTGACAGGAAAAGTCCTATAAACGTATTGCAGATGAGCAAACACTCTACAAAGTACGTCTTCCAGATGTAAACACACACATCAAATAGACGTCTCCGTGATGTACGTGTGCTATCAGGGTACTATGTGCAAAAATAAAATATAAACTATAAGTATGATGTTATGTTCACTTAACCCGTTCACACGTAAGTTTAAAATATTATAACTGACCCCCCAGCGTAAGTTTTTCAAGGCGACCGTTATTTAGAACCTGTCACTTTAATGTTTCCATGGTGACGCGTCATTTCTTGTCACGTGACACAGCGCAATCACCATTATGTCTATGCCAATCACAACACAGAGCTGAATGAGTGATGATCTGCTTTTATGTCTTTTTTCCTTTTTTCTTTTTTCCTTATTTAAAATATTCACAAATGTATTAGCTATAGCATGAAACACTGATATTCCGATTGTCAAATATGTGCAAGTGGATGTGTTTTGTTGTTTAAACATCTTTATAACGATCGCGTTAGTTGAGCTGTATGGGCGATGGGCGGCGCCATGTTAGTTTGTTTCACAGTTCAGAGAATCGGATCTGTTGTTTCTCACGAAATACATGAAAGTAAGTGGCCGGTGAACTAGGAGAAGAATAGGGTAAAATATAAAGCTACTTACACAATGTGTATCTGATATGAATAAAACGTTTCGTCTTATTATAATGGAAATGATTATTGTTGCCGTTTCCATAGACATCAGTGTCTATTTTACTAACTCAAAATCACTGTTTTGCTAGTACTTATGTGTATTGAAACCTAAAATAAACATTATGTGGTTTAAAATACTCAATAGTTGTGATATATGACAGCACTGAGTGCGTCCGTCTCTGGCTCAGCGCCAGCCAACGCGCGAAAGCACGTTTGAATTTAGCAGTTGATCACGTGATGCACTGACCGTTCTAATCACACCGGTGTGATTGTACGCTCCAGGGACCAGCCAAGACTGATCACACCGGTGTGATCGTACGCGTGAAAGGGTTAAAGAAGTTCACTCCTCCCCTTCTTCACTTCTGCTGTAATCGTATAGGCTAACGCCAGCGGGGCTGGCCAATTGACGCAAAATATACAAATACTGAAACACCGTTGCAGTATAAATGCAGATGCAACATCAATTTCCCCAGAATCTCTCTCTTCACGCTCAAATCGTGTGCTAGAAAGCTGATACTACTATCTACTACTACTACTCGAGGATTTTTCTCGCCGTCGTCGAAGGTGCGCCGAAGATACGCTGAACTGTCTTCTGCATCCGATGGCGACTATCTGTAATTTGTGCTCGGGCCCCATCGTGCCCCCGGACACGCACCTATTTTGTATCGCGTGCATGGGGCTGGCCCACGCTGAGTCGGCCCTCAAGGATGGCGGGTCTTGCGAGCACTGACCCGTCCGAAATTAACACCTGCCAAGCGCCAAATGCGGGTAGATTTTCCGTTTGGCGAGTAAATCTCAAAAGGCTATCCGCCACACTGGCGGGTGAATGTTCCAGACATCCAAGTCTCCCGCATATTGATAGCGGCTCCCTGATGCCCGCAAATTAGTTCAAATCTACCGGAATCTTGAGCGAGCGAGCAAGATCTCGCACATTCTGTGCTTCAAACCGTGTAGCGCACGCGCGTGAGAGAGGGAGAGACCTTGCGTGTGTGTGCATCCTAATCTTGGGACGAGATTAGCTAGCCACAGAACGAGCGCAGGGCTGCCAACTCTCACGCATTGGCCGTGAGACACACGCATTTGAATGGTTTCACACGCTCACACGCCACACTCCCGATTTCTCACGCTGAAGTGTCAACCCGGTCGGTCAAATGCCTGAAAGATGAGTTCATCTATAGATCTACCTGTTGAGCCACTCGTGATCGACTAATTATACCGCAAAATAGTTAAAATCTCCCGTAATCTAGAGCGAGCGCGCACGCGAGACAGAGATTGTGCTTCAAACCGCGTAGCGTGCGCGCAACCTTGCGTGTGCAGAGACACTAATTGGCCAATGCGCGATATGCGGTATTACCGCCATTTATTTATTTATATTTATTTGTTGCTATAAATACGTGTTATGACGTGGTCAGCATACACAAAAACAATGTAACCAATGTAACCGAAACTAAACAGCGTCTCTGCGCATTGAAAGACTGTCACTCAGCGCGCAGTTACATTGTTATGCCAACGGACTGTCTTTGAGTGAGTCATTAAACCGTTCATTCAACGAAAACGTTCAAAAAAGCTGATTCCTTAAATGATAAATGTAATGAAACAAGGCGTTAATTATTTTTTTTTAATTTGAGCTCCACTTTTCAAGGCTCAGCTGGCCAGCAATGCTTCACCTTTGGGCAAAGCTGAAGCAATGCTTCACTTAATAGAGACCAATGCGTGACTCGCTGCTTTCCCCCCACGGCTTCCTCGCGCTGTGTAATATGCTGACCAACGCTGCCGCCAGTCATGGTAAACACCCTTACACGTTAAAAGGATGATACGACAAATATTTCGCTTTCCTTGGAAACGGCAACCTTTTCACGAATATACATGACTTGACTTCAAAGACAGACGAAGGTAATCGCACGCGCTCAGGCGATCTCATTCACTGTCTGTTTAGGCTTAAGTCCAAATCCACGAAGCCTCTGTACAAATCACCATGATAAACAGTCTTGTTATCATTATTAACTTATTTAACATTCAATACACATGGTACGAACTACGAAGGGTGACCTTATGAAAAAAGAAAACGCGGTTTGGCGGTTGCTGCGGTTACTTGCATTCCTCTTTGGTTGGCCTGTCAGTAGCGCGGTATTGCAATATTGCGGTTATCGCGACAGCCCTAGTGACAGCGCTATTGACAATGTCAGAGCAGACCAGCAAGAAGATGAAGCTACTGTTTAGGACTGTACATGCCATTGGCAAGAAGGCCAGGCCACTTTCTGACTTCGAGTGGATGTGCGAGTAAGTAAAAAAGTTTTTCCTCCTGTAGCTAGACTAGCATTTTATACGAAGCTATGGGCTAGCATGCATACTGTTAATTATTTTAATTTTTACTGTTAAAAATTATAATTAATTTTATTTAATTAATTTGGATGCTTGATTTTTCTAGTTTGGATGAACAAAAAGGATTTGCTGTTGGGTCAACATACAGAAATGAGAAGCAGGCCAAAGAGTTTATGCATTATATTGCAGAGGTGGAGAGAAACAACATCAGAGAATATCTAGAAAACACAAAATTTCTCTCCATCATGTCAGATGGCTCCACAGACAGCTCTGTAAAAGAGGAGGAGTTAGTGTATGTCAGATTCTGTCACAAGGGCAAGTTCGAGTCTAAGTTTGTTGGAATTAATGGAGTGGAGAAGGCAGATGCCGCACATATAAGTAAAGCCATCAGCGACATCATGGAGGGAGTGTGTGATGGGTGGGAGAGCAAGTTGGTCGCTCTGGGAACTGATGGCGCTGCCGTTATGACTGGAGCCAAGAGTGGTGTGGTCAGCCGGCTGAAGGGGGACAGGGCCTACATCATCGGCATCCACTGTATGGCACACCGCCTTGAACTCGCCTTTTCTGATGCCATCCGTTCCAACGTGATGTTTCAGAAAATAGAAGACCTCCTCAGTGGGCTTTACACATTCTACCACACCAGTTCACTGAACAGGGCAAACCTCATAAACAGCTTTCAGGCTCTTGGGCACACACCTCTGGTGCCCACCAGAATTGGCGGGACCCGATGGTTAGGACACCTATTGCGTGCACTGGATCACTTCCTGCGATGTTACCAGGGGCTTGTCCAGCACCTGGAACAGGTATTGGTCTAGATTGCTACTGTATATTATGTACTCCAAAAGTCATCATCAATACTGTATGTAATGTCAATTGTCAAGTAAATAAGAAGTAATTTTAAAATTGGTCAATACTTTATACACTAATAAAACATGTCATTATTATTTTTTAAAAGCAAGTAATTGTCTATTTGTATGTCTTTGTTCTTAATGCATTTTAGATTCAATCTGCTGATGCCCAAAAAGTCAGAGGTGTCCAGCAAGCAAAGGCCAGGAAATACTTTAGTACTGTGAGGGAGGCTGTTGTTATCCGCTTCTGTGGCTTCCTGCATGACACACTAACCCACCTGAGCAACCTGTCTGCCTGTCTGCAGAGGTCCACAATCACCATAGCAGAAGCCCACAGCTCCTTGTGCTCAACACAGGCAGTACTTAAGAAGTACAAAACCAAGTAAGTTAATTTAAGCTGCAATAAGAAATACTTAAAGAGAATTAAGTGAAATGATTACTACATCAATAAGAGAGGGAGAATGTGAAAGAGTATCTTGTATAGAATGGTACATTTTATCATCAGAAAAGGGCCCATGATGAAGGCCACAATGGCCAACAGCTATGAGGGAATTTCACTGACCAGAGGTGACATAAAGACCCACGTCGCCTCACAAGACAAAATGATTGACAGTCTAGTGGAGAGTATGACTGACAGGTTCTGGATGCCAGTGTAGGGGTCCTGTGTGCAACCAAGCTGGTCAGCTTCACCAACTGGCCAGAGTCAGGAGATGCAGCAGCAGGTTACTTTATGTTTTGTATTACAGGGCAGTCACGTTAGGTTCAGGTTCATGATCATATTTTTATAGTTTGAGAAGTAAAACTGCATGATGCTTGTTGTAATGTTGTAGCATTGTAATGTAATGTTGTATATATATAACATTATATACAGGGTGGTGATGGCGCAGTGGATAAGACACATGCCTTTGGTGTGAGAGACCTGGGTTCGAATCCACTGTGAGACACCAATGTGTCCCTGAGCAAGACACTTAACCCCTATTTGCTCCAGAGGTGTGCGACCTCTGACATATATAGCAATTGTAAGTCGCTTTGGATAAAAGCGTCAGCTAAATGAGTAAATGTAAATGTAACATTATTCTAGATTTTGGTGACACTGAACTGGAAACCTTGGTGGACCACTTCAAGCCTGTCCTTGAGGCCTCTGGCATTCATGTTGAAAGAATCCCTGACCAGTGGACAGTCCTGAAGGTGCTGATATACCAAGAGCCCCAGTCCCTGGAGAAGATATCCTGGTTCCATGTCAACAGGAGCCATCAGCATTCCTGCCCTGATTTGCTGGCATTGGTTGACCTAGTCCTGTCCTTCCCTGCCTCCACAGCTGAATGTGAAAGAGGTTTTAGTACCATGAAACAGGTGAAAACCGATTGGCACTCCAACCTAAAGTCTGATACACTGTCAGATCTCCTTATGGTCCAGCTGTCCTCTCCAGAGATCAGGGAGTATGATCCAAGCAAAGCTGTGATGCTGTGGCACCAAGACTCTGTTAGGAGTAGGAGGCCAGAATTCATGGACCATGCAAAAGGGGTAATTGCGGTTGAGAGTGAGGAGTCGGATGACTATGAGGTTTAAGTTCATTAGATTAAGTATCTGATGATAGTTTTACGAAACCTTCAAATGTACTGTTATGAGGACTAGTTCCATGCTCACATCTTCCATATCTTATTATTTGTTGCTCTGTTTTTACTTCTATGTACTCTTATTTATTCAACATAAATACCTTATCTCAATTAAATGTACTGAAATAAATGTATATGTGAGACAAAAAGGCTGTTTATTATTTTGGCCGGTAAAAAATATGGTTGGCTGGTGGATTTTTTCATCTACCAGTCCCTGTGGCAGGTGAGCCAAAAAGTTAATTTCGGACCCTGACTGCGCGGACATGTCCCTACGAGCTCTCAAGGCCAGGCGGGATGAAGCTCGTGCAGCAGCGGGGATCGGGCCCACTGCCGCCACCGAGCCGGAGGAGTGGTACGGCCCCCGGTGAGTTTCCCCGACGCCACCTTTCACCCCCCTCGCGAGGTCGCGGACTTCGTGTCTTTCGGTGTGAGTGAGGAAGAGGAAGAGGATTCCATGTCTCTGTCTGCCTCCGAGAACGACTTGGGCGCGAAGCAGACCGCCCCGGACCTGGCAGCTTCGGAGCAAGACACCCCGGCGGACCTGCAGGACGAGCTCTTTCGCATCCTCTCTAAGGCCGTCGAGGAGCTGGACCTCTCTTGGAAGGCCCCGGATGAACCGTCCAAGAGCAAGCTCGACACGTGGTTCCTTCAGTCGAGCCGCCGCCAGGCCGCTTCGAGGAGAGGAACCCCGTTCTTTCCTGACATACACGAACACGTTGTGAAGTCATGGGCGGCCCCGCAATCGGCGCGCACCCTCACTTCCACCCAGGCCATGTTTGCCCCCGTGGACGAGGCGGGGGACCACGGCTACCTTCGAATCCCACCCGTCGAGGAGACCGTAGCCGCGCACCTCTGCCCATCGGCTCCCGCCCTGGGCTCGGACCGCAGCCTGCCATCCAGACCCTGCAGATTCACGGCCCACCAGGCGAACAAGGCCTATGGAGCGGCGGGGGAGGCGGTGTCTGCGCTGCACGCCATGGCCGTGCTTCAGGTGATGCAGGCAAAGCTGTTGAAGTCTCTGGATGGCGCCGCCTCTGTCGACGCTGACGCCATACGGGACCTTCATTCAGCCACGGACCTCGCGCTCTTGGTCACGAAGTGCTCGGCCCAGGCGGTAGGCCGTTCGATGGGGTTCATGGTGGTCCTCCACAGACACCTGTGGCTCACCCTTTCCGACGTGCACGAGGCTGACAGGAAGACGCTGCTGAACGCACCGATCTCCCCAGCAGGCCTGTTCGGAGACGCCGTCGAAAAGGTCACCGAGCGATACTCCGAGAACCAGAAGAAGACTAAGGCGATGAGTCACGTCATCCCTCGAAAGGGCGCCGCCGCCTCCACCGCAGCCTCCCTCTCGCTCGTCATCCGCCTCGGGCCGCCAACCTCATGCTGCGGCCAGACGGCAGTCAGCACCTCGCCAGGAGGCGGATGCTCGCAGAGGGCGGAGCAACCAGTGGCAGGGTGCAGGGAAGAAGCGGACAGCCCAGAGAAGCCCGCGCAGGAAGGTCGTTGTGTCTCCAGCGAGACCCAAGAAGTCGTCCTGACCACCCGGGCAAGAGGGGAAGAGAGCGCCAGGCTGGCCCTGCTCCTAAGCGCCGCTCTCTACAGCACTTAGTCCCTCGGCGTTCCACGAGCGACACGTGCGATTGTATTGTGAATGTTGTTTCATGTGTGTTCAATAAAGCAAACTACCTTTTCACAAACAGAGCTTTTTTCTCCTCTTGCACCACACACCGTGTTACCCGCAGCGCAGAGTCACGGTTGTTAACTATAAGGGCACCTCGCAGGTGCCCAGTCTATTGGCAGACATGCGTCGGTAATCGGGTTCCTCAAGGGAGCCAGGAGGTTATGCCCCGCACGGCCGCCTTCGGTGCCACCGTGGGATTTGGCTCTGGTTTTGGAGGCTTTGTCGCGACCGCCTTTCGAGCCCTTGGCTTCGATCGCCATTAAGGAGCTTTCGGTAAAAGTGGCTCTGCTTCTCGCGCTTGCATCGGCGAAGCGGGTTGGGGATTTACAGGCTTTCTCTGTAAGTAAAGATTGTATTCGCCTTGGACCAGGAAACTGTAATGTGACTCTCAGGCCTAGGCCGGGTTATATCCCTAAGTCGTTCAATACCCCGTTTAAAGCGCAGATTGTTTCTCTGCCTGCCCTGTCTGCCGAACCATCAACTTCTCAGGTCCCGGATGCTCAGAGTGCCGTTTGCCCGGTCAGAGCGCTCCGGGAATATATATTTCGCTTTGTGTGCTTTGGTGGATGCAACAGGGGACGGGGGGTCTCTAAGCAGAGGCTTGCTCACTGGATTGTGGACGCTATTGTTTTGGCGTATGATTGCCTGGGGCGGGAATGCCCCCTTAACATCTGTCACAGTCTATCTAGTCTCCGCCTCTTCACTACACTTCCCAGCATCCCTCATGCTTTCGCACCTGCCTGTCATCATCGTTGTCAGCTGTGCATAGTTAATCACCTTCATTTGTGTCACCTGGTTTCTGTTCATTAGTGTCTGTATTTAGTTCCTTCCTGTTCAGTCTGTCCTTGTCGGTTGTTAGTTGTATTCAACGTGTGTGTTATCCTGCCCGTCATCCTGCCTGCCTGTTTGTACCCGTGATTTATATTAGTAAAACTGTCTGATTTGAAGCCTTTTGACTTTGAGTCTTCTTCTGCCCGCTACACACCCGTTACAACATCAAGGCCCATTCAACGAGGGCGATCTCCTCTTCATGGGCTTGAAGAAGAAGAAGAAGAAGAAGAAGAAGAAGAAGAAGGAACTTTATTGCCAAGTAGTGTTTTACAAACATACAAACATACAGTTGACATAAATAAATGTAGATAAAAAAATATGTAATGGACAATATAAAAAATATAAAAAAATATACGACAGCCAGATTAAAATAGCCAGCAATAAATATTTTCATGGGCATAGACATTTGTATAATTTTAAATACTTTGCAAGAGGGGAGTGTCAGTGGGGGGGTCGGGCCTTGTTATTGAGGCTAACTGCAGACGGAAAGAAACTGTTTTTGTGGCGAGAGGTTTTAGTTCTGATGGACCGCAGCCTCCTGCCAGAGGGGAGAGTCTGAAACAGTTTATGTCCGGGGTGGGAGGGGTCAGCTACAATCTTTCCTGCTCGCCTCGTAATCCTGGAGGCATACAGGTCCTGAAGTGATGGAAGATTGGAGCCAATCACCTTCTCTGCAGAGCGAATGATACGCTGCAGCCTGCTCTTGTCCCTGGCGGTGGCGGCATTGTACCAGATGGTGATGAAGGTGGTGATGATGGACTCAATGATGGCAGTGTAAAAGTGCATCATCATTGTCTTTGGCAGACTGAACTTCTTAAGCTGCCGCAGGAAGTACATCCTCTGCTGGGCCTTTTTGGTGATGGAGGAGATGTTCAACTCCCACTTAAGGTCCTGGGAGATGATGGTGCCCAGGAACCGGAAGGAGTCCACAGCAGTGACTTGAGAGTCACACAGGATGATGGGGGAGGGTGGGGCTGTGCTCTTTCTAAAATCCACAACCATCTCCACAGTCTTCAGAGTGTTGAGCTCCAGACTGTTCTGGCTGCACCAAGTCACCAGATGGTAGATCTCCCATCTGTAGGCGGATTCATCCCCACCAGAGATGAGCCCAATGAGAGTGGTGTCGTCCGCAAACTTCAGGAGCTTGACGGACTGGTGACTGGAGGTGCAGCTGTTGGTGTATAGGGAGAAAAGAAGGGGGGAAAGAACGCAGCCTTGAGGGGATCCGGTGCTGATGGTCCTAGAATCTGATACATGTTTTCCCAGCTTCACGTGCTGCTTCCTGTCCATCAGGAAGTCAGTGATCCACCTGCAGGTGGAGTCAGGCACGTTCAGCTGTAAGAGCCTGTCCTGCAGCAGTGCCGGGACAATGATGTTAAAAGCAAAACTAAAATCCACAAACAGGATCCTGGCGTAGGTTCCTGGAGAGTCCAGATGCTGGAGGATATAATGAAGGGCCATGTTTACTGCATCGTCTACAGACCTGTTTGCTCTGTAGGCGAACTGCAGGGGGTCCATGAGTGGATCTGTGATGGATTTTATATGGGACAACACAAAACGTTCAAAAGACTTCATAACAGAGGTCAGGGCAATGGGTTTGTAGTCATTCAGTCCCGCAGGCCTAGGTTTTTTGGGGACAGGAATAATGGAGGAGGCTTTGAGGCAGGCTGGCACATGGCATGTCTCCAGTGAGGTATTAAAAATGTCTGTGAACACCGGAGACAGCTGATCAGCACAGTGCTTCAGGGTGGAAGGAGACACACAATCTGGCCCAGCTGCTTTGCGGGATTTCTGCCTCCTGAATAGCCTGTTGACTTCCCCCTCTGAGATGGAAAGAGGAGGGAAGGGGGTGGAGCTGGCCAGCTCTGAGGAGGGGTTGGAGGAAATGGTGGACTGGGACAGAAGCTGAGCGGAGGGGTCACGGAGGATGATGTCCGATTGACTCTCAAAGCGGCAGTAGAACTGATTAAGTTCATTTGCCAGGCGAGAGTCGTTTATGGAGTGGGGAACTTTGGGTTTATAGTTTGTAATCTGTCTGAACCCCCTCCAGGCCGAAGTGGCGTCGTTTGCTGAGAACTGGTTCTTTAGTCTCTCTGCATACAGCCGTTTAGCTTCTCGCACCTCTTTGCTAAACCTGTATTTTAACGGCCTGCACTCGGCCCTGTCACCACTCCTAAAAGCATCCTCCTTTTCCAACCTTAGCTGTCTGAGTTTAGCTGTAAACCAGGGTTTGTCTTTGTTATAACTCACCCTGGTACATGTTGGTATACAGCTGTCTTCACAGAAGCTGATGTAGGACGTCACAGCCTCTGTGAACTCATCTAGATTGTTTGTAGCAGTCCTGAAAACATCCCAGTCAGTGCAGTCGAAACACGCCTGAAGATCCTCAACAGCTTCACTGGTCCATTTCTTTGATGTCCTCACTACAGGTTTGCAGAGTTTTAATTTTTGTCTGTAAGCAGGAATCAGATGAACCATTACGTGATCAGAGTGTCCCAGTGGAGCGCGTGTGACAGCGTGGTAGGCACAGCTAACTGTGGTATTGCAGTGGTCCAGAGTGTTCCCCTCCCTGGTTGGACACTTTATAAACTGTCTATACTTGGGGAGTTCTTGGCTGAGATATCCCTTGTTAAAATCACCAAGAATAATAACAAGGGAGTCCGGATTTGTCTGCTCCACACGGAGTATCTGGTCGGCCAGCATGCGCTGTGCGTCCTGCACGTTGGCCTGGGGCGAAATGTAAACACCGACCAGAATGAATGAAGTAAACTCACAGGGGGAGTAAAACGGTTTGCAGTTTATGATAAAATATTTCAGATCAGGAGAACAGTGCTGGTGAATCACTGTCACGTCAGTACACCAACCATTGTTAATATAAAAACAGACACCACCACCCTTTGTTTTGCCGGAGAGTTCTTTATCACGGTCCGCTCTGTATAGTTGGAAACCAGCCAGCTGCAGCGCGTTGTCCGGTATCAGTTCACACAGCCATGTTTCCGTGAAGCACAGAACAGAAGATGAATAAAAGTCTCTGTTTTTCCCCACCAGAAGCCGAAGTTCATCCAGTCTGTTGCACAATGAGCGCACGTTGGAGAGAAATATTGCCGGTAGCGATGTGCGAAGTCCCCGCCGGTGAAGACGCACAAGCGACCCGGCTCTTTTTCCTCTCCTGCGGCGCTTTACAGCGTGAACGACAGCGAGAGAGCCCTTCACCAAAAAGTCCAATAATTCCACTGATGACACAAGGAAAGTGGGAACTAAATCCACTGGAATTGCTGCCCTGATGTTCATGAGCTCTTCTCTGGTAAAAGAGCACCGAGAATCACAGCCAAAAACTAAGTTAACACACGAAAACAGAACAAAACAAAGCGCAACTAACACCGAGGCTGCTATACTCAGCGCCATCATGATCCGCTGAGTACTTGGACTAAGGGTATGTCTATTCAGGATTTATGTTTTGCGGCTGGCTGGTCTTCTCAGAACACGTTTGCCAGATTTTACAAGTTAGATTTACCCTCGGTGGCATCTCGGTGGCGTCTCGGGTGCTTTCGTTGAGCTGATTGTGATTATTATTTTAATATTTGTCATTTTTTTAGTTTATGAAAGTACATGTTAAAGTGCTTTTTTAGTAAGTAAGTAAAATTTATTTATACAGCGCCTTTCACAGACTAAGTCACAAAGCGCTTTACAATAGACAAAATTGATAAAAAAATAAAATAAAACAGATAAAATTATCATTATATAAAGTACAGAGATTACCCAAAAGCTAACCTGAACAAATGAGTCTTCACTTGTCCCCTAAAACTGTCCACATTCTCAGCAAACCTAATACTGGTTGGCAAAGCATTCCATAATCTAGGTGCCATAGCGGCAAAGGCTCTATCCCCACATGTCTTTAAACGAGTGCGTGGCGTAGATAGCAGATTTTGATTATTAGACCTGAGAGGGGTATGGAAATGAATTATGTCAGCAAGATAAGCAGGGGCCTGACCATGTAAAGCCCTATAGGTTATGGTTAGTATTTTGAATTGGATCCTGTAAGTTACAGGAAGCCAGTGAAGGGAGCAGAGTATCGGGGTGATATGGGTGCGCCTATTTGATCGAGTAAGTAACCTAGCAGCTGAATTTTGAATGGATTGCAATCTATGAAGAACAGATATGTTAAGTGAAGAGAAAAGTGAGTTACAATAATCAATACGGGAGGAAATGAAGGCATGAATGAGCATCTCCAGTTCTGCGTGAGAGACCACAGACCTCAATTTACTTAAATTACGTAAGTGGAAAAAACAGGATTTGGTCAGCGATTTGATGTGGGTTTCAAAGGATAGGGATTTATCAAATGTTACCCCAAGGTTCCTTAAACTAGTCCGGACCGCAGATGACAAAGGTACAATGTTCTGCATTATCAGAGGAATAGCGCTGTCTGGCGCTACAATTAAAACCTCCATCTTATCTGGATTCAGCTGCAGAAAACTTTCAGCCATCCAGCTGTTTATGGCGTCTATACAGTCTAAGAGTATTGTAAGTTTGGATGACTCATTTTGCCGGAAAGTAAAATGAAGCTGAATGTCATCTGCGTAGAAATGATAAGAAATGTTAAAATCACTAATGATCTGACCCAGAGGCAACAAGTATAAAATAAACAATATTGGGCCCAACACTGAACCCTGTGGAACACCACAAAACAGGGGTGATGATACAGAGTGGGAATCATCAATATAGACATTAAAACTTCTATCAGAAAGATATGAGGTAAACCAATCTAAGGCCACTCCCGATATGCCCACACATTCACGTAATCTCCTAATCATGATATGGTGGTCCACAGTATCGAAGGCAGAACTAAGGTCTAGAAATACCAACACTGAACATAGACCTGCGTCCGAGGCCATATGAAGGTCATTACAGACTCTCACCAAGGCGGTCTCAGTAGAGTGTCTCTTCCTAAAACCTGATTGAAATTTGTCATACAACTCCAAATTCTCTAAAACATCTGTAAGTTGATAAGCCACAGCTTTTTCGAGAATTTTGGACAACAATGGCAACTTTGATATTGGCCGATAGTTCTTCAAAACTGTAGGGTCCAAATTAGGCTTTTTTAATATAGGTTGAATGGTGGCATGTTTAAAATAGGATGGGACACAGCCTGTGGCCAGTGAGGAATTGACAATAGCTACTATACTAGGGCCAATGACAGGGAGTGCTTTTGAGAATAATGAAGATGGTATTATATCCTGTGGACAAGAGGACATATTCATTTTATTAGTCAAATTTAGCAAATCAAGGAGGCTGATTGGTTTAAAAGACTCAATGGTAATAGGCCTAGGTGAACGAATACAGTCTACAAGAAAGTGTGGTCCACGCAAAATGTTTGATCTAATAGACTGCACCTTATCAATAAAAAAAGACAGCAGCCTATCACAATCATTTTGAGAACATATTGTTGTCACAATGGCTGGAGGAGATACAATATTATTTATGGTATCAAATAAAACCTTGGGGTTTCGCTTAGAGGAAGATATTAAATTAGAAAAATAAACAGTCCTAGATTTCGCAACTAAATTATTGAAATCCTGCATAAGTTGCTTAAGATACAGACGGTGCACTTCAAGCCCGGTGGATTTCCACAAACGTTCAGTCGTACGGCACCTCCTTCTTAGACAACGTACATCGTCCGTCATCCAAGGTGAGGTGTTACAGATGGGCTTAGTTTTTATCTTTAAAGGAGCCACTTCGTCCAACACAGAAGAGCAGAAATTGTTAAAAGATTGCATTAAAGTGTCTATGTCAGGTTATTTTTTTTTTTTAGATATATTAAATAAGGGTTAGATGTCTGAGTGAAAATGTAATTATCAATAAAATTATTACTGTAATTACCCTACAGTAAGCTTTATAGCCATTTCTGTCAAGATCATATTTTTAAAACACAGCTGAGCTGTTTTGTCAGAAGAGGGAGTCGTGCCACAAACGTTCTATTCAAGTATGGGGAGTTTTGAGTCTGAGCAGATCCAAAATCCCCCTCAAATCCCCCTCAAAATCCCCCCACAGCCATACACTTTTGAGCCTCCCAGGCGTGAGACAGATGAGGAGGCAAACAGAAATTTAAATAATTCCTATCGAAGAAACATAAATATCTGGTGTGAAGATAACCAGTGGAGAGTTGGGCAGGTGTATATACCGGTAGGCATAACTTAGAGGTGGAACGTACATGTATTCGTATTGAACCGAAACGGTACGGGCGTCACGGTTCAGTGCATGAATACACGAGTATAAAAATAAATAAAACTCGCGTGCAAATTAATTAATGCGGAACTACTGTTAGATATGCGGGTTATTTAGGGACACATAATCTGTAGCTCCGCCTTAGCTCTGAAGCTCCGTGGCTATAATGAACAGGCTTCGATGTCAAGATTGCAATGCTGGAATATGTTGGTGTTGGTGTGTGTGTCTGTGTGTGAAGCAGCACTGAAGTAGCGAGAGAGAGAGAGACACGCGGGCGCGATCGAACAGTGGAAACATAAAAACTGGAAGAAATGTGCGCTGCAAATGACCGAAGTCTTGGATACCGAAGCAGCACTGAAGTCCACGCGTTTGGTCCGAACAAAGTTGACCCAGGCACGGAACACAGACCTGCTTTTTGGGAAAAAGTGGACTCTGTGACCGGTTTTAACTGTGTTTTAGCACCCAGCACAAATGCAGTAATTCACCATTGTGAAAATACGCCTGCGTATACCTAACTAACTACCTAACTTAAATAGCTAACTAAATAAATAAATGTCCTAATCACTAATTCTCTCGCTCTATCACTCGTACAATTATCAACACAGCTCACAGAGACTCACTTTCTCAGCGCTCTGGGGAGACTTCTCCCTCTTATGACGTCAAGCGATCCGTTTGGGCGGAGGAGCAGTTTTAAGTGAGTACTGAAAATAACGAACTTTTTCATCTTATATTCTGCCTTTAGGTATCGAAAATCATACAAAACAATACAACAACTTGTCAAATGTGCATTTCCCCTAACTATTTTGTGTTAATCCTAATTACAAATTTAACCTGACATACGCACTTTAAGAGCTCAACATCATTGCTACAACCCATAAAATTAAGATCACAATCAAACCGAGAGATAAATTGCTCAACAGTTGTTTGAGTAATAATACGCGATTGTGTCAGACGTTTCTGACAAGGGGGGTTAGCGGTGGCAGAACAATTAAAAAAGATACACTTATGGTCACTAATCGACATATCCTCACAACATATTGCATTAACATCCAAACCTAGTGTGAAAACAAGGTCTAATGTATGACCACCAGTATGTGTGGGTCCATGAACAATGAACATGCTGCTTTAGATTATGTGAATCCGTAATACTAAGAAAATCTTTTGCGGCATGATTATCAGCAACATCAGTGTGCAGGTTAAAATCCCCAACCATTAATAACTTTTCAAAATTAATAACAGATGACATAAAGTCCATAAACTCTGTTAAAAACTGCCCAGCAGGACCAGGAGGACGATAAATGAGGATACAAAAGAACGGCTTTATCCGTCCAACTCTAGTGATTTGCAGTTCAAAAGAAGAAAAAGTTTCCACGCTCACCAACTGACAGGAATAGCCATTTCTCCATACTATGGCAAGTCCTCCACCGCGGCCAGACAGACGCGGGGATCCAATAAACGAGCAGCCAACAGGACACAGCTCATTTAAATGAATAAATTCCGAGTTACGTTGCCAAGTTTCTGTCAGTAATAGAAAGTCCAAGTTTTGCCTTACGAACAGATCGTTCAGAATGTGCGCCTTGTTTGCCACAGAACGGGCATTTAACAAGCACATATTAACAGAAGAAATAACTGAGTCTTCAGAGGTTGAGGAAGAAGATATACACTCAATAATCCTAAGCGTAGGCAGGCCACGACAAACCCGGCCAAGGTGGGAAGGAGGTGGATCCGTATTCAGCAATCCACCGGACGCATCCGGAAACACTGCCCGCAGGTAAGATGCTCTGACAGGGATCCAAGGCCAGTCAATGCCTGGTTGGTAGAAAAATGGAGGATTACGATCCACAAGCAGACAGTCCGACCGGTTGCCAACAAGGAAGTATTTCCATAGGCTGCGATTCTTGGCCTGGAAACCCGCTCTGGTCCCTCGCCTCCTCTGTTTACCACACTTCTTGGGCAGGTGCGCAGGCTTTCTTCTCCAGTCGTGGTGCAGAGAGAAATCGTGACCTGGTAAGCACAGGCGAATACAGGGTGGTATTGGAGGTGGATCACCGATACCCATAAAACCGGACATTTCAGCTCTAATAAGCAACAGCAATTGCCGATCATAAACCAGGGCGGCTGATACATTTGTGGACAAAAATAGTGGCATTAAAATGCATATTAAAATAAATATCTGAGACCAGGAGACATAAAATACAGAGAGAGACGCGGCTAAGCCAAACACAGGCGCCATCGTCACTTACTTTTACTTATAAGTTCACTTGTAATGCAGATGCAGTACAAATGAGAAACTTAGTTGTAAACTAGTTGTGCACTTAAAGATTATACTGTTACACTTATAGTACACATAAATGTACTTTTATAAAGTGGCCAAATAAGTCCCAAGCAGTATTAATAGTACACTTACAAGTTTACTACTAGTACATTGATAGTATACTTACTACATAAAGTAAACTTAAAAATATACTTGAACTTTTCTAAAGTATACTTAATAAAAATAAACTTTTTCGTAAGGGAAGCATTCTCACACATTTTTCCATTTACTTTTTTGGTGAATCTCTGATTTCAGGCTTCAGCTTCTTGTCCTTGAAGAAGCACAGCATCCAGTAATTGCTGTCCATAGACATCAAGACTGTAGTAAGATTGTACAGGACCAAACCAGGTCATGTAAGTGACTTGCCCTTTGTATGTTATAGCTTTTTTTATTTTTCCTCAGGAAAGCTTCAAGTGGTGTGGCCTTGTCATTAATGGTAATCAAACAATATTCTTCACCATGCCTAGGAAACATCTGACTATTACATTTCTAAGCTCTCATTGATTCCGAGTTCCAGGTGATTTTAATTTAAAAAAAATTATATAATACAATAAAAAGATAAGGTTATACTTTATTTTAAGGTGTCTTTGTCACACTGTAATTTTACATTTAAGTACTGAGTAATATTAAGTAACTACATAGGGTTAGGATTAGGGCTTGGTTTGATTTAGGGATAGTTGCATGTAATAATGCATAATTTAGTTATTACTATAGTAACTACATGTAACGTAACAAATATACTGTAAAAAAGTTTATATCCCTTAAGAAGCCTATGGAGGAGTGATCCAGCTCTCAAATTTAATCAAAAATATCTTCATTTGTGTTCCGAAGATGAACGAAGATCTTACGGGGTTGGAAAAACATGAGGGTGAGTAATTAATGACTTAATTTTCATTTTTGGGTGAACTATCCCTTTAAATACACCCGGCTTCCTAGTTTTTCTTATCTATTTTGTACTTTTCGATCAACAAACAAACAAAAAAATGAATAATTTTGATGGCATTGATGAACCTGCGGTTGTTTCTGCGGTGGGTAAGAAACGTTAGGCATCGAAATCGAGTCATTCCTACGTGATGAGATTAAGAAGATGAGGCACTCGGGAGGAGGAAAAATGTTTTCAATTTTCTTTACAGTTCTTAATAAAAATATTATACTAATAAACTTACGTTGTTGTGTATTTTCAACAGTTTCAATATAAAAAAAAAACTTTTATATTGATTCAATGGATAAATGCATTTAGATTTTTTTTATTTTTTTATTTTTTTTTATGGATTTATTGCATTTTGGGGGGAAAATTAATCCGTTTTTATAATAAATCTTTGAAAATCAAAACCTGGATTTAATTTTTTTTTTTTTTATTATGACCTACAAATGCTATGTGAAAGTTTGAAACAGAAAGTGGTTTTCATCTTTCCACTTTCTTGGTAAAGAAAACACATTTTTACTCAAATTAATCTAAATCAGTGGTTCTCAACCTTTTTTGGGCCAGCGCCCCCTATCCAATATCCAGGTCCCCGACCGCCCCCCACCCCCAAACTAATGAGCGAGCAGGAACGAGTAACAGATGAAATAAGTACAAAATTGTCATTTATTAATACAATTGAACTATACTCCACAGCGATTGATCCAAAAAACAAGCTATAAACTGCATTGAATAGCAATAGCAGTGTTTCTCACAGGATTTTTGGTAAATCTGTGGTGGGTGAACCTCGGGCCTTCTGGGGGGTTCGGGGGCAAGCCCCCCGTAAGAAAAATGTGTGCATTTTAATGTTAAATTCATCAATCTGGTGTACTTTGAGAGTTCAAAATTAAAAGCTCCAACCCATATTCAGTGTGCAAATTAAACAAAGAAAAATTTAAACCTCTTTTAGTTGTGTTTGTCTACATTACACTACTACATAATAATAGTTATATTATATTAATCCCATGACATATCCCATGAATCCCATAGGCTATATTATAAAACAATTGCACTGAAAAATAAAGGATGGTCATTAAAGCGGTAATGTTTGCACATAGGTTTTATTACGCATTTGTATTCAGTGCGTAATCAGTCGATTGTCGAGTTCGCGCGCGCGATCATTAGTTACCAATGATCGCGCGCGCGAACTCGACAATCGACTACTGTGGACTTCGAACAAAAACAGGAAGTAAATACAGGTATGTGAGCTGGCTAAATTAACATCATTTTTATTTAATATCTTGCACATCTACTGCAGTCAGATTGACCGTGGTCACTCTTAATAACACCACTCACATGGCTGTGCACTTGTTGTTAAGAGGCTAAAAGCAGGTTTAGAACTTGCCCCATTGAAGTCAACAGGGTGCGAATTTTAAAAAGAGGATAACACGGTGTAGGCAACACCGATTTTTGTCGTTTTTGTCTGTACTGACAGCACTCCAAATGTACAAAAAAATGAGCTCAATGTTAAAATTGACCGGAGTTCTCCTTTAATGCCTAAAATGTTTAAAGTTTTACCTTATAAATAGAATTTAGTTTAATTTTGAAATTCGTCGCCGGAGTAAATGGGAACATGATTTATTGAAAATATTTGAAAAAATAGAAGTGTTTCTTAAGTCAATAGTTTTTAATGGCTTGTCAACTTTCCATTCCTCCGCTGCGTGATTCTAGTCAGCGCTGGATTGTTGTCTGCGCGAAACACATGTTTGAGCGCGTGAATGCAGATTCTTGTCAGCTCTGGATTCTAGTCAGAGCGCTGGTCTATAACTGGAAAAATAATGGAGTCGTTGCAAAAGTAACGATACATAGCTTAGGCTACATATACATTAAACTGGAAGAAGAATCACAACAAGCGTGTCGGTGAGAACACTCATTTAAACAGCATTCACACCCGAACATGACTGCACATGCACATTATATTTTTGACATTATTGATAACTTACTGCTTTCAATTGTAATGCAATAGAAATGAACACAAAAAAACGTCTCAGGTTACGACTGTAACCGTAGTTCCCTGAGAAAGGGAACGAGACGATGCGTCACTTGACGCCTTGGGAACGCCCCCAGCGTGAATGCGTCTGAGCATCAATGTCAACTAGTCCAATGGAAAGAATGAGCGTCACGGGCGGGTGACGTCATGACCAGGAAGGGATAAAGGCTCACCCGGTGAAACGCGGCATTAGCTTCAAAAAGTCGAAGCAAGCCGATCACAGGGAAGCAGGAAGTATGGCAGGGTGACGCATCGTCTCGTTCCCTTTCTCAGGGAACTACGGTTACAGTCGTAACCTGAGACGTTCCCTTTCGAGGGAACTCTCGATGCGTCACTTGACGCCTTGGGAACGAGAATACCCAAAACGCCAGAATTCCAAGTACCTGAGTGTCAGTCTGTTGAAACTAAGCACTAAGCACCTGAGAACCTGGGGCAGCATCCAGGTCTAAGCTGTAAAACCTAACGAATGTGAGCGGTGAGGACCAGCCTGCCGCATCACAAACGTCTTGAAGAGAAACTCCAAATAGTAAGGCTTTAGAGGCCGCCATACCCCTCGTAGAGTGAGCTCTGACCACCAAAGGACACGGCTGGTCAGAGTACTCGTATGCAAGTGAAATAGCCTCAACTATCCACTTACTGACCGTCTGTTTAGAAGCAGGAAGACCCTTCTTAGGTGATCCAAAGCAAATAAATAACTGGTCGGACTTCCTCATTGAAGATGTCCGATGAACATAAGTATCCAGTGCTCGCACTGGACACAAGAGGTTCACCCTTTCCTGGTCCGCAGATGTAAAAGGAGGACAGAAACCTGCAGCACAATAGGCCTCGGAATAATGGTAGGCACCTTTGGAACATATCCATGTTTCGGGTAAGAATGCCTTGGCCATCCCCGGTGCACTCAAGGCAGGAGGGGACCGAAAGGGCCTGAAGGTCTGACTCTAATAGGGACGAAATAGCTAGCAGAAAATAGTCTTAAAAGAAAGGAACTTCTCTGAGACCAAATCTAAGGGCTCGAAGGGAGCCCCAGATAGGCCTTCTAGAACTATTGCAAGGTCCCAAGCCAGCACCCTAGTGCAAGTTGCAGGCCTCAGCCTCAAAAGTGTCACAAAGGAAACGAGTGATCAGGGGGTCTCGACCCAAAAATGTACTACCCACCAGGGCGTGGAAAGCCGCAATGGCCGCCACGTATACCTTAAGCGTGGAAGGACACAGACCTGATACAAAGCGTTCTTGCAGAAACTCGAATACTGTGTTTACTGAACAGTTAACCGGATCCCACTGACGCTGGTAACACCAAGAAGTGAAAAACTCTCGAAATAGTGAATATAGTTTCCTCGTAGCGGGAGCTCTGGAGCTTAGAATGGTCTCAACAACCTCGGTTGAGAGACCACTCTCTATGAGTTGGGCCCCCTCAGAGGCCAAACCCACAGTTTCCAAATCCCCTGCCGGGGGTGCAATATTGCATCCCCTGCCTGAGACGGAAGGTCTCTCCTGATCGGGACCTCCAAGGGAGGTCCGTCGAGGAGAAAAATTAGGTCCGCAAACCAAATTCAGCTCGGCCAGGGTGGTGCTACTAAATAGGCTTATTCCATCCTGGCGGAATCACTCCAGAACTCCTGGGAGCAGAGCAACAGGGGGAAATGCGTACAGACGTAGCCTCAGCCACGTCTGCACCATAGCAACCAGCCCCGTGGGGACTGGTTGAGTGAGGGATAACCAGAGTGGACAGTGCGTCGTACTTTTGCTGAGACGAGAACAAATCCACTTCTGCCTGGCCATAAAACTCCCATATTTGCTCCACCGCCTCGGGGTGGAGTCCCCTGGCCTCAGCCCCTGCCTCGACAGGGTGTCTGCTCCAATATTCTGCCCCCCCTGGAATATACACTGCCCTCAGACAGCGTAATTTCCTGAGGGACCAAAATAATAGGCCACCAACGTGTTGTCTGTGGGTCAAGAACCAGAGTTTCCTCCATATAACCAAGGCGCGGGGATACTGCCGCGTGATCTTGATCGTACGGAGTGGGTTTCCCCTCAGGGAGAACCCTCTGGTCCTGAGCCACCACTGTAAAGGTCTCACGTACAGCAGGTCAAAGGGTATCACATTGAACGCTGCTGCCCTGAGGCCTAACAGTCACTGTTTCAGAACAACACATGATGGCCCCTCAGGTCTGGGAGGAGATGTCTCAACGCATTGAAGACGACCATCATCTCTAGGCAATTCATGTGCCAAGCGAGATGATGACTCCTCCCAAGCCCTGAGCTGAGCGGCCTTCCAATACCGCTCCCCAGCCGGTGAGGGAAGCATCTGTCGAGATAGCAACTCGATGGCAAAGAGCTCCCAACACCGAACCCTGGGTTAAGAACCAGTGTTTCCTCCATATAACCAAGGCACGAAGGCACGGCCGCGTGATCTTGATCATACGAAGTGGGTTTCCCCTCGGGGAGAACCCTCTGGTCCTGCGCCACCACTGCAAAGGTCTCATGTACAGCAGGCCAAAAGGTATCCCGTTGGACGCTACTGCCACAAGACCCAACAGTCTCTCGAACTGTTTTACAGTGCGTGACTGGCCTAGCTTTAGCTCTATGGTGGCTGTCAGGATAGCAGCTACACGAACGGGCGATAAAGTGGCCCGCATCGTCACTGAATCCCATACCACACCAAGGAAAGTGGTTCTCTGTACTGGAGAAAGAACACTCTTCTTGGCATTGAGCCTCAACCCCAACATCTGCATATGAGCGAGAACGACACCTCGGTGCCGAACCGCTAACTGTTCTGATTCCGCTAGAATCAGCCAGTCATCTATGCAATTCAGAATGCGTATACACTGCAGCCTGGCGGGGCCAGAGCTGCGTCTATACACTTCGTGAACGTGCGGGGTGATAGAGCTAGACCGAAAGGAAGTGCCTGATACTGGTGTTCTTTGCCCCAAAGAAAACCTCAGGAACCTCCTGTGCTGAGGGAGGATGGAGATATGGAAGTATACGTCTTTTAGATCTATCGTGACAAACCAGTCCTCGGATCTGATTTGAGTCACGATCTGTTTGAGTGTCAGCATCTTGGACTTGAGTTCCAGCACCAAACACTCCAACAGACGAAGATCTAGTATGTGACGCTGCTCTCCATCCTTTTTTGGAACAATGAGATAACGACTGTAAAGACCCGACGCAATGTCGGGTGAGTACACCTGCTCTATAGCTTTCTTTGCTAACAGGGCCTTTACCCCTTGCTCCATTACCAGAGAGATTACCATTACCCATAGAGATATATTTGGCAGTAGCTTCCGCGCTGCCAGAAAACCTACCAAGGGAACCAGCCCCTCGAGGGTGGCCTCTGGTGTAATAAAGACAGCCAGTTCGGGGACCTGAAACATACTGGCAGGAACCACCCGAACTGACTGTTTTCGAACCCCCCTCAGAGGGCGCGAGTCCGACGCAATGTCGAGTTGACGCTGCGCCAGAAGCTCGCTGGAGAACGCTGCGCCCCGAAGCACCAAGGGTGGCGGGGTTGGCAGAACGGTCCCCTGAGGGCACAGAGATGGAAAGGGCACCGTATAATGAGGTGTACACCATTCCACCCCGGTTGGGGCTGCCCTCACCGGTCTGACGCCGTGGCGCCAGACCTTTTCTTTTGAGCCGCAGCCTTCTCAGCATGAAGAACGGTCCTCGGATCCGGCTTCTGCTTTGAAGGCTTTGGCTGCTGTGTTGTGTATGAGAAACTAGCCGGCTGGAGCTGCTCACGCCCAGCAGCCCCAGTGGGTTGGACATAGCGAGGGAGAGATTATCTTGTATCTTTCTCCATGATTCCCATCAAATTGAGCCAGAGGTGTCTCTCAGTGACCAAATTTCTTTGGCTGCCATCCCTGAGAGATAAATCTGAGGCCCGACGGAGTCAAACCCCATCGGGCCAACTCCCTCACTTCTGTCCAAAAACCACAGCAGGTCAGCCTGATATGCTTGCAGCACTGCTATAGTGTGCAAGCAGGCTCGTGCTAGACCCACTGTCATATATGCTTTTCCCACAGGATTAAAAAATAGTTTTCTTTAATGGTTTAGTGAGAGAAGCCGACGCCTTCAGGGACGATACTGAACCGGGAGACATAGCTCGCAAGTGTCTGTACTACCCGGGGTATTGCCCCATAGCCATACTCTCTTAACCCCCAAATATCTGAATATACATGAATGTGGGGCTAAAAAATGAGTAAGGCTTTTTCCATGATCTAGACAGCTCGCTGTGCAGATCGGGAAAAATGGAAGGCCCCGTGATGGAGGTGGAAAAATAGAGGGAAGGAAACTCGTTCAATTTATTTTAAGGACGAGTGCCCCCTTATTTCTGCTGGCCATTAAATATTTAATTCATCTACAGCCTCAGTAAACACCTCCACCAGCTTATTATTATATATATATATATTTTTATATACATTCTTTATATATATACACTTTATTTTATATATAATATATAAACTATCATATATATATATATATATAGGCTATATATAATTCTCATACGCTGGGGAAGAGATGGCAAATCCACTTCCCCCATGATTGTGTACACTTTCAATGCCCAGCACATCTACCTCCTCGGAGGTAGAGCACTGAAGTATTGATTTCTCTCCCCGGGCGGAAGAGACCGCAGCGGGGGCTTCCGAGACCGGAGAGAGAGCACTGGATCCCTCGTGGAAAGGGAGGAGATAAGATCCGCGGACCCGTCTCCAACCCCGTAACGAGATCCTATTCGCGATCCACAGGAATGCATTCTCCGCGCTGCCTCGGCAGACGCGTGTCCTGCACCCCGAGGATCGCGAGCCTGGCCACTTTCCTCGAAAAGTGACAGGCGGGAGTGGAGCATGCGAAGCGAAAGCTTCTCACAATGTTGCAATCAGCCCCCTCGGAGGCTGATACCGCATGCTCCACTCCCAAACAAACTACACAAAGCTCGTGTGTGTCCCCACCCGTTAAATAACGCGGGCAGGGAGAAGCACAGAGTTTGTAAAGTTGTTTCGCCATAACTCTTCCCAATAATATCGAACAGACAACAATAAATAGACAGAGACAGAGTAACACAGATCGCTTGCTGAGACACAGAAGCTAATGCCGCGTTTCACCGGGTGAGCCTTTATCCCTTCCTGGTCATGACGTCACCCGCCCGTGACGCTCATTCTTTCCATTGGACTAGTTGACATTGATGCTCAGACGCATTCACGCTGGGGGCGTTCCAAAGGCGTCAAGTGACACATCGAGAGTTCCCTCGAAAGGGAACTGCTAGTATACTGACGGTGGACTTGCGGTCAGGAGTAGGCTAGAACGGCCGCGGACGAATGATTAGGTGTGTTTGACATCGGCTGTGGCTGGATGTAACCGATCGGCGAGAGTAGCCGCGTGCAGGCGGGGAGGAGCTGCAAATGGAGACGTGAAGTTGGACACTTTCTGGTTCCCGTAGTGACAGCTCACGTGGTGTTTGTATACTTTACCACAGCTGAAATGAAATAAATTCAATATTTGCCAAATGCACAGATGTTTCAGACACATTTTCATTCAATACTTTATGTACTGCTTCATACTGCATCTGTTTGAACAAGAATAAAGTTCAAAATAGCCACTATCAATGAAGTGCAGTCGACGTTTTTAATCACTTTTATTTTGATAAACATAACACAATATAGCCTAACATCACGACTACATGAAAAGAGTGTTTACTGTTATAAAAAACTGATTTGTGAGCTTTAGTGGAACTAAAGGTGTGAGAATAAACACGAAACGCACGTGATCGTTGTCATGCGGTGAATCCGGCCAATCGTGGAACAGCTGTGTCGTCATCAGAGCTCGTGCAGCCCCGAGCAGCCGCTCTTCAGAAGCTGCGCTGGCTGAGTTCTCCGGCTGCTCTCGAATCGCTCTCGCGGTATTTTGATGGCATACGTCACAGTCACGTGGCGTCGGCGCTGTATCAAGTCGGACAACATTTCTAACCGGCATGCACTGCTTCAAGTCAGCCGCCGATCGGTCTGCGCAGAGCTGCATGAAGTCGAACAAGCCTATTTTCTTTTTTTTATTTGAGCGCTGCTGACGTTTTCTTTCACGCGCACCATAGACGCGCGCGCGCACACAATATGACATCACAATCTACGCATATGTTTTACAACATAATTTAACATATATGGTCCTAACAGTTTTTAAATAGCCCACTTAAAGTGTTTATTACAAATAAATTACTAAATGCTTAAAATTAATCTCAGTAAATGAACACAAATTTGCGTTACTCGTGAACGCCCCCCATTAACACCTGAACGCCCCCCTTTCAAGACTCTTGCGTCTAACGCCCCCCGTTGTTCTCTGAACGCCCCCGTTGAGAACCACTAATCTAAATGGATTTATTGCGTTTTGGAACCAAACTCTTCGGCTGTTCACTGATTAACTAAAATTAAACATGCAGGATGCACAGGGTTGATCTGTTTTTCCTGAAATCTCACCTTCCTGTCAGTTGCTCTGTCACTCACTGATTAAGAATGAGAGAAGGGGGAAAGATGAAATGACTGCCTGTGACATTTCGAGTCACGTACTGCAATCCCCCATTTTGGCAGCAAATCAATGTGGATCTGAAATTAGAATCGAAGCGCCAGGCATATGTAAACAATTGTAATAGACCGAATTAAGATGCAATTCCTGTAGTATATTTGCCCTGTGAATGAGTGTGACATGTGTTTGTTCCTTCAGGGCTTGCTGTAGAAATATGCTTTTGCCGGCCTCAAGGGAGCAAAAAAGATTTACATTCAATAAACAATATTTTGTCTCCTCTTTGTTTATAAGTCATTTACATTTAGGCAAACCCTAGAAAAAGGCTTGGTTACACATCACATCAGTATAGCAATCCTTAATGTAGCATTTATGTGTCTTTACGCATTCAGAACAAAATTTTGGACAACAACACTATGAGAACAATAGCTCATCAGCATGAAAAAGTAGCTCAATTGTCACTGCTAATGCCAATAAAATAAAACCTGTTTCTTGGAAGCCATTAACTCAGTTGAGTCACTGGGGCTGAGGCACATAGTTTTGTTCAAACCAGTTTACTTTAACTGATTCAGAATTCTGATGTGAATTACTACTCCTTTGAGTTTTTCAAAGCTTTGAAAAGCAGGTATATTTATAATGTGGCATGAATCTGAAAATGATCTTTAACCACATCCAGAGTATTTCACACCCTCTTGATGATCAGCCATGAGATGAAATTGTGCAAGAACTCTATGCTGACTTTCATCTTTGTCTCTCATGACCATTATGCTTCACCATAAATACTGAGACAGAAGCTGATCTGTCTGCTGCAGTGATGACTCTGACTCTAGCTTCTGACTCTTCTGTTCCAGAGCCTGATATTTTGTCTTCAGCCTGCAATGCAGGTAAGCTAACTCATTAATGTCTCACTTTTCCTGATTCCTTGGCACAGAACTAATTCCAGGATCCTATTTACACTTGTATTTTGTGCCCGGACAAGCCTAGAAATCTAGACGCACCCTAGCGGCAGCAAATTTTATTTTGCAGCCAGGGTGGTCGAGTAACCCCAGAGTGCAGTCTGGACGATTGGGCGGGGTGACACTTTTAGGCGGGGCGACACGTGTCGCTCCGCCCACACCCGATTTTATTGGCTTATAATACAGCAATCTTATTGGCGTAGATGCTTAAGGCATAAGCATGCACATCCCATTATGTACGAGTCTATGGTAGGAGTTTATGGATGATCTACGACGCTGTTTGGCCATAGCCTACTACAGAAATATTAAGTTATAAGTCAAGTCAAGTCACCTTTATTTATTTATTTACTAACTAGAAGGCTAGCTAGACAATATTTTTCCGCATGTCATGCAGGGCTCTGGAATTTTACATCATTCGTAAATGCTTCTTCGTTTTTCCATTAGGATCAGTGAATAAACACAAACTCCGGATTTTACACAAATGTTTTGTGCGCCAGTGCGTAGGCTACAAAAGGAATAAAAACTGTGCAGTGCTGAAATGTGAAAATAAATAAATAAATATTTATTTACTAAAACAGATTTATTATGTCGATCTAGGCTATAGCAAATATTATTATTTATGTGCTCAAGAGCGTATTTAAGAAATATGCCTACATGTTCATATCACTTCTCTGCTGGGTATTTTATTTATTTTATTATAGGCCTATTATAATTGCACAGATTTACAGCAGTGTTTTTTTTATGGTTATGCAGCTAGCCTATATTTGAGTGTTAATATTTGAAACCATTTTTATCCCGTAGCCTATACTACGCAGATTAAAACATGGACACGTAATGCGGGGGTGGATAAATAAATTATAGGATTTGTATAATGTCACAGTCACAGATAGTTGTAGCTACATGTTAACCAGTTGACACTTATTAGAAAACATGAATCTTTTAAAACTATAACATAGGGCTTTACAGAACCAATAGGCCCTCATTTTATTAACAGGTAAACAACAATAAAACATGAGTTTGCCATTAAACATTTTATTTTGCACTTTGTAGCCTACCAAATAATGCACGCATTGGACAACATCTCGTTAAAAAATGACAACAAAAACGGTCGTGCTTTAAAAATTAAAATCAGCTGCTATTAGGCTACATTCTTACAGTGAATTATCATCCTTTGCGTAAAATCCCGAGTTTGTGCTGATCCACCGATCCTGATATAAGTATAAGCCAAGTGAATGACACGCTATAATGTAAAACATCTCACTGAAGTAGGCCTACAGGTGCTGTCACCAAGCGTTCGCACCAATCGACAACTTAATCTATTCTGTGTCTTAAGTACAATAAAACAGCAATAGATCTTAACTAAAATTACCATGGTAAACCGATAAGATAGCCATACGATTAAAGTAAGCATTTAATATTTCTTTAATACGGCCAAATCATTCATAAAATCGTATTAAAAGGAATGCGCATGCTCAGACCTGAATCGTCTACACCAATAAGATTGCGGTATTATAAACCAATTAAATTGGGGGTGGGCGGAGCAACACGTGTCGCCCCGCCTAAAGGTGTCGCCCCGCCCCATCGTCCAGACTGCACTCTGGGGTACTACCATAGACAGTAAAAGAAATGGACACAGCGACCCCATAGACTTCAACGGAGAAAAGTGAAGTCAATTAGAAGCACTCACTTCCTGATTGCCAAGCGAACTGCGCAGGCTCAAACTGAGCTGGACGACGTAGATGTGATGTGAGCAACCTGTCTCACAGTTGTACGTCTTCTAGTAGCTGTGCCAAGCGGAATCTGAATTATGCCCTTCCGAATCTTGCAGTGCCGGAGATCGTGAGTATTAGCTGTCCATGAGCTCGTAGCAAGATCAACTTTACAACTCTCTATTGGCTTCTCCCTTGAGTTTATGCCTCCACGTCTCCCCGATTGTGCGCGAGCTTCTACTTCTGTCTATACGGTAATTTCTGTACTGTGCGACAGAGAGTCGCGTGTTATGACGCAATCGTTAGCCTATTTTTACAAAAACTGCTTCTACGGGGCCATAACGTAAGATACAAGGTAATGGAGCCTTTTATACATTGTCGTGTTTCTTTAGAAATAAATAATGGACAAATTGAGTCTTTAAACGTCTCAGATGTAAAGTTATTCGCTGTCAAAGTGACGCCAAAATGAATGGGAGTCAATGGAATGCTAACAGCAGGTGAAGGCTTGTTAGCCAATGGCGGCTCCCGGGTAGACTTCAGTTTCCGGCTGATGGATTACCCCCTTGGGTACTACGGGTGGTCTAGCAACTCTCCGTTGGGTTTCGAGCTGGAAAAACCCAACTCTAGTCAGGCCAATCACATCGGCGGGCGGGCTTAACATAATGACGACAGAGTTGCGACGGTTCCTTGCTACTTGAAAACAAAGAATGGCTGCTAATGGCGAACAGCGGTCTTTCGAATTGGCTTTGGCCGCGACTCTGGAGGACTTGGAGTTAAGCTTTTCTTTGAGAAAAGAACAAAGAACGGCACTTAAGTCATCCTTAAGTCATTCACCAGATACGGCAAAAGTTTAATCCATCAACTAGCTCCGCTGGTGGGAAAACGCTCTGGTTGGTTGTAGTGCTATCCTATTGCGTGCAGAGGGAATTTGAAAGACAACTGGGGCACATTCAAGTTCAAAATGGTGCGCAACTTTTTGCTACGGTTTCCGGGTTGAACGTCATGTTTCCTGGAAACGGCGTGCACCGGTGTGCAACCATAGACAGTAAAAGAAATGGACACAGCGACCCCATAGACTTCAACGGAGAAAAGTGAAGTCAATTTGAAGCACTCACTTCCTGATTGCCAAGCGAACTGCGCAGGCTCAAACTGAGCTGGACGACGTAGATGTGACGTGAGCAACCTGTCTCGCAGTTGTACGTCTTCTAGTAGCGGTGCCAAGAGGAATCTGAATTATGCCCTTCCGAATCTTGCAGAGCCGGAGATCGTGAGTATTAGCTGTCCATGAGCTCGTAGCAGGATCAACTTTACAACTCTCTATGGGCTTCTCCCTTGACTTTATGCCTCCACGTCTCCCCGATTGTGCGCGAGCTTCTACTTCTGTCTATACGGTAATTTCTGTACTGTGCGACAGAGAGTTGCGTGTTATGACGCAATCGTTAGCCTATTTTTACAAAAACGGCTTCTACGGGGCCATAACGTAAGATACAAGGTAATGGAGCCTTTTATACATTGTCGTGTTTCTTTAGAAATAAACAATGGACAAATTGAGTCTTTAAACGCCTCAGATGTAAAGTTACGTTTGAGATACCTTTTCTCTTGTTTGGTGGGTGTGTCAGAACTGCAGTCCAATCTGCAGCAACATGTATATAAAGCACGCGGTATTAAAGTAAACTCGCACAATGGGTTCAAGGAAAGTTATTTACAAATGTGTTCGATGCAGCTCGATATACACAACAACTGAGGATATTAGAAGACATGTTTGTCGTAAGTTTTATTGTAAAAATATAGGATATCAACATAATGATGTAGTTGTTTATATTTTTTAGCTTCATTGCAAGTGTATGACATAAACTATGGTAATTAAGTGCTTTTCCTAAAAATGAAAAAGAAAACACAGGGTATTAAAACAGTATGAACTACAAATAAAGTCAGTATGTGAGGCTAAATAGATGTGTTTTAGTCTGAATTAGGTAAGATGTGCTTCCATTTCAGTTTCCACAAATCTCTTCACTCGATTGGGATGTTCCCTTTCGAGGGAACTCGCGATGCGTCACTTGACGCTTTGGGAACGCCCCCAGCGTGAATGCGTCTGAGCATCAATGTCAACTAGTCCAATGGAAAGAATGAGCGTCACGGGCGGGTGACGTCATGACCAGGAAGGCATAAGAGCACATCCGGTGAAACGCGGCATTAGCTTCTGTGTCTCAGCAAGCGATCTGTGTTACTCTGTCTCTGTCTATTTATTGTTGTCTGTTCGATATTATTGGGAAGAGTTGTGGCGAAACAACTTTACAAACTCTGTGCTTCTCCCTGCCCGCGTTATTTAACGGGTGGGGACACACACGAGCTTTGTGTAGTTTGTTTGGGAGTGGAGCATGCGGTATCAGCCTCCGAGGGGGCTGATTGCAACATTGTGAGAAGCTTTCGCTTCGCATGCTCCACTCCCGCCTGTCACTTTTCGAGGAAAGTGGCCAGGCTCGCGATCCTCGGGGTGCAGGACACGCGTCTGCCGAGGCAGCGCGGAGAATGCATTCCTGTGGATCGCGAATAGGATCTCGTTACGGGGTTGGAGACGGGTCCGCGGATCTTATCTCCTCCCTTTCCACGAGGGATCCAGTGCTCTCTCTCCGGTCTCGGAAGCCCGCGCTGCGGTCTCTTCCGCCCGGGGAGAGAAATCAATGCTTCAGTGCTCTACCTCCGAGGAGGTAGATGTGCTGGGCATTGAAAGTGTACACAATCATGGGGGAAGTGGATTTGCCATCTCTTCCCCAGCGTATGAGAATTATATATAGCCTATATATATATATATATATGATAGTTTATATATTATATATAAAATAAAGTGTATATATATAAAGAATGTATATAAAAAAATATATATATAATAATAAGCTGGTGGAGGTGTTTACTGAGGCTGTAGATGAATTAAATATTTAATGGCCAGCAGAAATAAGGGGGCACTCGTCCTTAAAATAAATTGAACGAGTTTCCTTCCCTCTATTTTTCCACCTCCATCACGGGGCCTTCCATTTTTCCCGATCTGCACAGCGAGCTGTCTAGATCATGGAAAAAGCCTTACTCATTTTTTAGCACCACATTCATGTATATTCAGATATTTGGGGGTTAAGAGAGTATGGCTATGGGGCAATACCCCGGGTAGAACAGACACTTGCGAGCTATGTCTCCCGGTTCAGTATCGTCCCTGAAGGCGTCGGCTTCTCTCACTAAACCATTAAAGAAAACTATTTTTTAATCTAGTGGGAAAAGCATATATGGCAGTGGGTCTAGCACGAGCCTGCTTGCACACTATAGCAGTGCTGCAAGCATATCAGGCTGACCTGCTGTGGTATTTGGACAGAAGTGAGGGAGTTTGGCCCGATGGGGTTTGAGAACCCCGTCGGGCCTCAGATTTATCTCTCAGGGATGGCAGCCAAAGAAATGTGGTCACTGAGAGACACCTCTGGCTCAATTTGATGGGAATCATGGAGAAAGATACAAGATAATCTCTCCCTCGCTATGTCCAACCCACTGGGGCTGCTGGGCGTGAGCAGCTCCAGCCGGCTAGTTTCTCATACACAACACAGCAGCCAAAGCCTTCAAAGCAGAAGCCGGATCCGAGGACCGTTCTTCATGCTGAGAAGGCTGCGGCTCAAAAGAAAAGGTCTGGCGCTACGGCGTCAGACCGGTGAGGGCAGCCCCAACCGGGGTGGAATGGTGTACACCTCATTATACGGTGCCCTTTCCATCTCTGTGCCCTCAGGGGACCGTTCTGCCAACCCCGCCACCCTTGGTGCTTCGGGGCGCAGCGTTCTCCAGCGAGCTTCTGGCGCAGCGTCAACTCGACATTGCGTCGGACTCGCGCCCTCTGAGGGGGGTTCGAAAACAGTCAGTTCGGGTGGTTCCTGCCAGTATGTTTCAGGTCCCCGAACTGGCTGTCTTTATTACACCAGAGGCCAGCCTCGAGGGGCTGGTTCCCTTGGTAGGTTCTCTGGCAGCGCGGAAGCTACTGCCAAATATATCTCTATGGGTAATGGTAATCTCTCTGGTAATGGAGCAAGGGGTAAAGGCCCTGTTAGCAAAGAAAGCTATAGAGCAGGTGTACTCACCCGACATTGCGTCGGGTCTTTACAGTCGTTATCTCATTGTTCCAAAAAAGGATGGAGAGCAGCGTCACATACTAGATCTTCGTCTGTTGGAGTGTTTGGTGCTGGAACTCAAGTCCAAGATGCTGACACTCAAACAGATCGTGACTCAAATCAGATCCGAGGACTGGTTTGTCACGATAGATCTAAAAGACGTATACTTCCATATCTCCATCCTCCCTCAGCACAGGAGGTTCCTGAGGTTTTCTTTGGGGCAAAGAACACCAGTATCAGGCACTTCCTTTCGGTCTAGCTCTATCACCCCGCACGTTCACGAAGTGTATAGACGCAGCTCTGGCCCCGCCAGGCTGCAGTGTATACGCATTCTGAATTGCATAGATGACTGGCTGATTCTAGCGGAATCAGAACAGTTAGCGGTTCGGCACCGAGGTGTCGTTCTCGCTCATATGCAGATGTTGGGGTTGAGGCTCAATGCCAAGAAGAGTGTTCTTTCTCCAGTACAGAGAACCACTTTCCTTGGTGTGGTATGGGTTTCAGTGACGATGCGGGCCACTCTATCGCCCGTTCGTGTAGCTGCTATCCTGACAGCCACCATAGAGCTAAAGCTAGGCCAGTCACGCACTGTAAAACAGTTCGAGAGACTGTTGGGTCTTGTGGCAGTAGCGTCCAACGGGATACCTTTTGGCCTGCTGTACATGAGACCTTTGCAGTGGTGGCGCAGGACCAGAGGGTTCTCCCCGAGGGGAAACCCACTTCGTATGATCAAGATCACGCGGCCGTGCCTTCGTGCCTTGGTTATATGGAGGAAACACTGGTTCTTAACCCAGGGTTCGGTGTTGGGAGCTCTTTGCCATCGAGTTGCTATCTCGACAGATGCTTCCCTCACCGGCTGGGGAGCGGTATTGGAAGGCCGCTCAGGGCTTGGGAGGAGTCATCATCTCGCTTGGCACATGAATTGCCTAGAGATGATGGTCGTCTTCAATGCGTTGAGACATCTCCTCCCAGACCTGAGGGGCCATCATGTGTTGTTCTGAAACAGTGACTGTTAGGCCTCAGGGCAGCAGCGTTCAATGTGATACCCTTTGACCTGCTGTACGTGAGACCTTTACAGTGGTGGCTCAGGACCAGAGGGTTCTCCCTGAGGGGAAACCCACTCCGTACGATCAAGATCACGCGGCAGTATCCCCGCGCCTTGGTTATATGGAGGAAACTCTGGTTCTTGACCCACAGACAACACGTTGGTGGCCTATTATTTTGGTCCCTCAGGAAATTACGCTGTCTGCGGGCAGTGTATATTCCAGGGGGGGCAGAATATTGGAGCAGACACCCTGTCGAGGCAGGGGCTGAGGCCAGGGGACTCCACCCCGAGGCGGTGGAGCAAATATGGGAGTTTTATGGCCAGGCAGAAGTGGATTTGTTCTCGTCTCAGCAAAAGTACGACGCACTGTCCACTCTGGTTATCCCTCACTCAACCAGTCCCCACGGGGCTGGTTGCTATGGTGCAGACGTGGCTGAGGCTACGTCTGTACGCATTTCCCCCTGTTGCTCTGCTCCCAGGAGTTCTGGAGTGATTCCGCCAGGATGGAATAAGCCTATTTAGTAGCACCACCCTGGCCGAGCTGAATTTGGTTTGCGGACCTAATTTTTCTCCTCGACGGACCTCCCTTGGAGGTCCCGATCAGGAGAGACCTTCCGTCTCAGGCAGGGGATGCAATATTGCACCCCCGGCAGGGGATTTGGAAACTGTGGGTTTGGCCTCTGAGGGGGCCCAACTCATAGAGAGTGGTCTCTCAACCGAGGTTGTTGAGACCATTCTAAGCTCCAGAGCTCCCGCTACGAGGAAACTATATTCACTATTTCGAGAGTTTTTCACTTCTTGGTGTTACCAGCGTCAGTGGGATCCGGTTAACTGTTCAGTAAACACAGTATTCGAGTTTCTGCAAGAACGCTTTGTATCAGGTCTGTGTCCTTCCACGCTTAAGGTATACGTGGCGGCCATTGCGGCTTTCCACGCCCTGGTGGGTAGTACATTTTTGGGTCGAGACCCCCTGATCACTCGTTTCCTTTGTGACACTTTTGAGGCTGAGGCCTGCAACTTGCACTAGGGTGCTGGCTTGGGACCTTGCAATAGTTCTAGAAGGCCTATCTGGGGCTCCCTTCGAGCCCTTAGATTTGGTCTCAGAGAAGTTCCTTTCTTTTAAGACTATTTTCTGCTAGCTATTTCGTCCCTATTAGAGTCAGACCTTCAGGCCCTTTCGGTCCCCTCCTGCCTTGAGTGCACCGGGGATGGCCAAGGCATTCTTACCCGAAACATGGATATGTTCCAAAGGTGCCTACCATTATTCCGAGGCCTATTGTGCTGCAGGTTTCTGTCCTCCTTTTACATCTGCGGACCAGGAAAGGCTGAACCTCTTGTGTCCAGTGCGAGCACTGGATACTTATGTTCATCAGACATCTTCAATGAGGAAGTCCGACCAGTTATTTATTTGCTTTGGATCACCTAAGAAGGGTCTTCCTGCTTCTAAACAGACGGTCAGTAAGTGGATAGTTGAGGCTATTTCACTTGCATACGAGTACTCTGACCAGCCGTGTCCTTTGGTGGTCAGAGCTCACTCTACGAGGGGTATGGCGGCCTCCAAAGCCTTATTATTTGGAGTTTCTCTTCAAGACGTATGTGATGCGGCAGGCTGGTCCTCACCGCTCACGTTCGTCAGGTTTTACAGTTTGGACCTGGATGCTGCCCCAGGTTCTCAGGTGCTTAGTGCTTAGTTCCAACAGACTAACACTCAGGTACTTGGAATTCTGGCGTTTTGGGTATTCTCGTTCCCAAAGCGTCAAGTGACGCATCGCGAGTTCCCTCGAAAGGGAACGCCTCAGGTTACTACTGTAACCATAGTTCCCTGAGAAAGGGAACGAGACGATGCGTCACCCTGCCATACTTCCTGCATCCCTGTGATCGGCTTGCTTCGACTTTTTGAAGCTAATGCCGCGTTTCACCGGATGTGCTCTTATGCCTTCCTGGTCATGACGTCACCCGCCCGTGACGCTCATTCTTTCCATTGGACTAGTTGACATTGATGCTCAGACGCATTCACGCTGGGGGCGTTCCCAAAGCGTCAAGTGACGCATCGTCTCGTTCCCTTTCTCAGGGAACTATGGTTACAGTAGTAACCTGAGACGTTCTCTTGTGTTCTGGGCGGCAAGTGCAGTAACTGTAACATCGGGCATATTTTGTAGTATTAAACACATTTATACCGACTTCATCAGGCTCCGAAAATTCTTCACAAAGAACACAAAGAATTGCCTTCTCAGCTGCCATAGTTGCAACTCTTGCATCATCAGAACAGTGTGTTCAACGCATCACCATTTCTGTTTAAAAAACGTTGTGCAATGTTTTGTCGGGGCTGAACGCAGCCCTGTTTCTCCCGCCCCTCGGATTGAGCTCTGCTAATGGTGAGTTCCCAGACCCAACATCTTGATGTGGGTCTGGCTTGCCAGGCTATGCCCGGACAGGACATCTTGTCCATCTTTGAATATTATTACATATTTAAATAACACAAAACATGGAAGAAACAAAAGCAAAATGTGTAGATAAAACCACATCAGCATCAGGCACTTAAAGGAGGCACTTTTCTCCAATGTGCAGATATTTTTAGTTGCAGTAGGCCTACTTTATGAATTACATAAGTTAGTGTGACTAAATCAGCACATTAGAATATAGTGCACTCAATTAACAGGCAAGGAGGCAGTAAGCACTGTTACATTATATCACTTCACAACAGTTTTATATGAGAGAGGTGTACAGTCACATTAATGAAAAAAAAACCTCATAAAAGTAGCTCATACAACTCATGCTGTAGTCCAAACCTTATGAAGACCATACAATGGCTTGGTATGAGGAATAATAATCGCAGTATAGCTCTCAAATCTTATTTCACATTTCAATACGTAAAATTAGCTTCACAAAACTTGCCGTCATACATTAGTGTGGCACATGGATAAAAGTAAAGTGACTTTCCTTATGAGAGTGTGTTGGATCACTCAAGTCGGGGTGATACTTTTCGACTGTCTCCTTTTGTGGCGAGACAATGGCACTATTTTGTGTCCTCCAATGAAATTAAGTTGCTGTCGAGTGTTATTTGTCTTCCCCACTCCACATGCAACTCGCATGTTTTTGTGTATCTGGTCTCCTGTGAATCTCATGCTCAAGACATAAGTTTTGTAAATATGCAGTTTGAACCAGTGGCGGAGGCAGAAAGTAGATGATGGGTGGGCCTCTAAAAGTGTGGGTGGGCCAGAATAATTTGCATCATCCAATGTTTTTCAACTGGCTTAATTTGGGAGAAAAAAAAAATGATGGGCCAATTCAGTTCAACTCAGTGGCGCCAATTCACTTAAAGTCAAGGTATGGCAAGTTCAAATGATGTTATTTAATCTAACAATATTACGTGACAATATCAATTCAAGTAAGTCAAAAACGACAGATAAGAACAAGACACAACTGCACAACATTAAACAACAGCACCAACCGATTTAAAAACTTAAAAAATATATTTAAAAAAATAATCCCATATTTGGAAATAACCTGGTAACAGGCAGCTATATGAATGAATAAAAATTCCCTTATGATTCTACAAAAAAAAGGTGAAATAGAGATCTCATAAATTAGTGATTTCGGTTGGTTTAAAAGCCCACGTCTCTTAGCAAACAATGTATTTTATCTGTTTAAAGTTTATTTACCCCGTCACTATTTTTCTGTGACTGTCTTTGGGACAGTTCACACAAAACTGGAAATTCAGTAATTATTTACTCACCTTGATGTTGTTTTAAAGCCTTATTAGGCCTACCTTATTTTTTTTCGGAACACAAAAATACATTTAAAAAAAATCCCTTTCATGAAAAAAGAGAGGATTCAAATGTCATAAAATAATCCCATGCAAATCGTGCTATATTTGTTGGTAAATGGACTGCATTTATATAGCACTTTCACAGACCCAATGGCCACCAAAGCGCTTTACATTTTGCCTCACATTCACTGACGGCGGTGTCAGCCATGCAAGGCGCCATCCAGCTCGTCGGGAGCAGCTGGGGTGTCTTGCTCATGGACACCTTGACACTTGGTCAGGTGGAACCGGGGATTGAACCACCAACCTTCCGGTTTGTAGACAACCTACATGAACCACTGAGCCACTACCGTTCTGAATGTATGACGAGAAACAAACCAAAAATGTTAGATCTTGGCCACGCCATTGCTACATACACACGAGCGCGCAGCAGTTCGCGCCAGTGCGCCCAGGAAAAGTTAGCCTATTGCTGCGTCCCAATTCGCCTACTTATACTACCCCCTAAAAGTATGTATTCTTTTTGTGAAGAAAAAGTACATACATTTGAGTGTGTAGCAAAGGAGTAGGCAAGCTTTGGGACATACTACTTCGTCATCTTTAACGGACAGATCTGTCGCGTGCATCCTGTCACCGTAAACTGCCCTGTCAATCATCTCGTCACAGTTAAAATCCTCCATTCAATCTAATATAACTTCTTACCATTTCGGAGAGAAATGTTGTCGCACATCTCTCCTCATGTGTTTGCAATTTGAATATAATAATGCATTTAAAAGTTAATGGCTAAACGTATCTTTGCAAAAGTTCACAATGCTGCTGCAGATGCAATATAATGTGGACAACATTGAATAAATACATTTTTGTCAGGTTAGATACTGATAATTAATCACTCAAACCCCTTTATCTAAACCTCTCTACATAACCTTCGGACTCGCGCGTCCTCCATGTCTGTAGTTTTGTTAAACACTTTTCACTCGTGTTTGTAGTTCTAACCGAATCCTCGTCCAACGTGCGATGGGTTTTGGGCAATATTAGCATTTAGAGTGTGCATCGATCTGCACTTTGGATTCTGATCGGATATAGTAGACCATCCGGGTCTCTTTGGAACACTCATTTCAACATACTACGATTTGGGACTTACTAATTCTATTTTCGAATACTATTTAGGACGGATAGTATGCGAGTTGGGACGCAGCATATGTTTTTTTTTTTTTAGGATTTCAGCTTTAATACATTTTAATTACAAAAGGCTACAGTATAAACCTCAGAAGAGTAGGCCTATATGTGTATTTATCTCTGTTGTGCTCAGTTCGTCAGACAGTCAGAATGACAGTTTCTTGATGCATTTTATTTATAATTATTTTTTTAGCACTTGGGTATGGCAAGGTGGTTTAAGCCCAATTTATACAACTCACGCCGTAGCTACGTCATAGGCTGTGTGTAGCACACGTACCCTTCGGCGTACCCTGACTTCCACCTCTCCCAAAAACCAACGCGTAGTCTATAGCGTAGTAGATGCTCCGGCGTAGGTCCGACGCAGAAGTATAAATCAGCCTTTAGTTAACCAGGCAAAACCCCTTGCTCACAATTCACATGCAAAAAATATTGCATAACCATGCCAAGGCGGGCCAGACTAAAAACCCATAGCTTACCTTGTATGGATGATGTTTGTTCTAAACAAGTCAGAGTCGCCTGGGTTTTGATTTGAAGATGTTGATATCGTCATAAACTAATTAGCCTATCTGTTAGTTCTCTTTTCAAACGACAAAAGTGTCAAGTTGTTACGGCGTCCTGTCATCTTTGTCAAGATTTTCTTTATTAAATGCATCATAGATAATGGTTTAGCCATTTTTGTAATAACATAAAAAGGGCGCTGCTAGTTGAAATCCGGATATTTAAACGAAGAAGAACATTAGTACTGGGCGCTGGCGTGTGACGTATAACTGAAGAGACGAATTACCATTTTCTTATTAATATTAGGATAGAGTTTTAATGCATGAAAAAAACAAATCACATTTACAATAATTATTGAAGAATTGTTTAACATTAGAAAATAATCATTATCAAAAAATATATATTATCAAATTATTATTATATTATTATTATCAAAAAAATGTATTTCCCTGGATCTGACTGGGTGGGCAAGCTGTCAATCCCTGGTTTGAACTTATTATTATTTTTAGGGCTGTCAACGTTAAAGCATGCGATTAATTTTTGTCCAGTTTAATGTGTTAAAATGTTTAACGCAATTAACGCAGCATCCATTAATTTTTGTCATCCTTTGGCTAGCTTTACATTATATGTTCCCGCTCTTATTCATGCAAATACTTTTAAACCATTCAAGCGTGTCAAATCAAAAGAGGCCGTGCTGTCTGTGAATAGGCTTGTTTGAGTTGTAGGCAAGAGTAGGCGGCTGCAGCGAGGGGAGGAGTGTAAAAAGTGCAGGCAAGCCGGACAGTTCTCTCTTCTCGTAGTGGATCAGACCTGCGAGGTTAAAGACGGATATCGCGGGATTTACACTCATGTTGATGTAATTTAAGTTCTGTTGCTTTTATATGAAAATAAATATAATGAACAAGACAACCAAAGTACTGTTATTTCCATTCAAAAGACATGTTTATCAATCAGTTTGACTTTAATTACAGACATGTTTTTATATACATATATATATATATTTTAATAAATATGACTACAATATGACTAATGGTCAAATAACCCATATGAGATCGCACTGTCAGAGAGTTTGGGAATATTCACACTCACACATAATTTATACACATAAAAACATGATATCAGAGTTTTAAAATCAAACATTTTAAAAGAGAACAATACATCACGGTTGTTTAAACCAATGAGCATTAAGCTGTGTTGTCAGCAAGTCGTTTCCCATCGTCCTTTTGATCAGCCCAGTCGGTGGAGAGCAACTGCGCTCGAATGCAGAATCCGACACGTCAGCATGACATCAGAGCAAGGCGGACCACACTCAGACACATTTCTAACCGGCATGCATCTCGCGGTGATCACCGGTGATCGGTTCTGCGCAAATTTTGCTCATCTCAAACAAGCCTAATGTCCTCTTTATGTGATACACATGACGCACAGAAAGATGCGCGTCAGTATCGTGCGCATTAGACAGCGCACCAGAATACAGTTCTCTTTCGTGCTTGAACGAACAATAATACACAATTATGCCCAAATGTCCGTTTTGCCAAATATCCTCATAACATAAGAGCAGTCTTAAAGAGATAGTTCACCCAAAAATTAAAATTAGCCCATGATTTACTACCCCCCTGTCAGGCGTAATTACAACTAGTGTAAAAAATGTAGGGTTTGTTCTGGACACCGATTTAAAAATGGACAAACAAATAAACTCGGTTGTCAGATCTAGTTTCTTTTACCTTCGTCTCTTGGCCAAAACTAAACCTTTTTTATCAACTGTTGATTTTGAGAAAGCAATCTCGGCGGTTGTCTTCTCACGAATGGACTACTGCAACTCTCTTTATTTTGGAATTGACAATAAAGCATTGGCGCGTCTTCAAAAAATACAAAATGCTGCTGCAATGCTTAAGTCTGTCAAAAAATTTTAGTCAATTTCTCCAATTTTAAAATCGTTGAAATGGTTGCCGGTTCGAGATAGAATTACCTATAAGATCCTGTCACTTTATGGAATGAAGACGGGTCGAAAGGGATGGGGAAAGGATGTGATGATTCTTCGTCTGGCTGATCAGGGAGTCTAGTCCAGGGAGACTCAAAGTGGGGCCTTTGTCTCGGTAGGTAGTAAGCTGAGTTACTTGAACACCCCCAAAGGTTTGGATGAGCTGATGCGGGCTTGAGCTTGACGGAGATCGTTAAGATTATTACGGATATATAAGCGGTATGCTTCGGATGACCAGCGGGCTAGGACTCTGATTGTCTCGTCCGAGATGCCCATGCTGGCGGCCATGGTGGCTGCTCCGATCAGGATGGAATGTATGGAGTAATGTTCGGGAGATATGCCAGAGGTGCTGAGAATGTTTTGGAAGTGTTTGTTAAACCATTTTTTTTATTTTCTGCGAGGAAAAGTGGTTCTTGAGGAGATGAATGGTTGGCGTATCTGGAAAGAACGTATTCCGAAAGTGGCTCAAAAGGACTGAGGAAGGAGTTGAGGTGAAAAATGTGGATTGGAGATGACTCTCTGAATTGGTCGGTTTTGCTTCTCTTTAGGGTATATATCAGAGAATCTGGCGTATGAGCGGTGATGTCTGAGAGGCTGGGATGAATGGCTGGATTGAAGACTGAAGTCGACGGGGCAAATTCCGAGCATCTCAGGAAGCCGAAGAATGCGAGAAAGAACATGCATTCTAAAGTTTGGTCGATCGAAGGGCTCAAGTAGCCGGAACGTAATGTGTGGATGCATTGGTTTAGGAGGTCAGAGGTTAAGGGCAAGTGTTTAATGGTGAGGACTGGTTCTTGTTTTCATAGACCTCTAATGAGCATAGATACGTGAGAATGAGAAATGGAGTGGCATTGGTCGCCAGTGGCGAGTTTGTAGACAAAGTTGATTCCGGATAGGTAAGTCTGAATGGAGTAGCATGAGTAGCGAAGTTGCAGGTAGACCAAACGTTCATTAGAGGAAATGAGAGTTGGTAGAAGGAGTGGTAAGCCTTAAAACAGTTCCAACCAGTCAGGTAAGCAGAGAGGGTACTCCGAGCGAGGCCGTTGAGGATAACTTCTCGTGAAGCGTATGAAAGGTCTTCCCGCTGTGGATTTAGTTGAAGATGGTGGCTGAAAACGGTGGGAGTGGCGGTGGGATGGATTTCTGATTCTGGAGACAAGATTCTGAACTTCTGAAAAGAAAAACGAGACAATGAGTCAGCTATGCTATTGTGGTATCCTGGAACATGTGCTGCTCGGATGATAAACTGGCATTGCGCAGAAATTAGTGTCAGTCTGCGGACTAATTGCATGATAGCCGGGGAACGGGATCTGTCTTTATTTATGATTTCAACTACTGCCGAGTTGTCTGAGTGGATGAGTATGGAATGTCTGGACCATTCATGCCCCCAAAGGATGGCTGCTATGATGACGGGATACATTTCATAAAGTGCGGATGATGGAAGGTTTGACTGCTGAATTAGACAGCTGAACTCTGGTGGCCATTCAGAAGCGAACCAGCGGCCATTGTAGTAGTTGCCGAATCTGGTGGAAGGCGCTGCATTTTTGTGTGATGTAGTCGTTATAAAAGAAGGAAGCCCTGCGTGTGGAGGTGCGGATGTAGGTGTGATGATGAGGAAGTCGTCAAGGAGGTGGAGGACGTAGGGAAGCCTGTGGTTATTGATGAGAATCCAACATCAAGCCTCCGAGAGGGAGTCGAAGATTTTGGGGTTGCTTCTGCAGCCAAAAGTGAGGCGCACTGAAAAATAATAAGCTCCTTTCCAGAATATTCCGAAGAAACGCCAGAATTCTGGGTGAATGGGCATGACTTTGAAAGCACTGGTGATGTCTGCTTTTGAGAGCCATGCTCCGTGGCCTGCCTTGCGGATGAGAGTGATGCCTTGGTCGATGGAAGCGTATTTCATGGAGAAGTCTGGGGCTGGAATGATGCTATTGATACTGGGAATGTGTGTGCCATGGGGGGAGGACAGGTCGATGATTAATCTCTTTTTCCCGGAGTATTTTCTGGTGGCGATTCTGATGGGACTGATGCGAAAGGGAGAAAATGGAGGTTCTTGAAATGGGCCTATCATGAATCCTTCTTGGATTTATTTAGCTATTAATGTGTCAACGATGTCTGGTTCGGAAAGCGCGGACTGGAGGTTATGGGAGAGATGTCTGGGATTATCTCTATGCCTGGAAGGAAGCCATTTTTTAATCCATTGATAAGGAAATCTACAAACTCTATGTCGGGGTGGTCTAGTAAGGCAGTGGCTAATGCTTTTACCTTGACTGGTGTGCCGAGATACTTTAATAGTCAGTCGCGTAGAGCAGTTGGGTTGTGGGGGCAAGAGGCTCTTGAGTGAGCGCCTCCGCAGAAGGAGCAGGTGTGTAGGAATCTGCAGTTGGAAAGAGAGCAGCCGAGATGGTTGAAGTTGTTGCATACCATTCTGCCTCCTTGGTAGAGGATTGGTCGTCCTCCTTTGTCAATGCCTTTGGGAAGTGGAACATTGGCTGTGGGGTGTATGTTAAGGGGTTTTGGAATTAGAGGAGGAGGTGGGGCTGCTGTGGATAATCTATTGAATACGGATGTTTTGCGTGAGGAGGAGGGTTAGGATTGAGAGGTTGTGATGGTGCATCCTGAGGCTGGATGTGATGGTGCTCCGCATAGTTCGCAGGACATTGAAGTGCATGCTGCGAAGATCCGACAGTAGAGTTCTGCATCAAGAGTGCCACAGTATGTCCCCTGATTGAACTGCTGTAACCGACCTGCTACTTGGGTGGCGAAGAGGACGTGGTAGTTGTAGAAGCCTGTTCCTCCGAAACGTACGGCCATGTCTAAGATGATTGATAGGTAATCGTCTAACTCGGTTCTTCGGTCGGGATAGACGGAGCAAATGATGTCTCTGTAAATCGAGAAAGCTCTCGAAAGGAGGGGAAAAGAGATAGATTAGTTGGGAAAAAGGAAGGAATAGGAGGGGGTTGAAAAGGTCCGCAGAGAGGTAGAGGTCCTGGGTTTGCTGCATGAGGGACTTGATTTGGGTTAATTTGTAGGGAAGAATCGGAAATAACGGGAGCAGTGTGGCTGTTAATGCCAGAAGTAAGGGTAGAGGAATGGATGAAGGGATGAATGTCCGTGAGGATTTGGAGCTGTTTGTGAGCTTAATTATGCAAGAAAAGATGTCATGAAATGGGATAAGTCTGAGGTAGAAGGGATGTTGAAGGTAGTAGTACTTGGTCTCCACTAGGTGGCGCAGATACTGCTGGCTGAGGCTGTTGTGGAGGCAGTGTGGTGACGTCGTTAGTCACGATGGGAGGATCGCGTGTGAATGCCGGATGCGTTGGAGGCTCGGGATTTAGGGTTAAAGTGTTAGTGGATGTTGTGTAAAGCTGAAATAATCTTGATTTATTGTCAGATTGGCTGAAGTGGATACCTTTATCCTTTAGAGCTCGCTGAAGGCCAGCCACGGTCCAATTCCTAATGTTAGTCTCTGGTCTGTGAGACGTAGCGTAAGTGCGCTGAGAATGGCTGCGGTTTGATGAATGATGACGCGTTTGACGAGGAGAGCAATCGCGCCGGCTTTCGTGCCTGTGGCGATCGTTGATGGTAGTTCTCGTTTGCGGAGGAGAGTGATCCTGAAGTCGAGTTGGGGTTGGAGAAATCTTCGATGATGAACTATGATGTGAATGCCCGCAGGGCTGAGGGATTTCCACGGCAGAACGCAGCCGGTGTGAATTTTGGCTGCCTAGGGATTGTTGTGGAGACCTTCTCTGTGACGGAGGAGCGATTCGGGAATAAATCGTCTTCGGAGTTAGAGGGGTTGATCTGCAGCTCGGGATCCATGTCGAGAAACTGAGACAAACAGTGCGGTGAAGGTGGGTTCAGTGTATATATACAGACGGGGAACGAGCTGATTAGTTGAGGCGTGGCCTTTCTCCCGAACTTCAGTTAACTACATTTCAAGTTTGCTGGCATTTTTTAATCCATCTAAATCTTTGAGATTTGAAAATCAAAATCTTCTCTGTGTTGTCAGAACAAAATTCAAACTCAAGGTGCGACAGAGCGTTTTCCCATGTCGGACCCAAACTTTGGAATGATCTCCCGCTTTCTATAAGGTCAGTAAATTGTAAGGCCATGTTAAAAGCACATCTGCTAAAAACTTCCTGGGCATCTTCATTATGGGTGTTTGATCATTACCTTGTCTGCTCTGTGCTTTTCAACTTTTCTTTTGTAATCGTTACTTTTACTCTGTACTCCTCTTATTTGTGTGTTTTATTAGTGATTGTGAAACACCTTGGGCAACAGCTGTTGCATTAAATGTGCTATAGGCTATAAATAAACAAATGAAATGAATGAAATAATCATGAATAGATGCGCTTTAATGGACTTCCAAAATCAAACAGCCATTCACTCTCATTATCAAGCTTGGAAGAGCCAGGACATTTTTTAATATAACTCTGATTGTATTCATCTGAAAGAATAATGTCATATACACCTAGGATGGCTTCAAGGTGAATAAATCATGGGCTAGTTTTAATTTTTGGGTGAACTATCCCTTTAAATTAGTTAAATAAAGTCTGAAATGAACGTAAAGAGTTGTGAGAGAATGAGGCACATATGAGATCCGTGTCATGTGCAGCAGCAGCTGGTTTTAAAGGGACAGAAGCCAATAATGCTGTCTGTCAGTAAAGTTAATCAAAGAACAAAGTGAACAGAGAAAATTACTCACTAAAGAACTTTTGTAGCTTTAATAAGGATTAGTCTATATTTAATCTATACTTTATTCAATTTCTGTATATTTGTCTGTATATGTTAGACATGTAGGAAGGGCACAGGTAAATATGACATTATGGGTTTATGTGAGGATTGTTTGAAGTTCACTTTTTTAAAGTCTGTACTTTTACAGGTCACTTTTCACAATTTAAAGTTGTTATATTTTTTGAAGCCTAATAAATGTTTAAAAAAATTGATAGCTTTCAATTATACTGTAATGTTGAATGGCTATAATTAATGTAGGAGGAGAGGGGGGGGGGGTCATTTGTATCCTGACATCAGCAGCTGTATTAGTATCAGTGATACTGACCTTCATTCATAAAAAGATGCCATTTTATGCCAAATTATGCCCGTATTTAAAATTTACTGTCTTTATTTTGTCTCTTTAATTTGGAGATTAACTGTGAAATGATTACATTATAAAATATATAAACTAAATATAAACCTATAAAAATGTACGTGTTTTTAATTTTGTGATTAATCTAGTTAATTTTTTTAATCGATTGACTAATTATTTTATTACTCTATTGTTAATGAAGCTAGTAAAACTGACAAAAGTAATACATTTTTTGTATTGTTTTGTTTTCGTGATGTTGTTTTAATGTAATTGTGGTTGGACAGGAGGACATAGTCACTGGCTGATTTGTTAGCTAAATAACAAGCATATAACATTTTCCATCTTTCTAGATTTTTTTATAGCTGTTTTGAAGCTATTGAGTTGAATGATTGATTTCATCTTGAACTTCATAGACATATTAGTACAAAGTTAACCTAATGAAGTGAGAGGAGTATCATATAACCTAACATGAAATGTAATTTTTTATTTTATTTGATCTTTTAAGTAACTGTTTCTAATATATTTTTCTAAATAAGTATTTAAAAAATCACCTCCCTATACCTTTAAACTGTAAAGCAATGAATAGTAAACATGTTTCTCTTTCTCAGCGAATGTCTCTAAAGAGCATAGCGCAGATGATTAAACAATTTTACCATGAAAGCACCTTTTCCTACAATGCATTCCACTGTGAATAGCATGCCTATTTACGACACATTTCTTCATTGCACCAGGGTACAGACAATAACATTATGTGATGTGCCTGCAAACCACATGACACAAGGCACAATTTTGTTTCTCTTTCATCTTCTCAAACACAACTCATAGGTACAAATTTAAAAGCAAATATATGTTAATGTTCCATATACTTTTTTCTTTCCTGTTGAAGAAAATAATATATTTGGCTGGTTGGAAAAAGACAAGGAATTTAACATTTCCATATGAGAAAAGTCTGTAAAAATAGACACCATGTACTGTCTTAATGCGATTTTTCACAGGTGTTTTACATTATTATGTATTTTGAATTATGCATTGGATTGTGTTGTGTTTTAGGTTTGAAGGAAATGTCTGTAAACTTAACAACTACTTTCCTGGCAGAAAATTGCCAGTACCTTTGTCGTTTTTCTACAATTTTTTTATTCTTACAGTGTGCATTCCTTTTGAAGGCATAGCCTTGACATTGTAGTTTTAAATGAATACATACACAACAACAACACAATGTTACAGTATAAACTACACTGTGCACCACAGGCTTATATTTCGTTGAAGCACAGCTGACATCACAGCAGATATACCGAAACAACATTCCAGCTTGTGTTAAGATGGAATTCAATTAAAACCTTTACAAGATCAGGTAAGAATTTTAATCAGAGAAGCATTGTTTTACATAATATCACAGTAGGTTAAATGTGATGAACCATGTAGTGCTGTTACACATTTGAATGTTGTGCATTCTGAAATTCTATATTTTCTTTAGTTGGGATTTTCACACTGCGTTTAATTGGGTTATCCAATTATAGGCATACAGGCAATGAAGCAATCGCATTTGTGCGTTTAAAGTCACCATGAAATCAAAATTGAAAATACTTGTTTTTAATGGGATATTGCAGTGTTTTTTTAATAAATGGTTTATCTGTGCACATCTTCTTTTTTTATTTATTTAGTGCTCTCGTAATCTTACGACATCTCTTCTCTGATGATGTGTATACTGGTGCGAGGGCGGGACAACCTGTTAATCACATGAGATCGACCGATAGCAAACCACAACGATCCAATCAATCAAATCAAGTCCCGTCCTAAATTTTTTCTAGGGGAAAAAAGACTATTTCAACTTCAGTTTCATGTCAACTTTAAAACGATGGTGTAAACAATGTCTTGAAAAGTTTAACTTAAAAAAAAAAAAAAGAGTTTTGCTTATTTGAACTTGAGTGCCGCATTTTAGAACGGCGTGTTTTACGCAAGACGTGAGTGCTGCAGTTACAGAAACTTTCACATGCTGCACCTCAGTTGTGGGTAATGAGTGGAAGAGAGTGTGTGTTCATTCACTTCCCCCCAGTACTGAGACTTGAACCCGTGACCTTCAGGTTAAAAGTCAGACTCTCTAACATTAGGCCACAACTGCCCACAACTCTAAGAAGAGACTGTTTTATTCTTACTGTTATTTCATCTGTTTAGGGCAAACTGGATGTACAGTCAGAAATACCAACGCATTCTCATCCTTTGGCGTCATATAGGTGACGCCATATGACATTTCGCCGAAATCTTACGCACATGGGATCCTTTGGCGTCAATATAACACACACTGTTATGGGTAGGTTTAGGTCTGGGGTAGGGTACGGTTATGACGCCTTGGGATCTGCGTCTCATATTCACGCTAAACGATGCCATGTGCGTTGGATTTAGACGAGCGTCACCTGTATGACGCCTTGGGTTCTGCGTCTCATATTGACGCTAAAGGATGCCATGGGAGTAAGATTTCAACGAAATGTACAAAGCGTCACATGTATGACGCCAAAGGATGAGAACGGGCTGGAAATTCATACATTGATTTGAAAGAGCAAGACAAGCCATCACACAGGTTGCAGTGTCCATATTATCGTCCAGTCAATAATATGGACACTGCAAAATTTACGAAGGTACAGTGTGATTGTGTCAGAATTTTCAGTGTGTCCTCTCTCAAGTTAAAATTAAGCATATCAAGAGAGAGCACATTTATGTTCTCACTCTTTGCCTTTCCATTTCCTTTTTTATGTCTCAGTATCTGGCTCTCCTTATTTAAACTTAGAGAAGCTTGAGTACTAGTCTCACCACAGATGTTATTTTATTCTCATAGACACATGCAAAGTAAAATTTTGTACTGCCCTGAAGCTGAGTGTTAAATGGATGAGCTGACAAATTGATGAACAGATCTGATACATGGACAGTATTTCAAAGAGATGGGGTGAGATCAGTGCTCTCATACTTATTGTGATTCTCTGCACATGCATTGGAAGCATTACAATAAGCTGTCACAGACCATCTTGTTCAGTTTAGTATTAAAGGGATAGTCCACTTTGAAATTAATTTTTGGTATGTTTTAGCTTACCTCAAGGGCATCCAAGATGTAGGTGTCTTTGTTTCCGCAGTAGTTTCAATTTTGATGTTTAATTTGGACTTCTCTGTGCATGCTCTTTGAGGTGGAGACCTGCATTATATGACTGACAGACAAGAACGGTTTGACCTAAAAATATCAAAATTGAAACTACTGCGGAAACAAAGACACCTACATCTTGGATGCCCTTGAGGTAAGCTAAAACATACCACAAATTAATTTCAAAGTGAACTATCCCTTTAACAAGGTATTTTTGCAAATAAAAGCAGCCATTTCAGTGAGGACAGCTTTCACAAACCTTGGGACATGTGGACAGGCTTCTATGGCAGTACAAAATTAGATGGTTTCTTTTCAGCATCATTTATAAAGACGAAGAACTGCAGAGAGACATTCAGCTTTTAACATTGTATGTCTTATTTACTGATCCTCCAATTATTGATAACCAACAGAGTGATCCTTTTCTGAATCTTTAATAACCTTGAATGCATGATCAATCCATATCTATCTCTAGCATAGCTCCCATCACACAGGAATTACAGGCAAGTTTACATTTCGTTCCATGTAATGTCCCAGTTTACTTTGCTACAATGGTAGCTTACAAAGAGGAAAGCTGAATCCATTCATGATAATACATAAATGCTGAGATGTGCTGTCTGGAAACGAAGGCATTTTTGAGTTCATTTATAACCACTGTTTTGTTCAAAATATCCATGGAGTCTTTCTTTGCATCAACGCAAGTCTGTTCTATTTAATTTAATTTTACCATGTCTCTATGTTTTGCACATCGACTTTCTTTTCTTGACTTTAATGAAAGGAAATGTGATTGAAATATAAATTGCTCCTTAGCCATGAAATTTTGGAAGAAGTGAAAGGATGTGAATTAGGCCAGATTTTCATAGTGTGCAGGTACTTGTGTCTTCATTGACTATTAGACGAAAAGTGGCTTTGATGTTTCACCACCCTTCAGAACAGTCATGGTTTCTTTCTCAAGAGTTCACAGTGATGGCGAGGGACAGTTAGTTTCAGTGGTTCAGCTTTGCTAAAGAGAACACTTGCATTATCTCAGCACTGCTGATTTAACAGATGGTGGCCAACTTGTCTAACCATGAAGACATCAGCAGCCGCCACATATTGACAGATATATGACCAGCAGGTGAAGATGTGAACCCTAGAGTCATCACTTGACCTGCAGTTTCTTGATGTGGGTTGGCAATCCCCCCTTCCTCCTAGAACAGCGGTTAAAGCCCGTGCATTCATGGCCTTGCTTTTGTATCGCTTATGTCTTCTGTGAGAGAAGATGGCTTCTTTTGATATTTTTCTCACTTTCTACTCCTAAAATCCAAAGGTTATCATTACCCTTGTTCTTCTTTCCGTTCCTTATCGCTGTCTGGAAAAGAGATTTCTAAATGCATTGTTGTAGTTCTTGTTAAAGGCTGTGTAAATGAGTGGGTTGAAGAAGGAGTTTGAGTAACCCAGCCAGAGAAAGACACTTTTCCAGACAGGGGGGATGTCGCATGAACAGAGCGGAATGATGAGCTCAGCAAGGAAAAAGGGAATCCAGCAGAGCACAAATACACCAATCAGGATGCCCACCATCAGAGCCGCTCTCCTCTCTTTCTGCTCTCGCCACGTCTCGCCATCCGTCTGGAAAGATACAGTTGCGTGACGAACTGTGAAGGCCATCTGTGGCTGCCGTTCGGCCTCCTTTACCTAGCAGTAAACAAGTAAAAAGATTAAATGTATTAGTAGTGTTAGTCAAGTACACAACTATAAGGTACTTCATTAACACTATTGGTGAGCAGAATGCAGCAACTACATATTTTGTCAAAACTGAGGGAGTGAAATTGAGTCTCTGTGATCTGTCCGGTGCCGGATCTGAACCAATATGCACAGATTCAGTAGCCTGGGAAAACCCAGACAACTTCCGGCAAATTTAGATTTGCTCTGAAAGTTAGTCTGGCAAAGAGCTCATTCAAGCTCATTTCCAATCCGTCGAAATCGAGGCACCAATCAGAAACGTTGGGGCGGGCTTTACACGATGACGACAGCGCTGGGATTTCGAACATGATTTTGAAGCAGATTTTGTAGCCTACATTACAAAGATGGATGCCGCCGTCGAACATCACTCGTTCGAATCAGCTATCGCATCTGTTTTAAGCGATTTGAACGTTTCCTTTTAGTTAAAAACCGAGCAAAGAACAACACTCGGAGATGTTTTTTCCGCCGCTCTGCATACGTCATCTCCTTCATCGCTCTGATTGGTTTTAGGTCTATCCGCGACGTCCGTTGGTGACGCCCCTCTGGAAATGATTTGTCAATGACGCTTTGCCAGACCATAACTCAGTTACAACTGAGAATGGTCTGGTTTTAACCAGGCTACAGATTCAGAGAAAAAGGAGTGAAAAATTAATATTAAGTTCTTCTAAAATGTAATAAAAAATCTTTAAAGCAGTGTAACTTTGAAAGGCAGTGCAATTTCTTTTGTAACATATTTGTGTCTAGACATCCCATTTTTCCAACTCTGATCTTTAAGCATTACTTACAGTATGTACAGGTCTCCATTCACTCTACCTGTTACAGAATATTTAATTTATTTAACTCAAACTATATCTTTTACATAAAGGTGTTACTGGACTAATCTGAGACTATTCCACATACAGTACGATACATGCATTAAAGGCACAATATGTAAGTTTCCTGCTAGAGGTCGCTTATTCAAAACTATAACAAAGGCGTAGCTTGATGACGGCATGAATGAGCATGGAATCGTGGGAGTTGCTGTCTTCACCTCCACAGCTGAATGAAAGCAATCTGATGGGGCTCAGCCAGAAATCATGTTCATGTATGAGCGAATGTATTAAAGTTGTATTAACGTTACTGTGGTATGAACAGGGCGCAGACGAGAGCCTTTCAGTGGAGCTAATGCTGGTTGATGCCAAAATGCTAAAGCTAAAAAGCTGGTTGACTTGTGTTCTTAAATGGCATTCAATTCATTTTAAAATATATTGTATGGCAGAGAAAATAAAGCTCTTTCTGATTTTGCTATGTTAAGCCACTTGACAAAATAGTGTCTCTGAGTCAAGAAAACAAGAGATTCAAACAATAAGACTAACCATGTTGAACTATATAACAATTATTTTCTGTTGGGTATCTACATTTATGGAAACATTTGGGATAGTACAAGTACACAAGGCAACCAAATATATAACATTGTGCTAGTGTTTTTTGAATATTTGAATCTAAAAAAATGTACACGTTGTGCCTTTAATGTTTGAAAATGTGAAGTGTCTTTCCCCACTTTGCTTCTGCAACACATGACATTGTGTGACAAATCTCACATCATTCCCTTGAAAGCAGAGGTGTGAATTTTCTAAATCAAGATAATATATTTATATTTTCTGTATTTTCTCACAAAGTTCCCTATGATAATGTCACCAACTAAGAAGTCTGCATCTAGCTCAATGTGCCCCACACCAGCCACCCTTTTGGAAAATAGTTTTTAGTAATATTCTAGATTAATCTCTATGTTGGCAAATCACCAAAATGTAATTAAAAAATATCACACTGTGCCAAGAAAAAAATTAAGTTTTAAAAGAAGCCAAAGCATCATGCTTTATGTGTTGCCAAGCAACACACTGAGGGACAGCATGTTAAAATCACACCATTTCACTCCGCTTCCATACCGCTCACATACTATAGTCTGGAATGCTGATATAAACTGTGAAACTTCCTAGTGCTGTTATATGAACTATTGGCACTTCTGAACTGTAGCTATCCAATCAAATTAGAGTACCGGAACTAACTTGTATAAAATATATTTTTACCCTGAAAAATTAGCTTTGACATAGAATCTTACACTACAGTATAAACATTGTTTGGCTTGTCTATTGCATCTTGAATCTTTAAAATAGGTATTTAAATTAGCTTTTGTTTGAAAGGCTGTAGTTGAGTAAGCGGAGTACTGTGGCAGAACAAAACAAAATTACAGCATATGTGTGTTTGTTTGAGCATTTCAACAGATAAAAGAGGCAACGGGGCTATTAATTGATTTTTGGATCAGTGCACGTTAGTGAGAATAATGGACTCAAGTATTTTTTAGATGAAAGAAGGGAGTGTGTGTACAAGAGGTAACAACCCTGTAAACGAGATGATGGAGAATTTTTGGAAAACATTCATTACATAAAACGTTAACTGTCTGAGGTGGTTGGACAAATTTAAAGATAAATATGCAAACTTTTTTTTTTTAAAGATTGTTTTTCAGAGGAGAGTTACTGTTGGTGTTATACGACACTACCCAAAGGTACCACATTCTCTCATCAAATTCTCTGCATTGAATGTAGAGAATGTTGAATTTATCAACTACTAGTTTTTTTGAAAGAAAGGAGGAGAATAGAATTAAAATGAGAGACATGATCAAATTATTAGGCCTTAATTACATGTCTACACTGCCATGTAAGATTTTCTCCATGAGGATATAGGATGAACACAGAACATCCATATAAACACACACAGAAACACATACTTGTTTGAGCTAGTAATTAGGTAAATCAATCAATCAATCAATTTGTGCTTACTGTGATTAATATAAAATGTATATATGGAGAATTTAATGATATGCCAAGTTAATGAAGAAATATTATTTTATATTATTTCTGTTTTAAATTACATAATATAGACATGAGGTGTTATCTGATATGAAATGAATTACTGAAATTGAATTACATGTGGAAAATGATTGGAGAGCCCTTTAAAATTAGAACATGAATATTATCTGGGAATCTAAAAACTGAAAAAGACAATAGAGAAGTGCATGTTTCAAATGGTTGTTCTTTGTGAGCAAGCAGTGAGACGTTGCTTCCAATTATACCTCTCTCACTCGGAGCATCTGTATTGGGAGGGAACTGTGTGTCAATGTGGGACCAGATGTCAGCTCCTGTCCTTAAATTAATTAAGGACATCTGGCCTGACAGACTGTCAGTCTGTGCATAGTGGTGGCAGGTGGGTATTTTTAGTAACTATTTTTGCAGGTTACATTGTTCTGCCATTTGGCTGTCTTTATAAATGTGAGGCATAATTGAACCATTCAATCTATTCATTCATAAACCACTGAAAATTAATTTGTGAATGGTACAAGTGTCTGCCTTTATGAGTGGCTTATTGAATTATTTACTCAATCAATTAGTTCTTTCAGGAATTAAACAAGTGACTAGCTGCATCTGAATAAGCATACTTTCACCTCTATAGTAGGTGAAAAACAGTATGTAAAAAAAAAACAGTAGTACTTCCAGTGAGATGCATGTACACTTTACTATCCCACAAGGTCACGGGAGAGGATTTGGGAATGGCAGTATATACAGTACAATGGCAAAAATACAACCCCAAATCCAGAAAAGTTGGGACATTGTGTAAAATGGAATAAAATCAAGAATCTGTGATTTGTTCATTCGCTTTCAACTTTATTTAACTGACAAAAGTACAAAGAAAAGATTTCCAATGTTTTCACTGAACAACTTAATTGTATTTTGTAAATATTAACACATTTTGATTTTGACTGCTGCTATACACAACGTTGGGACAGAAGCAAAATAGAAAAACAAAAAGTGAAAAGCTTATAGAATATCAAAGTTAAACTCTTTTGAAACAATAAGTATAGGTGAATTGGTAATAGGTGAGGGTATCGTGATTGAGTGTAAAAGGAGCTTATCTGTTTTTGCAAGCAAAGATGGGTCATGGCTCACCACTTTGTGCCAAATATCATGAGAGTATTGTCAAACAATTCAAAAATCACATTTCTCAATGCAAGATTGCAAAGAATTTGTCTTTCACCTTCTACCATACATAGTATTGTGAAAAGATTTAGGGAGTCCAGAGAAATCTCAGTCCATGTAGGGCAAGACAGGAAACCTCTGTTGAATGTGCGTGACCTTTGAGCCCTCAGATGGCACTGCATGAGAAACCATCATCCTACTCTGTTAAATATAGCCACATGAGCTAGGGTGTTCTTTGGAAAACCGTTGTCACTTAACACAGTCTGCTGCTGTATCATGAAATACCACTTGAATCTCTTTTTACGCAAGGAGAAAGCTATACATCAATTCTATGCAGATATGCCTCATCTCAGATGGTGCTGCGGTCAGATGAGTCCACGTTTCAGGTTGTTTTGGGGAAAAATGGACATTGAGGTATCAAAAGGGAGCATCCAGACTTTCATCAGCAACAGGTGCCAAAACAAACATCTGTCATGGTATGGGGGTGCATCAGTGTAAATGGCATGGGTGACTTGCATACAGTATGTGTGTGTGAAGGTACCACTGACGTAGAGGCATATCTTGGGATTGTACAGAGACATTTAATGGCATCAAGATGGCATCTTTCCTTGGAAGCAAGACAATGACAGGCCTCATTTAGCATGTGCTACAACAGAGTGGTTTATTAGATACTCTACACCGTGTAGTGGATGTGCTTGACTGACCTGCCTGTAGTCCTGATCTGTCTCTTATTGAAAATGTATGGCACATCATGAAGAGGAGAATCAGACAATGATGACCACAGACTGTTGAGCAAGTGGAATTTTTGCCCAATCTTGCCTGATACAAGACAGTTTTGTGTCTTGAAAGGAACGGTGATGTGACACAGTGGTAAACATGCCTCTGTCCCAACTTTTTTGGAATGTGTTGCAGCCATCAAAATCAAAATGTGTTTATATTTACAAAAGACAATTAAGGGTGCAGTAAGCGATTTTTGAAAAATCAGGCAAGTTACAGGCAAGGATTACGATCAGGCAAGAGGTAGCACCTGTGTTAATATTGGAGAAGCTTTCCAGCGCTCGAGAGACCTTAAAGGGTTAGTTCGCCCATTTAAGACATGAAGTTGTATGCAATCCTTACCAGCACTACAGTGCATACACACTGACCCACTCTGTTGTCACCTCCCTGGTCAGAGTTCTGGCCGATGGAAGTTTTTCAATAAAGTACTCCGGTTATTTTCCGGGGCCACAAAACTGTGCGTTTTTACGTGAAAAAATGATTTGCGTTTCAAAGCTTGATTAATTTACCACACAAAAAACACGCCGGTCAAAATTCATGTACCTCAGTTTTAATCGGCACTATTTTCTATCCATTTCTATCAATCCGCGCTGCTGTCAACGTCAACAGTGCGCACGTTCCGATCAGCTGTTCCATAGTGTTTACACAAATGATTTACAACGACGTAAAAAGTATTAAATTAACAATGGTGCGAACTTGTAAATTCCCAGGCTGTGACCACAAGGATGTGCCGCGATCAAAGTTCAGATTCCATCGTATTCCTGTTTCGAATATAACTATGAGACAGCTTACCGAGCATAATCTCCATCTGCTGTTAGTCGATCTCACCAGCAGGGGGTGCAAGCGCGTGTTGTTGATTTGGCTGGTTGCTATCGGCTACTCTGCGGGAGCTAAAATATCCAGAATAAAGGATTTTCGTGTGTGTAGTGCTCACTTCAGCGAAGACGATTACATCCCCAACCAAGGAGGAAAAGGAAAATTAAAGAGTTTTGCTGTACCAGTACCACGGGTAAGCTCTATTTACTAACTTTATGATCCCATGTCTAAACTGTACGGTAAACAAGCTGATGTTTAGACTCCATTATAAAACACGTGAATATAAAATATATATATTCTAATATAAAAACAGTATATAGGGATATTGGTACAATTTGCTGAGAAAACTATTTGATTGAACACACACACAATTGAGGTTTTGTGTTGCAATCAATAACATTGTCGTTGTGCTAAAATTACTTTCATCATCTGATCCGTCTGACATTGTGCTAAAATTGGTTTCATCATCAGAAGTTTCGTAGTCAGACATGTTGTCAGCGAGTCGCGCTATCAACAGCTGATCGGAACGTGCGCACTGTTGACGTCGACAGCAGCGCGGATTGATAGAAATGGATAGAAAATAGTGCCGATTAAAACTGCGGTATGAATTTTGACCGGCGTGTTTTTTGTGTGGTAAATTAATCAAGCTTTGAAACGCAAATCATTTTTTCACGTAAAAACGCACAGTTTTGTGACCCCGGAAAATAACCGGGAGTACTTTATTGAAAAACTTCCAGCGGCCAGAACTCTGACCAGGGAGGTGACAACAGAGTGGGTCAGTGTGTATGCACTGTCGTGCTGGTAAGGATTGCATACAACTTCATGTCTTAAATGGGCGAACTAACCCTTTAAGGAGTGGGAAGGCCTGAATACTGACACCGAGGTTGCTTTATTTCTTCTCGATACGTGAGTAACGTTGGTTTTGCTGTGTTTCACAGAACTAAGACATGTTGTCTTTTGCTTGAATGTACTCGTATGCCATCTTCATTTGTTTGTTCATTTGCATTATTATTACTATAAGCCTGGAACGTCTAAACCTCTTCCACCGCCCATTTCAAGCATTGACTCCCAATGTGTGCCAAAGTGTGTTTTTTGGCTCACCTTTTAGTGAGTGATTGCTATAACCCCTTAATCTTGTCACATTTGTAATATTACTTGGACTATCGTGGTATGTAGGGAGCTGTTCATGAAAACTGTGTTTGTTTGTTTTTTGGGATGTAAGGGATGACTTTGCCATTTGAAGGAGTTGAGGAGCTAAATAGCAAATAGACATTTGACCTGATTTAACATTATAGTAACAGAAATTGCTTTCACTTATTGATGACATTATACCCCCGGGCAGCAGGCACAGCTGATTCCGCCATAGTGGTTGCATAGCGTGTACCTGAATGTGGGGGCGGAGGCATCGAGATTGGGTTTTGATCTTATTGGGTATGGGCATGTTTGTTTTGGTGATATCAAATATCAACAGCGTTTACCAGAAGTCACTTACTGCACCTTTAAGTTGTTCAGTAAAAACAATGGAAATCTTTTCTTTGTCCTTTTGTCAGTTAAAGAAAATTAACAAATCACAGATTCTTGATTTTATTGCATTTTACAAAACGTCCCAACTTTTCTGGATTTGGGGTTGTATGTTTGAGAACCCTTTGGAAATATCTGAATTTCTAGTAATAATTTATAAAATGTGGTCTGATCTTCTAAATCACAATTAAATACATAATCTGACTAAACTAATAACACACAAACAGTTGTACTTTTCAATTTTTTTATTGAAGACATTGAGTGATCATTAACAGGGCAGGCTGGGAAAAGAAAGTGAAACTCTTGTGTTAAGACTTCTTTAAAAGCTAATTGCATTCAATTAAGGAGATGAGATTGGAAGTGTGGGTTACACACAATAAAGGCACACTGGTTACTGTCAAATCTGTTCTTCAAGACAGATTGGTTAGTGTGGACCATGCCTCAATCCCAATTTCTTAAAAAACACATTACAGAGATGCACAAAGATGGAAAAGTCTATACAAAAGCATTGCTAAAGTGGTAAGTGGTAAAGTGGTCCATGGTAAGTGACCCTGTCTTCATGGGTTTTATTTTGACATTGGTGAGGACATAACAACAGTTCCCGCTGAATTGGAACAGTGATGATTCTAAAAGAAAGCATGCACAGGTCCCATATTTCTATAGTAGTAGTGAACAACTTTCACGCTCATCTAATAAACAGCATGCTCTTATTTCAGTGTTGCTTTTAATTTTGTGGATATTTCAGCGAACAATTTGCACTCATATTGTACATTCAGTTTAACAACATTAAAGTTAAAGAGGGTAAACTTTAACTAAACTGTGCACATGTTTTAAACACATACCTTACGTTCTTACTCCGTCCATGCAATAAATGCACATCTTTGAAAAAGCAGTTTTCTAGTATACTTGAACTTCTCAGGTCATGTCAAATGCGGATAGAATTACATCAACAGTGATTACATATAAATATATTTTAATTTTTTGAACTATATTCTATAGTCTATATTGGTAGGGACATGTCACTAGTGTCCCTACTAAATGTCTCTGCCCTTGCCATCTTCAAATGTAGAAAATTCTGGATTGATGCTATACTTTCCCTAGGAGTGGGCATCATGCAAAGATCACTCTCAGAACACAACAAGAGGTGTGAATGAACCCAAGGATAACAACAAAAAGACCCCTGATAACTCTACAAACTGCAGAAGTCTTTGTTCATGTGTACGTTATTTCAGAAGCACTGAACAATAATGGTGTTCATGAAAGGACAACACATAGGGAAACCAGTGCAAAAAAAAAAAAAAAATGTTGAGACATGTCTCATGTTTGCCTAAAACCACCAGGTTGTTCCATAATGCTTTTAGCAAATGTTCTTTGAACAGTGGAGACAAAAGTTGAACAGTTGAGACAAAAATGCACAATGTTTTGTTTGAAGAAAAAAGGGATCTGCACACCACCTCTAAAACCTCATCTCAAATGTGAAGCATGGTGGATGGTTTAATGCTGCTTTGCTGCCTCAGTGTCTGGACACTTTGAATTAATTAATGGAACAATGAATTCTAAAGTCCATCAAGACATTTTACAGGAGAATGTTGGGACAGAAGCTAATGACTTCAAGCTTTAGAGAGGATGGTTGATACAACAAGACAATGATCCAAATCACACAAATAATACGAACCAAAGAATGACTGAAAAAATGCGACATACCCTAAAGAGGGCTGTGCTCTCAAGACAACCTAGAATTTAATAACTGAAACAGATTTGTGGGGAGTTGCTAATGGAGGATATAAGGCCTTGTCCACACGGACACGGGTATTTTTATAACCGTGACCTTTTTTACGCGGTTCGGCCGTTTGTCCACACGGAAACACAGTACCAGGTTACTGAAACCGAACATTTTTGAAAACCCCTGCAAGGGTGAGGATCTTCAGAAACGCTGGTTACAGTGTTGTCATGTAGACCTTGCGACGTCAGAGTGTGTGCCGTTATCCGCTGTGTTTGACGTTAGATTGTGCGCCGTTATCCGCCTACCGGTAATAACTTTTTGTTAGGCTTCTGATTGGCCAATGTGGCTTTACGGTTAGGGTTATATTGTCGCCTACTGGTGTGGCATGCTCTTGACAGTGCTTGATAGCGTGTTTTTGCATTTTCATGTAGACGGAGATTTTTTTTAAACCGAGCATGTGTGGACGTGATTTTTTTTTTAAACGCAGGAGGAAAAAAATACCCGTGTCCGTGTGGACAAGGCCAAAGAGTTACAAAATGTTTCACTTACTTTTTGCGCAATGTATTTAATAAAAAATTGAACAATTACAGTTATTTGTGTTATTAGTTTAGTCAGATTGTGTTTATCTATAATTATATATAATATATAAAAATCTATAATCTATAAAATAAGATTTAAAGATCAGACCACATTTTATGAGTAATCAATGCAGAAATCCAGGTATTTTCAAAGAGATCACAAACGTATTCTTGCCACTGTGTATACATAATCTTATATAAACTTTTTTCTTTTTACCTCTATGACTTCAGCCATTGGTGTGATGGTGTTGGTCTTGTGAGAGCCAATGCGGAACTTGGCAGCCTTGTAGATCTTCCAGTAGACAAAGAGGACCACACAGAGGGGCAGGTAAAAGGCTCCAAAAGTGGAGAAGACTGTGTATGAGGGCTCCTGGCTTACTTGACAAGCCAGGCTGACTTCTGAGTAGGTCTCACCCCAACCAAAAAGCGGAGAAAGCGAGATAACAGAGGAGAGTAGCCATGTGAGGCAAATCATCACATTGGAGATTCGTTTACGTGTTTTTAATGTGTACTCCAGGTGGCGTGTTATGGACCAGTAACGATCTAGGGCAATGGCCGTCACATTCCAGATACTGGCTGTGCAACAGAGTACATCGCAGGAGATCCAGACCTGACACAGGGCCCGACCCAGAATCCACCGCCGTCCACAAAGCTCCCTAACCAGACTTAGGGGCATAACCAGTCCTGCAACCATCACATCCGAGATGGCCATGGAGGCAACCAGATTGTGGGGAACACGATGGAAGGTGCGCACCCTCAGGATGGTCACCAAAACCAGAAGGTTCCATACAAAGGTGGCCAGCACAAGCATGGCCAGCAAAGTGAGTGTGAGAACACTGAACACAGAAAATGGACGGTACAGATTACCCAATTCAGATCCTCCAGAGATATTAGCCAAGAGTACTGTAACATTGGGTTGAGTCATGGCAGCATGTGACTGTATGCAAATAGATATCTGGCTCTAATTAGAAGGCAAGGTGAAAATAAATGAAGTCACTGTAAGAGTGAATGGATTTTTCTTTTCTTTTTTTACTGTTTTTTAGGTCAGGCATGGTTTTCTTTTTGGATGTTTTTAAGTTAATTCATTTGAAAACATTTGCAAGAGTTTGCTTTCTGAGTGGGTGTTATTTTCTTGGCACTACAATTTGTGAGCTTATTGTCCTTTAGCTCACAGTTTTGTATGCCGGTCACTGAAAAGGTAGGCGTTTTGAAGTGCTGCCATACTGATTATAGATGACATTATGATTGCACATATTGATAATCGTGAGTTTATAGCCTTCAGTAATTTAAAGGTTCACAGGACACACATCTGAAGATGGGAGAAGCCATCCTCCATCCTTCATCCTAAAAGACAAGAAAAAAAAAGCATAAATGAATTTTATAGTTCATCCCACAAAATCGTCTTATTCAGCTACCACCTGAAATAGAAAATAGCTCTAGGCTATGGAATGGGTTTCTTTTTTCCTATATATATATATATATCTTATGTGTTTGTGCCAGGACATTGTAAACACATCCTGGCTGAGGATGTGCACACTGTGAAGGGTTTTATTCTGGCCTTGAACAGTGCAAACTATAAGCTTTGCCTCACTTCCCAATCCCATGAATGTCCCATCTATACGTGCAAAATCAAGCGTAGCGTTAGTTCTGGCAGGTCACTTCAGTCAAGCTTGCATCAGCAGACTCTCACCTATGACATCCATCCCTATATATAAGGTCCATTCGGTATTATCAGCAGCTTTATCGTGTTGCTCAGGAGCTAATTACCCTCCTCTATCCCCAGCTCCTCCTCTCGTCCAGTCAGGACTTGGCCTTCTGATATTCCTCTTAAATCAGACTAATTTTTCTTAAATTATGTTGTACATTAAATTATTGAACATTAATGATATCTGCAATACATGCTAGTTCTGTTCTGTTTACCCTAAGGGTGTTATCGCTGCTCTCCCTGCTCTTATTCATGCTAGGCTGCATGGATGGGCAGGGAGTTCTTGCCCACAATAGAACCATATCGCCAATCCAAACTGTATGCTGCTAATTGTCAATCATCTTTGACGATATTGGTCCTGACAGAATTCATGTGTTGTGATGTTCCATTGTGCTGTATTAATTTGATAAAACAACAAGAACAAATAATGACAGAAAACTGTTGGGCTGAGGATTTCCCTGGATAAGTATTTCATTTGACTGTGTGGATTTACTGCCTTTTTGCCAACATACTTTTGAATGACTTATTCTTATTTTAGTTGCTCAAGTCCTCTGTAGAAACCTTTCGACAAGTTTGTAGAAAACGTCTCTGGTTACTTACGTAACCTATGTTCTCTGAATAGGGAACGAGACGCTGCGGAAAGCGCAGTGGGATATCCTCTGGATGTGCCGATTGCCTGAAGCCCTATAGAATCACGCCAATTCATTGGCTGATGGCGCTTGCGCAAAGCTGGCTCCGCCCCGACGCTCTTACGTCGTAGCATGATGAACGCGCGCGCGCCCTCTTCTCAGATTTCTCTGCCGAAAAGAAAAACTGTCAGCAGCGCGAGGAGCTTGGCAGCGAACGCAGCGTCTCGTTCCCTATTCAGAGAACATAGGTTACGTAAGTAACCAGAGACGTTCTCTTTCATAGGTTCACTCAACGCTGCGGAAAGCGCAGTGGAAACGAAATACCAAACTCGCCAAGCTAAGCGCTGCCATAACTGGTACCAGACCAAATAATAATAACAACCATGATAGGTTCAAGCAGATAGAACCTGGGAACCTGGAGTCATGTCAAGATCTAAATTATAGAACCTCACAAAGGTGTGCGGAGAGGACCAACCTGCCGCCACACAAATGTCTTCCAAGAGGGCCCCTCTAAAGAGAGCTTGAGAGGAAGCCACACTTCTGGTGGAATGTGCTCTGATGCTAAGAGGTGAAGGCAAACCACGCACCTCGTAAGCCAGCGAAATAGCGTCCGTTACCCAGTGGGAAATCCTCTGCTTTGATGCTGCAAGCCCGCGGCGGCCAGCACCAAAACATACCAAGAGCTGGTTTGATTTCCTCCAACCGCCTGAGCGATCTACATACAACTTCAAAGAACGGACCGGGCAGAGCAAGTTAAGTTTCCTTTCTTCCTCAGAGGCAAAAGGAGGAGGGTGGAAAACGTTAAGGTTAACAACCTGAGAGCGGAACGCCGTGGAAAGAACCTTGGGTACACACCCCGACCTCGGCCTCAAGGTAACCCTAACCAGGCCAGGAGTGAAGTCCAAGCATGACTCACTAATAGAGAGAGCCTGCAAATCCCCCATCCGCTTTAGTGAAGATAAAGCTAACAAAAGAGCAACCTTAAGAGTCAGAATCCGCTCAGGGGCTGACTCCAAGGGCTCGAAGGGAGCCTCTGTCAAACCCTCCAGGACGACTGACAGGTCCCACGAGGAAACACTAGGGGGGCGAGCCGGTTTCAGGCGCCTAACCCCACGCATGCAGGCCGAAACTAACCTCAGTTTCCCCAAGGGAATCTCATCTGATTCTCTATGAGCGGCAATAGCTGCGACATATACTCTGAGAGTGGTAGCGGCCGCTCCGGAAGCAAACTTTTCCTGCAGGAATTCCAGCACTGAGCCTACTGGGCAGCTAACTGGGTTCCTATCATGTGCTAAGCACCATGCCTCGAACACCCTCCACTTGGAGGAATATAGCCTCCTCGTCGAAGGGGCTCTAGCATTCGCAATGGTCTCCTGAACGTCGGTTGGGAGATCAAAGCTTAAAGTGCGTATGTCAGGTTAAATTTGTAATTATGATTAACACAAAATAGTAAGGGGAAATACACGTTTGACAAGTTGATGTATTGTTTTGTATGGGTTTCGATACCTAAAGGCAGAATATAAGATAAAAAAAGGTCGTTATTTTCAGTCCTCACTGAAAACTGCTCCTCCCCTCAAACGGATCGCTTGACGTCATAAGAGGGAGACGTCTCCTCAGGTCGCTGAGAAAGTGAGTTTGTGAGCTGTGTTCAGTGTGTTGATAATTGTACGAGTGATAGAGCAAGAGAATTAGTGATTAGGACATTTATTTATTTAGTTAGTTAGTTAGGTATTTATTTATTTATTTATTTAGGTTAGTTATTTAAGTTAAGGTAACGTTAGTTAGTTAGGTATACGCAGGCATATTTTCACGATGGTGAATTACTGCGTTTGTGCTGGGTGCAAAAACACCGTTAAAACCGGTCACAGAGTCCACTTTTTCCCAAAAAGCAGGTCTGTGTTCCGTGCCTGGGTCAACTTTGTTCGGACTAAACGCGCTGACTTCAGTGCTGCTTCGGTATCTAAGACTTCGGTCATTTGCAGCGCCCATTTCACTGAGAAGGACTACGCTGTTGGAGATCTCATGAGTTATAAAATGGGATTTAAAACCCGAGTGAAACTGGTAGCTGATGCGGTGCCTACGGTATATGCTACTGTAGAAGCAGTCGACGGAGGACAGCGAGCCGGTCAACAACGAGCCGGTAAACAACGAACCGGACGATCGAATGCCCAGATGAAGCGGGAAGTGCTCACTGTAAGTGTTGTAAGATAATTGCTTGGTTTATGTGAAAACACGATTTGTTGCCAAAAATACGTATGGGCTTACTCCTATAAATACTCATTTGATTCTAGCAATTACCTAGCTAACGTTAGCGTTGTGATCATAGTCAGCAACCTTGTCATTATGTTGTAATTTTAGAGTTTCGCATTATTCTCTTCCTGTTTTAAAAATGCAGTAAAATAGCATTAGTCCGTTTGTTCAAGGATGTATTGTTGACTGTTGTATTTGCTTCAGCTTTTGGAAGATGCAGCGGGACCGTCACGGAGGGATGCACCCACAGTCAGCCATGCAGTGCATGTTGACCTAGAACCAGAGGTAGACCCAGAACCAGAGGCCCATTACGCACCAGCATCTGTTCATCACAGTGGCTCACAGTGCAACATTAGACCTTTGCGACGTTCAGCAGGTAGGATATAATTGGTCTTATATCTGAGGTTGACTTGTCACTGTGGTTGGTTTGGTTGTGTCTTTTTATAATGCAAGGCCTTCATTCAATCACAGCTGTTCAGGTAAGGCCGAAGATGGTCAGTGTGGGGACACAGACGGTAACACCAAAAGTCAAGACCACTTCAACCCCTCTGCCCAGTCCTGTTGATAGTGATGATGAGACCAGCTCTTTCATAGACATCGACAATGATATGTCATGGATGCCAGAGGAGGAGGAGGAGGAGGAGATGAGTTACTCATCACTGCCACAGGAGTCTAACCCAGAACTCAAGTAAGGAAATTAGATTACTTTGGTTTTAGATTTTGACTGTCAAGAAATTCTGTTGTGGTTCGAAGGTTCTGTAAATGTGTGCTTTGTATATTTGTTGAGCATTTTTGCCTTTATTGTGATAGGACAGTTAGAGAATAACAGGAATGGTTTGGTTTTTCAGCCTGGCTGATAAGTTTATTGTCTGTGAAAGCCAGTTGATGTCTCTTTTCACAATTTGCCCTGCATGTTGTGGGGAAAGCAAGGGTAGCATGAACCAGAAGGAGGGAACTTTTATCAAAATAAAGCAAGTAAGATGATGTTTGTAAATTCCACTGTTTATACAATTTAAATAAACTGTATCGTTTTTAGTGAATTTGAGTTATATATTTCAAGGTGTAATTGTGACTCCTAACATAGTTTTGCTGTTTTTTATTTTTGCGTATTCTATACATCTAGGTCTGTGCAACATGTGGCTATGAGCGTTATTGGCAGAACCAGCCCATGTTGCATAGAAATATGCCTGTTTGCAACCTTCTTCTCAGTGGGGCCATACATTTTTCGGGTTGTATGGCCACACAAACGCTGAGGATGCTGACACTGTTTGGTCTTCAGTGCATCAGTGCGAGGACTTTCTTCCGCCACCAGCACCTCTACACAATCCCAGTCATTATGCAGGCCTGGCAGAATGAACAGACAGGGGTCATTAGGGAACTAAAGGAGATGGGCGGCGGACTGGCAATCTCGGGTGACTGCAGGTAAATGCACGGTTGGCCTCATCTAAAATGGAAAATGTTTACATTGCAACTCATTAATTCAATTTTTAACATTCTTAGGTCAGATTCCCCTGGGCATTGTGCAAAGTATGGCACTTACTCCTTAATAGAGGAGAGAACAAACAAGATCATAGATCTTCAGCTTGTCCAGGTGAGTATGATGTTTTTCAGTTCCACTACCAGATTTCAAGTGTTACACTGTCTGTGACATGTTACAGAGCTCTGAGGTCCCAAACAGCACCTGGTGTGAGCTTGAGGGTCTGAAGCGCAGCATGTTTTTTTTAAAGAACCAGAACCTACATGTGTCGACCCTCACCACAGACAGACATCGGCAGGTAAAGTTGTATATTTATAGTAATACAATGTCTGTAGTATTGTTTTCACATTTGGACAAACTCCTGACAGACTGACAAAACCACAAATAGTTATTTGAGCCTTGGTAGAGGTGCACTTTTTGAGTGAATCATTAGTTTTTATTTCTGTATTTGAAGGGTTGTGTCTTTCTACACAGATTGCCAAGTGGGTGCGAGAGGAGCTGTGTCCTGAAGGAACAAAACATTTCTTTGATGTCTGGCATGTTGGAAAAAGTATGTATCCTGTTGTTGGTAGCCTTTTATAAAGTTGAGTCTTGTAAATACATTTCCATATATACTTTGTTTTGGTTCTGAAACAGCTCTAGGGAAGGCTTTGGATGCTGCCGCTAAAGAAAGGCACTGTGAGGACCTGAAGCTGTGGAAGCCAGCCATTGTCAACCACCTGTACTGGACTGCTGCTTCAACTCCTGATGGAGATCCAGATGTGATGCAGGCCAAATGGCAAAGCCTGGTGAACCATGTCCAGGACATTCATGAACATGACACCCCTGCATTTCCCTGCTGTTCACATCCACCTCTGCAGGGGGAGCAGCGAAACAAGCAGTGGCTAGAACCAGGTACACCATCAGTATGTTAAAGAATGCAATAATGCTCTGATATTTAAGGTCGTGGTTTATGCTTGGTATATTTTGCTACAGGTTTACTCCAGCTATAACATATTTGTATGGTTTTGGTAAATGTGAAGAAAGAAATTATACTTCTATTCCTCATCTGTGTGTACAGTCAAAGAACATGTAGTAATATCAGTAAAACATGTCCATGCAGGCTCAACAGTAGCAACGAAATTGGAGAGTGTAACTACTAGGGCAGCACTACTGAAGGATATACGGCAGCTATCCCCACAGTACCAGACATACTCGTTGGAGGCATTTCACTCCCTCATCCTCCACTTTGCACCCAAACACACTGGGTTTTCATATCTTGGAATGTACAGTAGGTCAGTGCTATGCAATGGAATAACCTATGTGTCGTTATTTCATCATTCTAGACATGTCAGTCTCATACTCTGTTTTTTTGCTTTTCTTCAGGCTTTTTTTGGCAGCTCTACATTACAATTACAATAGTAGTCGAGAGGTTGCGCGAACGGCTGACGGTGAGGAGTGCTATGCTGTGAGCTACCCAAGGTTCCGTAAAGGTGGCTGGGTTGTGCGCCCCATCAAGCAGCAGCCTTCATATGGTTAGCAGTTTCAATCAGTTCTGTCATATTTTGAGATGTACTTGTTTTAGTGCATGAGTCATTGGTAATGTCACTGAATATACATGCTTTTCTATAACCCAGGTTATGCATCAGCACTCATGGAATCTCTCCAAGACAGGTACTCTAGATCACCAAAGGCTCTACAAGAGTACAGTGCTGCCTTGGGTTCTGATGCACCTGCTCCCCTCTCCAGATCTGGCCACATCATTTCAAAGGAGGAGGCAGTTAGTCTTCACCTAGCTCAACAATCACGCTTTAGCAAAAGCCATTAGATTTTTTTTACAAATTATTATTTTGATTGTATAAATGTTTGTTTTTATTGTTACATAATCTTGCTTACTGCATTCTTCTGAGTAATCTCCCTATTTTCACCATCTCTAATACATCACTGTAATTTTGCAAAGGTGACCTTTTAAAAATCTTTCTGTTTGAATAACATGTGTTTATAGTTATGATCCATGACAACGTCAAGATTGGGTATGTATTGTGGATTCTTTTTTAGACTCTCTAACTTTTTTGGTGTGCTGTTCTGTGTAACTCAACTGAGTTTGTCTGTGTGTGCACTAATCCTGTCTGCATGCTGCATGTTTTGGTTTTGTCTACTTTTGTTTGCACATAATTGTTGGTGCCTAATTGTGGGTAACTGTGGGTAGTGCCTTATTATTACCTTTCTGTGTTTCACATATTATTTTATCAGATTTCTCTTTATGCACTGTGGTGTGGTAAAGTTTGTCTGTGTGTGCACTAATCCTGTCTGCATGCTGCATGTTTTGGTTTTGTCTACTTTTGTTTATTTCATAACCTTCTGTCAATAAACACATTTTCTGTAAATAGACTTGTCTTCTGTGTAGAGTATTTAAACTTCTGTAGATATTTTTTTGTGTCCTGACTGCCAGTATGGTTTATTTTATGCTTGTCAATGTTAGGACGAGTAGGAAGTAAGCCTTGCTATATACAGTACGAGTCATACTCTATGACAGCTTGTGATCAGAATTATTTTTTATTAATATTCACCCAAAGGAGGCCAATCAAAACCTTTGTATGTTCCACCTTCTTGAAACTGTCTTCTGATGTCTGAAACAACACAAGAAGGCAAGGGCCTCCGGATGTGCCTCCCCAAAATGCCATAGGCCCAACGTACCACCTGTCTGTATGCTGTGTAGCGGTATTGCCTAAGGATAGTGATGTAACAGTTAAACTGGATATGGATAACTGAATTATTGTATTATAATGCAGTTGCAGAACAACTTATTATTGTGGTTCACTAGACATATTTTCTGCTGAAAATGAAACTAATAACTTTAAAACAAAAAAATAATGTAAACGTACTCGTGACTGCTAGCCTCTAAAGGACCATGTTCCTGCCTGAAGTTCAAGTAGGCAATCTTGAGAACAAAGGGGTTCAGACAGCATGCCTCAAAACCAGGGTGTTGTGTGAGGCAAGTTATATGATCTGGCAGAGGGGTAAGCTGTTCAACCAGGGCCCAGAATGCACCCACCTCTCTGCAGCACATGCTCTCTACAGCTGAGGCCATGGCCTGGCAATGCCCACATAGACACCTACGAATCAAAACGATAAGGTACGTTTTTATGTTTCCACTGTTCGATCGCGCCTCTCACTCACTCTCTCTCTCTCACACACACACACACACACACACACACACACACACACACGCGCGCGCACACGCACACGCACACACACACCATCTCTCAACACTACAAGAGTTAGGTGGCTACAGCCGGTCATCTGTTCATTATAGCCACGGAGCTAAAGAGCTAAGGCGGAGCTACAGATTAGGTGTCCCTAAAAACCCGCGTATCTAACAGTAGTTCCGCATTAATTAATTTGCACGCGAGTTTTATTTATTTTTATACCGTGTATTCTCCGTGTATATTCATGAACTGTACCATTTCAGTTCAATACGAATACATGTACTAGTCCGTTCCACCTCTAAAGTATGCCTATACTTACCAAGACACCTGACCAACTCTCCACTGGTTCTCTTCACACCAGATATCTATGTTTCTTCGATGGTAATTATTAAAAATTCTGTTTGGCTCCTCATCCTCACGCCTGGGAGGCTCAAAATTGTATGGCTGTGGGCCATCGTAGGTTTGAGGGGGATTTTGGATCTCCTCAGACTCAAAACTCTCCATTCTTGAATAGAACTTTTCTGCCACGTCTCCCTCTTCTGACGTCACAGCTCAGCTGGGTTTTAAAAATATGATCTTGACAGAAATGGCTATAAAACTTACTGTAGGGCAATTACAGTAATAATTTTAATGATAATTGCTTTTTCACACAGACATCTAAACATTATTTAATATATCTAAAAAAAAATTTTTACCTGACATACACACTTTAAAGCTAACGGCCTCTGATAGGCCAAACATACAGCTTCCAAATGTCGGGGCGAGGATGCCATATCCTGCCCTGAAGCTGGGAAAGCAGGTCCTCCCTGACCGGTATCTCCCAGGGGGAGGATTCCAACAGAGGGAACAGCTCCGAAAACCATGGCTGGGACGGCCAGAATGGGGCTACCAGAAGGAGGCGGACTCCGCTCTCCCTCACTCTGGACATAACCGCCTGGATCAGCTTGATGGGCGGGAAGGCATAGAGTTTCTGCATCGGCCAAGGGTGGGCGAACGCATCTATCCCCAACGGAGCTGGAGGGCTCAGAGAGAACCAAAGCGGGCATTGGGACGACTCCTGAGATGCAAAGAGGTCCACTTCCGCTTTCCCGAACACCTCCCAGATCAGGGCCACAGTCTGGCGGTTCAACATCCATTCCCCAGACCTGAGCTTCTGCCTCGACAGAAAATCTGCTGCGAGGTTCAGAATCCCTGGGACATGAACTGCTCTCAGAGAGAGGAACTTGTCCTGGGACCACAGGAGAAGGTGACGCGCATGCCTGTCTAGGGTGCGCGATCGTGAACCCCCCTGTCTGTTTACATGGGACACTACTGCCATATTGTCCGTTCTGACAATGACATGGTGTCCTTCGAGGAAAGGGAGAAAGTGGCAAAGAGCCAGGAAGACAGCCCTCAGCTCCAAGCTGTTTATGTGCCACGAGAGGGTCTCGCCAGTCCAAACCCCACACGCTGGCCTGCCCTCGAAAACCGCTCCCCAGCCGGTCAGAGAGGCATCCGTCGTAACCATCTGGCGACGGAATACCGCACCCATACCGACTCCTTTCTGAAGGAAGAGGGGGTCCCGCCAGATTGACAGGGCGCGAAAGCAACTGCGCGACACCTTCAATAGGCGAAGGGCTGGCCCCGTGGGCCGAGCCCCTGAGAGCTTCATCCACCACAGAAAAGGTCTCATGTGGAGTAGCCCCAGAGGTAGCACAGGGGAGGCCGCGGCCATAAGGCCCAGAAGTCTGCGGCAGGTGCTCACGGAAATATGCTGGCCTAGTGCAAAACGGGACAGACATGTCACCAGACTGGAAATCCGTGCAAGAGCCAAACGGGCCTGCATAAGAACGGAGTCCATGCGTACTCCCAAGAAAACCGTGTTCTGAGCTGGAGTAAGAACGCTCTTCTTCGTATTCAACCTCAAACCGAGAGACTGAATATGACGGAGGACAATGTCCCTGTGGTGAGTCACCAACTCTCTGGAGTGGGCTAAAAGGAGCCAATCGTCCAGGTAGTTGAGTATATGGATGCACTGGAGCTGCAGCGGGGCCAGAGCAGCATCCATACACTTTGTGAACGTCCTTGGCGCTAGAGCGAGGCCAAAGGGGAGGACCCTGTACTGGTACGCTTTTTCTCCAAAGGCGAACCTGAGGAACTTCCTGTGTCGCCGTACGACCTGTATGTGGAAATAAGCATCCTTGAGGTCTACCGTCACGAACCAGTCCCCCAGCCGGATATGAGATATGATGGCCTTCAGCGTCAACATTTTGAATTTTCCTTTGTAAAGAGAGAAATTCAACCGGCGAAGATCTAGTATCGGCCGCAGGCCGCCCCCCTTCTTCGGGACCAGGAAGTAACGGCTGTAGAAGCCCTGTTCGACTTCCCCCGAAGGAATCTCTTCTATCGCCCCCTTCAGCAGAAGGGATGAAATCTCCTGCTGTAGTACAGAAGCCTGAGCGGCGCTGTCGACTACAGTAGGAAAGACCCCGTTGAAGCAGGGGGGGTTGCGACAACACTGAAGCGTGTAGCCGAGCCGAACTGTGCGAAGGATCCAAGGCGATACCCCTGGTAAACGCTCCCATTCTTGAACGAAATGTGATAGAGGGAGAGGAGTGTTGCAGTGCAAGGGACATACCTGAGGTAGGGTGTCGCGCTGGTTCCCATGGGGAGGCGCGGTTGACCGTGGAGGAGAGCGCTTGGCGTCCTGACACGTACTGGGGGGTACCACCACCTGGATAGAAGTAACTGGGTCCGCCTGCTCCAGAGGAAAACGAACTGTGCCTCCGAGGAAGCGATTGGCGGGTGTAACGTGCACCGGGAGCGAGGGGAGAAAGCAAGACGCGTCTCCTTCCTCCTGAGCCGGACTGGGTGAAGAGAGTGAAACAGGACCTGAACTTCAAAACACGCTGGGTGGCGAAGGTGACAGGGTTGGATGAGGAGAGCCAGCTGGAGGAGGGCAGAAACGCTTGCGCGGTCTGTCCCAACCTCGTAGATCTGGTGAGGCTCTCCTCCTTCTGACCTGCGGGTCAGGAACGGCTCGAGGAGGCTGGAGCGGCCGATTTATTGGACCGCTTCAGCTGAAGGCGCTTGTGAGGGCGCTGGCGGGGAAATGGACGACCTCCGGCTCCCCAGACCGTAGTTGGTGGGTGGTGAGCCGGGTCACTCCTGCAAGTAGGGAATTCAGCCCTATGAGCAGAGCGTTCTCGGGTTTGAGAAGTAGGAGGGTTGGAGTCTCTTGGCCCTCTGACCCTCCTGGGCATAAACTGCCTGAACGCGGCCGACTGAGACTTAGCGGCGCGGAACTTCTCAACCACCGTGTTGACCGCCTCCCTGAAAAGACCTGAGTGGGAGATAGAGGCATCCAGGAGGAAACTCTTATCCTTGTCTCGGATCTCCGTGAGATTCAACCAGAGGTGGCGCTCTGCAGCAACCGAGCCCGCCATAGAGCGACCTACAGTCCGAGCAGTGTGTTTGGTGGCTCTTAGGGCCAGAACTGTGGCTTTGCGAAGCTCTTTGACAGCTTCGGGCGTCAGTCCCTCTCCTTCATCCATGTCCTTCAAGACGTCCGCTTGGTAGGCTTGAAGGATGGCCATGGTATGCAGGGCCATGCCTGCTTGACCAGCCGCCATGTAAGACTTCCCAATAAGGGAGGAAGTAGTCCTACAAGCCTTGGAAGGAAGAAGGGGACGCGCCTTCCAGGACGGTGCAGACGACGGGGCGAGGTGGTTAGCCAGCGTTGGAATAGCGGAATAACCCTGCTCCACAAAACCCACAAGGTTGGTGAAGTCAGCGGCTGCCGCATTAGTTAGGCGTGCGGAGAAAGGCTGCTTCCAGGATCTGGAGATCTCGTGATGCAGATCGCTGAAAAAGGGCAGCTTTCTTCGCTCTGGCCTAGAATTAGGGCCACGTAGGAACCTCTCGTCGAGTTTGGACGATTGAGACTCGCGGGGCTCATCAGGCCAGTCAATAGAGAGCTTCTCTGTAGCGCGCGACAGCACGTCAATAAGCTCAGTGTAGGCCGGAGTAGGCCGCGCGTCCTGGCCGCTAGGCGGGATAACGTCATCAGCCAAAGCAGGCCCGAAATCCTCGGAGTCGGAGGCTGCAGTGTAAATCCCGTCATCCAGACCGAAAGAAACCGATTCGCGGGCTCCCGGGCTGGGGCATAAATAATCATGCGCGAATTTAACCGCGCCGCGTGCGTGCTCGGGAGAGGGAGGGAGAGAAAGGGCGAGGCCCGTCTGCTCATACTCAATATCCTCGAGCTCATTATCCGAGCCCCAGGCCGCGGATCCACGAGAGGCCTCAGCAGTCTCGGGAGCGCGACAGGGGGGAACGAATGACTCCTTCTCAAAAACCGCGAGTCTAGAGCGGAGGGTTTTGAGAAGGAGATTGTCACAAAATTTACATTTTGACAATCCTAATACAGCCTCACGCGCATGCGAAAAACCCATACATTTAACACACTTACTGTGAGGGTCGTCGTTCGAGATAAAACGAACACATGGCGGAGAGCAGCAGCGATAATCCATGACACTTCACTGTAAGGAGAACAGAGTTCCACTTATACCAGTCGCTGAAGTGTCGAGACGAAAGCTGAAGTTGAATTTGAAGAATTCGGGCTCAGAAAAACCGAACGAAGGGCGAGATGTGACCGCTTCGTGAAGGCAGAGAAATCTGAGGAGAAGATGGCGCGCGCGCGTTCATCATGCTATGACGTAAGAGCGTCGGGGCGGAGCCAGCTTTGCGCGAGCGCCATCAGCCAATGAATTGGCGTGATTCTATAGGGCTTCAGGCAATCGGCACATCCAGAGGATATCCCACTGCGCTTTCCGCAGCGTTGAGTGAACCTATGAAAGAGAACCAAATTTTTAAAACCAATTTTTAAAACTTCATTATCAGACAATGAAGTTTTACATTACATTTACCCCGTTACACTTAAGTATTTTTTTGGAAAATTTGTACTTTCAAGAGTAGATTTAACTGTGGGTACTCTTACTTTAATTCAAGTACATTTCTAATGAAAAAACTGTACTTTTACTTCGTTACGTTGGGCGACGTTCCTCTCGTTACTTTATTTTAATGCAATAAATGTTAAGAAATGCATAGTTTATTATAAGCGTGCTGCCTCTATTTTCTGGAGCACGAGCGATGCCCCATTCACAAATGAATCACTCTTTTGAGTTGATTCTGTTCAAAGACTTGATCAAACAAGTTGGCAAAACTGTCTAAATTGGTTCGCGAATCAGTTTGAATGTTTTTGTTCAGTTTTGCATGCACTGAATCATCTGAAGCGGTTTCTCACTCTGAGTCGTATCAGGAAATTTAAGAACACCAAGAGCGTTGGATGAAGTGGCAGTGGACCTACAGTCAATTGAAAGCAAATCTGCAAATACATCCTATTGTTTGCCAGCGATGAAGATCTTTATTAGTTGAACATCTGCGTGTGCTGTCTGTGAACGATTCCACAGGTAGCCTATAGCTACATTCGATTTCATTTCATTCAGGCAATACATTTTACAACAAACAGATTATTACACTAAGTACACGATACCACTACTGCAAAGTATGACATTACCAGTTTTTTGGACATATACCTTAATTTATACATTAAATATGCTACCAATTTGAGTATGAAATGAACACCCGCCAATCCACAACTTGTGGTTATTGGGCAATGGCAGCAACCTGCTTGTCTTGAAAATGAATGCCTTTGCTTAGAAATATACACACCTGCAGAAATATACATTTCATTACATTTTGGAGAACAGACGGAAGAAGATCCGTCAATGTGCATTTGATCATTGTTTATGTTCAGATGTTCAGTAGCTCGAGCACATGTGAAGAGTTTTCACTCTTTCTTCTCCTTTTCAGTGATTCCCTTTACATGCATTTGAACGTAAAACTGTACGTAGCTGAGCGTAGCTGTATTCATTATTATTATACAAAGCAAAGGATAAATCTAAATAATGTTTGTTTCTTCTGTCTTTTCAGATATCTAATTATTATAATAATATAATCATTTAAATTAAATATCTATCTAAATAATAACATGTTATTGTATTGTTGTATATATATGATCCGAAGTAACTAGTTACTTGAGTAGATTTTTCATTGGTTACTTTTTTACTCTTACTCAAGTAACCATTAAGATTATTACTTTTTCTTTGAGTAATTATTTCTATAAGTACATGTACTTTTACTTGAGTAGTGTTTGGATACTCTACTCACCTCTGGGTAATTTGTTCTTGTGTGCTTGTGAAACAGATTCAGTTCAGTTATTTGTAGCAATTGAAATTACACAGGAGACTTCAATTGACTACCTGTCTTCATATTGACCTTCCTGCAATAGTGTCAGCTGCTAAAGATCCATCCTCCAGGAAGAGCATCTTTATCCCAGAAGCACAGAAAAGTAGACATTATTATAGAGCTAAAAGGTTTTGATTTTCATTAAGTGTGTCAAAATGTAACCTCTGTTGGCTTTCAAACCCCTATTAAGGGTACAAAGGCCAGCATGCTTGTCAAGAGAGCTCATAGGTAAAATAATCAAAACATCAAATATCTGTCAGCAGCACAACAGTGCAGGGAATATTACAAGCTGTCATATCAGTATTAACAACAATGAGAGGCCTGAGTTTTCTGCTCTGATTGCTTTGTGTCTCTTTTCAGACAAAATAATACATGTGTGATTTTTGTGTTAGTTTAATTCATTTCAAACAAAGCATAAAAATAGAAAATAAATGGGATTGGTGACAGAAGGGCACTGAGGTGTCAACAGACATTGCGTCTTGATTAACGCACCTCTGATTGCCCATAGTGCACCTCATTACCCAGCATGCTCATCATCAGTAAGTCTGGAGTCTGTCCTGTCAGGAGGAACAGAGAGGAAACACACAATGTCCACACTCAACAGGCTCATTACCACACACAAGCACAGAGGAACACTGATTACAGATTCATGCTCATTTTCTCTCGGTGCTGCTGAGCTCTGTTTACTCTGTTCGTATGACAAAGTCACTCCAAAGAAAAAATTATATTTATGGAAAAGATCTAAGATATACATCAAAAAGTCTTAGTGTCTTAGTGACTGGCCAAAAATAGTCTACCCTTATTTTTGATAATATTCCTCCTTTTTACCCATCATTTCCTCTACTTTCATCTTCCTTCTCTATCTTAACTACTCTTCATGTCATCTTTAAATCTGTCCCTACTATCGTTCGTCTCCATCTCTTTTATTAGCTTGTGCCCAGCGCCATGAAATTGGACACACATGCACCTAATCATGCATCTAACACATAATCAGTGGCAAGAAAAGCCCTCAGCATATTGTCTTGGCAGTGTTTAACTAATCATCCCTGACAGTTACACATCAGCAAATCAACCAGGGCACTGGACACATCCTTAGAGATAAAGAGACCTGTCATTTAATGCCATTCCCACGAGAGTGAAATATAGTTTCTAGCTACTTTTTTTAACTATACTATTCTGAGGATAAAAAGTATTCTGTTGTGTTTGAGTTTGTTCTGACATAAATAGACAGTAAGAGATTAAAGGGATAGTTAACTCAAAAATGAAAATTCTGTCATCATTTACTCACCATCATGTTGTTCTGAAACTGTATGACTTCATGTCTTCTGTAGAACACAAAAGATGATGACAAAATGTTCATATTAGAGTGAACCATTCCTTTAAATAACAGAAAAAGATGCAAGGAAGAGAAAAGAGAATGCATACAAATATACTGTTTTAAACATATGCTGTGCTCTATAGGGACTCTTAAATAGATTGCTCACTACTCTAGATCAATATTTAACAATGTTCTCAGGATGATAAACGCAAGCAATTAACCTGCATAAACTTTATTCTTAAATGTTTTTTTTAACCTTTTTTGTTAACATCTAGCTTCTCGACCTGATGAGAAAGACAAGGAGCCGGTTCCCAAAATGGCTGCAGATAAATGGTTAAGAGTCCACCAGCTTCATTTCCAATTAATATAACGCAAGAACTGAATAGTTACCAAGATCACAATCCTGTGCTGACAATATTGTGCTCTCGAGCACAGCACATAACCACAGGCTGCTGCAGGGGGTTGTCTCTGCAATCAGTGTACAGTGTATGCTACTTTGCAAAAGTCATATTAAATAATATATCTGACTTTACTTAAACCAGTACATTTAGGTGTTACCACATGAATCACATTTTGACAAAATTTTTACAATGCAATTTATCTTGTGAATGTTTACTTCCTGTTACATTGGATATCACTCACTCACTCACTTACAATAAAAGTGCACTGAATTGTCAATTTCCTTCATTAAAGCCTGACCAGCAACTGTCAATGATCACATTAAATTCACATTTATGACATTAACAGACACTCTTAATCAGACCCTGTTAAAATGAGAGCTTAAACATGCTGATTTGATGGTTTTAGCTGGTCCTCTAGCCTGGTCAGTTTGCTGTTTTTAGAGGGGGTTTTAAGACATTTTTGAGCAGGTCAGCCTGGAAGACCAGCTAAACCACAAGCGACTTAATGTCAACATGAAATCAAAATGAAAAAATCTTAATTTTGCGGAGTTTTTTTTTTTTTTAAACTAACTTTCCCTCATACTCTTTAATCAAAATATCTTCCCCTCCCTCTTGCAACAACATATCTTCTCATCTTTGATGACGTGTTTACTGGTGTGAGGGCGGGACAACCTGTCACTCATATGAGATCATAGCAATAACAACCACAACGATCCAATCAATTCCCAATGGATAAAAAAACATTCCTACATTTTTTTTGTTAATAAGCTGTTTCACTTGGATATACATCACAAAACGGAAGAAAAGACTATTACAACTTCTGTTTTATGTCGACTTTAAAGTATCACATGATGATTAAGAGATCAATGGAAATCGTGGAATTTGGGTAGCTGTACAAATACACAGTGCTGCGATTCCCTACACCTAACAGACATACAATAAAACAGTGACAAACCGTCTAGTAATTTTTTTTACTATAAAATTATGCAAATGAATCACGCATGATTGGTCTGTGCTGTTTAGATAAACCATGTAGTAGCTACTTCATGGCGGCAATTATGACAGCCATTGAACAGAACTAATATATTATACTACAGAACTATTATTATATTCTGTGTAGTAGGACAGTGCTTTTTGGGGGGTCAAAAAGGCAACCTTGATAATAGTGCACAATTAACACACAGTGATACAATTAAATTCCCAATTATATTTGTTATATTAAAAGAATCTTTCAAACGCATCTCACCTCTCACTATTGTATGTATTTTTGTAGCAGAGAAATTATATTTATACTGCGCACGAACGCAAATCATGTAGATATAACCCCGCATGAGTGCAAACTCTCTGATTTGAGCACTTGTCACCAAATGAGGGTCTCACGGGGTGATGAAACATCAGTCGCTGATTTCTATGAAAATGCGCGCGACTCGTAGCCTACCAGTCTAGCAATATCGCCTGAAAGCTCCTGTTCGGTACAAAGTGCTGAAAAAGCATCTCACTTCAACAACCTGTCAAGTTCAAATTAAATGTCTGAGTAAAGCGAGAGCGATCATGAAGCAACGTTGAATAACGTGTGGTCACTTCACGACACGGGCTCCTCTTCCTGTTCATGGGGACAGAATATATCATTCTTTTTCTCTGATATCTGGCTTTAAAACATAACATTTAAATCCCAAAGGCTTTAAATGTGCTGCATTAAAAACGCTGTGTCTACACTTCACTTCAAGGAACCCGATTTTTTCAGTGCTACATCGTCTAGTACAGGACAACCATAAATAAGATTTTTTTTTTTTTTGCGACGACCACCTCTTGCCACTTATTTTGAAATGGATATGAAAAGCATTTCATTCCGCTTGTGTCTCGATAAATGTCGCTAATTCAGCACACTTAACATAGCGTTATTTACACTTTGCACACAGCAAACGTCTGATAAAGCTCTTAATACTCACCCTTAATCACAATAGCAATACGAAGATGCCACTAAAGTGCAGGATTTATTCGCTTTTTACTGTCAAACGCAACTGTTCTGCCCACCTGAAACCGTCTTCATCTAAACACATTAACGTTATACTTCAGCCAAGGCTTCTTCAACATCGCATGTGGGTTGAACCAATGTGTGGCGTAGGGGTGTTGCATCAATACGGAACGGTGAAGTATAGTTTACTTGCGATAAGAATCACATATTCAGTCGATTAAGGACTTTATAAGCTGTTGGCAATGACCGACTCCTGAAATTCGTGAAAATATCGATAAGTTATAGCCTACTGTAAATAACAGATCAAGAGCACGATCATTAGCCTGCATCTTAAACTTTTTTTTTACTTGTCTTGCACTAGTTGTCAAACATTATGTTACAGTGACCGGCAGTTTAGATCACGTTAACGCTCTGTTCCACACAGTGATCTATATTAATATTTAATTAGTTCAATCTGAAACCTATTCAGATACAGCTGGGGGGGGGGGGGTTTCACGCTGTCTAGCTTTTCCCTGAGCGCATTCCTTTGGAGATACTCTTGGGGGGTCAACGCGTGCATAAAACTGGAAATGATAAAAATCCTAGTGGGCACTCGGCTTAATTAAATGGGGAAAAAAGTCTTCATGTCTAACAAAGACACTGTCAGAGATTCCCAAATTTATATATGGAGAGGAAACGATTTCTTCAATGCTTTGACCCAAGTCCGTCTGGTCCAATAACAAATCATGTTGTTGGTGCTGTTTGGTAATCACAATAGCAATACAATAGAAATGAAATGAAATGTAATAGATGAAATGTAAAGGTCCTTGCATCTCTGGTCGATGCCATAAATGATTTTACTCCCTCATAGACTGGGCCAATGGAAGAAACTAATTAGACCTACTATTTAATTTATAATAGGCCTAAATCTAAGGAATGTTTTTCAATGGTAAGTGAAATCCTGTAACTGTTTGACATTATTGGGGAGACTTTGGTATGTAATGTGTAGCCTAGTACTGTATGCTTACTGAAGACTTTCATGTTGATCACCACATCACCATTTATGTTCAAATTAAACTAGCCTCTCTTGTGAGTGAGACATTCATGCATATCAATGTGCATCAAGGTCAATTGTGGAGACCATAAACCAGAATAACAAAGGGACAGTTTAAATAGAAAGAATTAGCTTGTCCTAATGCATCTATTGTTTGTCTCCTAGACTTGTCACACAGACAAAACTTTAAAGGGGTCATATAATGGTGCATGCACTTTTACAGGTTGATTGTACTGAAATGTGTGTTGGCAGTGTCTGTACACAACCATCATATAATGATAAAAATCCATCCAGTGGTTTTGTTTTAATCTCCTTATATGTTTTCCCCTGCCTTAAATCGAGCCGTTCGACCATGTGACGTCACACGCTCGGAAGCCCCTCCCACGATTGTTGATTGACAGGAGCGTCTCAACACAGACCCGCCCTCGGGGGTGAGATCAGCTCCATGAGAGAGCTGTCAATCATAGTCTGCGCGGACCGGCGCGGTCATTGTTGATATGCTGGAGCACTGTCTATGAGCAGAATGGCGTCTAAGCGATTGTGGTGTTCTGTTCTTGGGTGTAATAACGAACACAGCAGTCATTTTAATGTTACTAAATCCGAACCGCTGAAGATACGCAGTGGCTGTGTTTGTTTTCGAAGGGAATATTCCCCACGAGCAACGTCAATGCGTTCATGTTTGCGCGAATCATTTCTCACCAGACTGCTTTATAGACGAGGATCAGTATAAAGCTGGATTTGCTAAGCTGCTGCTCATGAAAAATGGATCGGTAGCTGCTACCAGATATTCGTGTTCCTGCTGAATCTCCAGAAGAACGGAAGTGAGTGTAACGTTTTATTAAACTTTATATTAATATATTAATCTTTGCAAATCGCTAGCTGCACGCTTCACAATGAATGCGTCTAAGGTTTACACTCAGGGTACATTACGGCATGTTTCCTATGTATGACGTTCTCAATATAATTCATAATCCCACGTTTATACTGAACAACGCGTTATGGTTATTGAGTTACAAATGGTGTACGCCAGAGCTCTGGTGTACGCACAGAACAGAGGGGCGGAGTCAGCAAAGCTCATGATCATTTAAAGTCATATGCACTGAAACGGCGTGCTGAAAACAGAGCTGTTTTTGACCAGGTAAAATAAGTGTTTTCTTACAATACTAATGAGAATTTTTAATTAAAGTATATTACAAACTTTTAATTTAGACCCTAAAGAATCATATTAGCTTGTACAAAAATGGCATTATATGACCCCTTTAAGTTAAAGGGGTAAGGGGATTAAAGTTCACAAAAAAATAAAATTGTCATCATTTACTCACCCTTATGTTGTTAGAAAATTGTTAGCACTATTTCATTTTTGGGTGAACTATCCCTTTAAGATCTAGAAGGTCATACACAACAATCTTTAATACTCTTTTCTCCCAAACAATTTTGTCCAGACATTTGTATAGGCTGTTTGAAGAACACTGGCTAGTGGCTATCCACCCAACAACTACTCAGCTTAATACAGGAAAACCACTATTGTCACGATCCACACTCAAGGAAACAGAAGATCCAATAATGCAGTATAATTTATTAGGGAAATCCGTTACTCACACAACAGTCCAGGCAGGGGTCAAAATCCATATAAGCAATCCGAAACACAATGAACAAAGAACAGACAAAACTCAGCATGAACAGACCTCAGAACGTGGTGTGATGAAAGACAAGGACTCCGTAACAAACACTAAAACAGACAGGGTATAAATACACACAGAACTAACAACCATGATGGGGAACAGCTGGGTACAATGAACAGTGATGAGTGCAGACAAGGATTGTGGGAAATGCAGTTCTGAATGTGACTGACACCTGGTGAACAGAGGACCTCTAGTGGACACCAGGGAACATAAACCAACACTGTGACATAACCCCCCCCTCTACGGAGCGGCTACCAGACGCTCCACGACAACAACAAAAAAACACAGAAAACACAACACAAGAGGTTCAGGAGGGAGGTGGAACGGTGGAGGATCAGGGGGAGGGAAGGTGGGCCAGGTCCATGAAGGGAGACAGGAACAAGGGGTGAGGGTTTAACCGGGGACCAGGGCAAAACAAAAAGTCTATCGGGCATCCAGAGGGAAACAGAAAGTTCATCGGGAGGCCAGGGCGAGACGCAAAGTCCATCGGGAGGCCAGGGCGAGACGCAAAGTCCATCGGGCGGCCAGGGCGAGACGCAAAGTCCATCGGGCGGCCAGGGCGGCGAAGACCCCTCGGGCGGCCAGGGCGGCGAAGACCCCTCGGGCGGCCAGGGCGGCGAAGACCCCTCGGGCGGCCAGGGCGGCGAAGACCCCTCGGGCGGCCAGGGCGGCGAAGACCCCTCGGGCGGCCAGGGCGGCGAAGACCCCTCGGGCGGCCAGGGCGGCGAAGACCCCTCGGGCGGCCAGGGCGGCGAAGACCCCTCGGGCGGCCAGGGCGGCGAAGACCCCTCCGGCTCAAGAACAGGCGACACCGGCTCCGGCTCAAGAACAGGCGACACCGGCTCCGGCTCAAGAACAGGCGACACCGGCTCCGGCTCAAGAACAGGCGACACCGGCTCCGGCTCAAGAACAGGCGACACCGGCTCCGGCTCAAGAACAGGCGACACCGGCTCCGGCTCAAGAACAGGCGACACCGGCTCCGGCTCAAGAACAGGCGACACCGGCTCCGGCTCAAGAACAGGCGACACCGGCTCCGGCTCAAGAACAGGCGACACCGGCTCCGGCTCAAGAACAGGCGACACCGGCTCCGGCTCAAGAACAGGCGACACCGGCTCCGGCTCAAGAACAGGCGACACCGGCTCCGGCTCAAGAACAGGCGACACCGGCTCCGGCTCAAGAACAGGCGACACCGGCTCCGGCTCAAGAACAGGCGACACCGGCTCCGGCTCAAGAACAGGCGACACCGGCTCCGGCTCAAGAACAGGCGACACCGGCTCCGGCTCAAGAACAGGCGACACCGGCTCCGGCTCAAGAACAGGCGACACCGGCTCCGGCTCAAGAACAGGCGACACCGGCTCCGGCTCAAGAACAGGCGACACCGGCTCCGGCTCAAGAACAGGCGACACCGGCTCCGGCTCAAGAACAGGCGACACCGGCTCCGGCTCAAGAACAGGCGACACCGGCTCCGGCTCGGGAACAGGCGACACCGGCTCGGGAACAGGCGACACCGGCTCCGGCTCGGGAACAGACACTGGCTCCTGCTCAGCGGCGGCCATCTTGTCCGGAGACATAGGCTCGGCGGCGGCCGGCAGGGGGACGGCCTCCCGGACGACATCGGGCTGTTCGGGCACGACCTCCGGGACGATAGTCCGGCGGAACGAGACTCTGGCCTGGCGGCCTGGGGAATTGATACCCACTGAGATCCGTGAAATTACCAGGCTATCAGCTGTTCGGACAGATGACAGCGGCTGATCGGCCAGCTTGGACACCAGTCCACTCCACCCTCGAACGTGTCCAAAGGAGGCAGCCGTGCTGGCTGATGGTGCGGTCCGCGGAGGGTCTCGCTTTGCGGCCGATGGAGACACTGGCTCGATGGTGGCCATCCTCTCCGGAGACACAGGTGCCGGGTCCGCCCTCCCGTCAGGAAACGCTGATGTGGACTCAGTCATCCTGTCAGAAAAACCAAACCGGTCTGACATAATCCTCCGGCTACGTCTCTGCAGATAATTAGTGAACCCCCAGAAGTCCAGAGTCTCCAGCCCCATCATCTCACATCGAGGTAATGGGTTATCAAGGCAATTATTAAAAAGGTCTTTTAGTGCCGCCTCATTGTAACCCATACCTCTTGAGAGAGTCCAAAAGAATTGAGCTAGTCCACCCACCGACTGTCCCTGTTGGCGTAAAGCCATTAAATTACTGAGTCGTCCCCTCCTTTCTTCCTTGGTGGTAGGGGGACGGATTCGGAAACCCGTACTGCTGGATCCTTGCATGACGGAGTCCTTCTGTCACGATCCACACTCAAGGAAACAGAAGATCCAATAATGCAGTATAATTTATTAGGGAAATCCGTTACTCACACAACAGTCCAGGCAGGGGTCAAAATCCATATAAGCAATCCAAAACACAATGAACAAAGAACAGACAAAACTCAAGCATGAACAGACCTCAGAACGTGGTGTGATGAAAGACAAGGACTCCGTAACAAACACTAAAACAGACAGGGTATAAATACACACAGAACTAACAACCATGATGGGGAACAGCTGGGTACAATGAACAGTGATGAGTGCAGACAAGGATTGTGGGAAATGCAGTTCTGAATGTGACTGACACCTGGTGAACAGAGGACCTCTAGTGGACACCAGGGAACCTAAACCAACACTGTGACAACTATAATGAGACAACAACTAATATACAACGCTTCTAATGTTGAAAATAATTTATTTCACTTGGGTTGCTGTTACTCATACTGTATCAGCATAGAACTTCAAATAAGCATAGCAATTAAAAACTTTCACTTGAAAAGGGTTAATTTAAATGGTCATAACAAGGGTAATGTTTGAGACCAGCAGTGACCTTTTCATTCACTGTCCTTTTTAATGAATCTGTGGCAAGAACCCAAGGGAAAATCAAGCTATTCATGCATTTTTAGCTCATTCTCTTAACTCAGTGGGTGATTATAATGTCGTCAGTGATAATATCATCTCTATCTTATGGGGAACACTTTCTTTTTAACAATATTATTGATCTTACTCTGACTGTACTACTGACGCTGTTGTATGAGAACTGAACTGAGCTGGACTGTGACAATTTGTTGCAGAACTGCTTTATAGATGAAATGAAAATTTAATAATTGATGATCTTTAAAACGGAACTGGATCCACACTGAACTGACTTCAGCTGAACAACAGCCGAAATTCATCTTTTTTCTGTTATCACTGTATAAAGCTGCTTTGAAAAAAAATCTGTATTGTATAAAGTGATATATAAATAAAGGTGACTTGACTTGACTATCTGAGACCCGTTTTGTACTGTGTGGTGTAAAAACATTATCTATAAACAGATGATGAACTGGTGTTTGTAAGAAGATCAACCTAAACATTGATTTTTGAAAGTATGCAGTATCAGAGGCATGTGAAAATATTTAATGTTCAGTCAACATTACTGATATTTCAAATGCAGTCCCTCTTTTGAAAATTTTGCTGAACTTAATTTGAGTACACATATTCACTTTTAAAGTGAATTTATGATCTGACTGATGTGACTGTGTGGAGGCAAATAATATGTATAAAGATGGTTCACTCCTATTACTTATGAATGGGAGAAACTCCAAGTGTACAGCTTACTCAGGGTGCGGTGCTAATAGGGCAGAGTCCATCGGCAGTTTTAAAAAAAAATGCATTAACAAGAACATTAACATAATATACACTTACAGAGGATCACAATGTATTCAATTGTTACATTCATAATAGCATCAAGGAAACAACAAAAGAGAAAAAAAAGTAAATGAGGATAATTTACAAGAAATTACCAAGAGAAAAGGATTAAAAAAAATTCTATCCGTTTTGCTTTTCCATTTCTTGCATTCTTTAGGGCCTCAATATAATACATATGTTCAGTTTTGAATAATATGATGTTAAGTCTATTATTGGTCTATTTGTTTTTTGTGTGTAAAGGGTATTTTCCATTCATAATTATTAAATGAATCACCAAATTTTGCTCACCAAATCATAGATATTCAATGTCAATCCCCAATAATTAGGTAAACACACGAGTCAGTCAGCAGTCGTGGGCTGGGCCTGTGCAATGTGACGTCACAGTGCATACAAACTGCAAACGGCTTATTCTGAGACATGATTTATGGGAATTTAAAAAAAGGAGTGGGTGGATTTTTACCATGGTGGTTTGTGTACACACACTGCCGACACACATTTCTGTTCAAACACCATGTAAAAGTGAATTTTGCACAATAAGTCCCATTTAAATCTTGTAACGCCAAACTATTATTAATAACAATAATTTCGTAACTGAAGAAAATATGCTATTTCTCCCAGATTGCTTTAGCAGCGCAATTTTGACCTAATTGGTCAAATTAACATAATTGTGAAAAATCAACTTTATAGGAATGACAACACTTGTGCTGCATTATACAGTAGTTCCGGTCCTCTAATCTGAATGGCCATCCAACAGCTGTTCCACTCTTGCGATATAGAGGGAATGCATTAACGTCACTTCCCCGCCGGAACACGCCCCCCTCAGCGGGACTGAGTGGCAGAAGAGCTGCTGCGTGACTGGAGTTAATAGGGGAAACTGCGTTAACGCGAGTAAAACAAACTATTATCAGTTTAAACTAAAAGTTGGACTCGATATAGTGTTCCTTACAACTTATCAAAGATCCAGTGATCCATGGATATTGACATGCAGCCAGGAATCGTGTTTCCTGACATTTATATGTGCCTGATTTCGACGCCGGGGAAATAAATGAAGAAAATTTGCCTGTAAACGTTTTATATAAATACAATATAGATAGGTCTAAATCCGAGTGATCACTTACATTAATGTTATACTGTATATCATCATATCGTCCAGCCCTAAAACTTGTATAGTTTTTTGTCAGTGTTTATTTAAAAACATCCAATTATGCAGAATATAGTCTGTTCTGTAGCTTTTTGCAGTCTGTAAAAATATACAGTACCTCAAATCTAGTTGTACAGTCAATCGCAAAGCTCTTTCCCGTTTTAGATGTGTTTTGTGTGATTTTCACGGCATTCACGCTGAAAACAAATGCTGCCGCTCAGTCTTTTTGCCACTTGTGGGCGTGACCGCATTCACTCCGGCCGACGGTGACGTCATGCGCATACCCTCTATTGCTTAAAGCTGCAGTCCGGCGTTTTTCCTCTTTGTCGCCATCTCTGTTCGAAATCTGCAATTGCAGTTATTCGCGGAATTATCAACTCTACGTGAGTTGTACTTCAACACCCTCGACACGGCACAGCGCGGATGAACACTTATGTTTGAGGAGAGTGCAGCTGTCAGTCACCGGTATTGTCATTCAGAATCACAGATTATTATTTTTGGAAGTAAGACCAACATTATAATTTTCAACGGAAAATGTCTGAACTAGTAAGAAACATCCACTTTTGTTCTGGTTCTGACATTGCAGTAAATTGTGCTGATTAAATCTAACAATCGCTTATAAGTTATCATATCACGCAAAACCGTGCAAATTATACTTTGTTCTCAAATTGTTAATGTTAACAACGTAAGCACGCATTGCGTACATGTAATGTCCTTCCGATATGTATCCCTGTTTTCGCATGGGCCGGTTGCAGTCTCTGTAGCCACTCCGAAGTCCGAACGAAGTCTTTTGCATTTTACAGCGGGTGAATCTGTTGTCACTGGTGACTGTCGTTTGAACCTTTCTGGGTCCGCCATCAAATTGATAAGTTTAATTATATCAAGTGCTGTGAGAAAAGGCTATAAATCTCCACCTCCAGCATCCTCACACGCAACATAGCTTATACTAGCCCACAATATATATATAGCCCACTAGCCGAGACTAGTTGTAGGCTATTTTACAACTAGAATATGTATTTTGTGTAATTTTTAACCCAAAAAACGCTACGGACTGCAGCTTTAACTCAAGCTCATTTTTGAGTTCTCAAAAGGGCTAGAAGCGTTAAGAGAGTTAAGAGAGTCTTGCAATGATATCTGAAACGGGTGGTTCCTTCTTGATTGATGTCTTGTCTTCTCTTCAGTCCAGTTTATCGTGTGAGAGATAGTTTATCGTGTGAGAGATGGTTCATATAGGGGGAAAAAATCACTTTCCAATAAGGCAGACAGTGGCTCCATCTACAATCTATTTCACACCTGTAACTATAGACAGGCCACTCACATTTTCTGGAGCAGAAGTTGTTGGTATGGCCTTCCATGACAGCACCATCTAACATAATTTCACAGATTAAAGCCATGGGACCACATCTGTGCATATATGTGATTTATTTTGAGACAAACAGGCTGATGAATATGTGTGCTCTTTGAAGCAAACATTGTCTGTGATCAGAACAACCTTCCCCTTAGCTGCCTGTTCACACAAACTTGTGGAAGAATGGGTACGAAGGCCATGTCAAAATACTGTCTGTATAATCAAATGCACAATGGCTGAAAGGGAGAATGTATAGACTTTTTGTACCATGCTGATTTGTATTCTGTTATAATGACCAACTGACTGTTCATTATCTCACTTCTACGTCTATGTCTATGGCTATGGACAGCAACAAATATAAAGAAATTCAAAACTGCCAAATGCTGTGATTGATCAATTAGAATTAAGTATAACTACAGTGGCGTATAAATTCCCAACTAAATATCTGAATACTCTGTCCTTCAAGGGAAATCAGAAATATTGTAATTACGAGTTCCGAGCACATGAATGACTGAGAAAAGTCGCATATCCAACTCAGAAATTTAGATGATACACAAGTTGCCGAATTGTGATGTTGGAAGGGGCATGTTGATTTGAAACATGATAGAAACATAATAATTATTCATATATTCATATAATCTAGATATTGTCATAGGACACTGAGGCAGAGACAAAAAAAATTAACTCCAATGCGGGGCTTTATTGAAATGTTGGTGACTGACAGGAATACAGGAGAGTAAACAGGTGACTGTTATAACAGACTTCGTATTGCAGATGCGGACAGACATGGAGATACAATAGACAGTCAATGAAGATCAAAACTGGAGAACAGATGATGGAGAATCCACAATGAAAAATCAAGATTGAGAACAGACAGGTAATTAATCCACAGGTAAGATACTGTACATGGAAGTCTGAACAGTCTTTGTGTGTAACACAGCACTCACACTAACTCTTTGTCTGGTCTTGTCTGAGTATAAGTCCTTGAGGTTAACAATGTCCAGATGTGTAGCCTGGAAAATCATCTGATTGGAAAGGAAGGCTGTCAATTCAATTCTGGAAAGAAACTGTAGGGGGCATGTCTGGGTGACAGGATCCAAACACAAAGGTTACCTCAATGACCAGTTCCTCACATTGACTGTCTCAGTAACGACAAGCTTTTTATTATTTTAAAAATGGAAACATACTTGAAGTACCAAGGACTTTAATTAATTTAATTTCTCCTCAGGGGAAGAGAAGCAAATGGCTCAGAAGCCGCTATTTCACATCTTTGACTAAAGCTATTTCCTGCCAGTAAGTCTTATCTTCTGCTTCCGTCTCTCTCTATCTCTTACTTAAAAAACACACATGCTCCTACTGTCGGCATCCCACAGCACAGAGGCAAAGATAGAGTGACAGAGGGTGCTTCAGGTGATTTCCTGTTAAGGCACCTGCTGAGAGAGCGGTTCTGCTGGGTTAGTCTATACAGATTTGCCATCTGCTAAATTATAATTTGTGCTGCACCGCTCTCACGGCTATAATGGTATTTTCCTTAATCCCTTTTCTCACATTTAATGTTCCAACTCCCCCTCACCTCGCAATATTTGCTCTTTCAAGTATCAAACCTTTCTGGTCGTATCCGCTCTTTTTTTTTCAAAACATTTTAGCTTTGCTTTCCCCCCCCCCCCCCCCATATTTATCCTCCAATAATCTAGAAGTGCATTTATATGTTTCTTTTGATAACTGAGCCTTGTTTCTTATGTGAATAAGAATGAAAACAAAATAGCTAATTAATTTAGAGTAGTTTATATATCAATAAAAAATACTGACAAGTTCAAACTCACAATGCAACAGTTACCTCCCTCCAATATTCTTAATAATAAGATGAACAATGGACAGAAACACGTGCCCAATGCCAGGTAAGGGACTCGCCCCTTACCAGAGTGTATAAAGCACCTGCATGCGATATCTTTCCTCAGTAAGCATATTTGCTTCTCGTACAGCAAGTGGGGCAAGTTTGGTGAATCTCTCCACTCGATGTTTCAGAGAACCAGGGTTACGAACAGTAACGTATTGTTTACTTTCATCATCTCGTGTTCGAGATCCAACAATGGGAGATATGGACAGCTCCCCATGTAAGTGGCCACTGGAGACCGCTAGAGGTAATGCATTCACAGTCAGGTCATTCATGTGACTGGGGTTGAGGCTGTGAGCCCAGGAACCTGTATAGCTGATCAATAGTTTGCTCATGCCTGACTTCTCTCATCTCAGAAGATCAGGGACATGTAAGTTAACTCAGGTTGTGGAATCCTGGTGCTGTTCACTCTACAATATTAATTAGTTTGTAATTCCGTTTTTCATGATGTTTTTGTGAAGTTGCTTTGTCTTATATCCACACATTTGTGTGCTGTTTTAGTTCAGAGACCTTCAAGCTAGCGGCTAATTCAGGAAAGCAACAAGTCTAAAGTTTGCACCCTTGGTGAGCGGAGCGAGGTGTGTATTATTTGGCTTCATGTATAAAAGGCTTCAAGGATGTAAAATGTCTATATTGACTGTTACTGGAAATTGTTTTGTTGTGTATCTTGTACCAGGAAAGTGCATGTGTTAAGTGAGCAAATTATTGTCTTGTGTTTTTATTTATAAATAACTTTAAAGGTCATTTGATTTACATTGCACATATACAAAAATGCATCATGATGCACTGTAAAAGAGGTGAGGATTTATTTGTAAATTTGTGTCCAAAGGTTCATTAACCAGCTATTTGTGCGTTTACTTCTAGTTTTCACGGTGTTCATGCTGATTCTAGAAGAATAAAAAAATGATTGCACCCGTTAGAGACTCTCTGCCATTATTAAGGAGCCAAGGGCTGCTACACCCCAGTTTACACTCACAACGAGGCTTTAAAAGCCAGAGGTCGGTCACCTGGAAAGGCGGTGCATGACACGTCACAAAGTAGCAGACCACACACAAAGTGAGGATGCAACACCAGCAATGGAGAAATGACATGTGGTAACATGCATTCATGAATAAACCTGACCACACACATAATGATGAATTCTATGGTGCCAGGTAAGGGTACAAATAACATGCTTAAAGGGATAGTTCACCCAAAAATGAAAATTAGCCTATGATTTACTCACCCTGAAGCCATCCTAGGTGTATTTGACATTCTTCTTTCAAACGAATACAATTGGAGTTATATTAAAAAATGTCCTGGCTCTTCCAAGCTTTATAATGGGAGTCAATGGGTTTATTTTTTTGGAAGTCCATCAAAGCGCATCCATCCGTAATAAAAGTGCTCGAAATGTCTCTGGGGGGGTTAATAAAGGCCTTCTGAAGTCAAACGATGCGTTCGTGTAAGAAAAATATCCATATCTGTTTGGATCTATTTAAACATGCATTAAATATTGAAGAACATTAAATAGTATAATGAATATGTAATATGGTGCATATATTTAGCAAAATGCTCCTCTCTAAAATTCATTTTTCTAGCTGACTAACATTTTTTTGTGATCAATGTTTTTATTGTTTACGGAGGGGCGGGGCGGTTACAGACATCTCCAAAATCATATGTGTCAAGGTCGGTTTACTTGGCGCCATGACCAAGTACTGCGATGTTTGGCTTTAGCACTGGAAGGCAAGCGTAGTATGACCAATAAGTTGCCGCCTGTTCTAGCAAAACATTACACGCAGAAGACAATATTCCTCCGCCCAGGCGAGCAACCACCAAGAAAAGGTGTTAACACCAATTCTCGCCCAGGACAACTGGAAGCTGCTAGGGGCTGTAAGATGCTGGCTGATCTTGATCAACGGCTTATTTTTCCACCTGAGATTGCCACCACTAACCTACGACCAGATATTGTTTTGTGGTCCGGATCAGCATGCATTGTTCAACTGATAGAGTTAACAGTGCCATGGGAGGATGCGGTAGATGAGGCATATGAGAGGAAGAAACTGCAGTATGCTCAGCTGGCCACTGAAGCAGAACAGCGAGGATGGAGAGTCCAGGTTTATCCAGTGGAAGTGGGTTGTCAAGGTTTTGTGGCACACTCTACAACCCGGTTCCTCAGAGACGTCGGATTCAGTGGCCAAGAGTTGCGTCGCACAGTAAAGAACTTATCTGAAGCAGCAGAAAGGAGCAGCAACTGGCTGTGGTTGAGACGGAAAGATTCTAGCTGGCTGTGTACAGGCCGCCACGCTACGGTTTCGTAGAATTCTTGAAAACTTGAAGAGTCTGTTGGTTTATTTGGATAGGTTGTATAGTATTTACAGTCATTACGTTCCTGTGTATATTGCGTGAATGATGGGTGGTTGGGCAGATATTGTGTTTTTGCGGTAGGTGGTATGCCATACGGAACCGTTGCCACTGAAACTGCATATTAACGCACCAGTGGGGCTCGACAGCCTTAGTCAAACGGGTTGGCGCGTATGGTTGGGTTGCGGAGAGATTGTGAGATTGTGGTTAGGTCTCAGCAGCAGGAGGGATGTAGAGGTCAGTAAGCTGGGCTGAGTTGAGTGGGGGACGGAGGGGGGTGACTCTGGGACGCCAGAGTCACTGTCGAGCCCTCTTGAGGTGTCGTGGGCTAGTCGACGAAACACTGAGGACAGAAGGTGCCCACTTGAAGACCCTAGAGATGTCCCCTACTCGGCTCAATCCAGACGGTTGTCGTGCTGGTCCACTAGGGAGACCACACTGTAGTTGCAGCCGTCGTGTGTGCTGACGCGCCAAGTACACTGCAGCCGTTAGCGCCGGACAGAAGGGGAGTCACACCACCACGTGGAAAGAAGCGTAAATGGATGGAGAAGCATAGTTTACTGTAAAGCTACGTCTTAGTGTTGCTTATCTTGGCGAAAGCCGAGTACAAATCAGCATGAAGTTTTAACATCTACTCTCGTGTAATGGAAATCATGTGACTGAGGAAAAAAGAAAGAGAAAAAAAAAGAAAACAAACAAGGATAAGATAATACATAAAACAACAGAAACATGTCCGGCAGGTAGAGTTCACAACAATAATTGCCTAGCTGTTGTCCCTGGTCCAAGAGATTATCCTAGATGAGAAAAAGTTCCAAGCTTGTACAGTCGCTGGTCGCGCCTTATTTGCGTAGTTGTATGTTCAAGGTTGACAATGTTGACAAGGCTATCCAGATTTATTTCATACAGATATCTGAAAAGAACCAGTTTTTCAAAATTGTTTTCTTTGCAGAGGTAAACCCTGCGAATACCATTTTGAGCTGAATTTGCTTTAGATTTATATCAGAATTATCATTAAGGAGACAGAAACCATGCTGAATCAGTGCACTATATGTCATGACAGAAATGCGAGGAAGCAATACTGCGAGTGAAATCTCTCTTTATTAGTCAACAAAGAGTGAAGAAATAATCAGCAACAGGAGGGCGATGAGTGGCGCAGGGACCTCGACGGACAACACAGGTGAATGGTGGTGACGTGATGAATTCCGATGGTGAGAGTGAAGTAATCCAGACACTGAACGGAAACACCGACTCACTAACACCAGACAGCAGCACGGAACAGGAACGACACCAACAGGAACAGGACACAAGAGACAGCACGCGGAGATATCAAACAACGATCTGACAATGGAGAGGAGAAACCAGTTAACCATTAATACTGGCGGATTAATAAGAGACCGAAACAAGGGTTTGACTTTAGACACATGGAAGATGGGATGAATCCTCCTGTACGCCGGAGGAAGGTTGAGGCGGACTGCCACCGCACTAATGATCTTGGTGACAGTGAACGGGCCAATGAATTTGGGAGCAAGTTTATTAGAAACAGAGCGGAGAGGAATGTTCTTGGTTGAAAGCCACACTTTTTGACCAACGACGTATACCGGAGGCTTAGACCGGTGGCGATCGGCTTTAGCCTTGGTGCGCACCCCCACTTGGAGTAAAGTCTCACGGGCTCTAGTCCAAGTGCAATGGCACCTCTGGACGAAGGCGTGAGCGGAGGGAACCGCGACCTCGGATTCCAGACTGGGAAAAATTGGTAACCTAAACTAAACTCAAATGGAGATAGGCCCATGGATGACACTGGTAACGCGTTGTGGGCAAACTCCACCATTGACAGTTGTTGGCTCCATAAGGAAGGATTCTTGGAGACCAAACATCGCAACACCCTCTCCAAGTCTTGTTTGGCTCTCTCGGTTTGGCCATTGCTCTGGGGATGAAACCCTGAGGACAGACTGACAGTCGCCCCCAGATGACAAGCCACGTTGGAACAATGCCCCCACTGAATGACGTCAGACCGTAATCCCTCCGGCACAAATAAACGATTCGATGGGCACCCGGGCGGAGGTGTTACCCCTTCTAAGGCCGTCTTGACCTTCGATTCGACCTCCCATGTGAGTGTGGAGACAAATAGGGTCTCGGGTAAAATGCACTCGGGAGTAGACGGGCGTTCGGAGCGGTCAAAAATGTGCGATAAAGAATCGGGTTTGATGTTCTTGGAACCCGGGCGGTACGAGAGAGAAAAATCAAAACGACCGAAAAAAAAAAGTGCCCACCGAGCCTGCCTGGAGTTCAATCTTTTGGCGGTTCTGATATATTCCAGGTTCTTGTGATCGGTCCAGACGATAAAAGGTACCCCCGACCTTTCTAACCAGTGACGCCATTCTTCCAACGCTAACTTGACTGCCAACAACTCCGTTACCAATGTCGTAATTGCGTTCGGCTGGGGATAAACGATAAGACAAAAACGCGCAGGGATGCATCCTGTCATCTGCGGAAGAACGTTGGGATAGCACTGCGCCTACCCCCACCTCTGACGCATCGACCTCCACCACAAACTGACGAGCCTCGGCATGTTTGACCACCTGAACGTAGTTTTGGGGGAGGTCAAGGCAGTCAGAGGTGCTGCTAGTTGGCTGAAGTTGCAAATAAAACGCCGGTAGAAGTTAGCGAACCCCAGAAACCTCTGTAGGGCCTTACGGGAATCTGGACTCGGCCACTCTACCACAGCCTTAACCTTCTCAGGATCCATACGCACTCCCTCAGACGAAATTATGTACCCTAGGAAAGGAACAGACTGTGCATGAAAAGCGCATTTCTCCGCCTTGACAAAAACCCCATTCTCTAGCAACCTCTGAAGCACTCGCCGGACGTGCTGCACATGTTCCTGGAGAGAAGAAGAAAAAATCAATATGTCATCCAGGTAGACATATATGAAATGATTTACCATATCTCACAGCACGTCATTGACGAGAGCCTGGAAGATCGCTGGGGAGTTAGACAAACCGAAAGGCATGACCAAATATTCAAAATGCCCCCTGGGGGTGTTAAAAGCAGTCTTCCATTCATCCCCCTTCCTAATGCGGACCAAATGATAAGCATTACGTAAATCCAGTTTTGTGAAGATTGACGCTCCCTGCAAACTCTCGAAGGCTGAGGACATCAACGGCAAAGGATAAGTATTCTTTACCGTGATGCTGTTCAACCCCTGGTAATCGATACAAGGTCTTCCCCACAAAAAAAAAACCTCCCCCGCAGGAGAAGAGGAAGGGCGGATGAACTTCGTTGCTAGAGAATCAGAAATATATTTCTCCATAGCCTCCCTTTCTGGAACAGAAAGCGAATATAGCTTGCCTTTAGGCGGAGACTTACCTGGCAGTAAATCTATGGCAGAGTCGTAAGGACGATGCGGAGGAAGAGAAGCAGCGCAGAGACTTACTGAACACTTCCCTCAGGTCACGGTACTCCGCGGGCACGTTTGACAAATCCACTGCCTCCTCCTGAAACACAGAAACAGGCACAGACTAGACAGGACTCATGACATTTATTGCTCCACGCCACAATAGATCTCTGGTGCCAGTCCACTTTGGGATTGTGACGGATGAGCCAGGGGTGACCGAGAACAATAGGTGCAAGGGGAGAGTCCATGATCAAAAATGAGAGGGTTTCTGTATGGTTGCCTGATGTGATGAGAGTGACTGGTCCAGTGGTGAATGAAATGGTGGGGAGTTCTTGACCGTTAAGGGCGTGGACGGAAATCTTGTGTGTGATGGGTCTGATAGGAATCTGAAGTCTGTGCGCAAAAGTGCAGTCCATGAAATTGCCTTCAGCTCCGGAGTCCAGTAGTGCTTGACAGTCGTGTGAATGTGTTGTCCATCTCAGTCTTACCGGGAGGAGCGTAGATGATGAGGTCTTCTCGGCGGAGATTCCACCTGACAATCCACCTCTTCTGCTGTTATAACCAAGGGCTGGCCGTAGTCCAAATGTTGCCTAATCACATTACGTTCAGTGCAAAAATCTGATGTATCAAATCTAGCATAAAATGTATTTAGATCATTTGCAAAAGTCATATCATCTCCCTTACTGGTAACATATCTTTTCTTCTCCTCTTTCCCTATCATTGTGTACACTCCCTGCCATACCTGCCGTAAATTATTGTCCCTCATCTTTCCCTTAATCTTTCATTTGTATTTTTGTTTACAGTCATTTATTAATTGCCTTATTTCCCTCTGTATAATTTTCATTTGGGACACCTCCCCCTGCACAAAAGCACACCTCTTCTTTTTTAATACTTCTTTAAGTTCCCTATTTAGACTTTAGCGTACTTAATAGTTGTTTCTGGGATTATGCTGTCCACACAAAACTGTATATAGTCTGTCACCACAGAGTTAAGTTCTTCCAGGTTCCTACAAGTGTCAAAAAAGGTATTCCAAGTTGTACAGTCAAAACACCCTTTGAGACACTCCATCGACTCCTCTCCCCATTTCTTAATAGTTTTTTGCTCAGGCCTGCTGGATTTGAGCCTCTGCCTGTAGTGGGGGACCAGGTGGACCACATTGTGATCGGAGCTCCCAAGAGGTGCCTTTGGATACCCCCTATAAGCGTCCTTAATATTTCCAAAACACAAGTCAAGTGTCCTCTCCCGTCTTGTGGGACAATTAACATATTGATAGAAGGTAGGCAGTACATTTTTGATGTTACAACCATTAAAATCCCCGAGTACCAACTTAGGAGCATCAGGTGCAATGCTTTCTAATTTAACCACTGTGTCATAAATTACTCCTGCCGCAGTCTTTATGTTGGCAAGGGGGTGAACATACACTACAGTGACAAACACCTGACCAAACTCCCTAGGCAGGTAGAATGGCCTAAAGGACAAGGATAACAGTTCAATGTCCTCCAAACAATGAGAGTCTCTGAGTGTGTAGTTGTTGCTCCATTTCTCATTTATATAGATACACACACCCCCACCCCGTTTTTTCCCCGTTACCTGTGAGTCTCGATCCAACCTTATAGGGTCGCTTAACCCTGTGACCCGTAGTGTAGAGTTGTCAATCGTGCCCTTAAGCCATGTTTCGGTAAAGCACAGCAAACAACTTTCCCTGTACTCTGAGAGGTATCTCACTGCAGCCTGAAGCTCCGTGAGCTGCTTGGGGAGAGAGCAGGTGTTTGTCCCACTGCGCCTCCTCGTTTCAGTGACACTCTACCACTAAGGTCCGAAACTCGATGGAATAGTGCATTCGACCGAGACTGCATTGCTGTCGGTCACCGAAGCCCTGCGGATCGCAAAAGCTGCTTCCAAATCATCAGTTCTCATCCTCCTGGATCTGTCTGCTGCCTTCGACACTGTGAACCATCAGATCCTTCTGTCCACCCTCTCATCACTGGGCATCACAGGTACTCCTCTTTACTGGTTTGAGTCCTATCTCACAGGTAGGTCCTTCAGGGCCACATGGAGAGGCGAGGTATCCAAAGCACATCAACTGACCACAGGGGTTCCCCAGGGTTCAGTTCTTGGACCGCTCCTCTTCTCCATTTACACCACATCACTGGGACCCATCATACAGGCACATGGTTTCTCTTACCATTGCTATGCTGATGACACCCAGCTCTACCTCTCATTTCAACCAGATGATCCCACAGTAGCTGTACGGATCTCAAGCTGTCTGGCGGACATCTCGGCATGGATGAAGGAACATCACCTGCAGCTCAACCTGGCAAAGACTGAGCTTCTCATCCTCCCTGCCAATCCGTCTCTACAGCACGACTTCACTATCCAGCTAGATTCTTCCTCAATCACCCCATCAAGGTCAGTCAGAAATCTTGGAGTAATCTTTGATGATCAGCTGACCTTCACAGACCACATCACAAAGACAGCTCGATCATGCAGGTTTGCTATGCACAACATCAGGAAGATCAGACCTTTCCTAACTGAGCATGCAACACAACTTCTCGTCCAGGCCCTGGTAATTTCTAGGCTTGATTACTGCAATGCTCTTCTGGCTGGACTTCCATCATGTGCAACTAAACCTCTACAAATGATCCAGAATGCTGCAGCTCTTCTGGTCTTCAACGAGCCCAAAAGGGCCCACGTCACTCCTCTGTTCATCTCTCTGCACTGGCTACCACTCGCTGCTCGCATCAAGTTCAAGGTGTTGACACTTGCTTACAGATTGACCACAGGATCAGCTCCCTCCTACTTCCCCTCACTACAACAAGTCTACATCCCTACCAGAAGCCTACGATCAGTCAATGACCGACGGCTCGTGGTACCATCACAGAGAGCCTCAAAATCACTCTGCAGAACATTCTCATTCACGGTACCATGCTGGTGGAATGATCTGCCCACCCTCATCCGGAATGCAGAATCCCTGACAGCATTCAAAAGACAACTGAAAACTCATCTCTTCCGTGAGCACTTAACATAAAAAAAAAAAAACTTTCCTTTTTCTTTAAATCCTTGCTTATCTGGCTTATGCTACTCCGAGCAATTTCTGAACTTTGTATTTTGAGCACTTCTTGCGTTGTTTTTGTCTATTCACGATGACTCGCTTGGTTTAGTCCTCAGTTGTAAGTCGCTTTGGATAAAAGCGTCTGCTAAATGACTAAATGTAAATGTAAATGAATAGTCGGATACAAATCTCTCTCCCTGACGAAGGTCTGCGAGCATTCTGGCTGCTTCTCTCCCGTCGACGGCACGGTTGAATATTTGGCCCATCTCAGCGGAGAGTGCCTGGAACGAGGCGCAGCATGGATCCTGGTTCTCCCACACCAACGCCGCCCTTCCAGTCAGTAGAGTCAGCACAAAAGCGACCTTAGCTCGCTCTGTATTGAAAGTTCTTGGTTGTAGAGAGAAATGCATGGAACAACGTGTGAGGAAAGCTCTGCAGAAACTGGGCTCACCGGAGTACGACTCAGGAACTCGGAACTTCTTCCTTGGAGATGGCAGAATCCTTGAATTTTTTCTTTATAGGTGATTGTTCATTTTCCCTTTCCCGTGCTTCTTTGATTGAGGAAGGATTCATGATGAGATAGGTGTCGAAGTATTTGAAGTATGTGATAGGATTATTGAAAAAATAAGATTATGCGAGCAGAGCTGAAAACTATGCTGGCATCGCTGTTGATGGGTCACGTAAACTCCTCTAGCAGACTAACATGACCGAGTCATGTTCACTGAATATGTTTTTTTCTGTGGTAAATGTGACGTTACGTGACATTGTTCACAAGCTGTTTTATTGAAGTCTTTCCGCGGTTGAAACACAGATTGAGCGATTACATGAGACTTGATACGGATTTCGGAAAGTTGTATTATATCTTTTAACATGCCTAACATCCTTGATCCTTAGCAGTTGTATTTCAGATTTGAGCTCAAGCTTCAGAAATGCTTGGGAAAATGTAGCTTGTTTGGACGCTACCGCACTACTTGATCAACAAAAGAGCTTCGCTTCTATAAAGATATTTGATTTAAAAAAAAACAGCGATGCTACTGAGAAATGTAGTTAAACTAGTAACGTCACTACTTAGCGATGCTACTGCCCAACACTGGAGAGGGGTTAAGGTGCCTGGCGATAGAGGGCTCCATGCCGAGAAAGGCCACATCCTTAACGTCTAGACCCGCAAGACGATGTTTGAGGTTGAGGGGGTCTCCCCACCAATGTTTTATTAGTTTATCACACGCAGGGAAGACTGGAAAAAGCTGCTTTCTAGGGCAGGGAGGGGGTCCCAGTAGTTTCCCCAACATAGGCGTCCCGCTCTTGGTCACAGGTACTTTGAAGGGCCGGCAATTCGATATTGAGGCGAGTGGCAGCTCACTCACAAGCCTCGAAGAGGACCGATTTGGGTAAAGTCTTGGGTTTCTTGGCGAGAGCCAGGCAATGGCTACAGTTCTCTGGGAAATCAATAGCCTCTTCGGCATGATTAAGGCCCATACACACCACACAGTAATGATGGGAATCCCTAGCGACCATGAGGGCGCCACACACGGCCGGGCAGGCACGCAACTGGTTGTCCCCGGGGGTAGCCGCTGTGGGTTTAGAGAGAGCCATCGATGAAATAAAAGACTAATCCGACAGGCGGGCAGCCGTAGAACAGGGTAAAATATCAAAGTGCGCGAGGCGGGCAACCTGAGACAGAGTGCGAGCGTGGGCGGCTTGCAGTAAGTACTTCAGCTAAGCTGGCTGATAGGTAAAACACGTGCAGTGGAGGCTGATGTGTCCTCCTGCAGAAAATAGTGAAGTCCGTAAAACCATAAGTAGAGTGTAAAATATTCCAGAGGTTGCGCGAAGTGAATGACAACTGAGGAAAGGTACCGAGTGCAGGTTAGTCTTGCAGCGAGCTTTTACCTTCCCCTCACATTGGATTTGGTGTTGTCACATGGTTTTCCCATAATAAATCTGAGAGTGATTGATGCTGCTATCTCTGAACATTTGCCAATTGTGTTTGAATCTGTCTGTGTTTTTCCCTCCTCCACTTGTTCTCAGTCTGTGAGTTATTCTCGTTTCATTCAACCTTCCACTGCCAGTTTATTATCAGAGTACTATCAAACATCAATGAAAACAATTAAACAAGGGAAGACAGTGCAAACTGAAAACAATGTCCATGTGATTGTAACGTCAACGGGTGGATGAAGATGGAGATCAGGCCAGGATACAAAATAACAAGGTCTTTATTAAAGATCCGGAAGAACATGAAACAGTGTGCGTGTGCACAAACAATAACCAGCAATGACAAGGAGTGAGAGGGGAACTTAAATACACAGATAATGACAAAGACAACAGGTGACGGTGATGAGGATGATGAGGGTGATGAGGAGCAGGTGCAGGTGATGATGACAACCGGGAATGCTGGGAAGTGTAGTGAAGACACAGATGAAGGAGGTGAATGTGACATAACTCCCCCCTCCCGCTAGGCGCGACCCGCGCCGTACAAGGCAGAACACGGGAGGGGGGGTGGGCATCCTGGAGTCCGTGACGGGAAGGTGGACCGGGTGCAACTGGACGGACACCAGGATGGTCCAGGCGGAGCAGATGGCCGTGGTGGAGTAGGACGTGCAGGCGGCCAGGGTGGAGCAGGACCTAGGCGTGGCCAGGGCAGAGCAGGACATGGGCGTGGCCACTGCGGAGCAGACGAACCCTCGGGCGTCCATGGCGGAGCTGTTGGACCCTCGGGCGTCCAGGGCGGAGCAAGCTGTGGGCGTGACCACGACAGTGAGGACCCTTCGGGCGACCACGGCGGTGAGGACCCTTCGGGCGACCACGGTGTTGAGGACCCTTCGGGCGGCCATGGCGGTGAAGACCCTTTGGGCGGCCATGGCGGTGAGTACCCTTCGGGCGGCCATGACGGTGAATACCCTTTGGGCGGCCATGGCGGTGAAGACCCTTCAGGCGACCATGTCGGTGAAGACCCTTCGGGCGGCCATGGCGGTGAGGAGACCCTTCGGGCGGCCTTGAGGAGCCCTTGAGGAGACCCTTCGGGCGGCCATGGCGGTGAAGACCCTTCGGGCGGCCATGGCAGTGAAGAACCTTCGGGCGGCCATGGCGGTGACGGATAGCCCCCCGCCAAAAGATTTTCTTGGGGAGAACTGACACCGGTTCAGGAACGGGAACAGCCTCTTGCTCGGCAGGTTTGACGTGAACAGTCTCTGTGCTGGACGGGACCAGCGGTGAAGGAAGCTCTGGGCTGGACGGGACCAGCGGCGAAGGAAGCTCTGAACTGGACGGAACCAGCGATGAAGGAAGCTCTGAGCTGGACGGAACCAGCTGTGAAGAGGGCTTTGAGCTGGGCAGGACCAGCTGTGAAGAGGGCTTTGAGCTGGGCAGGACCAGCTGTGAAGAGGGCTTTGAGCTGGGCAGGACCAGCTGTGAAGAGGGCTTTGAGCTGGACAGGACCAGCTGTGACGAGGGCTTTGAGCTGGGCAGGACCAGCTGTGAAGAGGGCTTTGAGCTGGACGGGACCAGCGGCGAAGGAAGCTCAGGGCTGGACGGGACAAGCGGCGAAGGAAGCTCAGGGCTGGGTTCATGGGCTGTAACGAATGTGTGTGCTGCCCACACACACAAAACAGCCATGGATCCCACAAGGAGCACTGCGTCCTCCAGAGCTGGCTGGACGGTCTCTGGCTGGACGGTCTCTGGCTGGACGGTCTCTGGCGCAGGATCAGCGGGCTCTGGATCGGCTGGTGCTACAGTAAGGGAGGAACCACAAACCCAAAGAGCTTGGTCCATAAACTCCATTAAAGACCGATCTAACTCTTCGAGCAGCAGAATCTGGGCTAGAGGATCATCGAGTGATGAGGGTGATGAGAAGCAGGTGCAGGTGATGATGACAACCGGGAATGCTGGGAAGTGTAGTGAAGACACAGATGAAGGAGGTGAATGTGACAGTGATGAGTGTGTGTGTGTGACACTAAAATGTATAAGAGGAGGCTTCCCAAGACTGACAGCCAGGCTAAAACTTGTGTTTCTTGTCGGGTGAAAGCTTCATTTAAAAGTGTGCAACAGTTCTTGTGATTTAGCATTCTTGTAATTAAAATGAATAAGATAAACACTGTCCACATCAGAACAAAGGAAACATATGTTGTCCTTTCCAGTAAACAAACAATTATTCATGCATGACTAGTTGCCTTTTTATCATCCATCATTCAATACTGACAAACGTTAAATTAATCGCTCGAGTGACATTTCCCTTTCTCCTCGCACATTTTGTTCCAAAAAAAAAAAAAAAAATCATATAACTCACTTATCAGTGCAGTTTGAGATTTAGAAGCACAAAGGTTAGCACAAATACAGTTTTTTTTTTGTTTTTTTTATATGCATTCTTTCCAAAGCTGTGGATTAGAGAACACCATTGCACATATATGATTGTGTTACTGTTATCAAAGCAGTAGTAGCTATTAGTGGCACATTGTGCATGAAGACTCCTGCTTTTAACCAGGTTGCATTCATTACATCTGCTAGAGCTCCAATACCTTGCTGAAAAATCCATAAACTAGCATTCCATGCTATCATTGTCACCAGCTCAGTCACTGTCAAGCACAACATTTCCTATCATCCCTCCTTCTGCTCACCGCCACACTTTCAGCAATCACCTGCACCTGTTATCCATCAGCCTCATTAACAGCACCTCATAAAAGCACACACCGCAACAGTTCATTGTCCAGTCTTGTTTGACTTATGTCAACTACTTCCCTGTCAGCGATATTCCCCAAGTGATATTCTCCAACTATCTTTTCCGATGTTATTTTCCAGAGATATTCTCCAGTGTCTGTCTCCAACGTGTCTCTCCATCACTATGGGATTATTTGTGTGCCTTTAATATTGAACGCAACTTTTGGAAATATAAATGGACACTGAATAAAATGTCTCTGAAACCATTTTTTTTTTTTTTTTTTATAATAAAATCGCTGGCAAAATTTTTGACTGTATTTTTAATACACTGCATGTTTTGCTAACTTTCTTTCGCTGAACTGTACTTACAAATGTGCTTCCAGAGTTTTAATTTACGCTTCTGAAGGTTTTGTTTACGCTCCCCGAGTTTTCGTTCGCCCTTCTGGCACATTTCTCTCGTGTGGGCGGGGCTAACCACGGTGTGTTCTCATTGGCTACTGAGTTTTTGATTGACAGATTCTTGACCTGGAAGTGAAGACTTCAGTGTTGCGTTTACATGTGTGGATGTGAGCGTCTGTAAGCGGCTTCCCATTTTATTTTAGTGATATAAAGTTAGGAGTTTTGTTTTTTAATTTTATCTGTATTTATCTGCTACTACTACTACTTTGTCAGCATTAGCTTAGTTTCAGGAGCAGTATTTGTCTGCGCAAGAGAAAATGAATGTCTAGAGCTATTGTAGTTGGCTACATTAAAATACTGTATAATAATGAATAATGTCCAATGCTTTTGGAGAATATTTGTTTCTTCCTGATAATGCTAAATGTAATTTTTTTCTGCATTGTAGCCTTTGATTAGATTGTGATGTAACAATTTAAAGAGAATACTAGTGTCATTTCATATTGAAATTTCAAAGTGTTTCGAAACAGTTATGACGTAATGAAGCCTCGTTTACTAAAATCACGTGACTCTGGCAGTTTGATACACGCTCCGATCCATTGATTTAGAACAAAAGATTTGTAAATACTTCAAAGCTTCATGAAGCAGTGTTTTGAAATTGCCATCACTAGAAAACAGTTAGCAAAACATGCAGTGTATTGAAAACACAGTCAAAAATTTCGCCTGCGATTTTTTTTTTTTCGGTTTCAAGGACATTTTATTCAGTGTTTATTTATATTTTCATTCCTTTCTTGAAAAGTTATGTTCAATATTAAAGGCACAAAAATAATCCCATACATCTGTGTTCCCTGTGTTCCCTTCACACTCACCAGTTCGGAAAGGTGTGTGCTTCAGTCACCCGTCAGCTCAGCTATCCTCTACCTCCCGTATCTGTAAGACAGGACATTCAGTTAATATCCTTTTCCATCCAACTTGAGTATCTTTGATCTGATTACTCACCTGGGGTCTCATTTATAAAACTTTGCGTAGGATCCTTACTAAAAGTGTACGTCCGCCCGAAAGCCAAAAATGGCGTACACCAAAAAATATTCAGACTTATAAAACCGTGCGTACACCAGAACCTGCGCAGAATTGCCTTTATAAATCCCAGTCAGCGAAAGATTGTGCGCACATGGGTCTCCTCCCCGAAATATCCATATATGGAGCTACAACGCCTTGTTTTACAATGCATATCCTCATCTGCATATCATTTGCATATGCTTATTCATCCACGTGATACCACATTTAACGGTACAAGACATTAGGAAAATATGAGATGGATGTGCTAGTAGCCTATACATGCCTTGTTTTTGAATAAATAAAATAAAATAGTATAAAATACATTTCAGAGAAAGTTTTTCTCAATCTTTTCCACTGGACAAATAGTATTAATTGATTTATATTTTTTATGGAAATGTAACGACGGAGACAAATCAGACACAATTATTTGGTATATGTACCAAACCATCCTCAAAACTCACTCTGGTATCTGTGGTCCCATCCCCCAGTGAGGGAAACTACGATCAGATAAGTTGGTTTTATTGCTGTTAAGAATGTGGTCAGAGCCCCTGCCATTAGAACTTACAGAGATTAAAACAGACTTCCCTGCATTCATTTATCGATGAACGGATCTATAAATGAACATGCATCCCAGAACATTTTTGTGAATGATTTACTGTCTCTTGTATTTTATGTATATTATGTATTTGATACTACGGTATGTATTTTATTATACACCAACGGTCAATGTAACCCCAGCGGTATCCAGGGGCGGAGCGGGGGGGGGTGGCTAATTGGGCTTAAGCCCCGAATGTTTTGTCAAAAGCCCCGAATCTTTTAGGTTTTTTAAAATGACTTCAACTTTGTTTAATTTCCTCTCAGTCTTTCTGACTGGAGCGGCAAAAAATGAAACAAAAGCTCTACCACCGTGCGTGGTGGCGGACGGTAATGCATTGCATCGCGCATCACTCAGCTTGTATGCCAACTGCCAATAAAAACTAACGAAGAAGAATATAAATCGTCTTCTTCGTTGTCGTTGTCATCAGGGGCTTGCCGTTGGCGGGCTGTTGTATGTTTCACCCATGGTTTCACCAGAGAAAGTCTAATATGGGCTTTGGTTTCACCGTGACCGTCGTCGTAGCGAGCTCACTGGCTCAGCCACGGCACATGTTTGCAGTCAGTTGCCTATATACTGGAAATTATTTATGTCACATAAAATTTGATGAAAGTGATGCTTTTGAAAACATATCTTTGACAATAAATGAAAGATTTTTAAAATGGCAGGTCTATTTTGTCTCTGCGGAGCTGAGATGAGAACAATCGGAACACGGCCGTATTCTTGTGCATGCGCATCTAGGTGACACGGATAAATGTGCGCAGCAATAATTAATGTTCCTGCGAGATTGTTGCGCGGGATGTAGTAGCGCGCAAAAGTTCCATAAATGTACAAAAAAGTGCCCTGGCCTTGAATGACAAGGTAAGGAAAATAAGACTAAATCAAAATTAAATAACCAAGACTAGGTTGTCCTTGTGATTTTTCTCAAGAGATGTTTTGAGCATTTTACTCATATTTACTTCAGACACCGGATTATCAGCAAACTGCCAAGAGAACTGCTAGCTGGCTACTCAAAATAAACTAGCAATCTATTCAGTCAGCATATTTGTGTTTGATCTGTGTGAATTACAGAAATATAAGACTTGCTAGACCAAGACTCGCAGTCGCAGAGTAGGCTGTGTGTATGTGTGTGTGTGTATCTCTCTTCATGTGGCACATTATGTTTGGCACATTGTATGGGTCACTATATAACAAGGTAATACAATGTGTAATCAAGTGATGACTGATTAACAGTAATGTAAACGCTAAATCTTCTACAACAATGCAAAGTATATGCTCTTAACCTTACAGTTTTTCACATTTCATGTAATACTCAATTTATCAATTTCTTTGCACAAAACTCTCCAGAAAGTGCCTTTTAATGGTTTATTTTTCAAAAAAAATTCCCGAGGGGGCATACCCCCGTACCCCCCTAGGGAGAGCACCCCCACATAATAAAAATAGATGCCCCTGGTTTGGGCTAAGCCCCGAAAGCCCCGTCTGGCTCCGCCCCTGGCGGTATCATGTCTACTACCTAGTTAATCCACATTTAATGACTCACACTTTAATGTACATCACCTTCTCTTAGAATACAGTGTGTGTGGTTTTTTTATATCTAGCTGAGCATTAACCCTCTGGGGACTAAGCCCTTTTTGGTCCGTTTTCTCTATTTTTATTTTTGGGCTTATAAACCATATGTAATGGAGATGGAACACTGTGTTTGGTATCTATGGATTCAGAAGACCCTAAGCTAACAAAAGCATGCATGTAATGTGTTTATAAAGGAAGTATGAGTGAAAAATGTACAATAAACTAAAGCAGAATAAATCCCACAGCGGAAGACACGAGCCAGGACCAGAGCAAGAACCTCTCCGCCCCTCCCGGTCTTCGAGATCTCCACCCGGAACCGCTTCTCCCCTCTTCGCGAGTCGGAACGCGACGACGCCGTGATCATCGGCACTTCCATGGTCCGTCATGTCCGTGCTACCTCAGGGAAGGGTAAGGTGCGCACTCACTGCCTTCCTGGTGCTCGTGTTCTTGATGTCGCCGCACAGGTTCCCGAGATCCTGAATGGTGAAAAGCGCGTCGGAGCTGTGGTGCTTCACGCTGGAACAAACGATATCAGGCTGCGGCAGACGGAGGTTCTGAAGAAGGACTACAGGAGCCTGATCGAGACGGTACGCAGCACAGCGCCTGAGGCAACAATCATCGTGTCTGGACCGCTTCCCACGTACCGACAAGGACAGGAAAGGTTCAGTAGATTATTTGCACTAAATGAATGGTTAATGTCATTGTGTAATGAACAAAAACTGCTCTTTGTAAATAATTGGAATCTGTTCTGGGAGCGACCTAGGCTATACCGTGCTGATGGCCTGCACCCCAGCAGAATCGGAGCGGCTGTTCTGTCGGACAACATCTCCAAGACGTTACACACCGTATGACTAGAAAATCAAATTCCAAATCACAGTCTTTGCTGTGCCAATTTAATTGATATAAGTAGTGTAGAACATTATATAGAAACTGTGTCTATTCCTCGTTTAGTGAGGCCAAATAATAAATCCACTGTAGGATCTAGGAAAAATCTTATTGTAATTAAACCTGAAAATCTAAATATCAGTGAACAAAAACAATTTCTAAAACTAGGTCTTCTAAACATTAGATCGCTCACACCTAAGGCGGTTATTGTAAATGAAATGGTCACAGATAATAGCTTCGATGTACTTTGCCTTACTGAAACCTGGCTTAAATCAAACGAGTATTTCGGTCTAAATGAGTCTACCCCGCCAGGATACTGTTATAAACATGAGCCCCGTCTGATCGGTCGTGGCGGCGGTGTTGCAACAATCTATAGAGATATTATTAATGTTACTCAGAAAACAGGTCACAGGTTTAACTCGTTTGAAGTACTTGTGCTAAACGTTACGCTCTTAGATGTAAGAAATAAATCCCTATTATCTCTAGCCTTGGCTACTGTATATAGACCTCCAGGACCATATGCTGATTTCCTAAAAGAGTTTGCAGACTTTCTCTCAGATCTATTGGTCAATGCCGATAAAGCAATAATTGTTGGAGATTTTAACATACACGTAGATAACACAAACGATGCGTTAGGGACTGCGTTTACAGATTTATTAAACTCCTTTGGGGTCAAGCAGAATGTCAGTGGTCCCACTCATCGTCTAAATCATACACTAGATTTAATTATATCATATGGAACCAATCTAACCGATATAGATATTATACCGCAAAGTGACGATCTCACCGATCATCACATGGTAACTTGTATAATACGCACTGCTGAAATTTGTCATGTTGCGCCACGTTATAGACCAGGCAGAACAATCCTTCCGACCACTATAGATAGATTCTCAAATAGCTTACCTGATCTATCTCAGCTGCTCAGAGAACCCAAACAAACAGATGAACTAGAGGAAATGACCAGCAGTTTGAGCACCATCTTCTCTAGTACATTAGATATTGTTGCACCAATTAGATCAAAAAAGGTTAGAGAGAAAACTAAAGCACCATGGTACAACAGTGCTACGCATGCTATCAAGAGAGAAACTCGTAACCTAGAGCGTAAATGGAAACAAACTAATTTAGAGGTCTTTAGAATCGCGTGGAAAGACAGTATGTCACGTTATAAAAAGGCTCTAAAAGCAGCCAGGGCAGAGCATCTCCGCAAACTAATAGAAAATAACCAAAATAATCCACGGTTTTTATTTAACACCGTGGCTAGACTAACAAATAAACAGACATCACCCGAGCAAATTATTCCGTTACAGTATAGCTGTAATGATTTTATGAACTACTTCAATGAGAAAATAGAAAGCATCCGAAACACAATTGTAAATGTACAATCCTCTATGGTGTCTTATGATTCAGCCTCAATTATCGCCCCTCAAGAACAACTACACCGCTTTACAACTATAGGACAGGAAGAGCTAAATAAACTTATCATTGCATCTAAACCAACAACATGTTTATTAGATCCAATACCAACTAAATTTCTGAAAGAAGTGTTACCTGTAGTGGAAGAGCCTCTTCTTAATATTATTAACTCGTCTTTATCTTTAGGTCATGTTCCAAAAATATTCAAGCTGGCAGTAATAAAACCTCTCATTAAGAAACCGCAATTAGATCCAAATAACTTAGCAAATTACAGACCGATTTCAAATCTTCCATTTATGTCTAAAATACTAGAAAAGACTGTGTCCGCTCAATTGTGCTCTTTCATGCAAGAAAATGAGATATATGAAAAATTTCAGTCAGGATTCAGACCGCATCATAGCACAGAAACTGCGCTAGTTAAAATTACAAAGGATTTACTTTTAGCTTCTGACCAAGGCTGTATCTCAATATTAGTTCTACTCGATCTTAGTGCTGCGTTTGACACTATCGATCATAAAATACTCTTGGATCGACTACAAATCTACACTGGTGTTCAGGGACAGGCATTAAGCTGGTTCAGATGGTATCGAAGATAACGTCAGTAGACTATGGAGTGCCGCAAGGATCGGTGTTAGGCCCTCTGCTATTCTCAATATATATGCTGCCACTTGGTAATATTATAAGAAAACATGGAATTAATTTCCACTGTTATGCTGATGACACTCAATTATATATTTCATCACGGCCAGATGAAAACACTAACTCATCAAAATTGACAGAGTGTCTTAAAGATATAAAATGCTGGATGACGCATAATTTCCTGCTACTAAATCCAGATAAAACGGAGGTATTACTTGTTGGTCCAAAAAACTATCCACAAAACCACTTACAATACAACTTTAATATAGAAGGATGTCCTGTTACTTTATCCTCCACGGTAAAAGACCTGGGAGTTATACTAGACCACAACTTGTCTTTCGAAAATCATATTTCATATGTTACAAGAACAGCCTTTTTCCATCTTAGAAACATTGCTAAATTACGTAACATGCTATCTGTTTCCGATGCAGAAAAGTTAGTTCATGCATTCATGACCTCGAGACTAGATTACTGTAATGCTTTATTAGCCGGTTGTCCTGCATCCTCAATAAACAAGCTACAGTTAGTGCAAAATGCAGCCGCTAGAGTTCTTACTAGGTCAAGAAAATATGATCATATAACACCAATTTTATCATCTCTACACTGGTTACCTATCAAGTTCCGTATCAATTACAAAGTACTATTACTGAACTATAAAGCCTTAAATGGTTTAGCTCCTGTGTATTTAATGGACCTTCTATCGCCCTACAATCCATCGCGTTCTTTAAGATCACTAAATTCGAGGCTTCTAGTCATTCCTAGGATATCTAAGTCCACTAAAGGAGGGAGGGCGTTCTCACATTTAGCTCCTAAACTCTGGAATAGCCTTCCTGATATTGTTCGAGGCTCTGACTCGCTGTCCCAGTTTAAAACTAGATTAAAGACGCATCTCTTTAGCCAAGCATTTACATAATGCTTACCTTTTATAATACTGCTGAATCAGATCAAATGCATTTAATACTATAAAACTTGAAGAGACTGTAGGTTATCTGTATAGCGTGAATGACGGGTGGTTGGGCAGATATTGTGTTGCGGTAGGTAGTATGCCATACGGAACCGTTGTCCACTGAAACTGCCTATTCACGCACCAGTGGGGCTCGACAGCCTTAGTCAACGGGTTGGCGCGTATGGTTGGGTTGCGGAGAGATTGTGAGATTGTGGTTAGGTCTCAGCAGCAGGAGGGACGTAGAGGTCAGTAAGCTGGGCTGAGTTGAGTGGGGGACGGAGGGGGGTGTTTTTGGGACGCAAGAGTCACTGTCTTCATGTTTTGTCATTTACGCCTGTGTTATGGAAATCATCATTATGAACAGCAGCTACGCTAATTATTTTCCCTTTGCTTTTCTGCTGTTATCTCGGGACGCGAGTCCCGAGAAAATGGCGTTCGTCAGCTCCAGTTTGTATCCAGCCTCTCACGGAGACTTCAGATGCTCCAATCACAAAGCCTATGAAGTGACGACTCAACACGGGCGATATGGACTCTCTATGGTGGACGGCACTGATCCTCAACAACTCGTCTTAAGACCGGCGTGCATACTTGGACTTCCAAAAAATACTCTAAATGTTGTAAATGAATGTCTGTTGCACACTGTTTTTAGATGGAAATGGATAAATACTCTAAATGTTCCGATCCAATCTGACTTGTAATGCTGCCCGAATCATGCACTGTTCCTTCGTTGGCCAGAGGAGAACTGGCCCCCGACTGAGTCTGGTTTCTCCCAAGGTTTTTTTCTCCATTCTGTCACCTGATGGAGTTTTGGTTCCTTGCCACTGTTGCCTTGGCTTTTGGCTTGCTTAGTTGGGGACATTTAATATTCAATAATATTATTGATCTGCCTTACTTAAGGTGGACGTTGACGCAATTTCTTTTAGAAACAAACTTTGTTATATTGTTTTCATGTTATCACTGCGAAGCGCTTTGATACAATCTGTATTGTAAAAAGCGCTATATAAATAAAGGTGACTTGACTTGACTTAAAGAATTTCAAAAACAGAAATTAGATTTTTGTCATTTATTTCTGAAAATCACACATCACACAACAATAGTGAACAGTTTTTGAACAAAAAATATATTTGTTAAAGCCTTTGCTTGACAGACATGTGTAAAGAACGATGAAAAATGTAACTTTATTTACAAACAGTCCCAGGCGTTTTTCTTAGGAATGCTTAGAATTTTCTAAGCAATGCTTTCTCCTCGTCACTCTCCAGTAATTGTTCCAGAGCTTGTTCCACCGTAAATCGTTTACTGCTTGCCATCATAAAAGTGCTAAAACAATAAATAATGCTATAATTGTATGTATATATATATATATATTATAATTGTTCTGTCTCTCTCTCATATTTCTCTGATAATCCGCTCCGTAAGCCTCCGTTTGCTCTCTCCTCTCCATTCAACGCTGTTTGCGTCATATCCCTAACTATATAGTACCACCCCTTGCAAGGCTACAGAGTCCTCTGATTTGCTAGATACGTCATGGTAACCTTCCTCTGATTGGGTAAGAAAAATATTTCTCCATCGGCAATTTTTCCATTGGTTGTTGCTTGCAGAATCTGCCAAACAACATCGATTTCATTGGCCTTTTACATAGTGGTATTGCGCAACAAGGAAGTGTGTATATTTACAAGCCGGTTATCACAGTTTTCAGCGGAATCTGAGGAAGACGGTAAAAAAGACCGCACCTCTCTATCATTAATAGTTTTTAAGATATTTACACATTTGTAAAAGTATGCAATTTTGGGCGGTACCGCCCAATCCGTCCCCAGAGGGTTAATGGACACAAACGGGAAGGCAGATGTCTAACTACACTTGAGATAGCATCATAAATCAGCCACAGAGGTATCTCCCGCTTAGAAATTCCCCCTTTCTTATTGGTTGAGCAAACCTAAAAAGGTGTGACCTTCCTCAAGCTTTAAATGGCCTGTCCACAAGCCCTTCCCACAAGCCCTTCCCTCTCTTGGCCATCTCTCCTACGTGCGGGTGCTGTCTTGGCGTGCTGACCAGGCCCCAGACCCCAGGGCAACAGGCCTTGACTCACAACTAGCCATGTGCTCATTCAGGAGAGAGAGGACTCTCTCTCCCACAACAGAATTTAGGACAACATCAGGAGTTTGGCACAACTTCTCATTCAATGCAGAAGAAGTCCATTGCAACTCCAACCATCAACTCTTCCGACTTCCTCCCTTCTCCTGGGTGCACTGCGTGGCCTCTATGGCCCAGGGCCGGCAAGCAGGCCTCGACTCACAACCAGCCATGTGCTCATGGAGAGAGAGAACTTTCAACCAGAACAGAGTCGAACTAACCATGCAAGTTTATCATATCTTCTTCATCCAACGGAGAAGAAAACGATGGCAACTTCAACATGTGACACTCACGGAACCAGTAACAAGTTTAATTTTCAACAACTACAAGAACTGCGTACCTGGCACTAAAACATGCATGTATCAATTCAATGAAGTGCTCTGAAAATAAGCTGATGGTTCTTTTCATAGTTACCGTAAAACTTCAAATAGTAGCCCGGGCTTTTATTTTCCCAAATCGTCGAACTGCACCGGCTTGTATTTGAGACAGGCGTCTATATGAGACAGGCCTTTATAATTTAGTGTTGAGATGTTGTTCATTGAGTGTATAGGCCTGTCTCTAATCTCTAAAAATCTCCAAATGCTCCACGTCTTCCGACCTTTTACTATCGTGTCAATTGATTTTGATTAATATGCGCGAGGGAGAGAGAGCAAGACAGCGCTCGTGTTGTTTGAAGACGTGAGAGTGCGCGCGCGCGGCCGGGTCGCTCTCTCTCTCTCTCTCTCTGCTCGTAACGTCATTCTATTCTACATCACTCATTGATCAAAAAAGGCTTTGGAGGGACAACAATTTGCTTTGGCGGCCGCCAAAAAGCGGACGACGACGATCTGACGGTTTTAGAGGATTAAATAGAACCCGAAACTAAAAAACAGACCCGGCCTCTATTTGAGACCGGCCTTTATTTACCCAAACCTGCAGCCACACCAGGCGTGTAAAAGAGACAGGCGTCTATTTGGGACTCGGCTATTATTTGAAGTTTTACGGTAAATGGATCTTCTCCATAGTTCCATATCCTGCTTCCAGTTCCATTCTATCACTCACCATTTTACCTATTCATGTATGCATGTATGTATGTATGTTTAGTTTAGTTATGTTTGTGATTTAGTTAATAAAACTTGTGCACAATATGTATTTGGTTCTGATTCACTGCTTGCAAACAAAGTCTCTTTTACGATCTTGACCTTGTTACATGCTCTAAGCGCTGTACATGCTAAGAAATAATTATTTTTCTGTGGCCATGGAAGATACCCTTTTCTTAGAATAAATGAATAATCAAAAGAGTTCGAGAAACTGATTAATTGATTGCAATATTAATTTATAACAAGTTATTATTGATTATTAATATTTCATAGAGCTAATTTTGGTTACAGAAACAAATAGGCCTGCTACTATCATAAGCAATTCTTTCTGTAGTTAAAACATTAAAACACAGCATGCCACAGGAAAAGTGCATCGCATCCACTACAAATATTTATATTTATTGAATACAAAATGTTGTAACTAATTTAAGTGTTTAACTCCATTAATGAGAATGGCTTATTTAATCTAAATGTTTATATCAGAAGTAATACATAGTTTAAATCATTCTTTTATTTATTTAAACTGTTATTGTGAACATGCACAATATTTATGATTAGAATAAAGATTTACGGTTTTACTTACGGCCTAGGCATTAGGCCTATGCGTCAGTTTCAAACGGCCCAACGCGCTCGTTGGCTCGGACATTTAAGAGGGGATGGATATTTGCTTCAACTAAGTGATGGGCTTGGTGAGTGAAATTATATTTGTATTATCTTTCTGTATACATCATTTTCTTTCAATTTTCTGTCTAAAAGTGACCAAAAAGACAGCTCACCATCGGTGTCGCCAAACTGCTCCGTCTACAAAACGTTCGTACGCATGGGTCAGAGTTTGCGTGCAGGTGCGCAAATTTTCCCGTCAAGTTTGTTTTTATAAATCACAACTTATGCGTGGGAAGTTGCGTACGCCTCTTTCAGGGCCTGTTTTGTGCGTACGCAACGGTTATAAATGAGACCCCTGATATCTGCCTGATTGCTTTTGTGCTGCAAATAAACACCATAGCTGTGTCCCAATTCAGGGGCTGCATCTTTTGAAGGCCGCGTCCTTCGAAGTGCGCGGCCTTCGGAGGACGCACTCGTTTTTTTTATTATTAAATGCTCGTAAAAGAAATCAACAACAACAAAACCACAAAAAAAAAAAAAAAACATCAACAACAATTATTGCCATTGTCATAACATAATACAACTGAGTCCTTCAGTCCAGATTAAGTTCCTTAAATCTTTTTAATCCAGATTAAGTGCCAAATCCTTAAACACAGCCAATGTTCTTTAGCTTTTAAGTTTTTTGAAAACTCAATAGATTCAAAATACCTTTTTTATTTCAAGTTTAAATCTTAAAAAAAAGAGGATTGCATTTAGAAAATTTACATTTGTGAATGGGAAATTTAGTTAACAGAAAAAAAGGTTTATAAAATAAATATCCCTTTTCTTTTCACATTCCTGAAAACCAAAAATTACATGTCTATATTTAAATTCAAAGTTAGGATTCACATAACATTTGATAAAAATCACAAATGTCACACCAAAATGTCACTGTGAGAGAGCAATTCCAAAATAAATGTAAAGAAGTTTCAGGTTTCTCTGAACAGAAAGAACAGAGGGGATTAATATAATTCTTAAATCTTTTGAGAGAACACTTATCTGGATAAAACCTATGAATTATAAAGTTAAAGGTAATTTCTCTCATTTTGTTAGTTCTGTCAGGTGAGGTCCATTAAGTCAAGAACACACATGACAATAAATGATTAGGAAATTGTATTGAATAAATTGCAATTCAAGTTGATAATTAAAATTTGGCGGTATGGCTCTGTTCAGGGAGTCCTCTGACCTTTCATGAGCACTATGAAATAGCAGAGAGTCAGAGGACAGCAGCAGCATTAGGGAACGCTCACAGTTTAGTACTGGGAGAGCAGAACAATTCCCCCCAAACAAACCATACCTGGCAACCTCTTGTGAATGGACAAGAGATGGAATTAGACAATTAAAATGCTTAGAAATCTTATGAATAAATACGAATTAGTTGGCAATATGTTTCCGTTCAGATGAGTCTCCTGACCATTCATGAGCACCATGAATTTAGCAGAGAGTCAGGGGACAGCAGCAGCATTAGGGGACGCTCACATGATTTAGGACTAGGAGAGCTGAACTTTTCCCCCCAAACAGACCATAAAGCAACCTCCTGTGATAAAATAAATGAAGGATAAATTAGGGCCTGTTAACATATCGCGTCTTTTGCGCGCTCAAGTTCGTTATTTCAAATGTAGGCGCGCGGCATGCGCGCTCATAATGGAAGCGACGCGGTCGCGGTGCGACGCGCTCGTTTTTTCCAAGCGCGTCTGCGCCGCATCGAGACTGGGGCCCTGTCCCAAATGGCGCACTTCATGTGGACTTTCGGTCTCGTGGACTTAAATTGCGCGTGCTCGCCGAGTCTACGAGTCCGTAGGCCGTCCCATTTAGCATTTTAACGCTCTGAAGTGTGCTCAGCAGCGCCCCCTTTGTACCCTTGAAGCGGTCTTCCGCGAAGCCCGCATAGATGCAGGCTCCACGCACTTTAACTACCCAGGAATCCTTGCGAAAGGCTAATCAGACAACGGATGGGAGGAGATTTCGCTCACGGACAATTGTTAACATGGCTGAGAAGAAAATATTTAAGTGTAATAATCATTACGGTTTTTATGACAAGTTTATACAAACATTATGATCATCGACCAGTGGTTGATGTCTCAAACATAGGCTAAGCGAGCTGAATAATACGATCGCATTATGATTCATTAAATAAATAGAACACAATGTCAGGGCTTTACTGAGTCATATGTAAACACAACAACAATAGGCAGCATATTTCCCCGAACCTGTAGCTCCTGTCCATAACAACAAACAGTCTTCCTGTTTCCGCCGTGACAATCGAGTCTGTGCCAAAAATACCTCTCAATGCGCCCTCGCGGACTCGCGGTAAGGGCCCTATAGGTCTGCACTACATGACGTCACCGAAGTGTGGACTCTGAGGAAGTCCACAAGTCCGGAGTGTGCCATTTGAGACAGGGCTAAAAACATCTCAACTTTTCAGAATGCCGCAAGCGCACCGTAGGTCACGTGACAAGAACCAAACACAGCAACGACAGACGCCTCCGGAGCGCAACCGCTTTGGGAAAAGGAGAACGCGGCGCGCCTAGCGTTTTCTACGCGCTATATGTGAATGGCGCCAGCAGCCAGTAAGCGCATCCAAGGGCAATGTAACTAAGCAGAAGACAGACAAGTAAGACTTAGCAGATGAGACTTTCTTTTAATTGACTCGATCACTGAATAGTGACTGTTTACTATGTCTTTTTAGAGCTGTGCCACAGCAGAAATAATTCAGTTTGCACCATGAATTGTTATTACTAACTATCACTGCAAGCTGCTTGATCTGTGCTGCATAGTGCTAAATCACTGCATTTGCAATGCCAGCAGTTGCCAATGACAACAGATAAGTAAACGCACATTGCCAATATGATCGCATAAGCCTAGCAAGAGCATTTAAATAAAAACGACTAGATAAGCCCAAGCACATGGATAGCATTAGCAATAGCATGGTGCCCATATCCTGATAGCTTTTAACAATGAGCATTAAAAAGAAACTTAGCTTAGCTTCATGAAGACTTTCAGAGATGAATGGAGAGTGAATACAACGAGTCCTGTTTTAATATTGCGAGAGCGAGCAGTTAGGAGCGAACTGAATCTGCTTAAATAGGGCGCCCTGATTTGAGCGTAGTCATTAGCAGCGAGGGGAGATGAACAGCAGATGCGCTGATGCAGCTCAGCTGAGCGATCGCTGATGAAACCGTGTAGTCGGCCGATAGCGTTGCATCTTGACCTGGCCTGCCAGAACTGACGCTGACGCTCAATTTATCAGGTAATGTCCAAACTTTTTCCAGGGAATGTCACTTACAAAACCATTCCAGTAATAAATTACATATGGCATGAAACACTCCTGAAACTCCTCCTGAAACAAGACTCGAATTTTCTTATTGTTTTTTGATTTAGATGAAGAAAGGCACTGTTTAAATGTCTTACACAGATCCATTGAACAACAAAGATATGAAAAAGAAAATCCTTTAAAAAGCATGAGAACTCCTTGTGACGCTGCTTTACCAAGAACTCAGAATAATTACAAATTGAACCATTTTGATTGAAAAGTTGAGACAAAAATAATTCAATGTTAAACTTTAAACCAACTATCAATGAAAATATAAATGTATGTTTATACAGTAGATCCTTATTATTCCAAATTATATAAGAGTGAGGCGTTAAATTGTGTTTAAAGATGAGAGACCAAGGTAATTACATTTGCCTATGAAAAAGGGATAATTTGATAGGGATTTTCATTATGTTACAGGTTAATAAGAATTTTAAACCACCTAGTTTGGAAAAAAATGACATTGGGGATCAGATTCCAGATAGATGCAGGCTTATTAATAAAGTCCTTTATCCAATTTATTTTAAAGGTGTTGTTTAAAGTTAAGGTTTAAAGTTTAAACCCCCCTTCTCAATGGTGTTAAGTACAGATTTTCTGACAAAATGAGTTTTATTCTTCCAAACAAAGTTGAGGAGCATTGTATCAATTTTTTTAAGAATGGCGGTGTCGACACTCGAAGAAAGAGCAGCGTATGTTAACCTTAGCCCTCAGCTTTGGCTAGTAAAATTCTTCCCTTTAATGACAGATCTCGCTGGAGCCATGTATATGTCATGAACAACCAGACAAGGTTAGATCCAAACGCAGCGTGAGTTTATTCACAGGGTAGTCAGACAGGCAAGGGTCACAGACAGCAGACACAGCATAGGAGACAAGGCTAAATCGTGGTCCAAATACCGGGGAAGAGATCAGAGGCAGGCAGCAGACGATACGAAACCCAGGAACACAGGCAGAAGGTCGGGAAACACAGGCAGGATATCAGGCATGGAAATGCTCTAAAGCAGACTTGGAATCAAGACTAGGAAACACTAGGAATAGACAGTGACATACAGTCATACAATACTACGCAAAGAGTGATAGTGACAGTGAGGTATAAATGTGTGTGGAGCAGCCTGTGGAACTAGATGCAGGTGTGAGAGTGATCAGTGTGTGCGTGAACAGTCCAAGGGAAGGCAGTGCAGAGGTGGAGCGCCCTCTCGTGGCATTCGAGGGCAATCCAGCCCAACATCGTCACATAACCCCCCCCCTTTAAGGAGCGGCTTCCAGACGCTCCAAAGAAGATCCAGGCGGGGGGCAGAGCGAAGACGATCCTGGGGGAGGGACGGAGGGCCAGGCCCGTGCAGGGGAATGGGACCAGGAAGTAGCCCAGGCGGGCCTGGGCCACAGAGCTTGGGCGAACCAGACTGGACCGGTGACCAGGGCGGAGCAGGATGAGGCGAAGGCCAGGGCGGAGCAGGATGAGGCGAAGGCCAGGGTGGTGAAGCCCCTGCAGAAGACCATGGCGGCGCAGCCTTCATGGTCTTGTCACCGGACCCTTGCCCCCCCCCCCCCCCAAAATTTTCTTGGGGGCAGCTACGGGGAGACAGGCTGGAGCAGAAGAGACATGAGGCTCTGGCTGTGCAGACGTGACGAGAGGCTCTGGCTGCGCAGACGTGACGAGGGGCTCTGGCTGCGCAGACGTGACGAGGGGCTCTGGCTGCGCAGACGTGACGAGAGGCTCCTCAAGGCTGAAGTGGAGCGCGGGCTCTTCAAAGCTCACATGAAGTGCGAACTCGTCGTGGCTGCCGTGAAGCACCGGCTCGTCGAAGCTGACGAGGAGCTCAGGTTCGTCGAGGGCGGACCCGACAGGGCTGAAGAGAAGTGCGGGCTCATCGGCTGGGCAGACGTGTATCATGGGCTCGGCAGAAAGAGACTCAGCGGGACGAGACCCAGGCCTGACGGTCTCGGCGGGAAGAAGCTCTGGCATGTCGTGAAAATCTGGCAGGACCTGAAGATTCTCCATCTTACCCACAGTGAGAGCTGAACCACTGAGAAGAAGGGCCACGTCCATATACTGCATTAAAGTACCGTGAGGATCATGGATGGGCATCAGTGAGCGGTTCAGATAACCCTCCGCGGAAAAAGATCATTAGACATTCGGTGCTCATAAGCGTGAGACCTGCCAGTTCAACAAACTCCTCGACATACCACTCAATCGATTGATCTCCCTGCTGGAGTCGCATGATCTCAGCTCCCGTATCCGTGTCGTACTTCACTGGGCGAGCTTGACGTGGAAATGGGATCGGTTCAGGGCTGACAACAGTGGAGACGGGTTGAAACTGGGATGGTCCCGGTGGAGGAACATGAAGACCGCAAACCATCTTGGCCAACCTCTCCAGCGACGAGGTAAGTTCGTCCAGTTGATCTTGGTGTACGGCGCTCAGACCCGCACTGGCTGACTGGGAGGCATACAAGGCTGACATGCTGCTGGATCTGGTTATGGCGTAGTATTCTGTCATGAACAACCAGACAAGGTTAGATCCAAACGCAGCGTGAGTTTATTCACAGGGTAGTCAGACAGGCAAGGGTCACAGACAGCAGACACAGCAAAGGAGACAAGGCTAAATCGTGGTCCAAATACCGGGCAAGAGATCAGAGGCAGGCAGCAGACGATACGAAATCCAGGAACACAGGCAGAAGGTCGGGAAACACAGGCAGGATATCAGGCATGGAAATGCTCTAAAGCAGACTTGGAATCAAGACTAGGAAACACTAGGAATAGACAGTGACATACAGTCATACAATACTACGCAAAGAGTGATAGTGACAGTGAGGTATAAATGTGTGTGGAGCTGCGTGTGGAACTAGATGCAGGTGTGAGAGTGATCAGTGGAAACAGGTGTGTGAGTAATCAGTCCAGGGTGTGTGCGTGAACAGTCCAAGGGAAGGCAGTGCAGAGGTGGAGCGCCCTCTCGTGGCACTCCAGGGCAATCCAGCCGAACATCGTCACAGTATAACATTTTTTCTGTGTACTCAGAGCATCTGAGCATCAAAATTTACAGAGCATCTTTCTAGTTCATTTTTTGTTATAATAATACCTACATATGATACCTGATCTCTAATTGGAATATTACAAATTTGTGACAAATTACATACTTTGATGGACATCAATTCACATTTCGAAAGGTTCAAGGCTAAGCCTGAAGCTTTGGAGAATTGCGTGAAAAACTCTAGTGCTACGGGAACTTGGTTAGCATCATGCAAAAAATGTGTGGTATCATCAGCCAACTGACTGATGAGTATTTGTCAGCAATAGAGATACCACGAAGACCACTATTAGAAACATGAGAAGCAAATATCTGGGAAATTAGTAAAAACAAGTAAGGGGATATTGGACATCCTTGTCTAATACCACGTGTCAAGTAAAACCTAGGAGAAGTACCATATTTTAATTTGATTGTACTATTACAGTTGTCATAAAGAGTTCTTACCGCCATACACAAATATTCACCAAAACCAAACTTTTGCACCGATTTAAAAATAAAATGATGTTCTACTGAATCAAAAGCTTTATAAAAATCCAGGAAAAGAATAAAACTATTATGTTCTACTGGAGAATCAACAAAGATTGTTTCCCTGCACTTGCTCCACTTGCCCGAGCTTACCTCTCTGCACCATGTACTGAGCGCTTGTTTAGCCTGGCTGGACATGTGGCAGATGAGAGAAGAAACAGACTATCTGGTGACAAAGCAGAAATGCTTCTGTTTGTGAAGCAAAACTTGCCATTGATGTACAAGTGATTGCAATAGGCCTGTGTGTGTGTTTTCAGAAATATCTTTATAGCCTACTGCAAGTAGGGCTGACTTCTAATAGTCGGGGATTCGATTCGGAGAGGTCTGATTAGACTATGAACCTCATAGTCGAATAGTAGGGAAGTGTTATGTAACCAATAGGGGTGTGACGTTACCGTGAGACCGACGGTTATAGTTGAACACCGTCATTAGAACTCTATAACCGCCAAAACCGTGCTATTAAAATATTTTTTACAAACATTTTTTATAATGTTTAAATACTAATATCATCTTACGAGGGAAACGGAGGCGGAGTTAGTGGTGCTTCGGAGGCTGAGTGCTGGAGATGATTCAGGAGAGGTCTGTGCACCTTTACCGATCAGAGCGCGCGCTGACACGGAGTAAAGCCTTGTTTATACTCGACGCGTCCGGACGAGCGCGAAGGTGCGCACGGCAAAAAATGACGTGTTGGGTGCGCAAGACCGGCAAGACCCCATTTTTGTGTGCACAGCTTTGTTTTGTAACACGAGGATGAACGACTTCAAGCCGAATCTGCCCGAACATGTAGGCTACGTCTCACCGCACCGGCACGCAGTTTGCGCGTCTAAATTGCAAAGTTCATTGCAAAGTTTTTTTGTTAAGGTTTTGTTTACTGTGTGTGATTTATTTAAAACTAAGCACGTTGTTGTTTTTGAAGCCAATTTGTTCCTATTTTATGTGAAATTTTCTGATGTTTGATATATGTGTGTTATGTTTTGTTCATCTGGCTTTAAATGAATAAAAGGTATTTGTTACACACCATGTTTTTCTTTTAGTTTTTTAGCTCTTTTGTTTGAAATGGAAAAAATCTAGCTGCTATCTAAAAAAAAAAAAAAAAAAAAAGGTTCGACTATCAGTCGACTACGGCAAAATCTAACGAATCAGATTCGACTATGAAAATCCTTAGTCTAAAACAGCCCCCCTAACTGCAAGGCTATATTTATTTTATTTTTATTTGTTATTTTATTTTATTGCCATTACCTGTTTTCATACAGAAGTTTAGTTTGCTAAATATATCACGTTTTTTTAGTTGGATATTGTAACGTCACGCCAGCAGAGGGAGCCCTCTCCCGAGTTCTGACTGTGTTCCTCGCCCTCTGCTTCACTGGTTACTTCCTGTTTGTATGACTTTAAAGCATGGCCTGGTTAGTAGGTCATTGCGAAGTATTGCCAGTCTACCTGTGCTACCGAGCGTTATCTTGTCTTTGTCATGTTTATCTTGTGTACGACCCTTGCCAGCTTTATACTGTTTACGCCTCTTGGATTATCCCTTTGTACCATTGTTTGGATTGGACTGCCTCTTTTTGAGTTACCTCAGCCTGTTTCAAGTTTATGCTATCTGCCTACCGTTTCTGATCTGTTTTCTATGGATTCAAATAAACATCTGCATATGGAGTCTGCCTCAGCGTCCGCTTCGTCACATAATACTTCGCCACCGATGACTCCAGCAGAAATGGCTAATCTACAGACAACTATAGCTTTCCAAAACGACCTCCTCAAGGGATATCAAGACCAGCTGGGTAAGGTGCAGGCTGCTAATGATTACCTCACGCAATATCTCCATTCTTTACCACCTCCTTCATCCAAGAAGGTACATTTTGCATTACCTGACAAGTTTGATGGTTCAGCAGAGCAATGCAAGGGGTTTCTCCGGCAAGTAGAAATCTTTTTCAGACATCAAAGGGATGATTTTGACTCTGATGAGAAGAAATGTGCTTTTTTAATGACTCTGTTATCTGGTAAGGCTATTGATTGGGCAGCAGCGGTCTGGGAGACTGACAGCGGGATTCAAAGATCATATACATATTTTATTCAACAAATCAGAGAAGTATTTGAATATCCGGCGGGGGGCATGGACGTTTCTACACAACTCCTGCAATTGAATCAAGGTTGCAGATCAGCCGCTGATTTTGCTATTGAGTTTAGAACGATTGCTGCTCAGAGTGGTTGGAATGATGTTGCGCTCAAAGCCATGTTTCAACGAAGTCTTAATGTTGAGTTACAAGCGGAACTTGCATGCAAGGGAGAGAACCAGTCATTCTCAGAGTATGTGACACTGGCTATCAAGATTGATAACCTTATGCGTAATAGTCCTGCTAAATCCAAATCATCATCACAGAGAATCACTCCGATAAGTCAATCTTTTCAAATACCCAATCCTGTGCTACCTACTGATCAATCCAGTACCGAACCAATGCAACTAGGAGTTACCAAGCTTTCTTTGGAGGAGAAATCACGACGGCTGATACAACGTTTGTGTTTTTATTGTGGGGAGGCAGGCCACATCAATGCTGTATGTCCACATAAGGCCCAGAGGACTACAACACGTGTAAGCCGGGTGAGTGTTGACCAATTTCCTCCCTTTACCACTAAATTCCCCACTATCCGTGTCAAGATTACCATTGAAAATGACTGTGTTGATTCCTCAGCGTTGATTGACTCTGGATCAGCCCTAAATTTAATTCACCAAGACCTCATCAAGAAGTTCAACATTCCCACGCAACCCTGTGATCCACCACTCAGGATCAACGCTGTTAACAATAAGCCTATTGGAGATGGCATCAACCAACAAACTCTACCCATGCAACTTCAAGTAGGACCATATCATTTGGAAACCATTTCATTCTACGTGATTGATTCCCCACGTCATGAAATCATTCTAGGATACCCATGGTTATCAATGCACGATCCAATCATCTCTTGGCGTCAGGGTGAAGTTAAGCAATGGTCACAATTCTGCAGTACTCACTGTCTAAGCACCATAGTTACCAAGCCGTGTTGTACTACAAGTATTGAAAGTCCTGATTCCAAAGTTGTCACCATTCCATCATGTTATCAAGAATATCAAGGAGTCTTTAGCAAAATTAAAGCGACCATTCTTCCACCGCATCGTCCCTGGGATTGTGCTATTGACCTTTTATCCAATGTAATGCCCCCCAAAAGCAAAGTTTATCCTCTATCACGCCCAGAATCTCAGGCCATGGAGGAATACATTGAAGAAGCTCTCAGTTCCGGCTTCATTCGACCATCTACTTCTCCGGTGGCTGCAGGCTTTTTCTTCGTGGAAAAGAAGAATGGGGGATTACGGCCTTGCATTGACTACAGAGGTTTGAACAATGTCACCGTTAAATTCAGTTATCCATTACCATTGGTACCTTCTGCCCTAGAACAGCTCCGAGAGGCAACAATTTACACCAAGTTAGACCTCAGGAGTGCCTACAACCTCATCAGAATCAAGGAGGGGGATGAGTGGAAGACGGCATTTCTGACCACTAGGGGGCACTACGAATACCAGGTCATGCCATATGGTCTCGTCAATGCACAGGCAGTCTTCCAGTCTTTTATCAATGAGATCTTCAAGGACATTCTGAACGAGTATGTGGTTGCATACATTGACGATATTCTTATTTATTCCAAGTCTGAAGGTGAACATCAAGATCATGTCAAGACTGTGCTTTCCAGACTACTAAAGAATCAACTTTATGTAAAAGCTGAGAAGTGTGAGTTCCATGTCAAGCGTACCTCTTTCCTGGGATATAACATCAGCCATCAGGGTGTAGAAATGGACAATTCAAAGATTACTGCAGTCACTGAATGGCCCCAACCAACCACAATCAAGGAACTTCAACGTTTCTTAGGATTTGCCAACTTCTATCGACGCTTTATCCGTAATTATAGTATCACTGCAGCTCCACTGACTTCCATGCTGAAGGGTAAACCTTCAAAATTAAAATGGACTGAAAATGCCACACAGGCTTTCATTAAGCTCAAGAACAGTTTCACAACTGCACCCATCCTCAAGCATCCAGATCCCAACCTGCAGTTTATAATAGAAGTTGACGCTTCGGACAATGGTATTGGTGCAGTGCTATCTCAACGCCATGGACAGCCGGGCAAGCTTTACCCTTGCGCATACTTTTCAAGAAAGCTCACAGACGCAGAACGCAACTATGATGTCGGCAACAAGGAACTTCTTTCCATGAAAGCCGCAATAGAGGAATGGAGACATTGGTTGGAGGGGTCCACTCTCCCATTCCAGGTTATCACGGACCATAAGAATCTGGAATATGTCAAGAGTGCCAAGAGACTTAATCCACGACAAGCGCGTTGGTCACTTTTCTTCACAAGATTTCAATTTACGGTAACTTACAGACCTGGCAGTAAAAACAGTAAGGCTGATGCCTTATCCAGGCGTCATGATCATCCCCAAGCAGAATCCACACCAGAATTCATTCTGTCACCATCTGTGATTATTGCTCCCATTACATGGGATTTGATGGAGGAGATTCAAGAAGAACAACAGAATGAACCTACTCCGAAGGGTTGTCCCCCCAACAAGCAGTATGTTCCTACAAAGCTTCGTACCAGAGTCATTCAATGGGTCCATACATCACTCTGTTCAGGTCATCCTGGCATCTCAAGGACTCTTGGTCTCACACAGAATTCATTCTGGTGGCCATCTATGTTTAAAGATGTGGCCATCTATGTCAAGTCCTGCTCGATCTGCGCCCAGTCAAAGACACCTAAACAATTACCCTCTGGTTTATTACAGCCATTGCCCATTCCACAACGACCTTGGTCACATCTTTCTATAGACTTTGTTACTGATCTCCCTCCATCAAATGAATTTACGACTGTCCTAGTTATCATTGACCGCTTCTCTAAATCCTGTCGGCTTATACCCATGAAGGGCCTCCCCACGGCCATGGAAACCGCGCAAGCTCTGTTCCAACATGTCTTCAGAGTTTATGGAATACCCGAAGACATTGTTTCGGATAGAGGAACACAATTCACCTCACAAGTATGGCGAGCCTTTTGCAGGCAGCTAGACATCAATGTTAGCTTGACCTCGGGATATCATCCCCAGTCGAATGGTCAAGTGGAAAGATTAAATCAAGAGGTTGGTAGATATTTACGGTCGTACTGTGGTTATGATCAGCATCGTTGGTCAGAGTTTTTACCATGGGCTGAGTACGCACAGAATTCTTTAAAACATTCATCTACTGATATCACTCCATTTCAATGCGTGCTTGGATACCAACCCCCCATGTTTCCATGGTCTGGAGAACCATCCATGGTACCTGCAGTCGATGACTGGATTCGTCGTAGTGAGAGGGTGTGGAATGCTTCACATGTACGTCTGCAAAGGGCTGTCAGGAACCAGGAGATCCAGGCCAATAGACGACGTCGTCCACACCCCCCATACCAGCTTGGACAAAGGGTTTGGCTCTCCACACGGGACCTCAAGTTGCGGCTACCTAGCAAGAAATTAAGCCCAAGGTATGTAGGCCCATTTAAAATTATAAGACAAATAAATGAGGTCACATATCAGTTGGAGCTTCCTATAAATTATCGAATCTCTCCATCTTTCCATGTTTCCCTCCTGAAACCGGCTCACCCGGGTGCTGACCCCAACATTGAGAACTCGGAGCCACCTCCACCGCTGGATATTGATGGATCCCCTGCTTATGCGGTAAAGGAGTTGTTGGACTCAAGAAGGAGAGGGGGTCAGCTCCAATATTTGGTGGACTGGGACGGGTATGGACCTGAGGAGAGATCTTGGGTGACAACCCATGACATCTTGGATCCAACGTTAATCAGATACTTTCATCGAGCCAGACCCGATCGTCCAGCACCACGACCACGGGGTCGCCCTCGTCGAGCGCCAGGGGTCGCTCCTAGGAGGAGGGATTCTGTAACGTCACGCCAGCAGAGGGAGCCCTCTCCCGAGTTCTGACTGTGTTCCTCGCCCTCTGCTTCACTGGTTACTTCCTGTTTGTATGACTTTAAAGCATGGCCTGGTTAGTAGGTCATTGCGAAGTATTGCCAGTCTACCTGTGCTACCGAGCGTTATCTTGTCTTTGTCATGTTTATCTTGTGTACGACCCTTGCCAGCTTTATACTGTTTACGCCTCTTGGATTATCCCTTTGTACCATTGTTTGGATTGGACTGCCTCTTTGTGAGTTACCTCAGCCTGTTTCAAGTTTATGCTATCTGCCTACCGTTTCTGATCTGTTTTCTATGGATTCAAATAAACATCTGCATATGGAGTCTGCCTCAGCGTCCGCTTCGTCACAGATATTGGATGTGAAAAGAAGTAAATGGTTCTTCCATAACACTGCACTTTAGGTGTGTGAATTTTCCACACCAGGAGTAATTTATAGTAATTTACGGCAGGTCAAACTCAATGAAAAATCGGAATCGGACTAGAAAATTGTAATCGGTGCATCTCTAATCACAAGCTTTTTAGATATACTATATTTCAACAGTATAAATGTTTACTGGGAATATACTGCTCTCAATACTATAGAACACGGAAAACATTTGCATTTTTACAGTAGCCTACATTTATTTCTGTAGCAATGTGTTACATGTAAACAGAAAATTCAAATTTGCATGTCCATTCCTACACATTTTGTATACAGTATAGTAAACAGAAAAGGCAATCCAGGCAAGCTCCATATATACACTGTAAAAAAAAAATCTGTTCAATTTACGGTAAAATACCGGCAGCTGTGGTTGCCAGAAATTTACCGTATAAAATACAGTAGCAAGACTTTACGGTAGCAATGTTTTACAGACTTAACTTAAAATTTACAGAAATAAACCGTATTTCATTATCTGATATAATGTTAATTTACCGACCTATTGAAGTATTAATATCTGTTTTGTACCATTGTAATACACTGACAACTAACAATCACAGCAGTGATGAGAGTCATATGATCATCAATCGAAAGCTCATCACATGCAGCTCTTCCACAAGAAAGTTAATATTAATATATAGAAGCTGTACAGTGTCATTCACACAAACATTAAACAGCATCATGGTAACAGACATGAAATTTAAAAAACGCAATAAACATTAATTTAACAACATTAAATGTCACATAAAACCCTAATGTACAAAATACAACAAAAATACATCAAATGCGAAGTGTCACGCAGGGAATTGTAGGAATGTCAATTTACGGTTTCTCACTGTAAATTATGAGTTGTTCATTTTCACTTTCAAAAACTGTAAATTTAACGGTATTTTACAGTAAAATTACATGAAAAAGTACCATTAGATCTATCACAGTTATTTACCGTATATAGTAAGGAAAAGTTCTGTTAACCAATTAACAGTTTTTCACTGTCTTTTACCGTTAAAATCAAGATAATTTTTTACAGTGTATGCTTCCAATCTTGACTGGTTGATTGGTAATATTGTGATTCCAATTTCATTACTGTATGTCAGGTCATTTTCCAATTTAACAGACATTACAAACATTTCATGTCATACATATTATGGAATATACAGGTCCTTCTCAAAAAATTAGCATATTGTGATAAAGTTAATTATTTTCCATAATGTAATGATAAAAATTAAACTTTCATATATTTTAGATTCATTGCACACCAACTGAAATATTTCAGGTCTTTTATTGTTTTAATACTGATGATTTTGGCATACAGCTCATGAAAACCCAAAATTCCTGTCTCAACATATTTCATATTTCATATTTCATCCGACCAATAAAATAAGTGTTTTTAATACTACAAAAAAAAGTCAACCTTCAAATAATTATGTTCAGTTATGCACTCAATAGTCAATACTTGGTCGGGAATCCTTTCGCAGAAATGACTGCTTCAATGCGGCGTGGCATGGAGGCAATCAGCCTGTGGCACTGCTGAGGTGTTATGGAGGCCCAGGATGCTTCGATAGCGGCCTTAAGCTCATCCAGAGTGTTGGGTCTTGCGTCTCTCAACTTTCTCTTCACAATATCCCACAGATTCTCTATGGGGTTCAGGTCAGGAGAGTTGGCAGGTCAATTGAGCACACTAATACCATGGTCAGTAAACCATTTACCAGTGGTTTTGGCACTGTGAGCAGGTGCCAGGTCATGCTGAAAAATGAAATCTTCATCTCAATAAAGCTTTTCAGCAGATGGAAGCATGAAGTGCTCCAAAATCTCCTGATAGCTAGCTGCATTGACCCTGCCCTTGATAAAACACAGTGGACCAACACCAGCAGCTGACATGGCACCCCAGACCATCACTGACTGTGGGTACTTGACACTGGACTTCAGGCATTTTGGCATTTCCTTCTCCCCAGTCTTCCTCCAGACTCTGGCACCTTGATTTCCGAATGACATGCAAAACTGAGCAACAGTCCAGTGCTGCTTCTCTGTAGCCCAGGTCAGGCGCTTCTGCCGCTGTTTCTGGTTCAAAAGTGGCTTGACCTGGGGAATGCGGCACCTGTAGCCCATTTCCTGCACACGCCTGTGCACGGTGGCTCTGGAGGTTTCTACTCCAGACTCAGTCCACTGCTTCCGCAGGTCCCCCAAGGTCTGGAATCGGTCCTTCTCCACAATCTTCCTCAGGGTCCGGTCACCTCTTCTCGTTGTGCAGCGTTTTTTGCCACACTTTTTCCTTCCCACAGACTTCCCCCTGAGGTGCCTTGATACAGCACTCTGGGAACAGCCTATTTGTTCAGAAATTTCTTACTGTCTTACCCTCTTGCTTGAGGGTGTCAATGATGGCCTTCTGGACAGCACTCAGGTCGGCAGTCTTACCCATGATTGCGGTTTTGAGTAATGAAACAGGCTGGGAGTTTTTAAAAGCCTCAGGAATCTTTTGCATGTGTTTAGAGTTAATTAGTTGATTCAGATGATTAGGTTAATAGCTTGTTTAGAGACCCTTTTCATGATATGCTCATTTTTTGAGACAGGAATTTTGGGTTTTCATGAGCTGTATGCCAAAATCATCAGTATTAAAACAATAAAAGACCTGAAATATTTCAGTTGGTGTGCAATGAATCTAAAATATATGAAAGTTTAATTTTTATCATTACATTATGGAAAATATTGAACTTTATCACAATATGCTATTTTTTTGAGAAGGACCTGTACATATGTGTCTGACAGATTTAGATTTTTGAAAGGATTATTTTGCATGTGCTGGTTCACAATGGTTCACAATCTTTAGAAGTTGTGAAGAGTATGACAGTTTCACTGATCACAGTTTTGATCAGCAATTTATAGTCATAGCCACGTACATGCCAAAACGTGCAATTTGCTTAAAGAAATTCAAATCTGGTGTGAACAAGAAAGCTTTTTCAGACATCGGAACTTTTGTTTTTTGTGTTTTTAGAAAAAAAAATCTTATTCCAGAATTTAGCTAAAGAAATTGAGGAAAAATAAATGTAAATGTAAAAACAAGAAGTATATCTTTAACACAGAAGAAACATTATCTCAGTCTCTTCAGTGCAGAAAGGTTATAGCTTGAATTTACATTTCTGTGAGCTTTCTGAGAGTGTTGGCTGTTTTGTTTAAGACTCTAAAGTCTCTTGAGAATGACAGTGTAAGCAGTAAAACATAAAAAAAACCTTCTCCATGGTAACCAGTTCATTCATATTTTTATTTATTTTCATTCATATTTATTTATTTCATTCTTTTGAAAAAGAAATGAAAAGGAGCAAAAAGAAGATAAACTTGTAATATCTGCCCCTTATCAACATAAGTCAAATTACAATTCCAAAAAGGTACGCTTACAACACACGTCTACTTTGCAGCACCAGTATGCAAAGTCATAAATCAAATATCACATTTTCCTGCTAAATAGATGCATTATATTTTCCTATTAGTAATGTTTTTACACTCTTCTTAAAAACAAAAAACGATAAAGAAGTTTTAATTTCACTATTTAGATTGTTCCACAGACTGACACCTTGTATTGAGACACATCTTTCCTTTAATTTTGTTCTAAACTCGGGTTTCTGAAAGACTTCAGTTCCTCTTAAATTAAATTCACTAACTCTCTTGATGAATCTATTTTGCAATTTATCAGGTAATATTTTCAGATGAGCCTTATACATTATTTTTAGAAGACTATATTCTAATAAGTCATTGAATTTTAAAGTTTTTAACTGTATAAATATTGGATTTGTGTGGGCCCTATATTCACTTCCATTTACAACACGAATGGCACGTTTTTGTAATTTAAAAACAGGTTCTATATAAGTCTTGTTTGCACTTCCCCATGCTTCAATACAATAGGTCAGATGTGGAACAATCAATGAATTATATAACAAAATTAAGGCACATTTATTAACAGATTCTTTTACTTTATGTAACACAGCTATAATTTGGGATACCCTAGATTTAACATGGTCAATATGGAATTTTAATGCACAGTTTTAAGGAACAGTTTAATGCATACGCAGCATGTTTAGATTCATGGCTTTAAGACAATCGATAAAGATGATTTGCCTTTTTTTGTGTGAAACAGAACATTTCAAACTAAACTCAAAATATGAAATAATTGTTTCAAATATTTATTAATGTAATACTTTGTGCCATCATTTCACTCGTAAGATATACCACTAAGAAAGAAAGAAAGAAAGAAAGAAAGAAAGAAAGAAAGAAAGAAAGAAAGAAAGAAAGAAAGAAAGAAAGAAAGAAAGAAAGAAAGAAAGAAAGAAAGAACAAACTGTTACAAACTAATTAGTGGGGAAACAAATCTAATATAATTTCTTTGAATATTACTGCTGAAATGACTGGTGATAATTGAATGTTAATGAGTCATTAGAGGACTTACTTTAAATTTCAGGAATAAGGCATTTCCCAGATGGTCTTCAGTCCTCTGGGTGGACAGGCTTGAGGCGATGTCCTCTAAAGTTTGAAAAATTAGAATTGTTCTTCCCCAAGGTCGTGTAGCTAATAGATTAGAAGCTGAGCTATCAATCTTACAGAGTTTAATGAATAAATAAGCATAAGAACTGTCATTTGGCAACTGGATAAAATGAAAAAATTATATTTACATTCTCTTCGGACTCTGACAGTTCGGATGCCCTTTTTTGATATGTTGAATTTTTGTCATTATGCAGACAGGCGTGCAAAACTCTCTTTTTGGAATGTCATACAGAAGAGTCACAATCTGCCTTCTTTTTCAATCATCAGCACAGCAGTTTTTCAATTGAATACTATATTGTGTGACATATCATGTTATTAAAAGCAAAACCATGTTATGTGAACGGCCCTTAATGACTACAGATTTGAAAATGTAAAGTTTAGTTTTGTATCAGTTGATTTTGCAATAATTACAGACTGACTGTAGGCTATATTATTCAATTATTACATGGCTGCTCAACTAATAAATAAATAAGAGGATATGAAATATTAACTTCAGAATAAATTATGTAAAAACAAAACAAAAAACCCCCCGTAAATTTACAGGTAACGGCCTGTATTTTTTTTTTACAGAATTTTGCTTTTTTGTCATTATACAGTGAATGTCCACTATTAAATTTACAGGTAATTACTTGTATTTTGGTTTTACATCAATTTCATCGTTTTTTTTTTTAAAGGAAATTGTCTGTATTTTTACAGGGTTATGTGTAATTTTACATAAAATATTACGTAATATTTTACAGATTATTTCTGAAAACACAGAAAAGAAGGTATAACTGCAGAAATCAGCAGTCATTTAACATGTTTCCCTTGAAGATCATTAAGCATGTGGGTGTTAAAGTGAGTTTTAAGGTTAAATAATATTATTTTGTACATAGGCCTACAGTATAGGCTACAGTAGGCAGGCCTGTTGAATCATTATAGTCTTTTAATCTTGTCTTGCAAATAGATGCTCATTTTGATCATCATTTGTATTATTATCCCCTAATTTCATGTATATTTTATGTCTTTTATGAATATTTTTCCAAATCTGCGTTGCTGCACATTGCGTGGCTTTGTGTACGTGTGACTGTGTGTGTGTGCGTTTGCTCGCGCGCGCGCGATGACGCAGATTCAAATTATCCGCCATTACGGTCAGGGGATCTCTGGATAATCCGTAATTAGTTTGTAATTATAAAACGAAAATACCGTTTTTCTGTTTTTTTGTTTCAAAACGAAAAACCAAATAACCGTTTTTGGGGTCAGAATCAAAAAACGAAAAACCAATAAATACGGACCGTTTTTCGTTTTGGGCGATCATTTTATCGTTATTCCTTTTTGAACAAAGAATGATGGTCTGTGTATCTTTTGGTCATTTGATTTCCTGTTTGGAATGGAATAACGAGAAATGAAAACCATCTTATTCGTTTTTTTGTTTAGTTTAAAAAGCGAAAAATTTGATTTTGGCTCCATCTTTCATTTTTCGTTTGTGGTTTATAAATCGGTTTATGGGTTTGATATTTCATTTGCACACGTGGGCGGCGCTGAAACGCTCCTTCCATCTGATTGGTCAAACCGCTCCGCTTTCAGTACGAGCTTTTCTTTCTGTCAGGCAGAATAAGAGTCACGAGTGCGGCACTGACAAATGCACTTTAATAAAATAATGTCTGAAACCACCACTCACTGTTAACTACGCACAATATTTGAAGCAGAAATATGTTGCAGGTCACGTAACGCATGCTGCTGCGACTTGCTAGCGACTCCATTAATGTGAGCCACAGTAGGCCTACACATGACAGATTATTTTAGCATGATGTATTTCCCATTGATAACAGTGCAAATAGTTCAGTCTCTCTATATATTTTTCCTCCCATATAGCCTATTATTATAAAGAAAAAGCTTAACGTCAATGCAGTAAGAAGATGATATTAAAACTCAGTAGCCTAGCTACACCTTATTGAACATGCAACTCACTATTTTGCACGTTAAGCATTTTATATTGGTTTTCTATGGGTGTTGTTCATAATCTGATTTAATCTGTTTGCCTATACAAAGTATATTTTATTAACTAGAATGTACATTTCCAGAAGAAAATGTGAAGTGGTGCTTGCAGTGGCAAAACTCGCTGCTCGGTTGCTAGGGTGTGGTACATGGTTGCATAAGAGCCAACAACCATGTCTGTACGATGTTCTAGTGCTGAGATATGGCTTTTTCATGTGTTCAGGTGGTTGCTAGGCGGTTGCTAGGGTATTCTGGGTGGTTGCTATGGTGTTGCTAGGCAGTTGCTAGGTTGTTCTGGGTGGTTGCTATGGGTTGCTAGGCAGTTGCTAGGGTGTTCTGGGTGGTTGCTATGGGGTTGCTAGGCAGTTGCTAGGGTGTTCTGGGTGGTTGCTAGGCGGTTGCTAGGGTGTTCTGGGTGGTTGCTATGGGGTTGCTAGGCAGTTGCTAGGGTGTTCTGGGTGGTTGCTATGGTGTTGCTATGGTGTTCTAGCTGGTTGCTAGGGTGATCTGGGTGGTTGCTATGGTGTTGCTAGGCGTTTGCTAGGGTGTTCTGGGTGGTTGCTATGGTGTTGCTAGGCGGTTGCTATGGTGTTCTGGGTGGTTGCTAGAGTGTTGCTAGGCAGTTGCTAGGGTGTTATGGGTGGTTGCTATGGAGTTGCTAGGCGGTTGCTAGGGTGTTGCTAGGCGGTTGCTAGGGTATTCTGGGTGGTTGCTAGGATGTTTTAGGTGGTTGCTAAGGTATTCTGGGTGGTTGCTATGGTGTTACTAGGTGGTTGGTAGTGTTCACCTATGGTTACTATAGAGTTTTTATAACGTTCTCAACATGTTCTTGGCATGATTTAGCACTTAACTAATCGATATTAGCATGTAGCTATTCACAGCTAGCATGTTTAGCATGTTGAAAGTCCTGTGTGCTAACATGAGTCAAAATACCCAACCCCCATCGCGATACAATGTTCTGATGCTGAGATATAGCTGTTACAAAATGGTTGCTAAGGTAATCTGTTTGGTTGCTAGGGAGTGGATTGGCAGCTGCCAATAATGAAACTCCAAAGGCTGATTGTCAGTGTGAATGATATAAACCAACCCCCATCTCTATACGATGTTCTGATGCAGAGATGTAGGTCTTGCAAAATGGTTGCTAGGGTACTCTGCTTGGTTGCTAGGGAGTGGCTTGGCAGCTGCCAATGGTGAAACTCCAAAGGCTTCTTGTCACTATGAAAGATATAAACCAACTCCCATGCCTCTGTGACATTCAGAATGGACGATATCCCTTTTTGGATTTTGGTTGCTAAGGTGCTCGACAATGGTTGCTAGGGCGTGGCTAGGAAGTGTTGAGGTGATTCATGATTGGCTGTTTGCTGCCCCGAGTCAAACGAGACCACCCTCGTGTTTCTATGACATTTCAGTCCGGAGATATTCTTTTGATCTCTTTAATTGTAAGTCTATGGAACTTGTTGCTAAGGTGCTCTAAATGGTTGCTAGGGCGTGGCTAGTTAGTTTCACAATGATCCTGAGAGACTGATTGGTCGTCTGAGTAAAATGAGCCCGCCCCCTTGTCTTTCTGACACTGTGATCCAGAGCTATGTTCAATATAAAATCCCTATGCAATTTACCATAGTAGGAGAAACGCATGCATTTAATGGGCCGTCCTTCACCATAGTAAGTCAATGGGGCAATTTTGGGCAACTCCTGCCCCCCAGGGGTGCAACTTTTACCCCATTGTGAGGTATGTTCTTACAGAGCCTGTCAGCCTCTTCAAATGTGGTAAATCACACGTCTCTGCGAAATTCTCGCTCTGAGCTATGACTCGTCAAAGTTCGGTGCAATGTTAAGTCTATGGGATTTTATGCCCAATTTTTTGCCCCTGGGGCGAACATCGTACCCCCGATCGCTTATAAAAGTCATAGCACACCATTCCCGAATAATCCGCACGATTTGACGCCTCATTCGTGGGTCTGTGACAAAAGCTGCGGGAGGAGTAGCGCCAAACGGTCCCCGCACAAATCTCCCGAATTTTGAAAACCAAATGTTGACAGCTATGGTTTATTCTGTGTTTTGGGTTAAGGAGTTAGGGAAGTTGCGTTGTATTTTTCTTTTAATGTGATTTTTTTTTTTTTTTTAGGGAATTTAGAGGGTACTAAACTAGTTATTTTGGTTTATTATTTTGGGATAGGGTTGTCCACTCCTGAATGTAACCCCTTTGTTTCTGGTTTTCACTATATTTTTGTTAATTAATTTATATTTGTTTGAACATTATCTTTGTGAGTGAGCACATGTTCATTTATGTTGCGGCTGGCCCTAGTTGTAACAATGCAATATATAATGTAAAAAATGATCAAAACAAAAAAACATTTTATTCTAGCTTCATGCAATCCTTTTTTATCAACACTTGAATGTGGGTAAGTTTCATTAAAAAAAACATTTTGAGCAAAAAGCTGAGAAAAATGCGTTTTTGTCAAAGACTACTGTTGTGATGGTGTCTGTTTCCCCGTTCTTTGTGTTTTTGGTTTAGTCCTGTTTCCCGCTCCCCATTATCTCTATTAGTCTTCCCAGGTGTCCCCGATTAACCACGCCCCCTTGTCATCTTGTTTAGCTTGTTTGCCCTTGTATTTAAGCCCTGTGTTTCAGTCCAGTCCTTGTGAGTTCTTGATGTTGTATTGTGGATGCTGGTTGTTCTATTCCTGAGTCCTGTTCCCTGTCTGAGTCCTTGTCAAGTTTGGAGTTTGTTTAATAAAGTGTGCTGCAAGTGGATCCTGCTTCTTCCTTGTCTCAACCACATCGTGACAGAAGAACTCACCAAACGATGGATCCAGCAGTTGTCCACAGCCAGGTACTAAGAAGATTTCTAGCCTCTATGTTTCAGGATGGCCAGCTGATCGAGAAGTATGTGAGGGACTTTTTGAACTGCTGCCATCTGGGATTGCTTAATGACATTGAGCTCATGGACCTGTTCTGGAGCGGGCTGGATCCAGATATCGCGCAACTGATGCCAGATGATTATACCGGTTGGACCCTAGAGGGATATATTGACCTGGCCCTTTACTTGGGGGGTTCGGCATCTACGGTGGGCTTGGCTGATGAAGCACCCTGCCAGTTCACAGTATCCCTGGAGCCTATCCACGTCCCGCCTGTCCAGCCACTGGTCTCGTCCAGCCCCGAGCCCGTTGCCTGCTCGCCAAGGCCTGAACCAGTCACCTGCCCGTCAGAGACTGTTCACGTCGCGTCTGCCTAGCCAGAGACTGTTCACGTCGCGTCTGCCCAGCCAGTGACTGTTCTCGTCCCGTCTGCCTAGCCAGAGACTGTTCACGTCGCGTCTGCCCAGCCAGAGACTGTTCACGCCACGTCTGCCCAGCCAGAGACTGTTCACGCCACGCATGCACCGCCTGAGCCCTCAGTGACCGCAACACTGGCCATTATGGCCACAGCCATGTGGTGTGTGTGGGCTGCGCACACACTTGAGCCGGTGTCCGCTGATCCTGCGCCAGAGCCCGCTGATCCTGCGCCAGGGGCCGTTGATCCTGCGCCAGAGCCCACTGATCCTGCGCCAGTCCTGTTCAGCCCAGAGTTTCCTTCGCCGCTGGTCCTGCCCAGCCTAAAGCCCTCTTCACCGCTGGTCCTGCCCAGCCTTAAAGCCCTCTTCACCCCTGGTCCTGCCTGTATCTCTTGAGCCGGGGTTCGGTCCTGAGCCGGTGCCTGCTCCAGGCTACGACCCCGTAGCTACCCCCAATAATTTTTTTGGGGGGGGGTCAGTAGGCCACCACCATGGCCACCCGAAGGGTCCTCTCCGCCGTGGCCGCCCGAAGGGTCTTCTCCGCCGTGGCCGCCCGAAGGGTCTTCTCCGCCGTGGCCGCCCGAAGGGTCCTCACCGCCCTGGACTCCCGAGGGTCTGACAGCTCCGCCCTGGATGCTCGAGGGTCTGACAGCTCCACCCTGGACGCCCGAGGGTCCGACAGCTCCGCCCTGGACGCCCGAGGGTCCACAGCCTGCTCCGCCCTGCTCAGGCCCTCAGCCTGCTCCGTCGTGGACACGCCCACAGCCTGCTCCGCCGTGGCCACGTCCTCAGCCTGCTCTGTCATGGACACGCCCACAGCCTGCTCCGCCCTGGCCGCCTGCACGTCCAGCTCCGCCCACGTTCCATGACCCAGGTCCGCCCACGTTCCATGGCCCATGCCCGTCATTGCAAGGCCTGGTCCCGTTCCCTGCGCGGACCTGGCCCTCCATCCCTCCCCCGGGACCGCCTCCGCTCCACCACCCTCCCAAATTGTCTTGTGTCCTGTTTTCTTGGGCGTCGGGAGCCGCCCATAGAGGGGGGGCTATGTTGTGATGTCTGTCTGTTTCCCCGTTCTTTGTGTTTTTGGTTTAGTCCTGTTTCCCGCTCCCCATTATCTCTATTAGTCTTCCCAGGTGTCCCTGATTAACCACACCCCCTTGTCATCTTGTTTAGCTTGTTTGCCCTTGTATTTAAGCCCTGTGTTTCAGTCCAGTCCTTGTGAGTTCTTGATGTTGTATTGTGGATGCTGGTTGTTCTGTTCCTGAGTCCTGTTCCCTGTCTGAGTCCTTGTCAAGTTTGGAGTTTGTTTAATAAAGTGTGCTGCAAGTGGATCCTGCTTCTTCCTTGTCTCAACCACATCGTGACAACTACATCTGGATCGGATTCAGAACGATGATCAAAACATAAATGGAGTAGATCGAATCTATCAACATCCCAAAGCTTGCAACAATCCTATAACTAATCTCGGGTCAACATTTAATTCGGTATAGGCAGTTTTGATTTATATGCTGTTTCTTTCAGCATATATATCTCTTAATCGCCGGTGTTTTGATCTGGAGATTCAGTACTCTTTCAGAAGATGTGTAATAGCGCCCCCTGTGTATAACAGTGAAAAAATGGAAAGCCGGAAATTTATGTCAATGGCGGGGAAGTGTTCTCTCACAAATTTCCGTCAATTTGGAAAGAGTTAAATAGACACTTTCACTCATTTTCTCTCTTTACCTATATCGGAGATGATTTCTTCATAAAGATCATTAGTTAAATATGCGTCACAGGCGGTTGCAAATTAAGTTGAAACTGGATCTAAATGAAGCGGGTTTTTTTTTTTTTTTTTTAAGAAAACTCAGGATATGGAACAGAACAACCACGTAAAAGCAAAAATATCAGACAACTGACCCAACCACAGGGCTTAACTGAAATCAAAATGTACGTTTTTTTAGCTCTTAGGATGAATATGTTAGCCTTAATGTTATAAATAAGCTGGTGTGTTCCAAAACAATGACAAAATTCGCATTTAGGAGATATAAGCATTCAAAACTTACAGTCTCTCACTTCCGCTAAAATGGTTCACAGATTTTTATAACGTCACCGCGGACTTCAGCTTCACATCACATCTTCTGTCCAATCAAATGCTCTCTAGAATCTGAAGCGTCCCGCCCCCTTTATGCTATAAATACCACCTGGCCAAAGCGACTGTGGCTGTACCTGACTGTACGTTCGGTAGTAAACGCATGCTCAGAGTGTCAGCTGCTCGTGCTCATCAATTCCATCAGTTAACTGTCGGAGTAACTGGAGTAACATATACTCCGAGATATTGTTTATTTCGAGTCGGAGTGACTGTCAGGCACGTCCGAAAGCGAGTAACTTTAGAAAACTGGATCAGCACTGACTCTGTTTTGAACGATTCAGTTCGATTTGGTGAACTGGTTTGACCGGTTCACAAAAAAGAACCGGTTCAAAAGAACGATTCGTTCACGGACATCTCTACCGTTGTCACGTCACGGAGCAATATGGAGATGTGTGTTCGGTTGCTCAAACGCTAGTTTTCAGAATGAAATGTCTAGAATTTATTCACACCTCTAACGTTACTATTGAATCCGTATCAGCCCTCGGATTCGTTTCCATGGTGCTGTCAAGTACGACTCGCAGTCTGTGAGGTAAACTAAACGCTATTGGCTATTTGAAAAGGCAGAGGAGCCATTTAATATGTCCCGCCTTAGCTTTCTGTTTCAGTGGGAATTATGTCAACGCATCATACAAAGCAAACCGTTTCAAGGCACTTCAGAGTGGCCTTTATATACACTGTAAACTAATCAAAGAAATGAGACACAGCTGCACATAATCAATCAATGTTAATAATTAAGGTAACTAACAGGAAACTGAACTAAACATGTGAAAAATCACCCAAACACACAAAGAACACAGATAACACGTAACATCTACCCCCTCATCAAAGAGGCACGTCCTCGCGCCTATACTTAACACAAACAACGTCCAGCAGAGGAGAGTGGGAGGGGGCTTATGTGGAGGGTGTAGAGCAGGAAACCAGGATGGGCTGGGCTGGGCTAGGGTGGAGGTAGAGGCGGAAGGGACCAGGGGTGCTTCTCAATATCCCTCCTCGTCTCCTCCCTCCTCCGTCCTCCATCCTATGACCTGGAAACCGATCGAGCTCAGCCATCTTGAAGGACATCTCAATTCTCTAATTGCACCGTGAGGAGGCGAGGATCGAGGAGTGAGGAGGCTTCCAGAGGAGCTATGAGCGAGGATACACATGTGTATCCTTTGCGGAAGAGCTTTATCGACTAAACGTGACGAACGTATAAATTCTCCTTCCCCTTCACATCTGTCACAATAATTTTAATTTATACTTTACCTTTGCAGTTTAAATAAACCACATGTCTCAAATATTTCAACGGGGTATCTTGCTTTATTACTATTTATTACTAATTTCTTAAATAACCAAACTTCAACAACATAAGTCCGTGCCCTGACATAGACTACGTTACCCATAATGCATGCGTTCGTTGTAGTTCCGATCGCTTCTGGTTGCGCTAGGCGCTTTCACTTTGGTGTGGTCCAGTCAGTGCCATGAGAGCAGTATTCACGGTGCAGAGAATTGTCATCCTTTGTTAATCCTGCGCTAATCTTGTGTGCATGAGTGCTGTGTGCGTCCTTAAGATGTAAGTACGGCTTTTGCATGAATGACTCGTTTATTGCAGAGTTATTAGCCCAGATGGCAAAGTTGTTATACTTGTGTTATTCACTACTGCTATACGGCTGTTGCCGTTACGGCGCTCCATATGCGCTCATAAAGTAGCCATTTACTGTATATAGTTTAGTTATTGCCTTGCAAATAACCGTAAATATTATATTTAATGTATAGTTCGCCTATTTTGGCACTTTTCACCATGTGGAGATTTATGGTATCTATGCAAGTTAATTTATAGTGTTAGAGCTCCCACTAGTGGATTTTTGGTTGTACTGCGGGTCATTTCTTTATGCAACTGTATGTAACCATAGCCTACATGTTTATTAATATACATTTTATTGTATTTCTGTTTCAGATAACCACACACACACACACACACACCTACAAACACACCTATTTTGTCATATTGATACCTGTAAACCATCATCATCTCCATGTGCCTGACTTCTCCTCAATAAATAGTCAAAACTGCATCATTGGATTTGCCTATCCCTTCTGACCGAGGAAGACTCAGTTGACGAGCAATCCATAATCAGCCGCAGACGCACACGGTCTCTCACAAGTGGTCCTTCGAGCCGGATGTTTATTGGCTGAGTCAACAAGATGGCAACTCCACAAGATGAATTTCCTCAGGAGAAGAGTCCAAAGCATAGTTACCGTCCAAGAAGGAGCAGAAAGCTTCCGGGACATCTGGCGGAGTATGAGCACGACCTACCTGATCTAGAGGAGACAGAGTCTTCAAGCAGCAGCAGTTCAGAGGAATCTTATAAGGAGAAGAAGAAGGAGATGAAAAAATGGAAGAGAATGGAGGCAGCTTGGGGCAGTGTACTGAAAACGATGAATGAGATGCAAATCACTATGAAGGAGACCAGTGGTGCATTAACAAAGCGTGTGGAACAACTGGAGCGATCATGCATGTCATGCAGCCCTCTACCAACTCAGAGTGATGCTCAACAGCAAGATAGAGCCGCTTCACTTCCTGCTCTACTCCAAACACCACAGCATAGCAGTGTGAGCATGAGCAACATCCATACTACTGATCAGCTACACGTACTGGCACCAGCAGTGAGGCAGGACATTAGAACGCCTGTGAACCTGTTAAGGCCAGTAGAACACATTGCATCTTCACCACTGCAAAATTCAAACCCCATTCTTCATTCAGCACCTAAGTCACCTCCACTACCTTTAAGCCCTATTATTCAACCTATTTCAAATATTCAGCCAGGCCCGCTGTCACCGAATCCTGTACCTCAACCTGCACAGCAACCAGGCGCAGTGCTAGTACCTCAACCTGTGCTTCAGCAACCGACAGTGACACCGCCTGTACTGCAGCCCAGGGTGAATACTGCATTTCAGCCTGCAGGTCAGTCTACACCTTGGTCCGTGCCACAGCCTGCTCCACAGTTGAGAATCCCTGTGGCCCATCCAGGTATTCAGCCGGCACCGCTACCTGCTCCGCCCCCCAGAATGAGTCATGTGATTCAGCCTGCTCTACAACCTGTCAATCAAGTAGCCCAATCAGTACAGTTTAGGAGGCTTGAACCACGTCAGGCTGAGCCCTTATACAGTCAGAGGTACCAACACTCGCAGCTTCCAGGCAGCTCCACCCAGGTTCTCTCTGCACAATCCCACGACTTCCCTGTAGTCTCAGCGCCACTGTATCAGCCACCACCAGGGATATCAGCACAGCAGACTTATAGCCAGTTTTATGCAGCTCCTCCTCCTGATTCTGCCAGCTACTACTCTGCTGCCTATCCATCAGTCTCTGCCTATCCTTCACTGCCTGCTGCATTTACTGCACAAGACGCAGTACCTCCTGCAGCTGAAGTCACCCAGCCAAACCTGATGGAGATGCTCTTAGCATCTTCATATGGCTTCCCGAAGCCTAGACTAAGGACATTCAAATCAGGTAGAGATAGTGACTTTGTGTTACTGAAGAAAGGACTGGACAGCCTACTTGGGCCACATGCTCATCTCACAGAGGAGTATAAATATCAAATTCTGATAGATCAGTTAGAGCATCCATGTGCGTTACAAGTGGCCAGACGCTATATTCATGACCGCACTCCCTACAGTAGTGCAATGAAAGCTTTAGAGCAGAGATATGGGCAACCCAGGCAATTAGTCCAGAGCGAACTGAGTGCTACACTTAACTGCTCTCCTATTAAAGCAGGTGAACCTCAAGCCTTTGAAGATTTCTCCCTGGCAGTGTCCAGCCTAGTGGGCCTCCTCAGTACTATGGACGATGTAGCAGCCAGTGAGCTCCAGTGTGGTTCACACGTGGATAGGTTACACACTAAGCTTCCGCCTAGCTACAGAGACAGTTTCATCGAGTACTGCATCACACGTGGCATCATACGCACTGGCAGCAGTCGCACCTGCAATATGTACGACTTCTCCGGGTGGCTTGAGCGCAAGTCCCAAGTTCTACAGTATCACGGCAAGCCATTCAGCCACAGCCCTCAGACAGACCACGCCCAGAGAGGGTCAACCCTAGAGCCTCTGCAGGGTCCAGGGCACAGTGTAAGTCTACATCCATATATTATGGCTCGGATCCCGCTCAAACACCGCCAAAGATAGACACTAAAGCACTCATGACTAATCCTTATCCCTCCTATAAGAAGAAGCAGTTTAAGCCATACTGCCCATACTGTGAAGGGACCGAGCACTACCTCAGTGGCTGTGTAGATTTTAAGAAGCAAGACCTCAAAGCTGTAGCTTCTTGGATAAAGGAAAAATCCAAATGTTGGGGTTGTGGCCGTAAACATACCCCCGAGCAGTGGACTCTGAAGAAGATGTGTAGCACCTGTGGAGAACAGCACTTATTAGTGCTTCATGACCTGTCTGAAGCGAAAAGGAGGGACCCGAATATCCTAACAGTGAGCACCAGCCGAGTGTTTTTGGATCCTATCAGTCACTCTGGCCGTGTAATGCTTAAGGTTGTCCCTATCCAGTTACACTATCAAAAGAAATCTCTGGACACATATGCTCTTCTTGATGATGGCTCAGAGAAAACCATTATACTCCCTGCTGCTGTCAAGTCGTTAGGCTTAATCCAGGAGGAGGAAACTCTGTCTCTGCGTACTATTCGTCAAGATGTGATCCATATTAAAGGAGGCTATGTTTCTTTCCGTGTCCCCAATGGCCAAGCCAGAAATACGTTACAAGATCACGCGTGCCTTCACCGCCCAACAGCTCAGCTTAGCTGAACAGTCATGCCCAGTGGAGCTCTTAAAGGAGAAGTATTATCACCTACAACGAGTGCAGCTTGAAGGATTCAATCAGATACAGCCACTTGTGTTAATCGGCTCTGACAATGCCCACCTCATAACTCCTGTAGGTTCTATCCTGCGAGGCTCAGCCCAAGGACCTGTCGCTGTCTTCACTAAGCTCGGGTGGGCCATCCAGGGTCCGAGCTGCAGTATGCCTACACAGCAGGGGGAGGCGCACTGCCTGAACATATCAGGTCCAGCACAGTACACATCTTTAGATGATTTGATTCTGGCCACTCACCAATCCCTGCAGGGGGCGGCTACCACCCCCTACACTGCAAGTGAGTGCCTGGAGTCAGAGACCCAGCTGATTCAATCTGCACAGAAGGACAGCTTCCCAGAGGAGGTCCAAGCCTTACAAGCAGGTAACCCTGTTCGCGTGAGCAGTCGTCTCAGCGCCCTTTCCCCTGAGTATGACAGCCTCAGTGGACTAGTCAGAGTGGGAGGCCGCCTGCGTCAAGCTACAGATGTAGATCCTGACAGCATCCACCCAGTTGTGTTATCACCCGATCACGCTCTGACTCAGCTCATTATAAAGCACTATGATGTTCAGCTGTTTCAACCCGGTGCAGAGAGACTCTATGCAGAGTTACGCCGCATCTACTGGATCCTCAGAGGTCGCCAGGCCATTAAGAAACATCAGTACCGGTGTGTGGACTGCAGGAGATGGCGAGCCTCACCCTCCACACCAAAAATGGCTGACCTTCCCTCATCTCGGTTGAGACTCTACAAACCGCCCTTCTGGTCTACAGGCGTAGACTGTTTCGGACCATACCTGATTAAGATTGGGCGTAGGAGAGAGAAACGCTGGGGAATCATCTACAAATGCCTCACCACTAGATGCATTTACTTAGATCTCATCCCTAGCCTTGATACTGACTCTTTCTTAAAGGGGTCATATAATGGTACATGCACTTTTACAAGTTGATTGTACTGAAATGTGTGTTGGCAGTGCCTGTACACAAACATCATAAAATGATAAAAATCCATCCAGTGTTTTTGTTTTAATCTCCTTATATGTTTTCCCCTGCCTCAAATCAAGCTGTTCGACCGTGTGACGTCACACGGTCGGACGCCCCTCCCGCGATTGTTGATTGACAGCCGGGTTTCAACACAGACCCGCCCTCGCTCGTGAGCCAGCTGTCAATCATAGTCTGCGCGGACCGGCGCGGTCATTGTTGATATGCTGGAGCTGTCTATGAGCAGAATGGCGTCTAAGCGATTGTGGTGTTCTGTTCTTGGGTGCAATAAGGAACACAGCAGTCATTTTAATGTTCCTAAATCCGAACCGCTGAAGACGCAGTGGCTGAGTTTGTTTTCGAAGGGAATATTCCCCACGAGCAACGTCAATGCTTTCATATTTGCGCGAATCATTTCACACACCATCCTGCTTATAAACGAGGAGGGTCAGTATAAAGCTGGTTTTGCTAAGAAGCTGCTCCTGGACCGGTACCAACTATTCGTGTTCCTGCTGAACCTCCAAAATTGTAACGTTTTATTAATCTTTAATATTTATATTAATCTTTGCAAATCGCTAGATGCACGCTTCACAATGAATGCGTCTAAGGTTTACACTCAGGGTACATTACGGCATGTTTTCTATGTACGACGTTCTCAATATAATTCATAATCCCACGTCTATAATGAACAAGGCGTTATGGTTATTGTGTTACAAACATAGACTGTAAAAAAATAAAACCTGTACACAGAACAGAGAGGCGGGGTGAGCAAAGCTCATTATCATTTAAAGTCATATGTACTGAAACGGCGTGCTGAAAACAGAGCTGTTTTTGACCAGGTAAAATAAGTGTTTTCTTACAATACTAATGAGAATTTTTAATTAAAGTATATTACAAAGTTTTAATTTAGACTCTAAAGAATCATATTAGCTTGTACAAAAATGGCATTATATGACCCCTTTAATGTCATTACGCAGGTTTATTGCACGCCGGGGGAAGCCGTACGAGCTGTGGTCTGACCAGGGCACCAATTTCAGGGGCGGCCATAAAGAACTACAGAGTGCCTTTGAGAGCATGGCACCAAAGTTGCAGCAGCAACTGGCTAATCAGACTATCAACTTCCACTTCAACCCACCATACTCTCCTCATTTCGGGGGAGCCTGGGAGAGGGAAATCCGATCCGTTAAGTCAGCCTTGCAAGGCGTCCTGAAATACCAAGTTGTGGCAGAGGAAGTGCTCCTAACAGCTCTCATAGAAGTTGAAGGACTCCTTAATTCTAAACCACTCGGATATGCTTCATCTGATGTGGCTGACCAGGACCCCATCACGCCAAACCTGCTATTAATGGTGCGGCGCGACGCTGCCTTAGCACAGGCAGTGTACGGCCCTCATGATGCTCTTTCCAACAGAAGATTGAAACACAGTCAGGTGATCAGTGATCATTTCTGGAAACGCTTTGTCCAGAACCACCTCCCAGGGCTTCAGCTGAGACATAAATGGAGGAAATCCACTGATAATGCTACTGTGGGACAAATTGTGATGATCATTGACTCCAACCTTCCCAGAGGACTTTGGCTTGTTGGGACCATCACCAAGGTTTTCCCAGGGACAGATGGTGTCGTTCGAGCTGCGGAGGTGAAGGTTAAAGACAGTATCTACATTCGCCCGGTAACCAAACTGGTGGAACTCCCTGAAATGCCTGAGGATTCAAGCGGCACTTCTTCAAACTAGTTGACTTTTGAATGAGTGTATTTGCTAGGCAAATACAGGGGCGGCTGTTAAAAGTCCGTGCCCTGACATAGACTACGTTACCCATAATGCATGCGTTCGTTGTAGTTCCGATCGCTCGTGGTTGCGCTAGGCGCTTTCACTTTGGTGTGGTCCAGTCAGTGCCATGAGAGCAGTATTCACGGTGCAGAGAATTGTCATCCTTTGTTAATCCTGCGCTAATCTTGTGTGTATGAGTGCTGTGTGCGTCCTTAAGATGTAAGTGCGGCTTTTGCATGAATGACTCGTTTATTGCAGAGTTATTAGCCCAGATGGCGAAGTTGTTATACTCGTGTTATTCACTACTGCTATAGACGAATCCGGCGAAACTACCGGAAGTAAGCGGGCGCCATTACTGAGCTGTTGCTGGGTAGCGTTGCGCCATTGCCTCCTATTGTTTTATTTGCAACTTGCGTCCACTGGAATAAACAGCCCGCGATTTACGACTGTCACTAACGTTACAACTTTTATAATGTCGAGTGGGAAAACATGTTGCCATTTTGAAAAATCATCGGATGCCAGGCGAAGGAGAAAATACTCTTGAATACCTTTAAAACAACAGAAGGGGCGCATTGGGGTAGTAACGTTAGTAACAGTAGCAGCTACCGTTATGTCTGTTGTTAATGTTTGATTTGCTTGACTGTGACAGATTTTTTTTTAAAATAAATTAAATTAAATATGCATTTTTTGTTATAATAACAATTATTTAATGACATAATTAAAAAAAATATAATGAATATTTACATATTCATTATATATATTTTTACTTATGTCATTAAATAATTGTGCTTAATAATAATAGTGCTCAGCAAAATCTCCTCTCTAGCTATTTTTTCTATTCAATTAACATGCTATGGTCATTAAATGGCTTTCCTGAGCTAAATGTAACGTTATGTGACATAATTGTTCTCCTGCTGTTATATTGACCTCTTTCCATGGTTTAAAAACACTAATTGGTCGATATTATGTATACTTTCTAGCTGTACCTTACCCTTGCCTTTTGCAATGTGAAAATGAGATAAATAATGGACACAAATGAAAAACATGAATTTGTTTATTTGATGTCATTCATTTATTTATTGTTGCCAAATGGACAGATCTTTTTATAATTTCCTCGTTAGCTAACGTTAGCCTAGCTAGCTTGCCAAGCTATTTTCATAAATAATCTGTAAGATCGTTTGTACCTTCATCTGTGACTGGAGGCCACTGTCTAACATCATCAACCCAACAAGTCATTCTGCCTGGCTGTAGCTGTCACATAGAGCTGTCATCGAGGGTGCGTTATCACCACAGTCTATGGTTATCACGGAGGTTTGCTTACATACCGGTGTTGTGCCTAATTTCGAACCCCTGCCAAATTATTACCCCCCTCGTTGAAGTCAGCACCTGATTGCCTAATCCCAACCCCGCCCCTAAGCCTAACCCCTCCCCCACAACTAATCCTATACCTACCAATGCCAGGGGGGTAATAATTTGGTGGGAGTCGAAATTCGGCACAACACCGGTAACAGCTCAGTAATGGCGTCGCCACAAGATGGCAGCCTACACAGAACGCTCGTCAGATTCGTCTATACGGCTGTTGCCGTTACGGCGCTCCATATGCGCTCATAAAGTAGCCATTTACTGTATATACTTTAGTTATTGCTTGCAAATAACCGTAAATATTATATTTAATGTATAGTTTGCCTATTTTGGCACTTTTCACCATGTGGAGATTTATGGCATCTATGCAAGTTAACTTATAGTGTTAGAGCTCCCACTAGTGGATTTTTGGTTGTACTGCGGGTCATTTCTTTATGCAACTGTATGTAACCATAGCCTACATGTTTATTAATATACATTTTATTGTATTTCTGTTTCAGATAACCACACACACACACACACACACACACACACACACACACCTACAAACACACCTATTTTGTCATATTGATACCTGTAAACCATCATCATCTCCATGTACCTGACTTCTCCTCAATAAATACTCAAAACTGCATCATTGGATTTGCCTATCCCTTCTGACTGAGGAAGACTCAGTTGACGAGCAATCCATAATCAGCCGCAGACGCACACGGTCTCTCCCATAAGGGTAGATCCTTTGAGCGCTGATGATGCTATGAAGTAACGCTCGAGTGATCAAGTATTTCAATGTATAAAAAAAACTTTCATTCGATTCCTCCGTCCTCATTTTCTTTCCTTGCAGCCTTCCCTCGCATCTTACAGGGGGTGGAGCTGAGGCGCGAGGAAAGGAAACGAGGATGCACAAATAAGAATTGAGAAGCATTGGGCACCCCAGGTGGAGCCGAGGTGGAGCACCGGAGTTGACACCCCTGGCTGGACAGGCGAACTCGAAGCCCAAGACAAATCCACACTGAAAGGCGGAGCCATCACGAGGAGGATCGAAGGGCTGAGAGGAGGCAGTGCAGGCTGGGCTGAAGGACTGGGCAGAGCAGGCAGGGGAGAGCAGGCATGCTTTACAGGAACACACAAGACAGGCATAACATCTATGAATGAACCTTTTGGCCAATGAGGAACAGGCAGTGAACTCTCATTAGAATTGGACAACACTTGGATGCACTCACTCTCAAAGTCAATAAGGGCTCCTTCCTTGGCCGCTGTTGAGGGGATTGGGCTCCAAATCATCTCCTCATACTCCACCAGTATATTCACAGGCCTGGGTGATGATGCAGTCACATGCACCTGGTCAGACTTAGTTGGCTCGGGCTCCGGGGCGTTCTCTGGCACTGGTTTCGGCTCAGGCTCTCCTGTCGCAACAGGCTTGGGCTCATTGTCTGAACTATATTGTAAGTCCAAAAATGCTTGTGTGTGTGCCTCCAGGGACTGGTTCACCTGCGAGAACAGGTGGAATCTGACTGCTGCTAGATCCATGTTGGGTGGTCCGTTATTCTGTCACAGAAAGTTGCAAATGAAGTTGAAACTGGATCTAAACGCAGAAGTTTTTTAAATTTATAATCAAAACTCAGGATACTCAGGACACGGATCAGAACAACCACGTAAAAGCAACAATAACGGACAACTGAACTAACCCAAACACAGGGCTTAAATTCACAGTGGCACAACTGCACATCACAATCAGTCAATAAATAAAAAAGGTAACTAACAGGAAAATTAACTAAACATGTGAAAAATCACCCAAACACACAAAGAACACAGATAACACATAAATAACAGATAACAAAAATACTGCATATAGATGGCCAAGATGTTACAATAGTAGCAATATACAAATTGGGTGCTAAATGACAATCTTAACACATAACTTTTTTTATTTTGTCTCTAAAAATAAATAAACATTCAAATACTTAATATTCATTGTGGTGCATGAAATAAATCATCTAAATTGCTGCAAGAGGGCAAATTAAACTTGCATGAAACAGCTTTTATGCTCATTACCATACTTGATCATTAAAAAGTGTAAATGAAAGTCGTCCCTTGATTAACTTCATCGGACCCTTGTTGCTTTGTGAGCATCTTGAAAAACTCTCTCTGTCAACCTCATGTGAGGCGTCGGGCAGGGCTGCAGGGCTAATTAACCATTGATGCTTTAATGAGAGATGATTTCTTTAATTACTGTACTGTTTAGTTTCTCCTCTCCACATCTGGACTGTCTTTCATTCAGTTAAATACTCTACAGTTGGATTCAGGGACTATAGGCTAATTAGTGCAGTTGAGCTCAGGGATTAATCAATCAGTCTTATTTACATATTCATAGATGGTGTTAGCAAGTTAATTGAAAATGAGTAAGCATTTGTGTAGACACTCTTGGTATTTGTAGCATTTACTTGCAAAATATTTTTTCTCAGAGACACGAAAAAATCAGCCCCTGTCAGTTTGTCAGCCAGCAAGTATATACGTATATATACACATACACGAAAATGTGAGTGTATGAAAAAATGTACACACACACACATGTTGGGTTTCCATGTGGGGACTTTTCCATAGATATAATATTTTTTTATACTGTACAAACTGTATATTCTATCCCCTAACACCAACCCTAACCATCCCAGAACACTTTCTACAATTTACAAAAAACTTTTGTGTATGAATAGAAAGTCAAAAAGAACAGCATTTATTTTAAACAGAAATCTTTTGTAACATATATTATATGTATTATATGAATATTTATTTAATAATTGCCTTTAATGCACACTTTCTGAATATTAATTTCTTTTAAAAAAATCTTACCCTGAATGTTTGAATGGTAGTGTATCACAGTTAACTCAACTGACTTTTGAAACAACATTTTAACTTAATTTACATTTAAATGATCCAAATTTAACTTATTCTCTACTTCTTTTCACAATTAATTTCCAAATGAACTTTTTTTTAAACACTTTCTTGAATACAGGCCAACTCAATGCTCTGTTCACCCTTTCTTTGTGTCGATTTTTCTTCTTGCTGCAATATTTTCTTCTTCTTTCATTCTTCTGTCCTCACTATGTTTCTTAGGACCTTGTTACAATTCTCTTGCTTGGTGTTTTCTACCCACATCTTGACTTTTTTCAACCTCTGTCTTTCAAAGTAATGTTTGCAGGCTGTGCATATTCTGTGTTACAAGGCCACTGGAAAACAAGGTTTTTTCAAATGGTTAAGTTTCTTTTCTAACTGTATGTGTAACTAATTTGTACACCAAACATGATGTCTCGCTGATTGTGCTGTTTTGCTAGTTTTAATTGTTTTATGCATAATTTATCTAATAATTTTGTTTTGTTCAAATAAGCACATAGAACAAAGCAGCTTTCAACGTATTGAAAATGGAAAGATGCAATTTAGCTGTTCATTGCAGCTCTGGAGGAATGACTGCAGCATTTCCACATTCAATGAAGCAAATAGAGCAGTGGAGCTTAAGCTTCACCACTCTGGAGGGAAACTGGGTTATACCATTTCAGTCAGAAAATAGGGTCCCTTTTTTTTTTACATTTGTTTGTAAGTTAAGGTGTTTATTAGCGCATCACTTTAGCTATGGTTATGTTTATGTTCATATTTGTATGTTTTCCATTACTGAACGATGTCTTGTAATACTTCTCTTCCTGTAATTTGGTATTGACAGGCAGGACCTAGCCTATATGCTCTTTGTCGTGGCAGACACTGAGGCTGTACTCCTACTATTGTGGCAGTATGAAGCATGTAGCCTATATTAAGTTGCTGTATGCGGGTCAATGACAAATAAGTATGTCTGAGATGATAAAAGGGGGTGAACTCTTTTAAAAGGTTTTAGAAATGTATTATTTGTATTAATGTTATTTCATACATTCAAAAAATATATTGAAATTTAGATTGAATGATCTAAAAAGTAATAAAATAATTTTGTGAATGATGTAAAAAGTAATCAAATAATTTTCTTCTAGCTCATCATTTGTGTTTTACATTTACATTTACATTTAGTCATTTAGCAGACGCTTTTATCCAAAGCGACTTACAACTGAGGACTAAACCAAGCGAGTCATCGTGAAGAGGCAAAAGCAACGCAAGAAGTGCTCAAAATACAAAGTTCAGACATAGCTCGGAGTAGCATAAGCCAGGCAAGCGAGGATTTAGAGGAAAGGATTTTTTTATTTTTTTATTTTTATTTAATGTTAAGTGCTCCCGGAAGAGATGAGTTTTCAGTTGTCTTTTGAATGTTGTCAGGGATTCTGCATTCCGGATGAGGGTGGGGAGATCATTCCACCAGCATGGTACCGTGAATGAGAATGTTCTGGAGAGTGATTTTGTGCCCCGCTGTGATGGCACCACGAGCCGTCGCTCATTGACCTATAGTAGGCTTCTGGTAGGGATGTAGACTTGTAGTAGTGAGTGGAAGTAGGAGGGAGCTGAACCTGTGGTCAATCTGTAAGCAAGCATCAAAGCCTTGAACTTGATGCGAGCAGCGAGTGGTAGCCAGTGCAGAGAGATGAACAGAGGAGTGACGTGGGCCCTTTTGGGCTCGTTGAAGACCAGACGAGCTGCAGCATTCTGGATCATTTGTAGAGGTTTAGTTGCACATGATGGAAGTCCAGCCAGAAGAGCATTGCAGTAATCAAGCCTAGAAATGACCAGGGCCTGGACGAGAAGTTGTGTTGCATGCTCAGTTAGGAAAGGCCTGATCTTCCTGATGTTGTGCATAGCAAACCTGCATGATCGAGCTGTCTTTGTAATGTAGTCTGTGAAGGTCAGCTGATCATCAAAGATTACTCCAAGATTTCTGACCGACCTTGATGGGGTGATTGAGGATGAATCTAGCTGGATAGTGAAGTCGTGCTGTAGAGATGGATTGGCAGGGAGGACGAGAAGCTCAGTCTTTGCCAGGTTGAGCTGCAGGTGATGTTCCTTCATCCATGCCGAGATGTCCGCCAGACAGCTTGAGATCCGTACAGCTACTGTGGGATCATCTGGTTGAAATGAGAGGTAGAGCTGGGTGTCATCAGCATAGCAATGGTAAGAGAAACCATGTGCCTGTATGATAGGTCCCAGTGATGTGGTGTAAATGGAGAAGAGGAGCGGTCCGAGAACTGAACCCTGAGGAACGCCTGTGGTCAGTTGATGTGCTTTGGATACCTCACCTCTCCATGTGACCTTGAAGGACCTACCTGTGAGATAGGACTCAAACCAGTTGAGGGAAGTTCCAGTGATGCCCAGTGATGAGAGGGCGGACAAGAGGATCTGATGATTCACAGTGTCGAAGGCAGCAGACAGGTCCAGTAGAATGAGAACTGATGATTTGGAAGCAGCTTTTGCGATCCGCAGGGCTTCCGTGACTGACAGCAATGCAGTCTCAGTTGAATGTCCTTTCTTGAAGCCAGATTGGTTGACATCCAGCTGGTTGTTCAGAGACAGGAAGGATGATACTTGGTTAAAAGCAACTCGTTCAAGTGTTTTCGCAATGAATGGTAGGAGAGAGACAGGTCTGTAGTTCTCTAGGAGTGATGTGTTTAATGATGATTTTTTAAGCAGAGGGGTTACCCGAGCCTGCTTAAATGCTGTAGGGAAAATGCCAGTGTGGAGGGATGAGTTGATAATGTGTGTGAGAGCTGGTAGAAGTGTGGGAGAGATGGCTTGTAGAAGGTGTGAGGGGATGGGGTCTAGAGGGCAGGTGGTAGGATGACTGGAGAGGAGAAGTTTAGATACTTCTTCCTCGGTTAGTGGAGTGAAGGAGGAGAGAAGGTTATTGGCTGTGGGAGAGGTTAGTCTGGGTTCCTGTGCTGAGAACTGACTGCTGATAGTGGTAGTTTTGTTAGTGAAGAAGTTAGCAAAATCATCAGCAGTTAAAGAGGAGGTGGGTGGTGGTGGAGGTGGACAGAGGAGAGAATTGAATGTCTTGAACAGTGAACGTGTGTTAGAGGCGCTGTTGATCTTGTTGTGGAAATATGAAGATTTTGCGGCGTGAACATCAACAGAGAAGGCAGAGAGCAGAGATTGATACCTACTGAGGTCAGATGTGTCTTTTGATTTGCGCCATTTCCTCTCCGCTGCCCTGAGTTCGGTCCAGTGTTCACGAAGAACCTCAGATAACCAGGGGTTAGAGGGAGTGGTGCGTGCTGGCCTAGAGGAGAGAGGGCAGATATTGTCTAAAGAAGAGGTTAGGATGGAGCATAAAGTATCCGTTGCAGTATTCACATCCAGAGATGAGAAATGTGCGGGTGAGGGAAGAGAAGATGACACAGCAGAGGAAAGATGGGATGGAGAAAGTGAGCGCAGGTTTCGTCTAAAAGTAAATGGTGGGGAGGTTGGTGGAGCATGGGTAGTGAGTTGTAGATTGAAAGTAATGAGGAAATGATCTGAAACTTGGAGAGGTTTCACCAAAATGTTGTCTGTGATACAGTTGCGTGTGTAAACCAGGTCCAGTTGGTTGCCTGACTTGTGAGTACCGGTGGTGATGAGCCGTTTGAGATCGAAAGAGGCTAGGAGAGAGATGAAGTCTGTTGCATACGGCTTCGCTAGGTGAATGTTGAAATCGCCAAAGACTACAAGTGGGATGCCATCCTGAGGGAAAGAGGACAGCAACACATCCAGCTCTTCTACAAAGCTTCCCAGTTGACCTGGGGGGCGATAAATAACTACAATATGGATCTTCATGGGAGTTGTAAGTGTAATAGCATGATATTCAAATGAGTTGTTATTGCATAGAGAAGAGAGAGGTGAATATTTCCAATTGTTAGAAATGAGAAGACCAGTGCCCCCACCCCTCCCAGACTGGCGAGGGGTGTGAGAGAAAGAGAAGTTGTTAGAGAGAGCAGCAGGGGTTGCTGAGTCTTCTGGACGGATCCAGGTCTCAGTCAAGCCCAAGATATTAAGAGTAGAATGAGATGCAAAGGCTGGAATGAAGTCAGCTTTATTGACTGCTGATTGTTTAGTTTTTTACATCTCTTTTGAAAGTCCAAACACATCCTAACTCTGCCCATAATCCCTCCACCCAATAGACATGGTCTAGGTCAAGCTCAACCCATGATGTCCTAGACGTCTTTTAGCTCTGCAATGAGCAGCATGTGGATTCACATGCAACATGAAGTCATGTGACAGCAGTGTAGAATACTATTAGAAACGTCTCTGATTAATTAAAGCATGTATATCTGCCAGTTCCTTCACAGGTGGCTGGGCCAACCAAAGAGCCTGAGCAGCATTGCCCTGTATGGGAACAAGATGCAGCTTCCTTTCACTGGCCTGACAGAGGAATTTAAGGTCACCAGAGTTAGAGAGGTGTTACTTTATAGAGATTCAACCGACACCAGAGTCTCCTCTGCATCACACATAGAATGGGGAGGAAGTGGCTGGCACAGGAGGCAGTTGAGCAGGCAAAGGCGAGGCTGAGACACCGAATGTTGGCAGGCTCTGTGGCAGCCGGACGAGCCGGGATTGGTAGCTACACAAGACCACTCTACGACAAAGCCCGGGAGAGAGAGATGTCAGCTGATCCTCCTTTTTTTTTGCATAACTCATGTGTTGGACAGAATCTTTTAAGTTTTATCTCTTCTAAGTGCAACATCCTCCACTCCAACTTAGATTTAATTCAGTCAAGCAATTTAGTGTCTGTCAGGTGTGATTGCTCCTCCTCTCCTTCATGGAGACATGTAGATGATAGTTTTCAGTGCCATATTACATAAGGAGATGTGTAAGCACAGCAGAACATTATTGGATTTCTGAGTATACATAGACCATTCATGGTGTTCACATGATTATTTAGCATTAATCAATTGTTTTAAAAAAAATTGTACAGCCTTATGTACTTTCTGACAGTGGATTGATGGAATCAGATACCTATAAATAAAACAGTCTCATGCTGATTAGCATAATGATGAATCTAGAGTTCAGTGAAGCATTCCTAATCCAACCTAGGCTGCATTTAATTAATATGTTGCCGTTTATAGCGGCTTTTCTAGACTAACATTGTTACTTAATGTGAGTTAAGATAGATTTTTTTTTTAATATTATTCATTTCAATTTACTTTAATCCAAAACGCAACTGTATAATATTCTACTTGATGATAAAATAATGATGATATGATAACATTGGTAACACATACAGTAGGTTTTTTTCACATCTTCTCTGGTTGAGTGACATGCCTTAACATTACAAATGTGACTGATGCAGCAAAATGACAGTGAAATAACACCATGCAGTGTGGTGAAGATTGCAACTGCGCTTGTCTGATAATTTTATATCCTTGAATATTCGTCTTATACTTGCTGTTGTGGACTCCAAATATTCCAACTCGTATCTACACTAGCAGGTTGCTTCATTTCACTGAATGATAACAGATTTTGTTTTGTTCATGAGTAGTGAGTAGTGAGTACTGAGCTGCGGATTCTACCCCCTTATAATAAACACTGCACTACAATTAATAAATATAAAAACCATTGTACATACTGTAATTTTGTAATCTTGATATCTAATTTTAACATTCGGTGACATATGGTCTAAATAGTTAATTGACTGTAGTATTGGAAATTTGCAAGGCTGCAATTCCCCTGGCTAGCCAGTGTTTGTTGCCTGCCAGGTATCCATGGTAGTCACGTGACTGCAAAGTGTGAATTAAGTCCTATTGTACCGAATTTTGGTTGTAGTTCCACCAGAGTTCCACTGGGGGCGATCGCCCATGAGTGCAAAATGAATGGGAGTCTATGGAGCCAGACGGCTAAATTTGTCTCTTTTTGCCGTTGAGAAATCTCAGATTTGACTGTAGGTTTTGCAAGTTCAACATGGGTTAGGTCGAAAGTTGAATGAACGAGTACTTATGTCCTTTCGATTTCTTACAGGTTGAGTTGTTGTTGCTCATAACACGCTAGCATTCTGCTAATGAACGCTGGTTGGTCAGTGAAGGACTTTTGACTTGAGCTCGGCGACTTCTAAGGGCCCCCCCCCCTTTTCCCCCCGCTACCACGCCCCTGTGTAGTGTCCTGCGCGGGACTGTTTTCTTCATCCCACTCCCGCCCGCCGAATTTTTGACCATTACCGCCCGCTCCCGCAACGTATGTGTTACACTCCCGCCCGCTACCGCAATATGTATGTCCACTCCCGCCCGCACCCGCAAAACTCGGATAATTTATTCCCGCACAATAATAGAGATGCACTGACTTTGTGTCTTCTGCCGTCCCGCAGGAAAAAAACGCGTATTTGTATTGCTATTGTTAAAGATTCATGGGGTTGTTGGTTTTGTTTCCCTGGCCTGCATGTATTCTGACGCACTGATCAGGAAGATGAATAGTAAATGTCAGACTTGCCTTGCTCAGGTTTTGTGCTGTAAATACCTCGTTTAAGGTTCTTTTCCACATCATTGACATCTCCATCATGTCGTTAGGCTACCTCCCAATCCCGCAGGGGGTTTTATTTGTCCGCCCATTCCCGCCCGCAGCAAAGTTCAAACCGCCCGCTCCCGCGAGATTTGCGTTGGGTCCCGCGGGACCCGGCGGGACTCAATCCCAATGCAGCCCTCTACCCCTGTGCACATCTACGTCATCAAGCTCAGTTTGAGCCTGCGCAGTGCGCTCGGCAATCAGGAAGTGAGTGCTTCTAATTGACTTCACTTTTCTCCGTTGAAGTCTATGGGGTCGCTGTGTCCATTTCTTTTACTATCTTTGGAAAGCGCCAAAGTGACTGAAGGATTGCCGTAAAGCAGTATCTCTGGTCGTACGATGTGTATGACGTCATTGACATTTTAAAAGACTTCTTAAAGCAAATAAGTGACTCTAAAAAATCTAACACCCAACAATGTGTAATTTCTTTGCATCTCGTTTCGAATACAACATTCAAATTACTAGACAAAAATTTATATCCTGAGAAAAGTGGATTTTGAGGGTATAGCTCCATAGACCTCCATTCATTCTGCACTCATCCTGTGAGCGCCCTCATATGGAACCAGAGTGGAACTGCAACCAGTTCAGAAGGCGGAAGTTTACTGAGAGTGGAAGTTATCCCCTTATTAGACATTCTCTGGTATCAAGAAGCTTGCAGGAAACGACTGAGGTGCCCTTGAGCAAGGCACCTAACCCCCAATCGATCCTCGGGCGCCGCAGTGAATGGCTGCCCACTGCTCCTGGTGTGTGTGTGTGTGTGTGTGTGTGTGTGTGTTCACTACTCACTGCTCCTAATGCCTGTGCACTAACTTGTGCCGAGTATGAGTTACTAGGCGTACTTCACTGAATGGAAAATTATTTGTCATGTTTGGCTCATGCCATGCCATGGCTCATCAATGAAGACAAGTAATATCTGATTTTTTCCCCAATAAAGAATCATTGTGTTGTGTTTGAGCTAAAAGCTTATAGTTTGTGTTATGTCCCAGCCCTAGATACACCAATTAACTTTTGTTGTAATAGCTGTCTAATTAAGCCACCTTTTTAACTAAGGCTACACAGTATTCATTACGATGTCATTAAAAATTGAAATAACTGATCATTATCTTCCTTTCTAAAGCTCTTTAGTAGATCAATTAAAGTAATTGCAATTTAGTTATGCCCACAGAGTGTCTGGTACAGGCACGTTTCAGTTTAATATTCATGATTATTGATATAATTAAGGGAACATATTTAATTAGAACAGTTCTCTTTTTAGTTCTCTAAGAACTAAAATCCTGTGAGATTAAGAATCAATTACAAACACTTTTGGAAACGGTTTTATCTGCAAGACTTCTGTATTCCCTGAGGATATAAGTATAATGGGATTTCTCCATTAAATTTACCTGTGGTATATTCTTAGCAGAACATATAAGACAACATGGGTCTACATTTTTATTTATGCTCTTTTATTTCTATAAACAGAGTATAGTACAATCAATTGTATAACATCTTGCTGGTGAGAGGATGTAATAAATAGCACCCAACTCTGTGATTGCCTGTAGCCATATTGACAGCTATCATGAACCAAAAAGATTAAAAGGTAAATTATATAAGGACTAAAATGATTGACATATTTGATTGATTGAAGAGTTTCATTGCTGTTCTTGTGATTTGAGAAAAGATTTCCGGTGCAAAAGGGACATAAAATATTGAAATAGCATCAAAATAAATACAGAAAGCTTTCTAAGTAGAACATGATGGACATCCAGGACACAGTAATAAAATGCATTTTTAGTTGTTTGTACTTGGGAAAGGAAGGTCCTCTTTCACTAATGTGATATTTTTCCTACAGAGGATTCCTGATGTTACTGATGTTTCATAAACAACTGATTTATGTTAAATTGGCTAATGTGTTGAATTGCATTTAGATAAAATGACAAACATTAATGCATAAAATGTCAAGTGTACAAGCACAAACACTAATTGTCAGACTCTCATTTACTTGCATGAAATGTAATGGACTCTCCAATTTAAATGCTTTAGCAGGGGTGAAATCAAAACTACTCTCAAAGAAGTCTCAATTTGAAACATTGTTTGAGGCATTTAAAGGGTGGTATGTTTTCAACAATTACATGAACAGTATAAAACAAACAGGACATTAAATGCGAAGTGGGGAGATTTGGTGCCAATAAATCCACCTATCAAACCTGAAAAAAAATGAAAACCCCTTTTCAGGTATGAATACACAATGAATTTGTGTTCTTGTTCTTATCTTCTGACTGACATTATGTAATTTACACACAAAGCAGAACGCATTGTCTGCAATCCGTGACAATCACAGTCAGCACAGTGTGAGTGAAGTGGCCTACTGTGACACACTGCCTATAGAAAACATTTGCTTTTTACTCGGCCGCTTTTTATTCATTTTCTAAATCCTTTCTAGAGATTTATTGTCTCCTTTTTGACATCCCTGACATCTTTTCCCATTTTCAGTTCATGTTTAACGCCCCCATGTTGTAATAGTGGATGTCTACAGTAAAAATGTGTGGATAATATATGCACAGGCCAGGCTGTCAGAGTCAGATTATTAATGATGAAACTCTATTAAATGTGTTTTTAATGGATGCAGGTTCATTTGATGTGTTAGCATTTTTTTTTTTTCATTTAAGGTATGGTGGTGCAGACCCATTAAAGGTTTTGTGTTTTCAGACAAAGACTCTGTATGAATCAGTTTTTCTTTATCAACATCTAAAAATAAACACTTTTGATATTTGATAGTCTTCACTTTTATTATTATTTTTAGACAATCAAGTACTGTAGACAAAGTAGGTAGATGTAAGAAAAATAAATAAAATGATCTCACTACAAGGAAAAGGGGTTATTGATATGCACTTATATGTAACACTGCTCTACAAGGTAGATTTGACCCTGATGAGGTATTATGTAACAATCCTAAAACCTTTAAATGAGTCATGGCAAATGCATTCAAATTTACATACTGCCCTCTTTTGGTTGATCTTGAAATGTAAAAACAGCTCATCTACATGTGGCATAGAGGCTCATTATTTTCAGTGTTATTTTATCATACACTCTTAAAAATAAAGGTTTAATGGCATCAATAGTCCCCTGAAGAACCTTTAACACCATTGGAAAAAAAGGTCCTTTAGATTATTAAACTAGAAAAAAAAAAATCTTTTAAGAACTGTTCACTGAAAGGTTCTTTGGGGAAGCCAAAATGGTTCTCCTGTGGTTTTACTGCGAAACCCCCCTTTGGAAACCTGTTATTTTAAAGAGTGTATTTACCTTGTGCAAAGCTGCTGCTGCTCAGTTTCATGTGGTAATTTATGGGAAGCACCCATTGAAATTTCATGAATGAAGAATCCTTTGATGCCAATTGAGTACCGAAATTCATTCTGTTTTTATTTTTTTTACATGTATTTATTGTTTATCCATGTAATGTCAATGCATTTGCTGTATTTCCTGCTAATTTTCTTTATAGTATTTTTTTGAAAAATGTTTACATACACTGCCGTTCAAAAGTTTTGGATCGGTAATATTTTTCATGTTTTTAAAAGAAGTCTCTTCTGCTCGCCAAGGCTGCATTTATTTGATTCAAATACAACAACAACAAAAACAGTAATATTGTATTATGACCATTTAAAATAACTGTTTTCTATTTTAATATACTTTAAAATGTAATTTATTCCTGTGATCAAAGCTGAATTTTCAGCATCATTACTCCAGTCTTTAGTGTCACATGATCCTTCAGAAATCATTATAATATGTCATTATAATATATATTTAAATAAAATAAATGCAGCCTTTGTGAGCAGAAGAGACTTCTTTTAAAAACATAAAAAATATTACAGATCCAAAACTTTTGACTGGTAGTGTATATGAGACAAATACTGTTATTAGTGTTATAAATAATGCTGCTCTATATCATATTTTTGTTTTTCCCTTAAAATGTTTGGCCTAAGATTGTCATGTGGTATGTATTAATATACCCACCCTTCAATGAGATTAACTTCCTTGTAGGCCTCTTTGGTAAGAAAGTGTTGTAAGAAGAAATAGGCTCTCAGCTTGGTTACGTGAAGGAATTTCAAGGTTACATGATGAGCTATTGTATTGGAAACAAGATGGGAATCAGAGAGCTGGAGTTTGAACATAGAACATTGTCCCAGTGGTTGTCTCTCTTCCCACGGCCATGCATTAGACTGAAGGGACAAGAGTATTTGACGGAACTGAGTGAGAAATAAAGAAATTATCTAACAATTGTCTTTCACTTTTATAAAGGAGAATTTATTTGTGTAAAGGTTTGTGATAATTGTTTTATAATACGTGTAAAAAAAATAATGATCTTTACATTGTGCTCAAAATAGTTTTTCAGTATGATTTAATTATACGATAAGAAAATGTATTATATATCAAATAAATATAAATCATTCATGTATATTAAATGCAAATACTTCACTATCATAATACAAACAAATCCCACCTGTATGAAAACCCTGAAAATCCATAAGCAATTTCTCTTCAAAGAAAGGTCAGACAGACAATTTCTTGCTGAATAACCCTTAAATAATGAATAATATATATGATATTCATATTCCAGAACATAACCCCCAAAACGTCCTTGAGTGGATAGTTTAAGACACAAGCAAGAATAAGTTCATCAGTTATTTGAATTTACAACCAACAGAGTAATTGCCTACAGCAATTAGCATGTTAAAACTTCACCACTGTGGCCGATATGACTTCAACACTCAATAATATATTCCAAAAAAATATAAACTCAGCAAAAAAAAAAAAAAACACCATCTCAATTTTAACTGCTTTTGCCCCAGCAAATTTCCTAATGTGTACATATTTGTATGAACATAAAAATGACATTTTCTTAGGCGTCTTACATTAGACACTGCAGTTTATTGCTCTGTCCATATCTGCAGTCCTCATGCCTCCCTGCAGCAGGACTATGGCATGTTCACACAGGAGATCAGGGACCCTGCGCATCTCTCTCCTGGTGTTTTTCAGAGTCAGTAGAAAGGTCTCTTCGGTGTCCTAAGTTATGGTCACAGTGACCTTAATTGTCTACCGCCTGTAAACTGTTAGTCTTAAGGACTGTTCCACAGGTGCATGCAGAATAATTGTTCATGGTTAATTAAAGAAGCATGAAAAACATTGTTGAAACCCTTTTCAATACATATCTGTGAAGCTTATTTGGATTTTACAAAATTATCATGAAAAAGGGATGTTTCATTTTTATATTAATAGAAGAGTTTCTTTATTTATGGTTCACTCTCTGGTGTGTTAGCAGGCTTCTCTTGTCTTTAAAGGTCTTCCCACACTCCGGGCAGAGGAACGGCCTTTCTCCCGTGTGAGTGCGCTCGTGCACTTTGACTTGTGACGTCTGTTTGAAGCCTGTGCCGCAGATGGAGCAGGTATAAGGCTTTTCTCCCGTATGTACTCTCTGATGTATCCTAAGCTCCGCAGTCCTGCGGAAGCTCTTTCCACACTCAGAGCAAGGATGAGGTCGTGCTTCACTGTGAGTGTTCACATGCATTTTCAGCTCATATGAGCGGCGGAAGCACTTTCCACATTCAGTGCAAGAATAGGGCTTCTCATCCGAGTGAGCACGCTGGTGACTCCTCAGTAAATACATATGAGTAAAGGCCTTTCCACAATCAGTACAATGATAATGCTTCTCTCCTTTGTGACATTGCTGGTGCTCTTTAAGTTGACAGAGCACACCGAAAGCTTCACTACAGATGCCGCAACTAAACTGTTTCTTTTCTGACTCAGGTGGCTGGTGCTCTTTTAATCTCCTGCTGTCAGTGAATGGTTTTCCGCACACAGTGCATGAATAAGGCTTTTCTCCTGTGTGAATGCGCTTGTGTGCAATCAAATTGGCATGTCCCTTGAAGCGCTTCTCGCACACGGGGCACGCGTAAGGCCTTTCTCCTGAATGAACGCGCCTGTGAACTTTAAGTCCGCCCAGCTGGCAGAACGTCTTCCCGCACTCTTTGCACTCGTAAGGTTTTTCACCAGTGTGAGTTCGTAAGTGAACCCGTAATGCACCGGATGTAGTAAAGGCCTTCCAGCATTGTGAGCACAGGTACGGCTTCTCTCCCGTATGAATCCTTTGGTGAATTCGTAGATCTATAAGTTGCTGGAAACCCTTGTTACACTCAGGGCAGTGATAGCGTTTTTCACCTTTATGAAGTCTGCGGTGATTAGAAAAGGACCCCGACTGAGCAAAGCTCTTGCCACATTCAGAACAGTGGTAGGGTTTTTCTCCTGAATGAACACGCAGATGCACTTTTAGTTCAAAAGATGTGATGAACCTCTTGCCACATTCAGTGCAACCATGAGGCCTCTCTCCTGAATGAACTAGTTTATGTCTTTTAAAGTGAACTGATGTTTTGAAGTTTCGTCCGCATTTAAAGCAATGGTGAATTGATCTGTTAGAGCGGACTCCTGTATTTTTGCCTTTTCTCCTTTTTCTTTTACCAGTTTCTAATAAGAAAAAAGACAATGGGCATGTAGCATGAGTTTAACATGAACAATAGAACATCTTACTATTCATTTGAAATAGAATTGCTTTTGTTGACAACAAATCACTTAAAATAAGGCAGCCCGTTGGCGTTGTCTTTTGAAATTAACCAGTATTCAAAAGTATGGGGTCAGTAATGTTTTTTATTTATTTATTTATTATTACTTTTATTTAGCAAGGACACAATAAATTGACCAAAAGTGATGGTAAAGTAAAATAAAAAAAAAATCTATTTTGAATAAATGCTTTTGAACCCTCTATCAATAAATCAGTGATGAAACTGTTGAATGGTACTGTAGGCTATATTGATACACTTCAAGTGCTTTTTTGCTTCAGGATCAAGATGTTTATCCCACAAAAGTGATTTTTTACAATGTATTAATATTAACAAACTGCATTGATCTAATAAAATTACAAAAATTATTACAATGACCATAGCTGAACAGGATTTTTTTTGTTAAACATCAGCATAAGAGTTATTTACCAGCCCAATGGGCTAAATTTTACTTTAGTATTAGGCATATTAATAATGTGAAGGGATGTATTATGGGTTTGCTATGTGGGGAGAATGTACTGGTTACGTTTTTGAGACAATCAGATGATTACTATTATTATATTATATATTAAGACCCTTGATCCTCACCTGACTATGGCTTTGTAAACTTTATCCATGATGTGGTTTATAATGGACTGTGGACGGTACAGAAACAGTGACAATGTTACACACTCTTGGCTTACTCTGGCTATTCTCTGCTGTCTCCAGACGACGATATGCTTGTCCCGTTTTAGCCACCGTAGCTTCTTCGAAAGGGAGGGGTGAGCAGTGGGCTGAGCCCTTAGTGCAACTCGCAACCGAACCACTAGATAGATGCCACTAAAAATCACACACTGCACCTTTAAAGAGTACAGACCACATCCCTCTAGTCTAAAGCAAATTCACTGCACAGATTTATTGTGGCTAGTTGTAGAAGAACCCAACCTAAATGGGATTTTATTCACGGTGGTGGCTTCTGTAAAATGTGAGCACAGAATTGTTGTTTGGCCGTTTTACCTTGTTTTGGGACTCCAGCCTCTTCCCTATCTGTGAGCATGGTTCTTGAATCCTGGAGGAGTGAATCCGGGTTGGCTGGACACATGCCAGAGGTGTCCTCATCCTTAACATCAGCATCTTTTTTTAACTCCACACAAATGCCAAACACACTGGGTTGACCACAAGAAGGTGGGCTTGGATCTTGCTTCTCTTCACCCACCTTAATCACTAGATGTAATTAGATACAAAAACATATTACATATACATAACAATGATCAATTGAATTCTTAACTAAGTGGACAGGCTTACTCACAGTGCTCTTGGTGTCCAGATGGGTTCGTTAGTATCTCTATTGCCGCCAGAAGAACATCCATGCCACGTATTACTCTTGGTCCGTCAAATAATAAAATGCATTAACCTTTTCTGAAGCAGGTGCATATGCTCCAATGGACCGCATAGATTCTTAAAAAGTTTCTAACAGTAAGCTAACATTTTAATCGCCGTTACAGTAACGTTATTGACACAAGCTCCGGAATTACAGGTGAAACTTTTGCTGCCTAGAGTCAGTAGCCTACAGCATGAATGACAGTGATGATCACTTCAGCGCTGCTTCAGTCGCCGCACATCTAACTGTTACAACTACACTTAAGTTCAATAATCATTTATGGCGTTAAACACAAAATCAGAACAGACAAGAAGTACACAAAGATCGAGGATCGTCTTGAAGGTGTCAATGTTTTTTTTATTTACTTCCTACTTCCGCATTAAGGGTAATGTTTCTGCGGATTCTCGTAAACCTGCTGGTTTACAGTTGAATTCAGTGATGCGTTTCTCCCACCGTTAGCCGACTATAATTGTCTCAAGTTCCGTTGATCTTTGTAGTAACGACTGAACTTGCGAACATAGTTGCTTTTGGAAAACGCACCCCAGTTAAGCTAAAGATCAGACAGAGCATTTCTGCCAGGTTTTCTACTAAAAATGATATGACTTTTTGCGATATTATTTAAGTTAAATACATATTAGTATAAAAAAAATGTGTGATATTGCCAATTAATCAGATGATACGCTACAGCAGTGTTTACTATGGATGAACGACACTTAATGCAATATGCCTCTCTAAATTCGTTCACCTTTTGTGCCCAGGGGGCGGCAGTATACTTAAATGAGAAAACGATTGCTGTTGCACCAGAGAAGGAGATGTTTGTTTGAAATTCTCTTTGTACAAAACTAGAAAGGCAGCTGCTGGTTTGAGATTGTATAGCCTGCAAGAGGCGTGTCTTGGCTCAAATACACTAGGCTTGGCTTGTACGAACGTCACATTTTCCACATAAATAAACAAAAAACAAACAAACATAAATGCGTTTTTCAAAGGTGAAAAGCTTAAAAATACATTCATAAAATGTGAGAATAATCGCCATGAGCCATCAGTCCATTTGCTACTACCGTTCTCGATCACGTGATCAGCAGCAGCGCGGTGCTACCGGAAGCCGCGCGCTAACGGAAGCCGCACGGACCGCTCTAGGTTCTGCCGTGTTTCCGTGGGGCTGCAAGCGTCTTCAATGTGGATCACTACATGGCGGTAACGCGGAACACTGCGGTAATGATGATTACCTAACGTGTTTACCTAAATATAAAAATAGTTTTAACATCTCCGTGGTTATAGTTAGCACAGATGAAATTAGTCGCAATAAGCCTCTTACTGTTTCAATATATCTTAAGTCGTGTGTACACGAGGCCTGCATGAAGGCTCGTTAGCCTCTGTTCATTGCTAACTAGGCTAGCAGCAAATTGCTATGGCGCTTATTTCAGAATTCTCTAGTATTTACCGTACATTACAAAGCGGCTACTGGCTGTTTAAGACGCATATATATGAATCCTGCACCGCTTGACTAAATCACTATATCTAAAAGCTGTAAGTCAGCTAGGATGTTTGCTGCTGCAATTTACCAACACAAGCGCGCCAATGCCGTGTCTTCAACCTCTCTTTGTTGATATATAGCCAGTCTGAAGGTGCTTAAACTCGCAGTTCACTTCAGTGATGATTGTGTGTTTACGTTAAGCCAGAAAGACCACCAAAACCAAACGCAAATGAAGGTTTCTATGAGTGGTCCAGTTTTGTAATATTTCTTATAAGATTTTTATGAGAACATTGTTTTCAGTACTAATACTACTGGCTCGTGAATCTGGTTTATGATAGATTCTTACAAGTTTGGATCCTGTAGTAAATTGGATTGAGCATGAAGAAAGTGCGGTGTTAGCATGTTTTTGTCAGGAAAGACAAATACTGTATTATAATGACTACTAGCAGTTTCTTAAAGGGATAGTTCCCCCAAAATACAATTTGTTTAATGTTGCTGCTAACTGTTTGACAGACTTTCTCCTGTGGAACACAAAAGGAGATGAATTGAAAAAGTAATTGGTGATTGAGGCCTTAACCTTTTGTGTTCCATGGAAGAAAGTAAGACAGCTATCCCTTTAATAGCTTCATCTCATTGCACTTGAACAGTGATTTAAATTATGCTATATGCGTTTCCATGAACCACAGATCATTGTTAAATTGTGAGTGCTTTGCCAGCAACTCTACACGGGCTTCCCGATCCTGGTTGGCACAGTAAGGTTCGCCTCATAGGTAAGCTGCAGAATTGGTCCTTTGCCTAATTGTATAAGTTAAAATATGCAGATGCTAAGTAGACTCACTATCTAGTCTCTATACAACTTGAATATGTGCCTTTTTATTCTTATTTTATTCTTAAATGTCCATTCTCAGTGAGGCAAAGGTCTGATGATGGAGAATGGACAAGGCACAGGTGCAAAGCTTGGATTACCGCCTCTTACTCCGGAGCAGCAGGAGGCGCTACAGAAGGTAATAATAGTTCTCTATTGGTTGACTTTACTTTTTTTTTTTTTTTTTACTTTTTATCTTTGTTGGAGACGAGGGGGGGATTGGGATCAGTACAGGTCATGGGCCAAACTCCAACCTGCATCACCTGCTCCAATGTGTCAAGAGCTTGCGTACTACTACTCCATCTAATAATAGATTCATAATTAAGAGTCAAGGCCACAGGAGGCTTCTGCATAAGTTGGATTGGAGCTCTTTTTTTTTTCATTTTGAAGGTTGGTACAAATTTTTTGTAGGATTCCTTTTTACCAAACTTGACCACTGTTCATCAGCAACTATTTCTGTTCTTCCTTTGCGTTGAAAGAATTCTCTGCAAACAAGCATGTACAGTGCACCATTATGGTGAATTGTCGGTGGCTATGTTTACATGCAACCAAATAATCTGTTAGTAATCGGATTGAAGGTTCAATCGGATTACTAACCCTCATGTAAATACCTTATCGGTCTGATTGAGCTCGAGTCGATCCGAATTAAATTGATCCAATTGAAAGGGTTGGTTTATTCCTTTTCTAATCTGATCGAGAGGACATGTAAACACTTGTTCGGATTGAAAACCGAAACTGAAAGGACTGCGCATGTGCAATGACGTTGAAATAGCAAAATGACGTATGACGCGCTGAATGAGCTGTTCTCCTGTTGAATAAGGTGTCATATAAATGAGTGTCCCGTCATTCTAAAATTCTCCTTTCCCTCAGCGTCTGTAAAGTGGAGCAGGACAACGTCCCACCAGTCCTTGTTTCGGATTCTCATCCTCAGACAACTGGTTTTGAACATGGGGAGGGGCATTTTTGCTGCGTGATAAATATAAGCAATATTAAGTCTGCTGTTTAAAACAAATAAAGAACCAATGTGGGAGAATGGTTATTATGGGCAAACAGCAGGAAACTCTGTATATTCATGCAGTGTGCGCTTGTCAAAAAATCTATCCCGATTTGAAGCTTGTGACATAAACGCACACATCAACCAGATCACGTTTAGCGTTCATGTAAACACTACATTCAGATTCATCAATCAGAATGAATCCAGTCCGATAGAAACAAAAGTTGTGCATGTAAACGTAGCCATTGTAGTAATAAGCACTCAACTATGTAGCACATATGGGAAAAATAGTGCATTTGGAATGATATAGTAAATAACCACTCTCAAAGGGATAGTTCACCCAAAACTGAAAATTTACTCACCCTGATTTACCTAGCCCATGTGAGCCATTCACTCACATTATAAAGCTTGGAAGAGCCAGGACATTTTTTAACATAACTCCGATTGTAGTTATCTGAAATAACATGTAGGGTAAGTGTCCCTATTAAGCCCACCAAAATCTAAGTCTAGGTTTTTTTCATAGATATTGACATAATTTATAAGAAAAATCATTTGTTAAAATGCAAGATTTATCTCTCATTTGAAAATTTATTAATAAGTTAATGTACAATTTAGAATATAAAATTAAGATAATTTAGGAATAAAGTCGGAAGTCTGGCATGGGCTTAATTGGTACTTTGGCACCATTTAAGCCCGCATGTGTTCCAAATAAGCCCACATCCTCATCGATTCACAAAATGTAAAAATTAAAGGTTCTCTAAGCCAGCCTTTCTCAAACTTTTTTCAGTCGGGGCACCTTTCAAAAGTGCATAAAATCTCAAGGCACCCCAGTGTAAAATATAAATTAAAAACACTGCATAACCTAAATGTAAATGCAAATGTCCTGTTTATTTAGACAGAACAGTAATGAACAGAGCATAATACGAACTGTAAATAACAATAACAATAATAATAACAATTTTACAGGGCTATCACTTTTGTGAAAAAATCATGATCGATTTTTGAGACATAAATGTTCATTGAATCGATTGTAAAATCGATTTTCCATGTCTAAAGACGTTTCCATTTTCAGCGCCAAATATAGGCAAATCCACGGACAACTAACAGGCATTAGCACGAGCGTAAAGAGTGCTGCTTGAGACGCGCACAAGTCAGCAATATTTCTGATGATTTATTGGCATGAAGTTTCGTGCGCAATGACAAACAGGAGTGCAAGATTCTCGAAAAACAATAAGGAGAGTGGACTGCCATAACATCAATGAAAAACATCACTGCAGGCTTCAACATGGCTGTGTTTACGATTAGAAATGTCAAACAAATTTCGCCTATGTGGGCGATTGTAGGCCGGATCTGTATCTGTATGCATGGGACTGTCTGAATACCGGCAGAATTCACATTTTTGTTGTAAAAAGAGACACATTATGCAGAAGTATAGTATAGTTTGTATGTGTGTGTGTCAGAGCCTGCAGTTGCTGTGTGACGCGCGTGTCGTGACGAGCTGGACGCGCTCCGAGAGAAGGCCGTTAAAATCGATTCCCTATTTTCGGTTTCGATACTTGTGTTGGTTGGTCCGATCGATTGTGCAATCGATTTTCGAACGTAAAGTGACAGCCCTTTTGCAAAGTAATTCACAAAATAATTAATCAGAGACACAAATGCCATACAACCGTAAGGGCTCAAACATATAGCCTATCAATGATAATATTGTGGTAAAAAAAATTGATTTGCTTATAATTAACATGACAATGTGTACAAAACTAAAGTGGCCTAAATTCACGTTTATTTTTTACGTTTCTGTCAGTCTGAGGTGTTGTTGCTATAACGCGTTGCTATGGGTTGCGTCAAGTTGTGTGTGTGTCTTGCTTCGGTCTTGTGAGACGGATTTTTATGGTTAATTTTATATATATATATTTATCTAAAATGAATTTACAATTTTATTAATACGTTCATATGTTTAAAAAGAAGAAGAATGTATTTAGCTATGTAAATTCAAATATATATATATTTTTTTTTAGCCTACATAATTTTTTGGCGGCACCCCTGACAAAGTCAGGGGGCACCCCAGTGTGCCGCGGCACCCACTTTGAGAAAGGCTGCTCTAAGCGATGTCGGGTGACGTCACTTCTTGTTGACGTTTAAAGTATTGTCAAACAAAACGGAGGCTAGCTAGACCCTCCCTCCTCCTCATCCGTGCACAAACCCCGCCCCCAAGTCCTTCTTGTCGGTGATTGGCTGGAACTGTTTGTCATGTTTCGTGGAGCGGGTTAGCCCAGTTTTTTTTTTTTGCTGTTTGTGGAGCCTGGGCTGTCTACAGAGATCGCGTTTCTTTACAGTGTGTTCAGGGGACAGGCAGCCAGCGGATAGTGAGGAGATGTTTGCTGTATGTGACAAATGTTTTGGCCTAAAAAACGTGTGACATCGCTTAGAGCACCTTTAAATGATTTAAAAAAAAAAAAGTGAAACATCAATATATTTATTCAGTGACAGGGAAGTATTAAAAAAAAATCCTTTTGCTAATGTTTGATTAGAGCCCTGGGTGGGATGGATAGGTGTTAGTGGCCGGTGGTCTGCAGCCTTAAGTCATCTTGACTGGAGTTGTAGCTGGAGTCAAGCTGGAAGTTTGACCGGGTGTATCTCGGGAGCCAAGCCGAGTTGGGGCTCCATACTCTGGGCTTAGGGGGGCCTCCTAGTGGACACCCCACACCGGGATTCTGGAGCCTTAAGTCAGCTTGGCTCCCGAGTTATGCCTGGTCAAATGTGTAAGTTTGACCGGGTGTATCTAGGGAAGGAAGCCGATTTGGGGCTCCAGACTCTGGGGTTTTGCGGGGTCTCCTAGTGGGCCCCCCATACCGGGATTCTGGAGCCTTAAGTCGGCTTGGCTCCCGAGTTATGCCTGGTCAAAGGTGGAAGTTTAACCGGATGTATCTCGGGAAGGAAGCCGATTTGGGGCTCCAGACTTTCAGAAAATGTATCAAAGTTTGCAATTAGAGGGATTCCTCATTGAAACGCATGTGGGCTTAAATGGTTTCACAGTGAGTAATGGTGAAAAAAAGACAATGTTTTCCTTTAAAAATGTAAGATATGTTTACAAATACATGCATGGAGCTTAAATATACTGTGGACTTAGTATCATAGTACTTTTTATTGTGCCCACATTGAGAAATGTTAAGTTTTTTTCATTCAATATTAGCTTGTATTGGCTATAGTTTGCATGCGTTTTGTGGCACTGTACCATTTAAGCCCATCTTTAAAAAAAGTTAATTTATGAAAATAATCTTCTCTACAAAAGTTATGATGTATTTATTTGTAAATGAATGTGAAATGAATCCCAAAACATTTAGTGTTTGCAGTTCACATGCTTAATTCTTTGGCAGTCCATCTTTCTGTAAGGAAAATGGTTTGAAATAGAGATTAGCTTTGAAGCAAGCTAATAAAACTCATCTTTCCATTTAAAGGAAAATAATTTTTTTTTATTAGTTTATTTGTCAGGGACAATGCAGCGCACATTATTACATATATAATTATCATAGACAAAGCCATAACAAAATGTGTAAATGTGTTGCATAAAAGGTTTCTAGCCAGTAGGCTAATTTGCAACCCCAGTCCCTGGTCAGGCCTTTCTAAAAACATATACTAAAACATAGCGTAGATTACACAATCAGGCATAAAAATACATTATAAACACTAACATTGACATTTTACACAATCCCGACCACATTACACTAAACAACACATCACATCCAGCACAGACAAAAAAATCACTCAATGTCCACATATTTGATTTTCTTTCAGCCAGTGTTTCACCTTTCTATTAAATGCTTTCAGGTCAGTTTCTGTTTTTATTTCTGTTGGTAAATCATTCCAAAAATGGGTCCCTATCACTGAAAAACTTGACTGGCCAAAAGTGGTTTTGCACCTCTCTGCTATGCAGTTGCCACCCGCTGCTCTCCTAGTGGCAACTCTCCTTATGTTTATTTTTGTCACAAAAGGACAGAGTACGGCTGGAGCTAGATTATTTATGCATTTAAAAATCAGCTTAAGAAAGGAAAACTTAATAAAACTATCAAAATCTAAAAGATTGTATTTCTGTACAATTAATCAGTGATGCCACATAATTGGTTTCTGATCCATAATTTTCAGTGCTTGTTTGTATAATGATATGATGGTTTTGACTGTTGTCTGGGAGGCTTGGCCCCATATAGCAACACAATAAGATAAATGAGAGAGTATCATAGCATGAAAAAAAACAGCAAAGCTGCCTTGACAGGTATATGATGCCTAATCATTCTAAAACAGTTTAGGTTTGTCCGGACAGTCTTACAGTTTATTAATGTGTATATTGAATTTGGATATAAAATGATCTAGTATTTGTTCATACACAAAAAACAATACATTTAACTCTTATTTGACATATCAATGTCGTTGACAAAGAAATGGCTGAAAATTGCAGAAATGTGTTGATTTCTGAAGGGTCCCGAAACACAAAAGTTTTGAGGTGACTTTGTGTGAGGTCCCCTGATACAGCATGCACATGGGTGGGGCTAACTCAACATTGCCAAATGTGATTGGTATGCAATAAAAAATGCCAGGTAAGTAACAAATCACTGGATTGGTTAAAATAATGAGCAGCATAAAATATTATTTTCTCTTTTTTTTTATTTGACTTCAGAGTTGAAAATGGGCTTAAAGGGTACATGGGCTTAATGGGTACACTTACCCTACACCTAGGATGACTTGAGGCTGAGTAAATCATGGGGTAATTTTCATTTTTGGGTGAACTATCCCTTTAAAACTCATCAGCCTCCTTGCTTAATTTGTGTTCTCTTGTTTAGGCTAAGAAGTATGCAATGGAACAGAGCATCAAGAGTGTTTTAGTGAAACAGACCATCGCCCACCAGCAACAGCAGCTCACTAACTTACAGGTGAGCTGATACGATGATCTGAATATGAAGAATGCTTTAAATGTATTAAATGTTGCTTTCTTGTTTGAGAAAATTTACAGAATTGATGCATCTGATTTTGTCACCAGTAGTGTAACTAAAACCACATGGTGTACACAATGGCATGTCATGTAAAGGGTTCATTGTCTTTTCAGCATTATAAATCCTACAGAAGTCTGCAAAAAGGAATTAATATTTCATACTTGCATCTTATAAAATATTGGGTGCTATTTTATTTATACATTAGGATTCATGAATAATCATGACATTTTAAATGATCACTCTTTTTAAACAACATGATATCTGTAATGACAACTCCTGTAAGCGGTGTGAAATTGATAATGGCAAGTTTTTGACCTTCAGGAAGTCCCTTCAGTTTTTCCCACACATCACAAGTTTTGTGAATGCTCTTTTTTTTTTTTTTTTTGTCAGATTAGCCTCAGGTTTAGACTGAAACACTCAACTGGAACTCATCATGCATTATTTGTTTGAGGTCTGGTATTTCTGGGACTCATACTTGTTACTACCACACCTAGATTAAGTGTTTCTGTTTAAATTTATCAATGAATCAAGAAATTGGACATAGTACTACTGCATGCACTGCACTTCCCAAGCAGACGTCATGATGACTGAAAAGTCAACAACAGATGAGTTACCAAAGGATGCTTATACACACCCTATGCTCAGTTTATTTCTTGGAAAATCTGAGCAGCCTACTTGTTGCCTTTGTTGAAAGCAATGCCTGTTAGTGTCTCTGTTGCTTTAACTGTGAAATGTTTCAGGTTTCAGTCAAATTTAAGTGGTGATTTAAAGAGGTGGGCAGAGTTTAAAGTTGAGTTCGGAGGCATTGACCACCAGTCATAGAGACTGTCTGGAATACTATGTCTGTCTTCAAAGGATAAAAGAGATATCTAACCTTTTTCAGCACTTTTCCATCTTTACTGTGTTTCAGATGGCAGCAGTGACAATGGGCTTTGGAGATCCTCTCTCATCTTTACAATCGGTCAATAGATTAACTATTATTTACCTTCTGTACGCATTTTGGCATAATGACCGTTACCCTTCTTTAACCGGCATTGGCCTGATACACTAGACATTGCAGCAGCATATTTAAAAAGCAGACTTGGCTTTGTTGTGAATGAAATGTTTGTTTTTGGTCACCCATTTCATTAAGCAGGATGCAAGATGACACAACATGAACTACCTCCATAAACTGACTGTACTGTTTCAGTGTTAATGAATGCCATGGGAGCTGTTTTAAATAACAGGAACAGGATATTATAGGTCATTATAGAGAGTTTTAATATGACAATTACACAGGACACTTCTAATTTACTGACAATCCTTCCCATATTTGCCACCCTGAATCACTGCATGGCCACCTGTGTGTGTGTGTGTGTGCGCCCTCATTTAACTGGTCATTGATTGAAATTTATTTCTCAACCTGAAGCTCCTTTTTCTGTCACAAGAAATCTTGTGGGGATTGTGTGTTGTGAATGGTGTGGATGATCCATTTCTCCTTTGTGAATATGCTGTGGCATATAATTGTCATCTTTGTCTGCTGAAAAAGAGGGATAGCGGTCACTACGACAATCCAAATTGAATCTGCCTAAACTTTGAGCCTTGTGTGTAATCGTATACTTTCGTCATGTGACTGACATACAATTTAAAACTTGAATGATAAAAAATGATTAAAGAATGATAAATGTGTTGTTTGGTGTAAAAAAAGAAGTGTAAAATAGATAGATTTATGCTGATTCTCCCTCAACAGTGATCTGATATGTAAGTCCAAAAGCTCACCTCATGAAAAGAGAACTGATTTCACATCAGCTCATTATGCAGGGTATTTAGTTGTGCTAATGGGTTACTTTGAAATGTTAACTATTTAGGCTATCAGTATTCTTGGATAGAATTCAGGTTAGTTATAACGAAACATGTTTTAGTCTGCAAGCACACACGCTAATTTAGGAACGTGCAAGCAGCACTCTCGAAATGGTAAGAAGGGGCTGTGCCACATGTTCCTAATTCACGATGCTGTGCTTGTCGTTAATGGTAAGTGATGTAAGTAATGAGTAAGCATAGAGGACCAAAGGAAGTGGAAACTAGCACTAAAAACAGCAGCTTAAATCTTTAATCCTTTGCTATATTTGATCTCATTGTTTTTGGTGCTTTGTTTTTCCCCAGTTTTTTATTCAGTAGCTAATATTCTCTCCTGTTGTCTCTTCCTTTCATGACCACCAGGTGGCAGCACAGAGGCAGAGAGCTCTGGCCATCATGTGTCGTGTGTATGTGGGCTCCATTTATTACGAGCTGGGGGAGGATACCATCCGGCAGGCCTTCGCCCCCTTTGGTCCCATTAAGAGCATTGATATGTCCTGGGACTCTGTCACCATGAAACACAAGGTATGCTTTTAGAGTCTATAACATTTCTGAGTTGTATTTTATTCCAAAATCTGCAGAATTAAATAATACATTTGCAAATAGACAATGTAGAATATATGTAGTAGTGCTACAAATTATATGAATGTGTTCAGTGTGGGTCAAGACTTGAAACATTACTATTTTTAAGTCTTTCTGAGCAAAAAAGTAATAATGCCTGTATTTATTTGATCAAAGATAGATTGTGAAATATTATTACAATTTAAAATAATTGTTTGAATATACTTTAAAATATAATGTGATGCAAAGCAAAAAAAATAATTGCCATTACTCCAGTCTTCAATTACATGATCCCTCAGAAATCATTCTAATATGCTGATATGCTACTCAAGAAACCTTACTTATAACTATCAATGTATTCCACAAATAATATTTTTGTGATACATTTTTGCAGGATTCTTTGATAAATAGTTAAAAAGAACATTTTTTTGAAATAGAAATCTTTTGTAACATTACAAATGTTTTACTGTTACTTCTGATCAATTCAATGCATCCTTTCAGAATGGAAGTATTTCTTTCAAAAAATATTACTGACTCCAGACTTTTGAATTGAATAAAAGCAAAATGTATTTAATTTTTTATATGATTATTTTTTTTATTTCTGTGAGGATGGTGGATATGACCCATACAAACTTGAGTGAAATTCACCCTACCGTAAAGGCAGGAAGCATGTAAACATTGTACACATTGGAAATTCTGTCACAGGGCTTTGCCTTTGTTGAGTATGAAGTTCCTGAAGCAGCTCAGCTGGCCTTGGAGCAGATGAACTCAGTCATGCTGGGTGGGAGGAACATTAAGGTGGGTTCCAAACAGGACAATCAATCTAAAACTCCTGTTTAAACAGCTGACAAGGAACTGTTTTATTTTCTGATTTGCTGCTTTTGTGTTTGCAAGATGCAGAGAAGCTGTCAGTAGACTTACTGTAGCCCTGCTAGTACCTGTTGTGCGTGCGTGTGTGTGTGCTTGTGCACTACTTAGGTGCTCTCCTCTTTACGTGTGTTTCTGTCCTCTAACCTGAATGTGAGCGTATGCGATGTCATGCTTCCATACTGTCATACTGTTTGTTTTCGGAGCTCATTTTCTCTAGGAGCTGCAGAAAGAATTGTTCGTTTGAGGCAGGTTCTTCTCTGTCTGGGATGTGCTGATGATGGGCTGCGCCTGGCTGGTGTTTGCATGGCCGCCCCAACTGCAGTACAGATGCCACCAAATAAAAATCAAACTGTTTTTTAACAATCACAGACACATTAGTGATCAAACATGAATCAACCTTTTATTGTCCTTTAACATCTATGATCTCATAGTGACTAGACAAGAATTAGCTATTGTTAAAGTGCTATCTTATTTCTTTGCCTTTGTAAAAAAAATATATATATAAAGTTTATCACCGAATGTATTCTCCATGTATATAAATTTCTAACATAGTGAGAATGTCTTCTGATAACTTCATTAGTTTGAGGGCTGAGCTACATTAAAGTTTATCTTATACTGTACTTTTTTAGACTGGTAGTGCAGTTTTTCTCAACCACGTGCATTTACATACACACGCACACACTCACTCCTTTATACACTTCCACTTAGTGGCCCATGTGCTGGTATGTGTACTGTAGGTGGGGCGGCCAAGTAACATTGGACAGGCGCAGCCTATCATTGACCAACTGGCAGAGGAGGCACGTGCCTTCAACCGAATCTATGTTGCCTCTATCCACCCTGATCTATCTGACGAGGACATCAAGAGCGTCTTTGAGGCCTTCGGAAAGATTAAAAGTTGCATGCTGGTGCGGGAACCCACCACAGGAAAGCACAAGGGCTACGGATTTATTGGTGAGCTGCTCTAGTAAGCATTGTAAACACTGTGTGGAGATTGAGTCATTGCTGTATGTTGTACTACTGTACAACTGAATTAAATTCCACAGTGTTCCAGCATATCATGCTTATGAAATGTCTTTCCAGATCCAGATATTTTCAGTGAAGTTCACTGAGTTGTTCCATGCTCTTTACCTATAGAGATGGCAAGTTAAAATGTGAATGGTTACAAAACACTTTTGTATGTACAGATTTATTAGAGACAATAGAAAGATGCTAGCAGTGTTTTCCTTTCAATTACAAGTACATCAACTAAAGGATAATAGAGCAAGAAAGAATCAAATGTGTTGACATTACTAAAGATTCAAGAAATGTATGAAAACAAAAGCCTAAATTGAGGAACTGGTCTGTCCATTTCATCATGGGTAGAATACGATAAGCCTCAGTCATCACTGGATGCCGTCTCATCTATGAACCTGTTTGACCTTGGAGGTCAGTACCTAAGAGTGGGGAAGGCTGTTACTCCTCCCATGCCTCTCTTGACACCTATGACCCCTGGAGGTCTGCCCCCTGCTGCAGCTGTGGCGGCTGCTGCTGCCACCGCCAAGATCACTGCCCAGGTGAGAATTAAACCTTAGATTAGGCTGAACACTGCGTTACTATCATAAGGGTAGTAGTCAAATTTTGGAAATTTGGTAGATTTCAGAATGATATGCTAATGCATTTACAGCTGCACATGGTTAAACGTTTTGAACAATCTCTTGTGTATGTTGTGTTACCGTATCTATTTGCTTATCAAACTAGATCGGACTGAAATCAGGGATTTCATAATTGTTGTTAATGCATTTGTAGGAGGCTGTTGCTGGGTCAGTGCTGGGTTCTCTTGCTTCACCAGCACACATTCTCAGTCAGCAAATGGGACTTCCACAGGCTGTACTGGCTGCCCAGGCCCCTGGGATCATCACAGGTCTGCAAAAATCAATGAACAGGGATCTTTGACTACTTTTATTGGCCTAATGCAGTTTAAATTGAATTCTTAAGCCCCCTGATGGCCTGTTCACACCTGAATGTTTGGTGCAATAAACATTTTAATATCCTCAGACCAACATTCACATGTCGCCAATGCAACATTTTGAGATGTTTGAGTGTTCTAATCTCTTTATATGAGAATAATAAGAATAATGCTGGCCAACCAATAATATTCCTGCTTTTAGTCACATGCCCAGAGCTGCTGTTGCTGTTACATAAAACTACTACTTGGTGGCGCTGTGTTGGTGTGAACAGGCATTGAATTGATACACATTCAAGGGGTACCATTATAGCATCTTATTAACAGCAAACTTTCTGAATCATGAAAATCTAGCTGGATGAAATTGTCACAAAAAATGAAAGCTTATAAAGCATTTAAATCTGTACTAAAATTGTTCTCTAAAGAGAGAATTGAATCTTAACTGAATAATTCTCTTGTTAATCCATTCGATAGGTGTGACACCTGCTCGCCCCACTCTCCCTGTAGTCCCACAGGTTGGTTTGGTCAACCCAGTACTAGCATCCCCACCAGTCACAACATCTGCTTCTGTGGGAACACCAACATCTACAGCTCAAACACATACAGAAGTCAAGAGAGAGGAAGACAACAGGCGGCCTGAAGAAGATCCGAGTGCACCGGTTGGAAATGGACAGGACAGTGAACTGGAGCAGCTAAGTGTCAGTGCAAGTGGAGGAAAACAAACGGTCATACTGTCAAAGGTTAGACAGCATCACCATGGTTGTATGTTAAAGAGATAGTTCATCCAAAAATTCAAATTCTGTCATTAATTACTCACCCTCATGTCATTCCAAACCCGTAAGACTTTCGTTCATCTTTAGAACACAAATTAAGGATTTTCTTTTTTTAATCTGAGAGCTTTCTGTCCCTCCATAGACAGCTATGCGAGTACCACTTTGACACTTCAAAAAGTTAATAAAGAGATCGTAAAACGAAGTCATATGAATTGAGCGGTTTAGTCCAAATTTTCTGAAGAGACTCACTTTATATGATGAACAGATTGAATTTAGGATTGATTTTTATTCACATATGAACATTGATAGGCGAACATAAATAAGCTCAACCGAACCTGCTTGATGCACGAGAACAAACCTCATTGGTTCTTGTGGAAGCTCAAACGTGCTTCATAACAGGAGAATGAAACACATTGGTTTTCACACGTCAAGCGAACGTGCTTGAGCTTCTGTTTATCACAACTGATGTGCAAGTTGATGAATGTTTAGATGTGAATAAAAGCCTAAATTAAATCTGTTCAACATAAAGCGATCGAGTCTCTTCAGAAAATTGACTAAACAGCTCAATTCGTATGGATTAGTATTACGATCTCTTTATGAACTTTTTGAAGCATCAAAGTGGTAGTTGTGGCTAGTGATCGACCGATATATCGGCCAGCCGATATATCGGGCCGATATTTGCGGTTTTTACGTGTATCGGAATCGGCCGATACGCGGCTGCTGCGTTCGCCGATAGTTTTTTCCCGGCATTATTTATAGACAGGAGTCCACAGGCAGCTCTGTGCTGCTGGAGACGCTGCAGTTCACGTGCAGACCCTGCACTGTCCCTCCCCCACTAGCAGAGTGCAACCTGCGCTTCAAGATAACGGTAACTTTTAAACTTTCAAAGCATCTTTTAACTGTTTGACTGCTGAAATATTGTCAAACACTTTGAAAATGGAAACACGTTGCTCTATAACTGTTATGTGGTTGCAACTATATAGCTAAGCAAGTTTGTGGGTCTAAATGGAAAACGCGAATGACTCGTCTATAAAACTGCTTGCTTGCCATTGTATTTAGGGAGCTGCAAATAGCTGTAGGCTATCCGATCAGTATGCATTAGGGCTGTCAATGAATATTCTAAATACGAATATATATTCGAATAGTTTCAAAAAACTGAATTTTGAAGGTGAAAATTAATATTCGAATGTGGAAAAACACGCCCGCGGTAGCAGACTAACGTTACCACAGCACAGCTCGCTCAGTGTCGGTTCTATGTACTGTGAAACTTCAATTAATGTATTTGTTTCAATCACTGAATATAGCCTGCTATATACCTTAAATTGCTTGCACAAAACTCTTGATCAGCACTCAACATTTGTTTGTTGCTGTTCATTTAACCCGGTATGCGCGGAGAGCGTGAGGGTGAGTGCGAGAGAGAGAGAGTGCGCCTGCGAGTCCGGGCGAGCCAGAGTGAGCTCTGCGGTCTTGGCCATTAGTTGATTTACTCGTTTTTTTTTGTAGTAATACGTTGTCAAATATGTTTAAACTCAAATAAGCTACTTAATACTAGTAGTTATGTCTCTTTGTATTAATTTGTCCTGTTATTGACGTAATGCGCGTCATTGACCAAATGCACGACGATATGTTCAAATATGTTTTTTTGAAGGGAATATACAAACGCCATTTGAGCAATTTTGACAGCCCTAGTATGCGTACGGTAGCTGTTACGAACACTGGTCATAGGATAAGTAATACCAACGTTGTTCCGTGCTTTTTGTGGGAGATTTATTCAGCGACCACCTGGCTGAGGTTTGGATGCGTGTGGTGTGTGTCTCCCTCGCCATCGCAGTGATATTAGAGACTAGACATGCTCATTTTATTTTATGTAGAAAAATTTAAACCATGGCAGTAAATAGTTCGTTACTTTTAAAATGAAGTACAGTGTGCACTGTGCACTTTATTATGCTGGTTGCTACTGTGTGCAATAGTGTAATTATTTTATTTATGCTTAAATATTTATTTTCAGCAGTGAACTTTTTTTTGTTCTACCTCATGTTTTTAATATTTGTTAAATATTGTTTATCTACTTGTTCTTGTTCTACCTCACATGTTTTTACTATTCGTTAAATATTGATTTTTTTCGTTAAATAAATGTTACTTTTATTAAATTGAGACCTGTAACATTTTTTAACATCATGTCATTTTTATGATGTAAATTGAGGGAGCAAAATGTATCGGCTCCAAATATCGGCTCAAGAAAATCGGCAGCCCGTATCGGTCATCGGCTAAGGCTAATGGGGAAAAAATCGGTATCGGCACTAAAAAATCCATATCGGTCGATCCCTAGTTGTGGCTGTCTATGGAGGAATCGAAAGCTCTCAGATTCCATCAAAAAGTTCTTCATTTGTGTTCAGAAGATGAACGAAAGTCTTACAGGTTTGGAAAGATATGAGGGTGAGTAATTAATGACAAAATATTTTTGGGTGAACCAACCCTTAAAAGATTATAGAGAACAATTGTAAAAGGGTCAGTCCTGAAAGCAAGTTAAGAGCAGTAATTCAGAAATTACTTAGGTTTGCATCATACTAATTTTTGAGCACTACTTAGGAGGCATTGAATGAATAAATCAAAAGTTTATACAAGAAGCCAAGTTTAAAATATCAGTTTAATGATATGCCCACATTCTCTTTACCCACATTCAGTCAACAGTTATGGTGCTACGCAACATGGTGGGCCCAGAGGACATTGACGATGACCTGGAAGGCGAAGTGATGGAGGAATGTGGGAAGTATGGTGCTGTTAATCGGGTTATCATATACCAAGAACGACAGGGTGAGGAGGACGATGCTGAGATAATAGTGAAGATCTTCGTGGAGTTCTCTGATGCTGATGAAATGAACAAGGCCATCCAAGCTCTCAACAACCGCTGGTTTGCAGGTCGCAAGGTTGTTGCCGAGTTGTACGATCAAGAGCGTTTTAATAACAGTGACCTCACTGCATAAGACTGTCCCGAAATGGCCACTGGCCCCGTTTCTTGGCACTCAAACTTACCCAGCTTTCATCACTGCTGCTTGAGATCTGGGCCTCTTTGAAACTTGTAATTATTTTTTTATTGATGTTGATAGTAATAATATTATTGGAAAAATCCCAATGGTGGGATTTAGCTTAGGACAAAAAAACATGCTCCTCATACATTTACTTCGTGTCACCTACTGTGAAAGACTTGCATTTTTTTAACAGTCATTATTTGCAGGGTTTTGTTTTCTAATTTCGAAGAAAAGATACAATTTTCCCCATTACCACCCAATTTTTTTTTTTTTTTTTTTTTTTTTTTTTTTTTTTTTTTTTTACAAATGGCAACTTTTTCTCCACTGACATTGTTCAGATTCTAAACATTGTGTTGGTGACATTGGTTCTGGCTTTACCAAAACAATAAATTTGTCTAATATGCAGTGTTGTCTCGTCATTTATATGGATGGTTGGATCAGGACATAAAGGATTGGCCACTCCCCTGATATACACCTCACAAACGCACACCATGATACACACAGTAGAAAATAAAAGTTTAATTTAGGAGATTTGCTGGTGATTTTTAATCCGATAATGGTTAGAATTTGCAGTACAAAAACCAGCAATTGCATAATTGTGAATTATGAAATTATTTTAAATGGTAAAAATTTGATTTACATAAATTACCAGATATGGGTACTATGTAGTGTCACATTAAATATTTTCTTGAACCTTTTGACCAAGGCTTAAAATGTTCAATACAAACACATTTACATACAATGCTGCCAATCTATATTCTTAAATCTATCAGACATGTGTTACATGTTCAAATATTTAGACTCAAACTTTAACAAAAACATCACAATTGTAGGTGAGAATTTGTAGTTCAAGTACATAAGATGCATTTTAGATGCTGTGCGAGATGACGCATGAATTTTTAAAAGTAAGAATAATGTAGACCTAGTCACATAATGCTGGGCATACACTGCGATTTTCGTCCGATTTTGAGCCGAATTCGGACTCGTACAACCCGATTACCCTTAACTCCGTTTTTTTTCTTACTGCGCCTGCGCGAAAACAAGTTAAACCATTTCATCTTTAATGCAGCAAGAAAGAAAACGAAAAGAAGGAGATCAGGGGCCTCATTTATAAAACTGTGCGTAGGATCCTTACTAAAAGTGTACGTGCGCCCGAAAGCCAAAAATGGCGTACGCAAAAAAAATATTCAGATTTATAAAACCGTGCGTACGCCAGAACCTGCGCAGAATTCACTTTATAAATCCCGATAAATCTCAGTCAGTGGAAGATTTTGCGCACACGCGTCTCCTCCCCGAAATAACCATATATGGAGCTTACAACGCCTAGTTTTACTATGCATATCCTCATCTGCATATCATTTGCATATGATTATTATCCACGTGATAACATGTTTAACGGTATAGACATTAGGAAAATATGAAATAAATAGCCTAATACGGATGTGCCGTCACATTAGCCTACATTAATAAAAATAATTTAGTAGCCTATCCTTGCCTTGTTTTTGAATAAATAAATCAAATAGTGTAAAATACATTTCAGAGAAAGTTTTCACAATCTTTTCCACTGACCAAATAGTATTTTTTATTGATTTATATTTTTAATGGAAACAGATAGACTGTTGTGCATTATTTGCACGAAACTATTTTCTCAGACAATCTGCTATAAGCAATTATCTCTTTAGTTAAAATATTAAAACACAGCATGCCAGAGGAAAAGTGTTCAAAAGCATCGCATCCACAAGAAATATTTATATTTATTTTTTATAAAAAATGTTGTAACTTCTCAGTAATGATTTCATGTTTAAGTGTTTAACTCCATCAATGACAATGGCATATTTAATCTAAATGTTTATATCAGAAGTAAAACAGTTTAAATCATTCTTTTATTTATTTAAACTGTTATTGTGAACATGCACTGTTTTTATGATTAGGACTCTGTCGTTAGATAGGCGTTAGTTTCACTAAACGGCCCAACGCGCTCGCTGGCGCGGACATTTAAGAAGGGATGAATATTTGCCTCAAGTGATATGCTTGGTGAGTGAAATTATATTTGTATTATCTTTCTGTATAGCCTATGTATAATTTTCTTTAGATTTTCTGTCTAAAAGTGACCAAAAAGACATTTAACTCCAGCTCACCATCGGTGTCGCCAAACTGCTTCGTCTCCAAAACGTTCGTACGCATGGGTCAGAGTTTGCGTGCAGGTGCGCACATTTTTCCGTCAAGTTTGTTTTTATAAATCACAACTTATGCGTCGGAAGTGGCGTACGCCTCTTTCAGGGCCTGTTTTGTGCGTACGCAACGGTTATAAATGAGGCCCCTGTACTGTAGCCTACTGTAGTAGGCCTAGCTATCAAACTTACTGCGGTTTAGCAAACTGATGCTTGCCTCCTCCAGTTCGTGTTGCAAAATGGATAGGGCTAAGCCATACCCACGGCCACGTCTTCCAAGCCACCAGCGTATAGGCTACATATTGGCGGCTCTTTTATTACTTTAGCCTAATACTTTCAATTTATTTATATTACTCATATTTACTTAATTATAGAATCGCGGGAAAAGTGAACGGTTGTCCATCATTTGGCAATTGGCGATAGGCCTAAGAAAAATGTCACATCACATTATTGGAAATTTTTCCGTTTTAAACCATAAGACGAGTCAGTGGGTCCGGGTATCACACTCAATGTGCAAACTATATATATAAACCTATAAAACGGTCTTAATTTATCTTCTTAATATTTATCGTGCGTAGTGATAAAAGAGCAGATATAGTATTTCGTGTTAAACAAGTTGTTTTTTAAATAAATAAAGCTCTTAGTTTTCATTGATGATCAGTGTTGGCGCCCCCCAACTCATTACAGCCGCACAATAATAATAAAATGTATTTTAATTGTTATTTCTTTTGTTGTTTTGACCCATGTAACCTTTTATTCAAATAAAGCGACCAAATTTTAGATAGGCCTACGGGCCTACCAGTGAGTCACATTTCCGAAGAAAAGCAAACACTCAGTAATAAAAAAGAACAAATAAATTTAATGGCAATGGCCAAAAACAAATTTAATATAACAAAGATGAAACATATGAAATAAACACAGCTTTAAGATTTCAAGGTATAGGTCTAACAGTACTCAGGTAGGCTATAGATATTGAATAATCAAATGTAAAATAACACTCATTTATTCCGGGAGGATTTTTTGGTGGTATAAATATAATTTATTCTGAAGCAATATTCTCATCAGTGTTGATATAATAAAATAATAATTTAAAATGCTAAACAAAAGTTAAAGGGCACCTATTATGCCCCTTTTCGCAAGATGTAAAATAAGTCTCTGATGTGTGTGAAGGTTTAGCTTAAAATACCCAACAGATCATTTTTTACAGCATCTTTAAATTGTCACTTTTGGGGGCTGAGAAAAACCATAGAGAAAAACGCGCCGTTTTAGTGTGTATGTGTATCCCTTTAAATGCAAATGAGCTGATGCCGCCGAACAGAGAGGGCGGAGCCTTACGAGCTCGCGCTCAGAGCCAGACAAATAGCTGTGCTCATTTCGACCCAGGGCCAGAGTCGAGATGGGCCCTGTCCCAAATGGCGCACTTCATGCGGACTTTCGGTCTCGTGGACTTAAATTGCGCATGCTCGCCGAGTCTACGAGTCCGTAGGCCGTCCCATTTAGCATTTTAACGCTCTGAAGTGTGCTCATAGCGACCCCTTTGTACCCTTGAAGCGGTCTTCCGCGAAGCCCGCATAGATGCAGGCTCCACGCACTTTAACTACCCAGGAATCCTTGCGAAAGGCCAATCAGACAACGAATGGGAGGAGATTTCGCTCACGGACAATTGTTAACATGGCTGAGAAGAAAATAATTAAGTGTAATTATCATTATGTTTTTTATGACAAGTTTATACAAACATTACATCGACCAGTGGTTGATGTCTCAAACATAGGCTAATAATAGCGAGCTGAATAATACGATCGCATTATGATTCATTAAATAAATAGAACACAATGTCAGGGCTTTACTGAGTCATATGTAAACACAACAACAATAGGCAGCATATTTCCCCGAACCTGTAGCTCCTGTCCATAACAACAAACAGTCTTCCTGTTTCCGCCGTGACGATCGAGTCTGTGCCAAAAATACCTCTCAATGCGCTCTGGCGGACTCGCGCTAAGGGCCCTATAGGTCTGCTGCACTACATGACGTCACCGAAGTGTGGACTCTGAGGAAGTCCACAAGTCCGGAGTGTGCCATTTGGGCCAGGGCCAAAGTCCTCACTGCAGAACATGAAATCCACGGGGAGGAGTCGGATCCAGATCCGACTCCTCCCACCTTACATATACCAAACCTACCCATCTCCGCCCCCTAATCCCTAAACCCACCCCTAATCCCTAAACCCACCCCTAATCCTACCCATCTCCACCCCTTGGATCTTGATCCGACTCCTCCCCGTGGATCTCATGTACTGCATTGAGGTGCTACTGCCAGAGTCGGACACTGAGCCAGAGAATATGCTGTATGGAGAAAAGTAGTTTAGTTTAATTACGGTTATAACTTATTTGTCATCTGCTTTTATCCACTATTAATTCAAGCCTGCTGTAGCGGACCGAATGTTGGCCAGAAATTAGTCTCGCGTAGCCAGACCTTCAGACTGACGGCTGAAGGTCTGGAACTCATAGCAGCTTTCTTTGGCCAAGGCCCGCCCATAAGGCCGTTTGACCGACATGTCAAACAACCAATTACAGTTCGTTTCGTTCAGCGTCACATTTCGGTGCGTGGAAATGTCCCCACAACAACAGACCGGCGTGCAACAAGTCAGTCAGCATAGAAAATCAAAGAAGGAGAAGAAAACTTCAAGAGTCTATGCCGTGAACCTCGCATACTTTTGAGAATCCTACGTTCAGCTGATCTTGATAAATGCTCATTGTCACTCATGTAAACACAACAGTTTTTCTTCCGCAATCACACGTCTGCGCTTTGTTTCCCGGCGGACCGAAAATAAACGCGACACTCGCGCCCCCCGGAAATCCGATAAAATTCAACCAATCAGATGACGACTTCGACATTCCTGAAGTGTTTCCAGTTAAGTGTACCATATGCATCAGACGTTTAGCCAACGTTCCGTGGGCGTGACGTCTGAGGCTGAGACTAGCCAGAAATATACTGATGAGTTAATGAAGTTTATTTTATCAGGCTGCTAAGGAAGGCAGGACTCAGCCGCAACCCACTTATCCAGGCCTATAGAGGACTTGTGGAAAGCATTCTAACAAATGGTATCATTGTTTGGTTTGGAAGCACCACCCAGGCAGAAAGGAGAGCTCTCCAGAGGGTAATAACGACAGCGGAGAAGATCATTGGATCGGACCTTCCTTCTATGGACACTTTATTCACACAACGCTGCAGGAAGAGAGCTAAGAACATTCTAAGGGACATACACCACCCTGCACACTCCATGTTCAAACCTAAACACTCAATATATAACTTGAGATATAGCAGACCCAACAGCATTATTTCACACAGGGTGCGGTTCTATAACAGTTTCTTTCCAGCCACTGTGAGACTGATGGCGAAGGACATGGCAGAAGGAACAAATGTGTCTGCCTCATTTTGTGTAAAATGACAGGTGTTATCTCTTTTTGTATAGAGGTGGTACAGGAAGCCAATGAAATGTCCATGTGGCGGTCTCTGTTAGATAGACAATGTTTATTACAGTAAGCTTGTTTTTAAATATTTATGTCACGCAGTATCTTGGGACAGTGCAATATTTCTTTCATTCAGCGTGGAGCAATCTTAAATTTTATCGTAATCTTAAAGTAACAATTTAAGTGTGGGGGGTTGCTTGATATGGGTTTAAGATGCCCTTCGTTTAATGTATTTTTAAGGTCTTGATTGTATGTCTTAAAGTTTATTTATTGTGTGTAGTGTGTTTTGTGTAGCTTGTTAGCTGTTTTTCTTTGTTTTAATGTTTATCTTTTATGCTGACTCAACGAGCTCTGCTACAAAAAATTCCTATGTACCTGTATAGCTGTACCGGTACAAATGGCAAATAAAGCTTTAACTTAACTTAACTATTGTACATCCAGTGGTGGACGAAGTACACATACCATGTACTTGAGTAAAAGTAAAGATACTCAAGGTAAAATATTACTCGTAAAAGTAGAAGTGCTGCCTTTAAACATTCACTTGAGTAAAAGTACAAAAGTATTTGCCTTCAAATATACTTAAGTATCCAAGTACTTCGATTTTTTTTTATGGCTATAATGTCCTATTATAATTTGTCACAAGACTCTTGCTTAACTCAGTCTAAGTGAAGACTAATGTCACTCTTGGCTCACCAATCTATTAATGAAATGACATTAATTAGTCTGATATATATATATATATATATATATATACTGTATATATATTTGAATTGAATTAATTTTTTGTGTGTTTAATTTTGGAGGGAAGGGGACTGTTCCCATAAGGTATAAAACATTTACAGTATTTACTGTATATATTTTTCTCCAGCGCCTATGGTCGTAATTATTAACATCTTAATGTTATGATACATTCACATAAACCTGCACAACGCCATTAAAAAAAAAATATATATATATATACATACACACTACACACACACACACACACATTCACACACCCACACACACACACACACACATATATATATATATATATATATATATTCTATATTCTATGTTATGGGAGCAGCCAATTTCCCTCCAAAATTTAACACAAAAACGTATTAGGCCTAATGCAGTGTTTCTGCTAGGCTACTCCGCAGAAAAAAGCTATATGCAAGTCATTTTAGTGGCAAAGTAAGCAATGTACATTATGCGTCAATACTTACCGATAATGGGTTATATGCACGCATAACTTCCGCGTTTGACGCAAGGATGCTCTTGCGTTTCCGGTTGGGGAGATTTAAAGCGGAGGAAAACCGAGGAAAACAGGATTATGGCAGAGTCTTCATAATTTACTGTCCTCTCGTCTTTGAAACGTAGAGTCCATTGCTGCAATAATAGCTGCTGCTCTCTGTCCCGCTTAAAATCATTGTCAACGCGATTTGTTTGGAACACGAATAACGTGACCGCGCGGCGGCGAGATCACTGTCACAACCATCTATGTTCGCAACTCTCATATTTAACGGCTCTGGTTCGCGCTTAGTAGATACCGCCAAGGCAAGTTTAAAACAAAGCGCGCGCGCTGTACTGTGATTGGTGGCTCGTTTGACCAGTTACGTTTTTATCCACTCATAAATAAAAAGGAACGACTGATTTTGAAAATGTAGTAGAGTAAAAAGTAAGATATTTGACTTTGAAATGTAGTGGGGTTAAAGTAAAAGTCTCCCAAATTCCAAGTGCGCATTAAATTAATATCCATAAACTCTCTCTCTCTCCCTTTCATTATCATCAACATACACATCGAATTAATTTTAATCTGAATCTGTTCAGAGCTTTTTACAGTCTGGTTCAGAGACATTCTATGACGTTGCGCCGGTTGTGAGTATCCAGCTGCAGCCCCGCAGCGCCCACACACGTTTCAGGCACACATTTGACTGGTTTAATTGGGATAACAGTCCCCAAAACACCAATCATACAAAAGAATAAATGCATGATATTATATTCATAATAAGAAAACAAATAATTTCCAGCGAGAGTGTCAGGCAACGCGTTAGGCTACTCGCAGTTCAGCCGCGGCTCCATGAGCGTGGAGCAAAGCGTCGAGCAAAGCGTCAGTAAGCTGCCAGTCTGATCATGGCCATTTGACTGGTTTAATTGGGATCACAGTCCCCAAAACATCAATCACACGAAAGAACACAATCATATCAACAGTTGTATAATAAATGAGCTAGAAAGGGAGGAACACAAAACACAAAAATCAATGGTTTCTGAAACTTGGCAAAGGCAGACTGCCAGACATTATTGTTTTAATGGTACACTTTACAATATGGTTTCATTAGTTAACTGCTTTGGTTAATATGAACTCTGCACGTCTACAGCATTTATTAATCATTTCAATTTTTACTACTATGGAAATCAAAGGTTGTAGGCCTATTTGCTAACATTAGTTAATGCACTGTCAATTAACATGAACAAACAATGAACAGCTGGATTTGTATTAACTAAGATTAACAAAGATTAATAAATATACCGTAGTATAATGTATTGCTAATTGTTAGTTCATGTTAGGTAATACATTAACTAATGTTAAGTTAACCTTATTGTTAAGTGTTACAATTAACTTTATGATTTTTATATTGTATATATCTACACTGTATACAGTAGGCTTATTGTGCAAAAGTCTTAGGCACGTTATTTTTTTCACCCCAGAAAAATGGTTTTATGCCAATTATTGATATATTTTGCTGTTGTGTGTCATTAGGAAATATCAGCTTACATTTCCAAACATTCCTTTTGCGATTAATTGTAATAATCCAGTGATATTTTTGGATGCACAAGGAGTCTGACAACAGCTGGTATGAGTGTACACTCACCTAAAGGATTATTATAGGAACACCTGTTCAATTTCTCATTAATGCAATTATCTAATCAACCAATCACATGGCAGTTGCTTCAATGCATTTAGGGGGGTGGTCCTGGTCAAGACAATCTCCTGAACTCCAAACTGAATGTCAGAATGGGAAAGAAAGGTGATTTAAGCTATTTTGAGCGTGGCATGGTTGTTGGTGCCAGACGGGCCGGTCTGAGTATTTCACAATCTGCTCAGTTACTGGGATTGTCACGCACAACCATTTCTAGGGTTTACAAAGAATGGTGTGAAAAGGGAAAAACATCCAGTATGCGGCAGTCCTGTGGGCGAAAATGCCTTGTTGATGCTAGAGGTCAGAGGAGAATGGGCCGACTGATTCAAGCTGATAGAAGAGCAACTTTGACTGAAATAACCACTCGTTACAACCGAGGTATGCAGCAAAGCATTTGTGAAGCCACAACACGCACAACCTTGAGGCGGATGGGCTACAACAGCAGAAGACCCCACCGGGTACCACTCATCTCCACTACAAATAGAAAAAAGAGGCTACAATTTGCAAGAGCTCACCAAAATTGGACAGTTGAAGATTGGAAAAATGTTGCCTGGTCTGATGAGTCTCGATTTCTGTTGAGACATTCAGATGGTAGAGTCAGAATTTGGCGTAAACAGAATGAGAACATGGATCCATCATGCCTTGTTACCACTGTGCAGGCTGGTGGTGGTGGTGTAATGGTGTGGGGGATGTTTTCTTGGCACACTTTAGGCCCCTTAGTGCCAATTGGACATCGTTTAAATGCCACGACCTACCTGAGTATTGTTTCTGACCATGTCCATCCCTTTATGGCCACCATGTACCCATCCTCTGATGGCTACTTCCAGCAGGATAATGCACCATGTCACAAAGCTCGAATCATTTCAAATTGGTTTCTTGAACATGACAATGAGTTCACTGTACTAAAATGGCCCCCACAGTCACCAGATCTCAACCCAACAGAGCATCTTTGGGATGTGGTGGAACGGGAGCTTCGTGCCCTGGATGTGCATCCCACAAATCTCCATCAACTGCAAGATGCTATCCTATCAATATGGGCCAACATTTCTAAACAATGCTTTCAGCACCTTGTTGAATCAATGCCACGTAGAATTAAGGCAGTTCTGAAGGCGAAAGGGGGTCAAACACAGTATTAAAATGGTGTTCCTAATAGTCCTTTAGGTGAGTGTATGTACACAGATAGACAGATGATAGATAGATAGATAGATAGATAGATAGATAGATAGATAGATAGATAGATAGATAGATAGATAGATAGATAGATAGATAGATAGATAGATAGATAGATAGATAGATAATGCTTTGTCCTAATTCTGTTATATTTATATTATTATGTCTCTGAGTAAAATAAGAAAAAACCTCCCCATTTTAACTATGCATTTACAGTAAATTTTTTCCTGAGTTTTATTGTTTTTCAGTATACTCTCTACACGTTGTGTTGGAAGCTTGCTTTGAATTTTGATCTGTAAATAATTACCAGCTAAAGTAATTGCATGGATACAGTTGATATTTAAGGTTTTCTTTATATTTCCATCTTAAAGTATGACTTTCCAAATATAAGGAGATGGTGGGCACTTACTCTCTAACTTTGGAGTTTTGTCTGAAAGGCATCTCCTTATTTCTCTCCAACTCACACAACATCACCCTATCCCAACCAATACTATATCAACCAAAAATTGTGTTACAGGACAGAAAACCTCCAAAACTAAGGAGATGTGAAAAACAAGCTACATCCAGCAGCAGTGAGGTATTTGTCAGTATATGTGTTATTGCAAATATTAAATTTATATGAAATATTAAAACTTCATTATTCTTTGCCATTTTATAATGAAGGAACTCCCAATAATCAGACACATGAAATTGGCTGTGCAATGGATACATTCAACAGACGTGTTCAGGGGCCACTGTGGAAGAGCTTATTTTCCTCAAAATGGAAGAGGAGGACAAGGAAATGGCCCTCCGAAATCTCATGAACCAGTTGGATGATTCCAAAGAGCAGGGCCGGATTAACCATTAGGGCAACTGGGCACTTGCCCAGGGGCCCATGACATCTAAGGGGCCCTGGGCAGCAGGGGCGGAGTGGCAATCGGGAGAGTCTGGAGTTTCCCCGGTGGGCCGGTCTGATAAAATGTATTCATTGCAAGTTCGCCATGCGCACTTGTGGCCCAAGCGAGGGGAAGAAAAAAAATATTTTAGATAACGGAGCGTATATTTGCACTAAGTGCCTGTCTTTTTACCAAAAAGACGCCTGTCACGGAATAGCTACAGTGGCGTAGGTCGTAGCGCGCGAACTGCTTGAAAGCAGCTTTTGATGTGCTCGACCCGAGTTCGAATCCGCCTTTTGCCGAACTCTCTCTTCTCCCTTTTCCCAACACATATGAGATGTAAAATGTATAACCTAACATAAAGGTCTCTAGCGTTATATTTTGCCAACGAAATAAAATCGAAACCATGATATGGCTTTGTGCCTTTATAAAACAGCACAAGACTTTAAGAATAGGCATCCTGTGTGTGCTGGGTGATTTAAAGAAAAGTGCGCTCTTTGCTCACGCGATCAGCATGGTTATCTGGTGTTTTCTCCTAAATAAAAGCTCAAGGGTTTCTTGCAAGTGAAGAAATTAGGACAAAAGTATTTTAATTTTCCTGTATTATAGTGTAATGTTGACTAAAATATACTTTTGAAATATTCATTTTCATTTATAGTACATTTACAGGCTATACGGATTTTACGTCATAGGAATAATTATATAAATCATTATTACATTATTATAATAATTGTTTGGCATCCTAAAACACCATTGATAATGTAATGTAGACTGAGACTCTCATAACTAAAAAGATATTTGAGCCCTCTTTATTGTCCTGGTACAAATCAATGCTTTTTCTTTGTTCAACGAGCAGTTCATGGGTTGAAGCTCTTAATTTTGATCTCTCAAAGAGCACCAGATTGATGCATTTAACCTTAAAATGTACAAAATTTTCTTGCGGGGGAGCATGCCCCCGAACCCCCCTAGAGGCACAGAGGTCCACCCAACATAGTTTTACAAATTCCTATGGGAAAGAACGACCATTTAGGAACTTTACTCCAGCATAGTAACAAAGTTCCTTTTAAGTCAGTAAAACTGTAAATGCCATATTAAAATGTCCTTGGGCAAAATATACATTTGGCCTGCCTAAGAGGGGGCCTACAAGACATTGTGCCCAGGGCCCTCTGAACTCTTAATCCGGCCCTGCCAAAGAGCCCTTTACATTTTGTTTTCATTTAGGGATGACATGAAGTCTTTTTGGGATGAATGCAATTAAATAATGGGACTGAAAAGTAAACTGTTCTTTTCAAGAGTGTTAAGTTGATAAATGTCCTATTTATTATTATTATTATATATTACAATTATACATGTGTACAATTTTTTAATTATAAGTTTGTTCTATTATTTGTTGCAATGTCTTGGTAGTAAGGTTTCATTTGTTTACATTAGTTAATGCATTAACTAACATGAATAAACAATGAACAATATATTTTATTAGCCTTTGTTAATACAAATGTTTATATTCATGTTAGTTCAGTGTATTAATAATGTTAACAAATACAAATTTTGATCTTATAATGTATTAGTAAATGTTGAGATTAAAGGTTCTCTAAGCGATCCTGGGTGACGTCACTTCTTGTTGACGTTCGAACTATTGTCAAACAAAACGGAGGCTAGCTAGACCCTCCCTCCTCCTCATCCGCACACTAACCCCCCAAACCACACCCCCAAACCCTTCTTGTCGGTCATTGGCTGGAACAGTTTGTTATGTTTTGGGGAGCGGGTCGCTGCAGTTTGTTTTTGGTGCTGTTTGTGAAGCATGGGCTGTCTACAGAGATCGCGTTTCTTTACAGTGTGTTCAGGGGACAGGCAGCCAGCGGATAGTGAGGAGATGTTTGCTGTATGTGACAAAAAATGTTTTGGCCTAAAAAACACATGACATCGCTTAGAGCACCTTTAACTAAGATTAATAAATGCTGTAGAAGTATTGCTCATTGTTAGTTCATGTTCACCCAAAAATGAAAATTCTGCCATAATTTACTCACCCTTAAGTTGTTTTGACTAAACCTGTATGAGTTTCTTTCCTCTGTTGAACACAAAAGAAGATATTTTGAAGAATGTTGGTAACTAAGCAGTTGGCGGGCCCCATTGACTTCCACAGTAGTAAAAAAGTAAATGGGAAAGAAATCGTTTGGTTACCATCATTCTCAAAATTTAAATACATGTACAAAAATAACTTTTTTTGGGTGTGTGTAGTGTGTTCAACAGAACAAAGAAACATACATGTTTAGTCAGAACAACTTGAGGGTGAGTAAATGATGACAGCATTTTCAATTTTCAACTATCCTTTTAAAGAATGTAGTAAACTAATGTTAACAAATGAAACCTTATTGTAAAGTGTTACCAGTGTCTTTTTAAATGAGAAGTACGTTGCACATTTTTTAAAATGTAATGTTTATTTTGAATTTTAATATAAAAGTAGGCTTTATTTGGCATCAAATATCCATACTCTGTGTCATGAACTGCACGTGGAACAAGGACAGAGGTAGGGGTGGAACGGTACACAGAAGTCACGGTTCGGTTCATACCTCGGTTCAGACATCACGGTTCGGTACGATTTCGGTACAATGGAGTGAAAAGCAAAACAAAAATATAGAAGGCATTTTTATAAATGTCTTAAGCCTTGTATTTTTTTAAATAAGTTTTATTAATAAAGGCATAGAACCAGTTTATTTGTAGTGCACTGACAGTAGTTTTATATAATTAGTTTATTAATTAAATTATTAAAAAGACGAAAAGACCTTGAGATATGTTTGGTAATTGTACCTGAATGAATTTAAAATTAATTTGCTATTTCAGATCAAGATATTTGTTTTCCTTTATTTTAATTAACTAACTTTATTCTCATCTGAATTATAAATAATTGATTTCCGTATAAAATAATACTACCATAAAAACTTTTGTTAACAGTTGTAGGTTACAGTTTGACAAGAGTTTAGAGTGTGACAAAAGCACAATGTTGTGTTTTATTGCGAGTGTACACAAATATAAGTAAACAATTAGCAGTTTTAATGATGTCCTGTATGAAAAAAATGACGGAGTATGTTTTTACGTTTCCACTGTTCGATCGCCCGTGCCTCTCTCTCACACACACACACACACACATTGTTCATCGCGCGATTCGCGCCCGCGCCTCTCTCTCTCTCTCGCACGCGCGCACACACACACACTGTTCATCGCGCGATTCGCGCCCGCGCCTCTCTCTCTCTCTCTCTCGCGCGCGCGCACACACACACACACACACACACACACACTGTTCATTGCGCGATTCGCGCCCGCGCCTCTCTCTCTCTCGCACGCGCGCGCACACACACACACACACTGTTCGATCGCGCCTCTCTCTCTCGCACACACACACTGTTCATCGCGCCTCTCTCTCTCTCTCTCTCTCTCTCGCTCTCTCTCTCTCTCTCTCGCGCACACAGACACACACACACACTCCTGCATTGCAATCTTGATCGCAGCCTGTTCATTGCTGCGTTCACAGTCACACCAAAAGCGAATAGAGCGAAATTTATCGCTATTTAAGAGGGGTTTTTTTATTTGTACCGTGTATTCTGCGTGCAAATTCGTGCACCGAACCGTGACGCCCGTACCGTTTCGGTTCGATACGAATACATGTACCGTTCCACCCCTAGACAGAGGTGATCCAAATGCAGGGTTTATTATGAGGAGAATCCAGAGACAGGTACAAGGAAACAGGCAGGGGTCAAAACCAGGTAAGCAGTCCAAACAAACATCAAATCCGTGCAGGGATAAGGCAAACGGGAAACCGGGAACAGGCAGATAATCAGGGAACCGAAACACTAGAATACAAGGAAACTGGAACAAGGCTAGGTAATGCAGTCAGACACATACAAACAATACTGAGCCCTGAACAAAGGGAAAACTCAGGCTTAAATCAGGGACGCTCAATCTAAAACAGGTGCAACAAATAAACCATAATCAGTCCAGGGTAAAACATAATGGAAACAATAAACTAGGAAGGAGTGCCCTCCAGAGGCTCAAGCGGGCACTCCAGCCGCAAATCGTCACTCTCTGTCTTTAAGTATTTGTTACAAATTAACATGAAGTGAATATTATCTCATAATAGCGGTCATAAACATATAATATTACATTAGTTAATGAAATGAACATGTTGTACATTGTTTAAAATTAACATCAATAAATAATCAGATCATGTATTTTTAGTAATTAAGTTATTAAATATTGTACATATATAAATCCTATGAAATCCACGATCTATCCATCAAATAGCTCGTATTATGAATCAAATAAAAGAAAAAACCTAGGTGGCATGACTGTAATTATGCTGCGTTCCAGGCAGGTTTTTGAGCACGTAAATCACGACTTCAAACCACGACTCACGACTTTGTAGCGTTCCAGGCCAGTCACGCTAAACTACCTGAGCGCAAGGAATTGTGGTAGCTAGATGTAAACAAACATAGTTGTTTTGTATGGTTTCGCGGGCTATGTGACGTCAGAGCTCGTAACTGGGAGTACATCGATCTAGTACGAGTTCACGGGTGGGAAGTCACGGGTTTGACTGCAGTTCCAGTGCACTTTCACGGGTATAAGGTTGGAAAAACACGGGTTACAGGTTGCCTGGAACGCGGCATAAGACCCGTTCTAAACCATATATGGTTCGCCTTCACTTCCGGCCTGAAACGTGTGGTCTGGATTGTGTGTCCTGAAACGTGTGTGTGGGCGCTGCGGGGCTGCAGCTGGATATATATCTCGGATTAAACACTTGTTACAACTAACAGTAAACAAATATATACACAGCTTTTCAGGGGGTGCTTAATAAACTGGTAAACTGTATATCTGTAAAAGCCTATGGACTGTAATAAAGTGAGTGCTCTCCCTTCCATTAGCTACTCAGTGATCAGTAACGTCAGGCCTATCACTCAGTGACTGTAAACTGGATCACAAACAGTTGGTAAGCTACTGATCCATCATCCAGTAACAACCAGAGTAAATGAGGACTGCTATGTTCATTCTTACATCCAACAACAAAACACCTCAATCGCTTAGAGACATTCTTGTCTACAGCTGCTTCGGCAAAAACAATGTTGGACTGTGTACAGCTCACTTAGGGCGGGTCTACGCTAAAACTGCAGTGCCAGTCAACAGTCGTGGAAGGGGCTTGTGCAAAGTACGTCACATTGCCCCGAATCTGAGAACGGGTTGTTCTGAGACAGTGCTTATGATTTATGGGGATAAAAAAAATAAAAAAAAAGCACTGGGTGGATTTGTATCATTATAGGGTGGTTGTGTACACACACTGCCAACACACATTAATGTTCAAACACCATGTAAAAGTGAATTCTGCATAATAGGTGCCCTTTAAATAAAAACATTTCCTTTCATAATTTTTCAACAAATAATTTTTTTTTCTTCCACAGACTGATAACGGAATTGTGCTGACTGCAGACTGCTGGGCCGGAACACAGACTGGTAACTGGATTATGCTGACTGCAGGCTGCTGGACTGGTCCACAGGCTGGTGACGGGCTTGTGTTAGTTGCAGACTGATAGGCCGGGACACAGACTGGTAACAAGTTTGTGCTGACTGCAGATCACTGGGCTGGTCCACAGACTGGTAACGGGAATGTGCTGACTGCAAACTGCTGGGCTGGGACACAGACTGAGAGCTGGTTTATGCTGACTGCAGGCCACTAGGCTCGTCCACAGACTGGTAACAGGTTTGTGCTAAATGCAGACCACTGAGATCTGGTCCACAAACTGTGAGCTGGCTTAAGCTGGTTGTTGAATGCCAGACTGGTCCACAGCTTGTAAGCTGGCTTGGGCTAGTTGTTGGATGCCAGACTGGACCACAGATTATGAGCTGGCATTGGCTGGTTGTTAAATGCCAGACTGGTCCACAGACCGTGAGCTGAATTGGGCTGGTTGTTAGATGCCAGACTAGTCCACAGATTGTGAACTGACTTAGGCTGGTTGTTGAATACTAGACTGGTCCACAGACCGTAAGCTGACTTGGGCTGGTTGTTAGATGCCAGACTGGTCCACAGATTGTGAGCTCGCTTGGGCTGGTTGTTGAATGCCGGATTGATCCACAGATTGTGAGCTGACTTGGGCTAATTGTTGGATGCCGAACTAGTCCACAAATTGTGAGCTGGCTTAGGCTGGTTGTTGGATGCCAGACTGATCCACATACTGTGAGATGGCTTGAGCTGGTTGTTGAATGCCAGACTAGTCCACAGGTTGCGAGCTGGCTTGGGCTGGTTGTTGGGTGCCAGACTGGTCCGCAAGCTATGAGCTAACTTTAGCTGGCTGTTGGATGCCAGGCTGGCCCACAAATTGTGAGCTGATTTGGGCTGGTTGTTGGATGCCAGACTGGTCCACAGACTGTGAGCTGACTTGAGCTGGTTATTGGATACCAGACTGGTCTACAGGTTATGAGCTGACTTGGGCTGGTTGTTGGATGCCAGACTAGTCCACAGACTGTGAGATGGCTTGAGATGGTTATTGGATGCCAGACTGGTCCACAGGCTGTGAGCTGACTTGGGCTGGTTATTAGATGCCAGACTGGTCTACCGATTGTGAACTGTCATGGGCTGGTTGTTGAATACAAGACTGGTCCACAGACCGTAAGCTAACTTAGGTTGGTTGTTGGATGCCAGACTGGTCCACAGATTATGAGCCGGCTTGGGCTGGTTGTTGGATGTCGTATTGGTCCACAGATTATGAGCTATCTTGGGCTAGTTGTTAGATGCCAGACTAGTCCACAGATTGTGAGCTGGCTTAGCCTGGTTGTTGAATGCCCGACTGGTCCACAGACTGTGAGCTGGTTTGGGCTGGTTGTTGAATGCCAGACAGGTCCACAAGTTGTGTGCTGACTTAGGCTGGTTGTTGGATGCCAAGCCGGTCCACAGATTGTGAGCTGGCTTAGCCTGGTTGTTGAATGCCTGACTGGTCCACAGACTGTGAGCTGATTTGGGCTGGTTGTTGAATGCCAGACAGGTCCACAGAATGTGAGCTGACTTGGGCTGGTTGTTGGATGCCGGACTGGTCTACAGATTATGAATTGACTTAGGCTGGTTGTTGGATGCCAGACTGGTCCACAGACTGTGATCTGGCTTGGGCTGACAGCAGGCTATCTGACAATTCAACAAACTGTGGGCTGACTTGGGCTGGTTTTTGGATGCCAGACTGGCCCACAGATTGTGAGCTGGCTTAGGCTGGATGTCGGACTGGTCCACAGACTGTGAGCTAGCTTAGGCTAGTTGTTGAATGCCAGATTGGTCCATAGACTGTGAGCTGGCTTGGGCTGGTTGTTGAATACCAGACTGGTCCACAGATTTTGATCTGGCTTGGGCTGGTTGTTGAATGCCAGACTGGTCCACAGACTGTGAACCGGCTTGGGTGGGTTGTTGAATGCCAGACTGTGAGCTGGCTTAGGCTAGTTGTTGGATGCCAGACTTTTCCACAAACTATGAGCTGGTAAGAGGATAGTTTTCTTTGCGACAAATAGTGTGGTGATGGCCAAGTGTGCTTTGCAGACTGGCAACTAGATTGAGCTAACTGCATGCCGCTAAGCTGGGACACAGACTGGTAACGGGATTATGCTTACTGCAGGCCGCTGAACTGGGACCCAGACTGAGAGCTAGCTTGTCTTGAATGTAGGCCACTGGACTGGTCCACAGCCTGGTAACGAACTTGTGCTAACTGCAGACTGCTGGGCAGGGGCACAGACTGGTCAGGGGCTTATGCTAACTGCAGACTGTTGGGCAGGAGCACAGACTGGTTACGGGCTTGCGCTGATCGTACCGCAGATCCCCATATCCCCCAGTAAGGCAGAACACAACAAATAATTTTTTATTATTTATAAAGTTTTATTAAAGGAGATTTTAAAAGAATTATTTTGGCACGATGGTCCTCTTCTGTCCGGTGCCCCTATGCACTGCATAGGCTACTGCATACCCCATTTTGCACCGCAGTGATATGCGCTATGAAATTATTGCGGGGCAAATAAATTGTGTTTAATAATAAAAGTAGGCCTATCCTAATAATAATAATAATTTAATACATAAATTGGAAATGCTGATATCGATCTCTGGATACATGATATCATGGTCTCTTAAGGTTTATCGCGCATATTTCACACGTGTAGTGTGAGCAGACAAGTCGCAGCTTGACGGTCGGACCATATAGTGTGAGCACATAAATCGTGAGCTTTAGCTTTACATCGCATGCAATCTACTCGTAGGCTACAGTGCGAGTTTGTAACCTTGCTGACATGTCTAGTGTATGTCCTCCTTAAATATTGTTGTAATTTTAATTAGAAAAGGATCTTTGAATGTAAGTGAACCTTCACTAGGTAGAGACACATAGGCGAATTAACCATAGCCTATATGGGCAATTGGGCAAGTGCCCAGGGGCACCACGCAAATATTTTTTTCAAGCGATTCATTCTCAAACGTATTTCTAGCCTAGGCCTATAAGCTTTCTTTAGAACGTTCTAAATTCCCTGAATGTTTTGTTGAAAGTTTATTTTTTCATTATTTTATACGTTTTTTCTTTTTGTGGATGCGCGATACAGCCAGATTCACACTACTGCGTGAACACGCGTTTAATTTCAACGCCCATATTACACTAGCACGTCCACTGGCACGGGGCAGAGTGAGTTTTCAATTTCAATGGAAGTTGAACTTTAAGCTCGCGCGTGAGCGTGAAGCTAAACTTCTATATGAACTGAAAACGCTCGCTCTGCTCCGCTAGGCTAGGCTAGTGGAAACGAGGGGCACTCTAGGTGTCAGTGCCGAAAAATGGGTTGACATCAATATCCAGCGTCGGATAGACGTTGGATTTCGGTTGGAAATGAAAGTTGGGTTGACGTCAGAACCCAACGTCAGATTGACGTCAATGTCCGAAGTCGGACAGACGTTGGATTTTGGTTGGAAATGAAAGTTGGGTTGAAGTCAGAACCCAACGTCAGATTGACGTCAATATCCAAAGTCGGACAGGCGTTGGATTTTGGTTGGAAATGAAAGTTGGGTTGACGTCAGAACCCAACGTCAGATTGACGTCAATATCCAAAGTCGGACAGACGTTGGATTTTGGTTGGAAATGAAAGTTGGGTTCACGTCAGAACCCAACGTCAGAATGACGTCAATATCCGAAGTCGGACAGACGTTGGATTTTGGTTGGAAATCAAAGTTGGGTTCACGTCAGAACCCAACGTCAGATTGACGTCAATATACGAAGTCGGACAGATGTTGGATTTTGGTTGGAAATGAAAGTTGGATTGACGTCAGAACCCAACGTCAGATCCGATCCGAAGTCGGACAGAAGTTGGATTTCGGTTGGAAATGAAAGTTGGGGTGACGTCAGAACCGTCAGATTGACGTCAATATCCAAAGTCGGACAGACGTTGGATTTTGGTTGGAAATCAAAGTTGGGTTCACGTCAGAACCCAACGTCAGATTGACGTCAATATACGAAGGCGGACATATGTTGGATTTTGGTTGGAAATGAAAGTTGGATTGACGTCAGAACCCAACGTCAGATCCGATCCGAAGTCGGACAGAAGTTGGATTTTGGTTGGAAATGAAAGTTGCGTTGACGTCAGAACCCAACGTCAGATTGACGTCAATATCCAAAGTCGGACAGATGTTGGATTTTGGTTGGAAATGAAAGTTGCGTTGACGTCAGAACCCCACGTCAGATTGACGTCAATATACGAAGTCGGACAGATGTTGGATTTTGTTTGGAAATGAAAGTTGGGTTGACGTCAGAACCCAACGTCAGATTGACGTCAATATCCGAAGTCGGACAGACGTTGGATTTTGGTTGGAAATTAAAGTTGGGTTGAAGTCAGAACGACGCCAATATCCGAAGTCGGACAGACGTTGGATTTTAATAATAATAATAATAATTCATTACATTTATATAGCGCTTTTCTCGGCACTCAAAGCGCTTTACACAGAAGGGGGAATCTCCTCAACCACCACCAGTGTGTAGCATCCACCTGGATGATGCGACGGCAGCCATATTGCGCCAGAACACCCACCACACACCAGCTTACTGGTGGAGAGGAGACAGAGTGATGAAGCCAATTGGTATATATATATGGGGATTATTAGGAGGCCATGATGGACAGAGGCCACTGGGCAAATTTGGCCTGGATGCCAGGGTTACACCCCTACTCTTTCGAAAGACATCCTGGGATTTTTTGTGACCACAGAGAGTCAGGGCCTCGGTTTAACGTCTCATCCGAAGGACTGTGCTCTTTGACAGTATAGTGTCCCCATTACCATACTGGGGCGTTAGGACCCACACAGACCACAGGGTGAGCACCCCCTGCTGGCCACACTAACACCTCTTCCAGCAGCAACCTGGTTTTCTCAGAAGGTCTCCCATCCAGGTACTAACCAGGCTCAGCCCTGCTTAGCTTCAGTGGGGAACCAGACTTGGGCTACAGGGTGACATGGCTGCTGGTCATTTTGGTTGGTCAAATGAAAGTTGGATTGACGTCAGAACCCAACGTCAGATTTGACGTCAATATCCGAAGTCGGACAGACGTTGGATTTGGAAATGAAAGTTGTAATAATAATAATAGTAACTGAATGTATTATTATGATATTACGAGGGGGGCGGGCACTCTGTGTCTGTGCCCAGGGGCACCGAAGAGTCTTAATCCACTGGATAGACAGACAGACAAAATCTGTTATTTGCTATTTAAATTGTTAGCCTTGTTTATAACAGCATATGTTTCGTGTCATGTCAAATGACCAAACGGGCCTCGAGCAACAGCCTTGCCATGCGACGCTGCAGTACCAAAACCTTTCCGCAGGGCGGCGAACGAGCATTAGCTTCCCTTCAGCGCTCCCTTTCTTCCTCCAGACTCCTAGAGGTCGCCATTCGCATGAGCAAGAGTGATGCTGTGTGCCGTTGGAGTTGCGTGCGAGAGGCGCTCAGAGCAGAGACTCACAACAGTGAGGCGGAGCTGGGAATGTATCAGCTACTGAAGCCGTGCTTAATTCAGTAACGTTACCTCCACTCACTCGCCTACAAGAGCAGGAAATTCCCCGGCAGATAAAGCCCAGGAGGAGCGTCGCGCGCGTCCGTCCTAAAGCTAACCATCTACATGAGGAGGATAGAGAGGTTTGTGACGAATCAGTCAGGACTCGATACTAGGACGGGCAGCAGAGGAGCACAAAGCCGGTGGAGTGTCTCTGGAGCGGGTGAGATCAAGCCCAGCCCCCCCACATACACACACAGACCGGCCTGCTGCTCTTAGCCTGTTGCTGCTGTGTATGTGATCTCATCATAACAGTCCCTCTTATATCTCACATATCTCAGAAACACACACGTCTGTAAGTAGTTTGGAGTTGTTTTGTCTTTGTTTAGAGGCTGGCTGGTGTATTTTGCAGAAGTATAGCGTTCTGCAGCTGGCTAATCAGTTAGCTGTAGCATATCGTCGTGTGTACAGCAGCCTCACGGACATGATGTAGTCTGATTATTAGATCTCTTTTTTATTATTATTACAAGACAAACCATGTCTGATAACAGGGCACGTGGCATTAACCAACGAGTTTGGCGTATTTAAACCCCGCTTCTTCTAACGTTACATGTTAACGGCTAAGTGGCGTCACTTGTTCCGTGCGACATAATCTCGTTTAATTCAGCGAAGAGATTTTTATGCAGTAAAACTGTGTACAACATAAAATGTGAGTGTGTAGTTGACTTCACTCGGCTTAAGTTGAACCAAACTGTGAATTTGCTGAGTAACTCGTCTTGTGTATGAGGAAATACTTTATGAAGAGCTAACTCTCATTAACTCTTGACTGGACTAATCATCTGGATGTCCCCTACCATCATTGGAGTCAGTGGACATTTGCTGGAGAAACGTTCACGCAGGGGCTTTTATTTGACTGCTTTTGGTGGATAAAGTCCAGGGAGAGACACCCGGCAGCACCAGCCTGTATCCTCATCATTTGGCTGCTTAAGTGAGTCCCCGATGCGGAGGGGCTGAGTGCGCCCGGGACATGTTGAAGTGTATCCCGCTGTGGCGGTGCAACCGTCACGTTGAGTCTGTGGATAAGCGGCACTGCTCGCTCACTGCGGTGCCCGATGAGATCTACCGCTACAACCGCAGTCTGGAGGAGCTGCTCCTGGACGCCAACCAGCTGAGAGAGCTGCCTAAGGTAAGACTGCCATGATGATCCAGCACTTACATCTCATGTGTGTCTTCGTGCATGTCTCTCTACTTGCCAACCTCAACTATAAATTATGCATAGACTTGTAGCTGTTTTGACACACATGGATGTGACTGGTTAAATCGTGGCTCTCTTTTCAAGGGTTCCACAGCCAGCTTGAAAAATCTGGAAATTTTAACATACGTATTGTATTCTTAGTTGTACTTTTCATTTCATGGGCTAGAATTTTGTCTTTGTGGGTGCAGTCTTTATAAAGTGATTCAAGGCAAGACGTATTTTATGTGTATGGGGTTAAAAAAAAATGTAACAAAGATGTCACCTTACTTTCCCAGTTGATGAATCGCAGCACATTAGGACATGTTTTGTATTACACATTTTCTAAAATTGTATTCAAATTAGGTACCGTCTAAACAAATATGCACTCATTTGCTACGATGAGAAAATTACGCTGACGCATTGCTGCCACATACATTTTACTTTTCCACTCAATTATGTCGTAATAACGAGATCTTATGTCGTTTTAACGACATATTTTTTTCGTAATAACGAGATGCAATGTAGTTAAAACGACATATTTTATTGGCCTTATAAGGACACGTGTAGCCCTAGTCATGTACAAAATATGCCTTTATCCACATAAAATTTGCCTATCACGCCTTTATCATACTTCTACGTTCAAAAAGCTGAAGCAAATAGCAGCAGCCCCCAATCAGAGGCGAACCTACACTGACTGGGGGGCCCCAGGCAAAATTAATCGGTAAGGCCCTTTTTTAAAATATATTTTATATAGGCCTAATACATTTTTTTTAAACAATACGATTTATTTTTGTTAATTGGCTATATCTTCATTACCTAGAGAGAGCCTATAATTAAACAAGAAGCAGTCAAAACAACAGAATAGCCTGTTTTTTTGTTGTTGTTTTTACAACATTGTGTTCTTATTTTTTTTAAATTAACGAAATGTCAATCTTCGTCTTTATAACAGAAGATACAATACAATACAAAACTCTTCAAGATACAGCCAATCTTCACATGTATAACAGATTGTACACCTTAAAAACAGTCATTGTGGTGGAATAAGCAATGCTAAATAGAAATACATGGTTAGCATCTTAATTTAAACTTTATTTTGTTATTTTAGTAGTTCATTAACTTTATGCCTTAACTAATTTAATGTAAAGAGCTGGATACTAATTACTAATTAATGTCAACTATTAAATGTAGGCTATTGATTACAGTTGCCATAGACTAAAGATTTTTATAGACCATAGTCATTCGATTTTCTTCGTTGGTGGACATTTCAAGCATTAAAGTAGATATATTTCCCATGTCTGCTCCAATTCACGGAGACCATGAAAGCGCGTACTGTTCGTTTTCTTTTCTTTTACAAAAGCACAACGTATTCTTGTTATTGTGAGTTTACACAAATAAAAGTGATCGAATGATGTATTCTTTTCTGTTTGACCAGAAATTGAGTATTTTAAGTTGTTTCCACTGTTGATATTAAGAAAATGCAAGTGTTCCGCCTGCGCCTCCATGTTATGCAGTGAGCGCGCTCCGCACAAACACTTGGATATGCACCCAATAATAGCGAACAAATATCGAGGTTAACGTTAGAGCGAGCGGCCAGACGGATAAGTCCTCTTCATGTTAAACAAATCAAATCATGCAATTTTCTACAGCGAGTAAGCTAAGCGCTGCGCCAGTTTGAAAAGGGCGGCTGAAACACAACACTATAGTATACAGATAAACGCCCAACGCTGCATGGTGTTTTGCTTTAAATAAATTTGTTTAGGCTTTAAAATAAATATTGTTTGTGGGCTAATTAATGCCACAATCATTTTTTTATTTTATAGGCTACTTATAATTTTCATTTTTGTTTTGCATTGCATCTACAATTTAAAGGATTTGTTGTGCATCGCAATGCCATCCTCCCATAGAAAGCCACGTTGGAGTTTTCTTTATAACGGGTTTCTATGGGAGGAAAACGCTTAATGTGTAGGCCTAATTAAACGCAATGTTCATATTCTGGGCTCATCTATTCTGTAGGCTACACATGCTTTATTAATAAGGTGTGTACAGAATTTGATCTTTTAACATGAATGTCCTTGGGGGCTGCTATTGCTTTAGCCTTTTTAACGTAGATGATAAAGGCGTGATAGGCTATGTACATTTTATGTGGATAAAGGCATATTTTGTAGCTACATGACTACGCATGTCCTTATAAGGTCTAGAAAATTTGTCGTTTTAACGACATAACATCTCGTTATCTTATTACGAGAAAATATGATTTTAAAACGACATAACATCTCGTTATTACGAGAAAATATTTCGTTTTTACGACATAACGCCTCGTTATTACGACATAACTGAGTGGAAAAAATAATATGTATTTGGCAGCAATGCGTCACTGTAAAAAAATAGCCAGAAAAAAACCATTTCCCCATGTTTTTAGGAATAAAACTTTATATGAATGATAAATGAACAAACTCCTCTGTAAAAGCCTACAGAATATAAATAGGAATTAAACTAGAAAGTTTGCCTTATGTAAGTGCAGCTGAAGTGGACATTTCTGGTATAAAGGCCATTTCTGGCCTTTAAAGATGTATTTTAATTTAAATCTTCATTCGCAAATAGATAGTGTAATAAAATAAACACGTAAATGTGTATTTTATGTTTTCTTTTCAATAGTCTCAAAGAAGACATTGTTATGGAAGCAAAATATCCCAAAATCTCAAATTTGACAAGTGCATGAAAAAACAATGGTTTTTTCATGTAGTGTCTTGCCTTCAAAAGTCTTTACCCAGTAAGTTGAGAAGTAATTGGAAGAGTAATAGCAGTTCATTGGTCAAAAGTTGAGGGAATTATTCTGTATTAAGGGTGAAATAAATAACTGTCTCGTATAGCATGTATCCATAGACAAATGGGGAAAGTTGTCTATGGATACATAGACAATGTACTGCTGTCTAAATTTGACAGTCTAGCCTCCCTTGGGAACACTTTAGCTTGTTACACATCTGTCTCACTAACTGCACTAAAAGCACTTTGCTTTGTCCTTTTAATTTGGATTTCCTCTGTGTTTTCTTAATGTGCGTGTGCACGTGAGAGATCCCGCTGAATTGGCTTTGAATCAAGTCCAGTAGCGTCTACATACAGTAAAACACACAAGTATTTTTTTAACCTTGGGCATTTGCTCACGAGAGACTGTTAGTGTGTTGCCAGAGCCAGCGATCCCTAAAGTACACTGATAGCAAAAAAAGCAAACATGCTTAAATCAACATTTAAAAACTACTGAAAGCTGTTGAAAACTCCAGCCCAGTCCCTTTAGAGCTCTTATGTAGGCTGTATAATGCCAGTACTGTTGGCATTGCCTCATTGGCAAAAGACTCAAGCTTTGTTAGCCTATCTACAGTCAGTATTGCTAACAGGGTCAGACAGAACAGCACAGGACCATGATGTGGAACGGCTGATCTGAGCGGACATGTCAGGCCTTGAGCTTGAAGGTCTGTGTATATGTGTGTAAATTGTTTGCAGACAGTTGGCATATGGCTTCCCCTTCGCCCTGTGTCAGAGAGAGAGTGAAAGAGAAACAAAAAGTCTAGAAAAAGAGGTCTGAGGTATCTGAAGTGGTCAACCGATATGGCTAAAGGTTTAGTGAACCGGGTAGCCGATGTCTGATATATGCTTAAAAGGATAGCTAGTTCACCCAAAAATGTTAATTATCCCATGATTTACTCACCCTCAAGCCATCCTAGGTGTATATGACTATCTTCTTTCAGACATACGCATTTGGAGTTATATTAAAAAATATCCTGGCTCTTCCAAGCTTTTTAAAGCAACACCAAGTAACTTTTCCTCTGCGGTCGCCCTACAGGTTGGAAGAGGAATTGTCCATTACCGCTGTCGTAAATAATTTAGCCTACCGCAGTCTACTGCGGCACACTCGCAAGGTCTCTCGCTCTCTCCCTCTCTGCCGTGCGCACGCTTTGTATGTTATGCGCGCAGGATGTTCTGTTTAGCATGCGCGCTCTAAATTCCGGGAGATTTGAACTAATTTGCGGGCATCAGGGAGACGCTATCAATATGCGGGAGACTCCCGGGAGGTTGGGATGTCTGCAATGGCCACAGACAATTTGAGGAAGTGGTGGGGGAAGTGACGTATGCCGTAAAGCAGTCGAATTTTGTAGTTCTTTTTGTACTCCGGTTACTACCCGAAACCCGAAGTTACATAGTGCAAGTAAAAGCGATACAGACCACGTCAGGCTATGGCAGACGTGTCATTTAACCTATTGTAAGTCGATGTACCATCACAAGGGTCTTGGAAATATATTATGAAGGTTGGAAAACTACATAGTGTTACTTTAATGGCAGTGAATGGCCAAAAAAGTGCATCCATCCATCATAAAAGTAATCCATATGACTCCCGGGGGTTAATAAGTGCCTTCTGAAGCAAAGCGATGGGTTTTTGTAAGAAAAATATCCATATTTAAAACTTTAGCAACTAAGATAACTAGCTTCCGGCAGACGGCCTACGCAAGTTGACTTGTGCCAAAAGAGTAACACTTGATGCGATGTAGGAGAAGTGTAAGCTTTGACCCCTCTCACGGTTCAAACAAATAGGGCTGGGCTCCTCTTCTCATCGAAATCATCCGACATTTCTCTTTAAAAATTCTCGTTTTAGTCTTCTAATTCGTGACTGGTTTCACGACTGGTGGCCGTAAATCGATGCATACGGCCGTTTGTCGGAAGCTAGTTAATTTAGTTTATAAAGTTATAAATATGGATATTTTTCTTGCACAATTGCATCGCTTCATAAGGCCTTTATTAATCCCCAGAAGTCGTATGGATTACTTTTATTATGGATGAATGCACTTTTTTGGGCTTCAAAATCAGGACCTCCATTCACTGCCATTATAAAGCTTGGAAGAGCCATGGTTTTTTTTTTATATAACGTCTGAAAAAAGAATGACATATACACCTTGAATGGCTTGAGGGTGAGTAAATCATGGGGTAATTTTAATTTTTGGGTGAACTATCCCTTTATTTGCTGAGGTATTTGAAATTATTTTTAATGATAGTAAGTTAGTTGCAGACATAATTTGCTACGTTTAAATGAACACATTTGAACACTTGATTGAAACACTTAATATTGCACAGTTATAAAAAAAAATTGCATAATGTTAACAAAAATATTTGAAAACAGAAAATTAGTTTTATCCACTTTTAATTTATTGGTATCAGTAGATATTAGACATAAATTATGCAGCTATTCATTAACATTTCAAAGTTTGGGGTCAGTAAGATTTAAAAAAAAAGAAATTAATACTTCTGTTCAGCAATAAAAATGTCAAAAGTGACAATATTTTGAAACAATGTAAATATATTATTTATATTAAATAAATGCTCTTTATTTGTTTTTTTTTTACTTTCTATTTAATCAAAGAAACCTGAAAAAGGCATCACCGTTTCCACAAAAATAACTGTTTTAACATTGATAAAAATGTGCATTTTAGAATGATTTCTGATTTCTTTACCATCACAGGAATAAATTACATTTCAAAAGCTATTGAAATAGAAAACATGCTCATTTCCCCTTTTTTATGTTTAGATTATTTTTTTCTGTCATCTAATGCTAACCTGATTTAATAACAATGTTAAAAATTAACTTAATCTATACCAAATCTTGAAATGAATCAATTTTGTGTGTACATTAGAATGTTGTGACGACTGTATTCACTAGGGGTCGACCGATATGTGATTTTCAGGGCCGATACCGATTATTACAGGTCAAATAGACCGATAACCGATATTTTGAACCGATATATATATATATATATATATATATATATATATATATATATATATTTATATATTTATTACAGGTCAAATAGACCGATAACCGATATTTTGAACCGATATATATATATATATATATATATATATATATATATATATATATATATATTATAGCTATGTCTGGTGTAAAACTGTAAATTAATGTCAAAATTAAGAATAACAAAGGGTTTTGAAAAATACTTTCTTTAAATGATTTTAAACATATCTTTGAATCTGAGATCTGTTATTAATAATAATAATAATAATAACTTGTAAAAAGTGCAGGGAGCACCCAGCAGCATTCTGTAAACATTTTGTAAAACTTAAAGACTCTATTTTAATTTTTAAATAAAATTTTAGTAATCAAAAAGCATTTCTAATGAATTAAAATCAAACTTATTCAATTTATTTACAGTTTAACAAAAATTTAATTTTTAGGGCCTTGTGAAAAACCGAACTTTTATTTTGACGGGTTGCGGTGGAGATCTTTGAGTTTCTGTGTGTTTATGATATGTCGATAACTTTTCTCAGTTGAAGCATTAAAAAGCTCATGAAGTGACTAAGCGGCTCTGGAGATGATGTTTATGCAATCATGTCCTCATATAATGATGCGGCTGAGGCTGAAAACAGCGCAAGCGTCACGCGTGCTCCAGTGTGTGTGTGTGTGTGTGTGTGTGTGTGTGTAACTGAAATCACGCGTTTCTGCGCCATTCATTTAACGTTAGAGACACGCAGGATTCATATTTAAATAGTCTTTTTGCGGTTTGATTTGTACTGACCTGCTTTTTATTAATTCATCAAAAAGTTGACAAATTCCGTGATATTCCGCTTTATACAGTAAATTCCGTTTTTATGACTGGATTCCGAGACTCCGTCTGTTCTGCATCGCAGAAATCACAGGGCTCTATTATATTGAGGTATTTTGCAACTTCAGTGTAGTAATCTATTGCTTCTTCAGCAAAGTCTGCTGCTGCCTTAACTTTGAGAGACAACTGAAGCGTGATCAGTGAAGCAGCTCTAGTCAGCGAGTGCTCTCTCGGTGTGAGAGTGCAACACTTTCAGTGCCTCAGCTTTCCGCGCTGATTGGCCGGACTCGTGACTCCCAACAAATCAGATGTGCGGGGACATTAGTCTAGTCTACAGAGTGGTGAGTTCTGACAAAGGTGGCTGCGTCAGAGCCAAATATAGCGCATTTCAAAATAAAATTATTTTATCTGCAAATCGGTTTTGAAAATGGCCGATACCGATAACCATAAAAATGCTTAATATTGGCGCCGATAATCGGTCGACCCCTAGTATTCACTTGTATCATTTAATCGGTTGATTTTTAGTTAACATTTGCCTATATATATTGTTTTTAATTCATTAATTAGTTCCAGGTTGCTCAGTCAGCAGTGCTCTTTTCATCTGAGTAGTGCTCCATTATACGTTTACTGTAACACTTAGATGGATGGTCTCAGCAGGCCTGACCCTGTTCTCTTGAGAAGGCCATATGGTGACTCCGTGTGTCGCCGCTCCGCCATGTGCTGAGATTTAAGCTGCTTACAGTTTCTTCTCCCCCAGACTCACTCTGAGTCTGAACACTCTGCTGCCCTCGTTCCTACTTGTGATACTTCTTCAGTATAACGACAGATGTGTCTTTCCTCTTTTTCTTAGAGTGCTTTTATCAGCATGGATGCTGTCCACATGTTTAGCTCCTAGTATACATGGTCATGGTGCAGGTTTTGGGATTAGCGCTGTAACATGACTCGTGTTAATGCTTCTCAGGTCATGACCCTCTGCCATTGGGTGTGAGCTGATTTCAAGTGTTTCAGTATGTTTGAGGCTGACTGTATAAGATAGTTGCATGCTTGCATAGACAGGGTCATATGTGTCAACTGGCACAGAATTTTAGGCTGAACAAATGGAGGTTTAGCCTAGTTGCTCTTGTTCACTATACAGGTCTCTGAATGCCCCACCTGAACGGCTTATGTGCACCTTAATGCTAGGATATGTAGAGTTCAGAGAAGCACCTTATAGCAAGTCCAAAAATAGAAATGTTTCAGTTTAATGCAGGGCACAAAGCAGGATGAAGTGTGGGAAATTACCTCAGACAAAACGATGAGTGTTATGTGCAGCAAATGACTTCAGATCAAGTGTTCTGCCAGCTCGCATTTTAATATGAGCACCCGGGTGGCTCACAGAGTGCCTTGCAGCCTTTGCCTGGAGTTGGTTTACATGGGAAAACATGTTGCTGAACAGTCTGGGAACTGAAGCCCCTGTATTGCCACTGATAAAACTGTAGGCCAAAGCCGGCAGCAGTCGAGGAATTCCCCATCACACCCTCCAAAAACATCAACGTGAAGCTTCCACTGTGTTTAGTCATTACGCAATCCCTAATCCTCACTGTTTCTGTCCTATTGTGTTACAGTTGAGCATCCGCTTGTCACAGTAAATTCCTTACTTCGGAGATGTTGAGCGCTAACTGGATTAACCCAGAATGCCCTTATCCACATTCACAAAGCACAGGAATGGCATTAGCTGTATGCCAGCACAGTTTAATCATTAACAAGTGGATCACACACCCATACGTCTGTGGTTTAGGAGGTTCCTGGGGAAGCTTTCGAAAATGTGAAGTCTTTACGGTTTTCCTGAAGGGCTTGGGAGGGAGAAACACTCTTTGGCTTTGACAGTTGTGGAAGATCTCGTGACGGGTTACATAGTAGGCTCTTTCAGCTAATCTGACGTCTCCCACCCAGCTGCACATATTAAATGTCCAGGCTTATTATCACAGCTCTGACTGCATTGTCCTCCTTTATCAGCCTGTGACTCGAATGACGACTGTAAAGAAAGAGAAGGAAATGTTCAGTTGGAGTTGCAAGTTTCGAATGAGCAAAATACTACTAGCTAATATGTTTTCTTTTAGGTCAAGGTTCAAGCCTTGCTGTTCTTATCGGCACCCAATACAGCTTTTTGATAACAGACCATTTGGTACAACAAAGTAATTTTGCTGCCACCACCAACGGGAAACAATGTATTGAACTCTAAAGTGAAACCAGGAAAACCAATAACATGTTTTACCTATTGCATGTAATAGTTGTGCTTACTTTGTTTGAACCAGAAAGTGGTTTTTCCAGCTCAAGTAAGTTTCAAGGAGTTGTTTTAATAAATGGCTTGTCTTTCATGGCAGGTTTGTTCTGTTGTCTGCAGAACAGGTTTAATCTATGTGGGGCTCCTCCCTGCCCTGCCCCTACACATCTAATGTTCATTCATAGGTGCCTGTCCAGCAGGTGTTCCTCTATCCTGTGAACTCCATGTTTGTGCATTGAAAGGTGTGAAATGATACTTGACAAGACAACCTGATGCATCAGTCAGTTCATGCAGAAATTATGTGCATTTGCATGACCATGTTTTTCTTACTGGGAGTCTTTCGGCGCTTTAAAACAAAGTTAGTTAGTTGTAAGTAATTATGCATAATTTACTGTTATTACTACAATAAATACGTATTATGTAACGTGTATCAAGGACACTTTAAGTGTTACCAAATAAAGTGTTAATATATTTTTGACACTTACTCATACAACAGTCTTCTGCTGCTGTGCTCTTGAAAGTTTGTTGCTGAACTTTTCCTGTGTTGCCTTTTATGTCATTTTCTTGTTGTTGGGAATTAAAAGGCAAATATAAAGATGTAAGGACGATTTTTGCTTCTCACCAGTTGTGCATGAAACTGTCAACACCTAAATTAGCAGCAGTCACAAGGTCTGTGTTAGATTTCACTGTGATCTGAAAACATCACATGTTTTAGGACTGTGTGAGCGTTTCACTCATATTTGCAAGCGGAAATTACTCTGCGAAAGTGGAAAATTATTTGGCCACACGGGTGCTAGTGCCATCTGACACCTGATCAAAACTCATGAAATTTAATATCATAAGAAAAACTCCCTAATCTTGGACACTTTTATGTTTCACACAGTGATTGGCGGCTTTTTGTTGCTTTCCGTTCAAGTCAAAAGAGATAGTTTGGAGGTTTTTTTTTCACTGCTCTTTGTTGCATCTCGCCCATTACCCTACTTTGGGACACAAGTGTTAGGGTTAGTGTTGGATACTGAAATCAGTATAATTTATTTTATTTTATTTTGTCATGTCACGACTGCCCTCCTTTTACAGCATCAACATTTTCATCCATCTTGTGGATGTCATGGGAACTAAGATTCACTTAAAGTAGGAACTGAATTGCTTTTCCAACTTGAGAACTATTTTTCTTCATTAGTAATATCTGAGAGGTAAATTTGGTGAAAAGCTCTTTATATGCAATTATACGGCAGTGTTGAATTAAATTTTTAGCTCCTTCCTCCTTTCTCATGTAGACTACAGGTTGAATGAAAAATATAAGGATTACGTGATATAGTGTGTATATTTAGCAAAATGGCCTTTTTCTATAGTTATTTTTCTAACTGACTAACGAGTTTATGAACATTGAAGTGCTTTTCTGAGATAAATTTGACGTTTGACATGATTGATCTCAAGCTGTTTTATACAAGCTCTTTCCAAGGTCAAAATGCTGATTGAGTGATCTGTCAGGCCACATTAAAGAGCGCCAAAACGACATTGATTGCTTGTATTTTATAATAAAATTGACAGAATTTGGAAGCTAAAAGGTTGTTAATTGTTTACTAAAATTAACAAACACATTAAAAGTGACATATTGAAGGTTGACAGTTAAGTACAAATCTTCATCTATGGATGGCTGCGCTACAAAATGTAAAGTTCAGGCAGTAACAGAAAACAGCAAAGATAAAAAGATCATAAAAAAGAATTGGAAAAAAATCCAAGTCCAGGATTTTTTCCAATCCTTTTTAATGAACATTTAACCCTTCCAAGAGAACCAGAGGATACAAGAGATACCAGCAGTGCTCCAGTTCCCCTTTGTCTAAATATTAAAAGATATTAAGATTAAGAATCCATATCAGTGTCAATTAAAAACGAGAATTGTTAACGATTAGTTCGCGTCCACACAGCTGATGTTTATCTGTTGTAGTTTATCCACGTTGTGTGCAGGAAATGGACACCTCCATGCACTTTTACAGTGCTTGGATGTTCATTCATCGACATGTCTCTGTCTTTTTCTCTGCTGGCACAGCCGTCAGCATTGTTGCTCTATAGAGATGAGGGCTTTGAAAAAGCCTTTTTTTTTCTTTTCTTTTTTTTCTTAACAAAAAATAATGTTACAAATACAATAGTATACAAAAAACAAAATGTAACAGAGTTGCACACTAGGGGGATTATTGTAGATCTACATAAAGACATTGAAACATTTACAAATTTTCAAAGTTTTTACTTTCTTTTGCTTCATAGAAAATCAATATAAAGCTCAATATAGAGAGTCAATATAAAGCTCCATTTCTTTCTTAAATGATATATAACAGGGTTTTTTACAGGAAAAGTTACATTTGTGAATTTTGCCATTAAAAGAATAAAATGTATTATATAGACCTGACTGTGCTTGTTCTCACAAATACCAAATAATAAATGTTTCCAAAACAACACAAATTGGCCATCAATGTTCTTTGTGATAAAATCACAAATATTTAGCCAAAATGGGCAGTGCCAAAATAAATGAACCACTGTTTCAGGGCAAAAAAGTGTCGCAAAAAGTGCAATGTCACTTTTAGATTTCACAAAGGAATGTTTTACTGGGTAAATTGATTCTATGTATAATTTTGAATGATACCTCCTTTACTTTGTTTGTAATTAAATATTGATTAGGTATAACAAGCCAAACCTTTGAAAAAGCCTCATGTTTCGTTTTGACATGCGTTTCTGACGCAGAAAGCTGATCCTCGCTGTGTCTCCTTGCGTATTTTGGCGCTCGAACTCAGTGAGGTTTTTTTCCACTGCAACTTTGCTGCGCCTGCGCGTCATCTCATTTTATTACGTCAACACAACAAAAGATGTAATGGGCTACTCATCACAGAACATGCAGGTAAAAAGGCACAACATGTTTTATTATAACATCGCTAGTGACCGTTTTAGTAGCAATCTGGAGCCCTGAAACAACAAGTTCATTGTCCAGGCTAATGGCATCTTTGATACACTGTTTGTGTTAGAACTGATTTAAGCTGAAGGAAACACCATCTGAGCATATGACTGTATTTTTCATAGATTTCTGCAGTGGTAAACAGCTCATTTTGTTATTACTATACCCCAGCCCAGCATCCCTCCTTTGTGTGGCCGCCTTGGGCCCGATTACTACTTTCATTCATCTGTAAAAAAAACATGTTTAACCCCTTGTCCCCTTCCTCTCTGCTGCACGAGCTGTATCGTCCCACTAAGCTCGTCCCTCAGGGGTCTCTTGAGTGGAGCGGCTGTCTGCAGCTGTCCTGCTCCAAGCATACAGTCAGTGCTCACTGGATGGATGAGATATGTAGAGAAGTGAAATGAACTACCTTCTGTCTGCCGTCCAGACTGGAGTGTGCAGTCTTCCATGCCAAAGGATGATGCTAGTGTTTTTTTTTGTCAAAGTATTTTTTTAAAGCTCTTAAGCACATTTTGTGGTTTCTTAGCATCCACAGTTATGCTTGAAGCAAGCACAGTTTATTACACATCACCTTCTTGCTATGCTGTAACTGCAGCAGGTAAGGTGTTAAAACTATCTTTGATTGCTCACTAATTGGCTTATCAGGCCATACCACATGCAGAAAAATCATTAGACAAATATGTTAGCCAACAGGATTACGAAAAGCATCTTGAAAATTGGCAGTAATATTTTCAGTAACTGAAAAAGTGGATTTTATTTTTTAAGTGGAATTTTAATCCAGCTTGTGACCTGCCATCGCTGCTTCATGATTCTCAATGATCTTTAGTTAGTATAGCGCTCTTGACTTGAATCTGGAGCTTTTAAAATTCATACTGTTTAATGTCGGTGATTTACACAAACATTCAAAGGTTTGGGGTTGGTAAGATTTTAAAAAAATGTTTCTAAAAGAAGCCTCTTATACTCACCAAAGACTCCATTTATTTGATCAAAAATACAGTAAAAACTGTAATGTGAAATGTTACATTTTGAAAATAACTTTTCTTTTTGAATATATTTTAAAATGCAATTCATTTTCAGCATCATTACTCCAGTCTTCAGTGTCACATGATCCTTCAGAAATCATTCTAATATGCTGATTCGGTTTTCAAGAAACACCATTATCAATGTTGAAATCAGTTCTGCTTAATATTTTTGTGGAAATGTTTTTTTTTGGGACTGTTAGATGAAGTTAATAAGAACAGCATTTATTATTAGAAATATTAAGAACAAATGTTTACAGTCACTTTTGAACAATTTAATGCTTAAAAAAATGCTTCATTTAATTGCTCAATGTAAGCTTTAAATTTTTTTATTTTATTTTTTATCTTACTCTGAAACTTGTGAATTGTTCTGTATAATCATACAAAATATATTGGTAACATTATATATTAAAAGATTGACCTTTTCTGCCCTTTTGCCTGCTGAACTTCTATACTGTGAAATCACAGCATGCCATCATGCAGCACTTGGACCTTATGTAACTTGACCTTGGAATATGGTAAATGGACATTAGCTTGGAAAGTATTTTTTATAACACAGTGGTGTTTAGCATTTATAATATATATATATATATATATATATACACTCACCGGCCACTTTATTAGGTACCCCATGCTAGTAACGGGTTGGACCCCCTTTTGCCTTCAGAACTGCCTCAATTCTTCGTGGCATAGATTCAACAAGGTGCTGGAAGCATTCCTCAGGGAGTTTGGTCCATATTGACATGATGGCATCACACAGTTGCCGCAGATTTGTCGGCTGCACATCCATGATGCGAATCTCCCGTTCCACCACATCCCAAAGATGCTCTATTGGGTTGAGATCTGGTGACTGTGGAGGCCATTTTAGTACAGTGAACTCATTGTCATGTTCAAGAAACCAATTTGAAATGATTAGAGCTTTGTGACATGGTGGAAGTAGCCATCAGAGGATGGGTACATGGTGGCCATAAAGGGATGGACATGGTCAGAAACAATGCTCAGGTAGGCCGTGGCATTTAAACGATGCCCAATTGGCACTAAGGGGCCTAAAGTGTGCCAGGAAAACATCCCCCACACCATTACACCACCACCACCAGCCTGCACAGTGGTAACAAGGCATGATGGTTCCATGTTCTCATTCTGTTTACGCCAAATTCTGACTCTAACATCTGAATGTCTCAACAGAAATCGAGACTCATCAGACCAGGCAACATTTTTCCAGTCTTCAACTGTTCAATTTTGGTGAGCTCTTGCAAATTGTAGCCTCTTTTTCCTATTTGTAGTGGAGATGAGTGGTACCCGGTGGAGTCTTCTGCTGTTGTAGCCCATCCGCCTCAAGGTTGTGCGTGTTGTGGCTTCACAAATGCTTTGCTGCATACCTCGGTTGTAACGAGTGGTTATTTCAGTCACTGTTGCCCTTCTATCAGCTCGAACCAGTCTGGCCATTCTCCTCTGACCTCTGGCATCAACAAGGCATTTCCGCCCACAGAACTGCCGCTCACTGGATGTTTTTTCTTTTTCGGACCATTCTCTGTAAACCCTAGAGATGGTTGTGCGTGAAAATCCCAGTAGATTAGCAGTTTCTGAAATACTCAGACCAGCCCTTCTGGCACCAACAATCATGCCACGTTCAAAGTCACTCAAATCAACTTTCTTCCCCATACTGATGCTCGGTTTGAACTGCAGGAGATTGTCTTGACCATGTCTACATGCCTAAATGCACTGAGTTGCCGCCATGTGATTGGCTGCTTAGAAATTAAGTGTTAACGAGCCGTTGGACAGGTGTACCTAATAAAGTGGCCGGTGAGTGTATATATATATGGGTGATTCTTTAACTATGGTACTTTTCTTGTCCCTGGATGAAATAATAAAATCTAAAAAACATTTCTTCTTTTTTGTTTTTGGCACATTTACTTCACCCTAAGGGGAGCTTATAAAAAATGTATCATGGCTCAATCATTCTTTTTATTATATATTATGAGGCCTTTTATGCATGATTTTTACTGTTTTGCCTCTGTCCCTAAGCCAGACTTTGTACCTTCAACCTTGCTTAATTCTAAATTAAATATTTAAATAATGTAGATTTTAAGTACAAATGATAAAATAATATCTATTTCAATTATACATATTATATATTGCAATATTTATTAACATTTTCCTATATTTTTCATAAGTAGAACCCCTGTCCCTTGGGTTCACTGTCATTTCCACCACACAGTACAAAATAGAATCCTGGGATCATTGTTTTAGGTTTGTTTACTTAGTAACCATAGCAACAGAAACTCCACAGTGGAACACATGGCTGGGCGAAAGGGTGACCTCTTTAGGGGGTAATGTAAAGAAGAAAAATCAAGGTAAATATGAGTAAAACTGAGAGTATGTTTATTGTTCGTCATTTCCAAACGGCTCATATTTCACATGGACGTAAAAATAACTGGATAAATTTAATTTAATGATGTGTAATTTGTGTATATTTAATGCTAACTCTAAAATGAATATTAGCAGGCTAACATAGCATGATATTTTAGAGGGAAAGGGAGGAAATGTCATTTCCACCACAGTCATTTCCACCACGGTGTTCATTGTGATGGTAAAGACAGGTTGTGGTGGAAATGACATTGTTCATGCTAAACAGCAAATTATTTTGGGCTATAATACTAAAATTTAAATGCAAAAAAACATTTAAGTTAAGGTAGTAAGGAAATATTTTATTATTTTTTATAAAAATATATTGGTATTAAATGCATTTTCTGAGAATTTATATTTCAAGTTTTGACTGCAAATGTCACGTCCATAACGCTGAAATTGCCCAATTTTAATTGATCCTCAATAGTTTTGTGGTGTAGGTCTACATATTTTATAATGTTAAGTTCAAATAATACTAATAGTAATTTAAAGATGTGGTAGCATTGGATCTACTGACAAGACCCACACAATTTGCCGTAAGTGTTTTAAGAAGCTTCCTCAAATGACCGGCAACACGTCCAACATGCAGATGCATATCTTACGGCACCATCCCGAAATCAATTTAGTTGAAGCACAGAAAGCAAACCCAAAATCAGCAGCCTACACTGCTTAGTTTAGTATAATAATTTGCATAGTTAATATTGTTCTTTGGTGTTAAGTTTACACAGGGTTTTCAGATGTTATTTAATAAAAATATATTTTCTTTCTCTCAAAATCTTTTTTTTCACCCCTAAGCCCCGCCCCCGTTATAGAATCGTGATACTAACCAAATCGTGGGTCAAAAATCGTGATACGAACCGAATCGTGGGTTTGGTGTATCGTTATAGCCCTAACAAATAGTCACTGTCATCTAATCCTGTTTTCTTTCAGTTTTTCTTTTCCAATAGCAAATGTATTTAAAAAACACTGTTACCACTGCCAAAGAAAAACTAATGTTCAAAAGTGAAGGGTCAAGAGCCCAACTAAACCAAACACTGATCACCATCATGGTAACATCAAATGAAAATAAAATTACATCTAAACCTCTGTCACCTTTTAATAAGAACTTCTGTAGACGTCAGACATAAAGTCAAACTGGATAGTAATAAGTAAAGCTGGTAATGCTGTTTGTGGAGTTGTTTAATCCTCCTCTGCTGAGATCTTCACAGATTTAATGTCTTTTATCTTCAGTTGATTTAATCTTTTTTCTGTTCTTCTTGTTCCTCTTTCCTTCAGTGATTTTGCTTGTTAACAGCAGGTGTTCATCAGTGTCTGAATTAACTCACTTGTTTTAATCACTCAGTCAAATGACTATATTAGTGAACTAATGTAGGGAATAGTGAATAAGGGTATAGGGTGTGATTTGGAACACAGTCTCTGAGTGTTGACTTTGAGCGCTCGTGAGCTTAGAATTATAAGGTTCTATCTCCACTTTTGGTCGAAATTGAGTTTTTGACATAATCTTATCCATTAGGTGTTTATTAATGCCTGTGTGGTGTTATTTTTGTAAAAAAATATATTTTGTTAGTAGTTATTAATAAAATAAAAAGGTTCCATCTCACAAACCAGCAGGGATGTAAAAACTTTGATGCTCAATATCTCAGAACTTCCCTAAACGGAGAAAGAACCTTATAATTCTAAGCACACGCGCTGTTAATTCACAGTATATTCCTGTAGGCTACTTTCTCGAAAACTACATATATCACCCAGAATGCATTTTTTCTACAGTATATTGCTGTTTTAATGGAAACTAGCATGTTACTGTCAAAGTTTTGCCCTTTTATTACAGCAATTTTTGACAGTGTGAGGGACTGATTGGAAGTTGGTGTGTGGTACGGTATGATAGGGATCCTTACCCTGGCATTATACAGGATGTGGACCCTGAGGGTTGTGTATTGTGTCTTGTGTATACAGTATTAAGGTTATATTAAGGTAATGATGTCATAAAGGGTTTGCTCTAATTTGAACTAGTTTGTCCAAGTTCAGCATGTAGAAAGCAGTGAATAAATGATTTGCTGATTTTTAACACATATTCATGTTTTTTTTTTCATTTTTGGATTGTTTTTCATTTAAAAATATTGATATGTTTTTGTTTACTAATGCTGTTGCTTATTGGTTTGCTCTGGTTCACCACATAGAGCAGTAGAAAAAGAGTTTTTAAGTGGAAGTTGCCTATCTATGTCATTTCCGCCACATACTGTCTCTTCCGCCACGCCATGTCATTTCCACCACTACACATATTTTAAAGTAAAACATATAAAAAACATACAATCAAACCAAATATATTCAGTGGTGTTGATAATTGTGCAGTTAGGGGTAAGATATGTGTATACACTTTAAGAAATACATGATTTTGAGCTATATTAAGTAAATGAAATGTTCCAGGCATCTAGTTTTAGGTGTTTTTAGTGTAAACATTGTAAAATCTTTACAGTTACATTTCTGAAAAATAAATCAATTACAAATTTGATCAGAGATGTGTGTGCTATTTAATCAAATATATTTATTACAGAAGATATTTAATTATTTTCTCTTCAAAACACAAGTTTTGCTATGTGATGGAAATGACCGTTTTCTTGGACTGTCAGATAAAAATGGCAAAATATATATATTATTCAATACAAATCAGCACAGCCAACTTAAGGGAAGGTTTCTAGACAGATTGAGAAACCAAATGATACTAAAAAACTGTTTGTAGAAATGTTTTTATTTTCTGAAACTGTCTAGCTCAAAGAGTACCATAGTTGAAGAATCACCCATATATATATATAGTTATTTGCCATATTACCATGTATGTGGTTGTTGTATGTCTTGAATTTTCAGAATTATATTGGGAGTAGTGATGGGCATTGTTGTAAAAATTTTTTTTTTTTTTTTGAGTATTGATAGGACTCAAAAACGAGTATTCGGGGGTGGGGCGGAGTGTTGACAAATAAAAAATAATGTTGACAAGAATATCACATTAAAATGTATCAAAATATGAAAGTATGACTAGAAAAATAACACTGCATATTATCAGTAATGCATCAATGTTTTCGAAAAAGAAACATTTAAAAGGAATAGCTGCATGAGGTGAAACTGAAGAGAATGAAGACCAGTAAACTGAAGTCCGTTGCTATATTACACATCCTATATAAGATTAGATTGACTAGATGCACAACTTAAACGTAACATTACAACTTGTATCTGCACAAAAGGACTCGAATGCAAGTGAACTTGAACTAAGTTACATGCTATAGCCAGAAAGTGTTGTAAGTAGTGGATGCTCTCTTCATAACCCGTAACGCGCTGAAACATGGGCAACTAAAGCACTGTTCCCCATTTTATGTTCTTATTATAATTATTACAATAACTGGGTAATAACCTCTTACTAACCCTGAACCTACCCCTAAACCTAACCTTAACCCATGTAGTTACCTTATATTAACCAGTACTTTCTTAGTAAGTACGCGTACTGTAAAATAAAGTGCAACTGAATTCACAATATTCTTCAGTCATTTTGTTATGAGTATGGCAGAAGGCAGATTGGCGCTGCACATCTGGCACTTAACTGTATTTTCATCTACTTTATCAAGTGATTCCAGACATCCCTGTGAGTTTTCCAAGCCTACCGTTGAAAAAAAATGACACAAATTAATAATTGCTGGATTATTAATAATATCATCAATATGATGATGGACATGAAAAATAAACATCTAAAAGGAATAATTCCATATAACTGTCTCAAATAACCCAATCATAGTCAGTAATGTCGGCATTGCATTTGAGCTGAAACTGAAGAGTGAATAAACACCGGTAAACTGAAGTGTATTTTTACTGCGTTAATAAACTCAATCAAACGTGTTCTATATGAGATTAATCAGATATATACAACATACATAATTTTACAACTTAAATTTACACACAAGGACATAAATGCACATGTGAACTTGACCGTGCTTAGCTGAACGTGTAACTCCCGTTGTGGATGCGCTCTTCCCGTACGGTACAACACAGGAAACATAAGCACAAAGAATTCACAACACACCTTTACATAGTGTTCTTATTGTAATGTTATGTATTTTAGCAGATTGGTGCTGTACATCGTGCACTTAATTTCATGATCAAACTGATTCCAGGCATCACTGCATGCTTTCAAATTCCTAGTTTCACTTTATTTCGCTAGTCTGGACGACATGCTGTCAATGATAACCAGTCTTTCCTCAGGTACCGCCCAAAATCCGCAATGACCAATCAGAAAAAAAGCAAAGAGTTTTTTTTAAAGTCACTGTGATCATCGTTTTCATGATCAGTCGTCGCTGTCATAGCCTACCCGTGCACATCCCTAATTGGCAGCACTGAAAGGAGAAGCTCGCTTTAGGAGCTTCGTGTAGATTATATCAAGATACTATGTACCCCGTCCCCTTAACCTGATTGTTTTAGGAAACATAAAATTGCACTGATTACAAAGACCAACATTGAGGCATCCAGAACGGCTCAGTAGTTAGTTTCACTGTAGGGACCTCACTCTCTTGGCCAGAGCTCATTTAGTCTGGTCATTGTCTTGACTTTCTGCCTTTGTCTTGTGAGCCAGCACATGAGATATGTTAGTAAGTGAGGGCTTCCCCCTACGGCCCACAGAACTGGGCCAGCAGCCCACATAAATCACAGCTGCCATTGTGTGTGCTGCAGTAAACCTACCCTCATCCCCCATCGCTCTCCTCCCTTCTCGCCTCTTTTCTCGTGGTGCTCAGTCTTTAGAGGACTTTGAGATCACACTGTGCGGAGCCTCTTTCACACAATCTTCTCTTTCTCTCTTCAGATTTCTCTTCGACTTTAAATTTATTATAACACCACAGCATTTAATGTTTTTTTCTGGACATTGTCTAACTGTAACATCAGTAAAGATTTTTAGTTTTCATCAGCAGAAAACACCATATCAACAGTGAAGCATGGTGGTGGCAGCATCATGCTTTGAGGCTGCTGTTCTTCATCTGGAACTGGGGCTTAGTTGAATGTGGAGGGAATCGTGAATAGCTCCAAGTACCAGGAGAACTTTCACCTTTCAGCATGACAATGATCCAAAACACATTTAAATCAGCAAAAGAATGGCTTTAACAAAAAGATTAATGTTTTGGAAAGGCACTGCCAGAGTCCAGACCTGAATCCTATAGGAAATCTGTGGGGGGACCTGAAGATGGCTGTGCACAGGAGATACCCTCACAATTTAACAGATCTGGAATGTTTTTGCACACTTGTGCATTTAGTTAATCCAAGTTTTTTTTTGTTTTTTTTTTCTGAAATGTCACTTGGCTTTCAGTGGCTTTGCATAGGTTGTAATTTTGTACATTAAACAACGTGCTAAAAGTTTTAATATGATTTTTTTTTTTTTTTTTTTTTTACATTATTATAATGTAATTATACTGTTATACACTGTATAACAGTGCATAGCATGGCAGCAGGTGCACTGATGCCCATGTGTAAAATTAGTCGTCGTTGAAGAGAGGAAACACTGGTTGAGCTGCTAATTAAGAGCAGGAGGGCTGTGATGTTTTAACACGCTGGCACTGAAATCTTGTTGCGGCTGCCAGTTCCACAAGAAACAAAGCACTCTTCTTGGCTCTTGTCATCTTTTCATACTCACACTCGCTTGTTTCATGAGATTATGCTCTTGATTTGGACCGGACTGCAGACCGAGAAGCCTCTACTTAAACCTGCCTGAAATGTGTTACCCTGCATCCTTTTGTCTGAGCTAGGGAGAGCAGCTGGCCCACACATCCTGTCCCCGCCCCTCTCAGGGAGTTTTATTCCGGAGAAGGATTAACGCTTAGAGCCCCTCACCCTCTCCGAGACGCGCTCTCTCTCTCTCTCTCTCTCTCTCTCTCTCTCTCTCTCTCTCTCTCTCTCTCTCTCTCTCTCTCTCTCTCTCTCTCTCTCTCTCTCTCTCTCTCTCTCTCTCTCTCTCTCTCTCTCTCTCTCTCTCATATATATATTTCTATTCACTATTGAATGTAGAAAGTAAGTAGACCTGGTGACAGTGTGCATATAAATGCACTATTTTTGATCAGCATCTGTTTGAATGCCTCTGTCACAGAGTTGCACCAGAAACATGAGCCAGTCACCTGTCTTTCTGGGTAAACATGGGCGGCACCAGTCGTCATCCAGTGCAGCCGTGTTTACCACAGGTCACACAGCTGAAGCTCCGCTCCTCTCTGTTCACCTCCGACCAGGAAACACACCCTATACTCATTTACAGCCTGTAGACTTAATGCTTTACTGCGTTGCTTTCTAGGCTTTTAAACACAGAACCCTGCATTTGAGTGTACTTACTCTGTGGCGAATCATTGGCTGTTTCAGTTGTTACAGTGAGCTCTTGTGACTTGAACCATAGGAGACAAACTTTACAAACATACGTTCCCAAAAGAAATTTTCCCCATATTTTAAAGGGGCTTAATGTAGAGTTCAGAAACCCTTGTTATTAGCAACAGTGGTGACAAACCGGCAGTTTAGAAAGCATCTGATAATACCAATGTGGATGCGTTTGCACAAGCTCTGCAATTCACCATGAATCATAATATTACACTTATGACAGTTTGATTAAAATATATTTGAGACTTTAGACTATATAGATTTGACTGTGATAATATAGTTTGAATTAGGGGTGGGTAAAAAAATAAAAAAATTTCCAGGAAATTACACTTATATTTTAAATGCTCATTATTGTGGTTTAGTATTTCTCCCCTGACTAATTGACTAATTGCTTAAATGAACGACTAACGGTTCACTAGGAAAATCTTTAGTCCGGTGCAGCCCTACATGTTAGTTGAACTTTAAATGGTGATGGGCTTCGCCATGTTAGTTTGCACTGCAATGCTGAGAATCAATAACCTGGCCCTAGCCAGATGAATTTCGCTCCGCCTAGCTTCACTCATCCATCTGGAACCGATCCATTGAAATGGCGTTTCAGAAGGCTGGGCCTAATCAAAAATCCTTGCATATGATTGGATAAGCCACTTGTCTGTCATCTTTATCGACGTGCTATTTCAACCACTCACACCGAAGCCAACCCGTGACGCTGAAGAATCCGGTCGGGAGAAGGCACTGATCTATATAACATCGTTTCCACCAACAAAAGCCTTAAGAGCCGTTCTCTGATGTTCTTTTAATGAAACAATATTAGTTAGATTGGACAAAACGGATGAAATAGCAGCATCAATGTTAACGCTTGTTTCCTCGATGCGAGCCGCCATTGTTGTCTGAATCAAAACAGTCTCACGGTCGCTTCTCCACTACGTCACATCTATGAAACTCCCGCCCTGCGTCCTGATTGGCTAAACCATAAAGTTGGTTGGAGAAATCACTCTCAATGGAAGAGGTTCCAGATGGATGTGAGTGAAGCTAGGCGGAGCGAAATTCATCTGGCTAGGGCCAGGTTTGAGAATCAAAGCTGTCGGCATTACAACATGATGTGTATCTGATGTGAGTAAAACATGTTGTCAAATTAGGTTTGAAAGGTTTATTATTGCCGTTTCCATCAACATTTTACAAATGATAAATGCACTGAAAAAGACTAAGTAAAATTGACTTAAAAATATTCGTGCAAAAACTTGCCAAATAAAAATTGAGTAAATTTCACATGTGGAATTAAGTAAACTCTACTTAACTAAGTTAATGGAAAGTAATAAAGAAAATAAGTAATTTTAACTTGGCTAGTAAAAGGTTGAGCAATATCTATTTAGTTCTTTTAGTTTCCTTTGCAATACATTTCACTCAAACAGTATAACATTGAATTAAACCACACTTTTAAAGTATATGCTTTTTACTTACATATAAGTGATTTATACAATAGATATTGTGTGAGACACCATATCTACAAATCAGAAGCTATGCATCAAGTGAACGCAGAGACCTCAATACTTGGTAGACAATACACAATGATGGTAACATTTGATGGATCGTTTTTGTGTTTGAATGTGTCATTTTGAGTAGAAAATGAACTCCAAATGTCACAAAATGGAAAGTTACTAATCCTAACAACAAAAGCAATGATAAAAGTGTAAATGCAGCTGGAAAACAGTGAACAATCAACCTCATTAATTATTCCAGGCCCAGTGCATGATGGGAACACCAGTATCAGAAAAGTTGAGTAATTTTACAACGTTGATATTTACGCTTTTATTTCTACACGCTTGAATTGAATACTAATAGTATAGAATTTACTTAGTTTTTTTTTATTCTTGCCTGAACTAACTTTTTCCATGTAAATTACATTGTTTTTTTCTGTAGTATTTACTTCACCACAAAATAATTTTTATCAGTGTAGCCTACTTATGTTTATAGGCAAAGCGTGAAAGCAGTTCATCACGTGATGTCCTGAGCGGTGTTATCGTACACGTCAAAGGGTTAAAAACCCCAATTCAGAGTACTGAACTCTGGTCAGGTTAGTTGCGGTGAAAATATTGTCTGTGCTTATGATAGTCTTAATCTGCAGGCAGCGCAAATAGTCACAGCCTTTGAGGTGTTAAGTTGATCAGTGAGTCTTTGGCAAGAATTGTCATACAATCAGATAACACTGTTATTTCCTTAAGAACATATTTGAGAACTTCTGAAGTTTTCAAGAATTCCACCCTTAGAATTACATTCTTGCAGACTTCTTGAAATTTATCATAAGAAATGTCTCAACCTCATAAGAAGGTGTTCATGAATCTGGCCCCTTGTCACATTTTAAACCAAAATTAATTTTATCCGCATCTTTTGATGCAAGTTGTGAGCCTTGATACCTGGGCCATCTAGATTTCTAAACCGTTGCAGTTACTGTACATTCAAGACAGCACGTGCTTCACCCCCAAGCACATCCTCATGATTACTGTTTACTTGTCACAATATGAATGTTTCCATGGATCTGTCCCTTCCAGCAGCTCCTCCTCTATCTGCCTCAACACCTGTCGTGTAAATCTCTCTCTCTGTGTGGAGCACATTGTTTGTAGGTGCTGTAGAACAGAGTAAACACACTCCAGTACAGATGGCCCAGTCTGGCTAATATCCTCTCCAGATACTGGGATAGGTGTCACTGTAGATGCCGTCTGTGCGGCACGTCTGAACTCTGACAGAAGGTACAGACCTTTTATTGCAGTAAGCCATTAATAAGGCAAGGGTTAGGCTTGTATGTCTTGTCTTTGCAAATGGCATGTTTTGTATGATAAAAGTGGTAAAACATGTTTTCATTAGTGATTTGGATGCAGCATGCTGATACTATGCGCTAGTGGTCTTTCCTCTACAGTTTGCTTGTTCTTGTTGGTGACTCATGCAACTGAAGCTGTATAGCAAATCCCCACAGACTCCCGTTTCCATGGCCACAGGATGCAAGGCGAGCCCACGTGGAAAGCACACTGCTGTTGCTACATGGACATGTAGCATCTCCAACTCCTACGTTTTATCTTTGTTGGAAGTTAGTACAGTACAGTCAAATGCAAAATGCATCTAACTACATATGTACAACAACATTGAGAAAGGAAGGAGTATGTAGTCCCCTACTGATCTCTCACTTGATCTGAGACAGATAGACCGATGTGGACAAACAGAAAACTTTGTGTAGTAAGTGGCCAAACTAAAAAGCTAAAAAAAAAAATATTAGATGTGAAAAAATACAAACTTTTTTTTTTTTTATGTGTTTTTATTGATTTTTTGTCATGTGAAAAGTGCTTCATTAATTGACTGCAGTGAAAAGCAAAGTTACAAAGGTCTCTCAGTCAAGAAAGGAAGGAAGTTATCAGCTATGCACTTTCATATTTCGTTTGATCTCATTGGTGGTCAAACACACTGACTGATAACTTCACTTGTGACTTTAAAGGTTTATTGACCTGAACACTAGTCCAGGTCAACAGAAAGAGCTTTTAAAAATGGCACCTAAATAAATGATGACTCTCAGCTGGCAGTAGCCAGATTTCCATCCAAGGATTTTTATGTGAACTCCTGTTAAAGCACCGTTTCTCTGTAATGTTCAAAGGTGCATTAAATCTATTATTCATATTATTAAATTGTATATAAAATGATTTTATTACTGTGGTATTTGGTAAGAATAAGACATGTTACCTCTCGAAACATCATTCATCCTTATTTTTGTAATTCTTTTTTTGATTACACATCTTCATTTGATGTTCCTTTTTATTTTGTAATGCAAGTTAAAATGTATTCATATTGTTCTGAAGATGAAAAAGTCAAGTATTCAGTACAATGCTCACTGGTTTGGCGTGAGAGCGGCATAGCTTGTCGGACATAGCAACTGAATATTGATTGATGATCAAGTATTGATCTAAAATTAAATAGTCTAAAAACGAAGTACAAAACGAAGTGACACTGGTTAATAAAATTTTTTTATATGTATAGACTAGAATTTAATAATAATACAGTTTTGGTTCAAATACATGGATGAGGAAAATATAGCATAGTGTAAAATAATCTCTGCAGGTCGTCAAATATAAAATTGGGTCGTCTGTCAAATTAAGTAAGGCTGTTGGAGTTTCCAATGCTGACAAAATGAAGGTAAAATACACAAATAACATGTTACTTCTGTATCTGAATAAATAAAATTGTCATAAAACCGTGAGATTTCATAGATATCCTATGGCAACATGACAAATGAAAATCACAAGCATGAGACTTGTAAATAAGATAATTTAATAAATATAAAATTATATGATAAATATAATGATAAAATGATATTACATAGGCTACTAATAAATTATCATTTAAAACACGAGGAAGTGGGTTGAATCCAAAAAGCTCTAAACAAATTTTAGAATTATGCGAGAATAAAGATAGCACCATTTAAAAAGGGTAAAAAAACAAATACAGTGTTTAGGTCACAGCTGCATCTGTCCCTGGGGGAAGAATATCAGCAGTGATTTGATGTTTTTCATTGATTTGATGTTAGTAAACACAGAACAATCTTGCTTTTTTTAAAAATCCCAATTAGTCTATATTTAGGCCTAGTACGCAGACACGTCAAACCGCGACTGGCTTGCATGTCCAAACCAATGGGCTTCGTCACATAAAGGCAGTTACATGCAGTCCTGTTAGACAAGCTGCTCCACTTCACCCTGCGTCTTCTGATATTTCTTAATATTTACAAATTTAATGATAATATTATTTGTGAAAATAGTAATCCGTGAATTTCAATTGTCTCATTACTTTCTACATTTTACAAATATGAGATACGAAAGATTATGTATTGAAACGACTCAAGGGCAGATTTTTTTTAGCCATGCTACAAAACCTATGAGACTGCATTTTTTTTAATAGCGATTATGTTATTATGCACACCATTTTATTGGTAAATTTTGCAAGCCTTTTTTACGCATATTCAGCGCAAAATTTAGATGGAAACTTGGCTAATTTTGGAAAACTGCTCTGATTGTGCCATGGTCCTTTCAAGTATGTCTTTTCATATGTTTTAGTCAAATAAAAATATAATAATGTGCATTAGGCATGCATGCACAATATACCAGTATTATATCTTACCTTTTATGTCATCTATCACTCTCTTAAAGTTAAAACAGTAAGTTTTATGAATATTAATTTCTTTATACTGTACATTGTAATGTTGTGATGCCTAAATTTACTTGTAACATTTAATGCTGTTGTTTTTAGTCATTAAGGTTGTGTTTTTTAGGACACACGTGAACCTTTAAGATTAGATCATTTACTGTCATTTAACAGATAGTTGTTGCAGGTACAGAAATAACAAATTGTAGGGCTGAAGGATCTCCACGTGGGACTGAACCGGTAACCTTTATCAACCCAGTTTCTTAACTACGAAACAACCATCACTCAACTTGTACGTGCAGCTTTTGCTAACTCTGTAAAGGCTACTTTCTGGATCTAGTTGATCTTTGAAAAGAAATTTCTCATTCCTCACCAGTTAGGAATGTCTCCAGTTTCTGCTTAGCAACTGAATTTACTTGTTAGATATCACTCATCTTTTTATATCCTGCTGCTTCAAGGTTCTTAATACAGCCAATATGCAATTAGTTAATACAGTTTTGGCTAATGATGATAAATGTCTGTTTGGAATATGTTATTTGTTTCCATAAATCTACATAAACAGAACAACACAGAATTGGAATCTACAGGTCTTTTTTTTCCCAGCATAAGTTCACAAGGTTGATAGTTGGGTCATGTAGATTATTGGATCGCAAAGGACCCACAAGCACATGTTGCCAAAATGTTTTTGTTTAAAATACATGATTTTACAATAATAATAGAGTAGTGAAGCATCTTCAAAGTCACAGGAGCTTATTTCATGTCACAGGAGGCTGTAGTCATGCACCTCTCAGGGGTCCCGACTGAACCTCAGAGACAGACATACTGCACAAACCTCATCACAACACTCACTCTGAAGTCATATTCACACCGTGAGCAGATATTCACGAATAAATCCTTAAATTGAAACTGCATTCCTGTAGATCTGTTCAGACCAAGACTACAATTTGTCCAGTTGCAGGACAGACTTTTGTCTGTCCCTCATCTGACTTCAAAAACTGAACATTTAAGTTTTCTTTTTTTGTTTGCAATGGGTGGTAGACTCAGTTGCCCTGAGTAAATTTTTTCAATAAATGTTAATTATGCTCTTAGTGTGAATAGTTTTGCTGTTTGTTTCACGTTTGGTGAATAGGAGAAATGTAGTTTTGCATTTTATACAGTTCTGCATATAAACATTGAACCAACCAGGAAATCAGGCTCAATGCAGTTTAACCAAGCATGACCACATTTACCAGGTATTCTTCCGTGTTTCAGTTTCCTCCAAACAATTTTTTTTTTCCATTTAGCACTTCACTAATGTCGTACTCATTTAATGGGCTCAAAAGAAGGACTGTTTTGTGTGTGCTTGTTCATGCATGTGTCTGCCTGTCTGTGTTTGTATCTGCAGCCTGTTTTGTCCGTGTACGACTCCTTTGGTGCCTCAACAAGCACAGTGCCCAAAAAAAAGACCAAAATGGCTCTTTGTTTACCACAGGGTGTGTGTGAGAGTGAGTGAGTGAGTGAGGGCTCAGGCGCTGCTGATTTGTTGACGTGTGTGTTTGTCTTGTTGATTCCTCTGTTTTGAGAGTGCTGTGGCGGACAGGAAGTGAGAATAATGGAGAGAGCTGAGGAATGTAGTGTTTTTGTTTTGCAGAGCCTTTCTAACCATCACACTGCTGCCGAGACCAGAAGAACCTTCACCAGCTCAAATACATCACTTACTCGCGCTCGTTCTCCGTCTAACACACTGGCCTAATCAGACTCTACAAGCTCTTCTGTGTAAACCTGAGCTGTGGTTTTAAACAGCCATGACAAGTGACAGGAGTTTTGTGGTGTTCTTGGTAGCCCCGCCCATTGTGGAGTCTGATTGGTCAAAAATCCAGCTCTACATTAAACAATGAACATCTTCCGAATCCTCCTGCACGCGGGCGGGTACCCGACTGGTGAACCGCTAATATTTGATGTAACAGATGGAATACTATATAAACGTTGTCATTTGTGGTGCGGGTTCGGAATCAATAGTGTGCAGGCGGACTTCAGGTCCAATAGCCAAGACTGTTTCAACTCAATCGGTACCCACTGATAGGCAGCTGCTTTCAAACATTCTCGGGCTTATTTGTGTTTATGCTTTGTAGTCTGAAGACTGCCAAAGGTTTCTAATTACAACACTATTTGCAGCGTTGAGCATTGTATCCATGGTACGGCAGTAAAGTTTCTTGATTATTACGCAGGAATGAGAGTATAGTTCCTAGCCATATTAACCTAGAAAATCGCAACTTTACATTTTCCGTCGGTCTTAGTGCACGATGTAACTACAGAAGAGTCAAGTTTTAAATAGGAAAAATATCTAAACTCTTTGGTCATTTTTTTTGTTGAGAAATGCTAATGGTCTTGTCCACTTCAATGATGTATGCTAAACTATGCTAAAAGTGGTACCGCCAGAACCGGAGATCGGCTGAATGGATTCAAAAACGGTAAAACTCTACAGTTTAACTCTGGGGGAGTTGTAAAATAAGCCTATTTCCAAAAAAAGTGGAGTATCCCTTTAAAGTGAAATTTACCTCCTGTCTTAATGTTAATCAAACAACAAAAAAGAATCTCTCACTTCTCTTGACTGTCTCACTTTTGTAACTTTAATAAGAGGAAATGTATATTTAATTTACACAGTGAAGACTATGCAATGTTTTTTTTATTACTTTAAACAATTTATGTAGTGTTTCTTATTTCTAGTGCTTGAAGGTTTTCAGATCTATTTAATTTGTGTCTTTTTATATTGTATTTTGTTTTCCTATATGCTTGTAATTAGTTTCTTTGTTCTTTATCACTGTTTACTTGTCTTTGGTAAGCTTGAGTTTTTTTTTAAATTAGGCTGATATTAGTTTTTTCTAATATTGAAAATGGTAAATAACAAAAGAATATAAAGAACAAAAGCATTTAAACTCAAGCAGCGCGAATGAAAAAAAAAAGCCTAATAAAGCAGACTGCACCAGTTATCGTACAGAACATACACATACACTCGAGTCAGCATATGATTATCGTGTTTATATTGTTTCACGTTTATGTTGAGAAAAACAATATCCACATGCAGGGGCGCCGCCAGCAATCTATGCTCGAGTGAGAAAATGCGCTGCGCTGACAGACGTTTCAGGGACATAAAGATAACGGTGTTCTAAGTTTCTAACAGCACTAAACATGTCCTCCTCAACGAAACTTAAAGGAAGTATATGTCTCTCAAAATCATTTTGCTATCAGATAAGTTATCATCTCGGATCACGCTTACCTGCAGTCGTGAATGCAGTGATGGACAGCTGTCTTTCCTCATTCGACTGGGGTTTGTGATTTCTCATTCAATGTGGTGATATTATAACTAAGTAATTCCATTTTGTAAGATCATTTAGTCAAGAAGATAATTTTCAAGTAATTCCAAACTTCGCGAGGCAGACGACAACATTATGTGATCAAATACTAACAACTTGTTAACACGCTCCACATGGCCACCCAGTGCATTTAATTAACTGCGAATTAGTGCTTGGGATTTATCATTGATTCACTGCATTTATGGCCAGCAAAGCAACGTAGTAAAATTCGAATAGAATTTTATTTAATAATTATATTCGTGCACACCCCTAATGATGGTTAAACTTTGCAATTAATCTGCGAGTCACATTTTGGTTGAGAATCAGTGCACTCGTATTTGCAACATGTTATTCAGAGTTATGTTTATTTTTGGTGTTTATTGAGATTGTCTTCAGGTTTGAGCTTGTTTGTGCTACATTTTTGGTGTTATGGTTAATAATGATGTTGAACAGTATATAATTGAAAGAGTCATCTTAGGTGTGGTTTGTCCTCTTTTTGTGGTGCACACTGTCGTTTTATCATGGCAAAGGTCGCTAAGAAAGAACCACTGTTAGCTTTAATGAAGCTGGTTCTGCTCTATGGTTGGACCATATCCAGTTGGAACAGTTCACATGTTTGGATCTTCTTGTAAGTTTACCAGGAATGTACAGGGAAGGGAATTTTTTGGAATTTAGAATGTCCGCTTTGTTAAAAAAGTGAACACTTCGAAGCTGCTGCGTGTCAAAATTGTGCGCATTTTAAAAGATTGTGGTCAGACTAAAGCAATACACTTAAAGGAATAGTTCACTTAAAACTGAAAATTCTGTCATCTACTCACACTCAAGTTGTTTCAAACCTGTATTTCTTTCTTCTGCTGAAAACAAAAGAAGATATTTTGAATAATATCGGTAACCAGACAGTTGATGTACCCCATTGACTTCTATAGTATTTTTTTTTTCCCTACAATGGAAGTCAATGGGGTACATCAACTGTCTGGTTACCGATATTATTCAAAATATCTTATTTTGTTTTCAGCAGAAAGAAATTCAAGCAGGTTTGAAACAACTTGAGTGTGAATAAATGATGAAAGAATTTTTTTCATTTTTAAGTGAACTATAACTTTAAAGATTTAGTTACAGATTTAAAGGGGTGGTTGATTATGATTTCACTTTTCTAACTTTAGTTAGTGTGTAATGTTGCTGTTTGAGCATAAACAACATCTGCAAAGTTACAACGTTCAAAGCAAAGGAAGATATTTCAACAAACGGCTGGTAGGGAATGCACGATATTCCTTCTGGGTTAGTGACATCACTAACCCTAAAATTTACATAAACCCGCCCCCGGGAACACACAGTCCATGTTGAGAAGAGGAAGAGTTTTTGTGAGTCAGCTCAAGCTGTCGCATCCATCTTTTCACATGCAAGACAGTACGTAACTCAAATGCAACAGCATGTCACTCTGTAGCCATCTTACAACAGTTCCCACACTAGCGATTTTATAGATTATCATGACAGAATGGGCTAATTGAAGATAGTTAACTCCACATCAGCAACATAAATTCAACAACTAACCATTCAGAAACGTCCTGTTGCATTCTACATGTTGTCACTTCTTGAGTCTCTCCATCATTGTCCGACTCCAGTTTAAACATAAAAGGCAGAACAGTTTCTGACATTTTAGTGCAAGTCTGCGTTAGGTAATCAGAGTTGCTAACACACACACACACACACACACACACACACACACACACACACACACACACACACACACACACACACACACACACACACACACACACACACACACACACACACACACACACACACACACACACACACACAGGCTCTTGAAGCTCCGCCCTCTGTACCGGGAACAGCAGCTCATTTGCATTTAAAGGGACACACACGAAACAATTTTAACAGGGACAATTTTAACATGCTGTAAAAAATTATCTGTGGGGTATTTTGAGCTATAACTTCACATACACACTTACGAGACATATTTTACATATTGTAAAAGGGGCATTATACCACCCCTTTAAAAAACAGAGGCGTAAATAAAGAACCCTAACAAGGAACCATTTTTAGTATGTTTAGTAATTATTGTTCTTCAGGACAATATGGTTCTAAATAGAACTGTTACTATAATGTGCAAAGAACCTTTAAGAATTGTTTTTAAAAGGTAATCATGTGCACGCTTTATTCTACATGAAATTGTTCAATCCCCTTTAAAAAAAAAGAAAAAGAAAAGATTTACAGACCTAGAAAATTTTTGCCAGCATCTTTACATATTAATCGGACCATAGTCGGCATCTTGCTCCAAAAGACAGAGGTGATGTACTTGTATTTAATCCTTCAAATATTTAGGGCTGTCACAATATCAGATTTTAACTACACTATTATCATGTAAAGATTTCACGTTAATCATACTAGTGCAAGATCTTTAGCTATTTTGAATAAACATTGCTATCAGTCAAATCAATCTTTTACTTTGTTTTGTGTTTTACACTGAATCACAATCAAAATACGAGTGTAGGGAAGCAAAGAGAGAGTTTATAATCTTAACTGTACAAAAAGAACTTGCTGTTGATCGGCACTTCCTGCTGACTAACTTTTTACGGAATTCAATAAACTCCCACATTGTGTTGTTGTCTTCTTCCTTTTTCCATTTTATGATGGGTGGCAAGGCAACCAACGTTCAGGTGTAACAGCCATCTACTATTTAGAAGTGTCAAACAGGTGTTAATTGCCCCTGGATTATCTGTTATCGTGTGTGTAGTTAATTAACAAATCTGCATTTAATTTTTAAATATTACCTTCTTATTATTCACAGGTGAGTGGCATCATCTGGTCTCATCTTGTCTAACACAACTCAGAAAAATTACCTTACCAACATACTTGATAAACATTGCCATTGATTCAGCAAATAGGTAATGCCCTCCCAGAGCACTGCTAAAAGTGTCTCAGAGCCAAAAAAAACGGAGCTGTAAGGTGTTCTTTACAGCTTTTCTGTTTCATAAACTTCCTTAGATGTATTTCAAGCTCATGATGACTTATAAATGAGTGACTTATGTTTTGACTCAGGACTGTCATTGCTAACAGTGTAATTACCCGCATATTTATCTGATGCTCATAGTGCAACTTATGACCCTTACATTAGAACTTGTACTAAAAAGAGCTAATGAATGGTCAGAGATGCACAAACCCATCTTCACCATATGGATGATGGATTAATGACCGCATGCTTTGTATGGCTCATCTGAACACTTACTGTGATAATATACACTCACCTAAAGGATTATTAGGAACACCTGTTCAATTTATCATTAATGCAATTATCTAATCAACCAATCACATGGCAGTTGCTTCAATGCATTTATGGCTCTGGTCCTGGTCAAGACAATCTCCTAAACTCCAAACTGAATGTAAGAATGGGAAAGAAAGGTGATTTAAGCAATTTTGAGCGTGGCATGGTTGTTGGTGCCAGACGGGCCGGTCTAAGTATTTCACAATCTGCTCAGTTACTGGGATTTTCACGCACAACCATTTATAGGGTTTGCAAAGAATGGTGTGAAAAGGGAAAAACATCCAGTATGCGGCAGTCCTGTGGGCGAAAATGGCTTGTTGATGCTAGAGGTCAGAGGAGAATGGGCCGAATGATTCAAGCTGATAGAAGAGCAACTTTGACTGAAATAACCACTCGTTACAACCGAGGTATGCAGCAAAGCATTTGTGAAGCCACAACACGCACAACCTTGAGGCGGATGGGCTACAACAGCAGAAGACCCCACCGGGTACCACTCATCTCCACTACAAATAGGAAAAAGAGGCTACAATTTGCAAGAGCTCACCAAAATTGGACAGTTGAAGACTGGAAAAATGTTGCCTGGTCTGATGAGTCTCGATTACTGTTGAGACATTCAGATGGTAGAGTCAGAATTTGTCGCAAACAGAATGAGAACATGGATCCATCATGCCTTGTTACCACTGTGCAGGCTGGTGGTGGTGTTGGTGTAATGGTGTGGGGGATGTTTTCTTGGCACACTTTAGGCCCCTTAGTGCCAATTGGGCATCGTTTAAATGCCACGGCCTACCTGAGCATTGTTTCTGACCATGTCCATCCCTTTATGGCCACCATGTACCCATCCTCTGATGGCTACTTCCAGCAGGATAATGGCACAAAGCTCGAATCATTTCAAATTGGTTTCTTGAACATGACAATGAGTTCACTGTACTAAGATGGCCCCCACAGTCACCAGATCTCAACCCAATAGAGCATCTTTGGGATGTGGTGGAACGGGAGCTTCGTGCCCTGGATGTGCATCCCACAAATCTCCATCAACTGCAAGATGCTATCCTATCAATATGGGCCAACATTTCTAAAGAATGCTTTCAGCACGTGGCATTAAGGCAGTTCTGAAGCGAAAGGGGGTCAAACCCAGTATTAGTATGGTGTTAATAATCCTTTAGGTGAGTGTAAAATGGCACATGGTATTTGTCACCCTGCTGTGACCCATCACATGTTCTGGTCTCTTCTGTTTTTCTGCTGTTAGAAGACCAGCAGACCCACTATGATTACTGTTGAAAATTATTGTATAAATTAGACAATCTATAAAGCCTTTAGTGCAGCAGTGACCATTCACTTTTTTAGCCTCCTCCTTTGGTTTCCGAAAGCATTTTCCCCATTCACATTTCCCATATGGATTTTTTTTTTAAATTTCTTGTTAAAGAGTTATAAACCATAAATAAAACCAACCCGTTATGAGGTGAATAACAACATTGCAAGCTTTGATTTTAAGCAACAAAGTATTTGACAAATGTATAAGCCTGTATTTAACGGCTTAATATATATTGACATTTACACTTTTTTGTGTGTGTGTGTGTGCGTGTAATTCACAGTGCTTCATTGAAGTGGGTGGGCGCTAACGAGTCCTTTAAGCATTATTGGCTTGTTTCCATTCTCTGATTGGTAGAGACTTCTCCGCAGAATCATTTGGCGCTTTTCCACTGCATGGTACGGCTCGGTACTGTTCGACTCGGTGCGGAACGGTTCGGCTCGCTTCGCTTTTCCACTGCGTGGTACGACTCGACTCGGTACGGCACGGTTCGGTTCGCTTTAGCTCGGTTGCTTTTCCACCGCAGTTAGTACCCCTTCAAAGTGGGTGGGACTGATCGTTATTTTGTCCCTACACTGTTTGTAGGTCCGGTGATAGCCGTGTGCGGCTAAGAGCTGAGCTACTTCTTGGAACACTTTTTCATTCCGTTTTGCCCCAACCTCGTTGCCCAATCCTCTCGTTGGTTGCCGCTCCTCGGCAACCAACGAGAGGAACGTCTGCACCTCGTCCACTGACCACGATTCAGCCATTTCTTTTTTAAAGTTTTGATCTCTTTTTTTTTCCAAGAAAGTAAAAAACAGATGCTACCGCGTTGGCTGTTGTCTACTGGTTATTTAAATCTAGCGGGTTTAGTGTCTCGTGTCGCAAATCCAATGACGCTAGTAGTGACGATTCTGTCTGACCAATCAGTGATCTGCAGTGTTTTTACGTCACATTTTATTACCGGTACGGTACGCTTGGAACCTCAACAGACCAGGTGCCATTGAAGCGAGCCGTACCGTACCGTACCATGCAGTGGAAAAGCACCACAAGTGAGCCGAACCGAACTGTACCGTACTATGCAGTGGAAAAGCGCCAAAGCGTGCCGTACCGAACCGTACCGTACTATGCAGTGGAAAAGCGCCAATTGGTAATTAACCAGAACCTGATTTATGGACTCTCAAATTACTGCCTGCGTTGTCAGAGTAGTTGTGGTTTACACAGTACATGAGTGCGCAAACTTATATATAGAAACACAGGATTTCAGGTGTCACTGCTTTCCAAAATTTGTCAAAACAAGGAAAGTACACAGTGCATTATCAGTGTTGCCTGTTAGGGGCGCTATAGGGAGCATTAGAATCTCTAAAGTCAGTTTTCTCTTTCAGGTCCATCACTGTCATGGCTGTCCAACAGTTTGAATATAATCTTGCTGAGGAAATTAGTTGCAGTTAAACTGTTGACGTTTTTAGAACTAGCTACCTAAATAACACATCCACGTTAATGGCACAGTTTCTTTAAAATAACTCCGTTGCCCCCTTGAATACTGTCTGGTTTTATAGCGCATGTTCTTATGAATATGAATTCTGGGAATGTTGCTTGTGCTGCAGAGACTTTACTAGATGATTGTTGGACAGGCCTACAAACACTCGCCTTCACAATGAGGCTTTGTGCTTATCTGCTTTCTAGCTGCCATTTCAGGCTGAGCGGTAGCGTCCACAGTTTGCAGTGTTTTTCTTCTTTCTTTTATTCATCACCATCCAGTAGGCTACTACTGATCATGAGGATTGAATTGGACACATGACTGAATGCCTTTCCTGTGTTGTGCAGATCCAAACACATCGCCTTTTTAGCAGTTGTGAGAGACTAGTTGATGTGGAATTGTCTTTATTCAAATAGACAATTAGTAGTATTGCAGTCAGTGTTGTGTAAAGTAGGCTTACTGCGGTAGTCAGTGTTACCTGTGTTCGGCTGTACACAGATTACATTGGCACCGGCCCCACTGTCGTTTTGCTTTTTTTATATAAATATTTTTTTTTTAGTTCAGTTGGACAACAGACACAACAATTATAAACTGAAAGCGTCTGTCTCCCCCATACAGCACAAACTACAGTACAGAGTGAAACGGGAGTCAGATTTCACTTAAGCCGAGTTCAGACTGCACGATTTTAGCCCCGATTTTGGCTCGCTGACAGGTTTTGAGAAATCGCCGACAAATGCCCGAAATCACAGGCAAATCGGTGCTCGTTCATGCGATTGACAATCACGCAGTGTGAATGAGCAAAGACGCGATCTGAGAGAATTGCCAACGAGTCGCTGACGCCCGTGAGATATTTGGCATGCTAAATATCTGGACCTGTCGGCGATTCAAAATCCTGCCGTGTGAAAAGTGTTCTAACTGAAAACTACATCGGCGATGACTGACAGCCAATGAGAGAGCAAAATACAGGACAGCAGGATGTTCGGGGAGGAGTTAGACCAGAATATCAGTATTTTAATAGATATAGATATATTTACAATTATATCAAACAGAAACAAAGTAGTCTACACATTTGCTTGACCAGCAGGACATTGCAAAATAATTTGTTTTTTACCCCCAACTCTCTTTGCAGAACACACAATCCTTGCTCTCGTCTCCCCAACCATTTCCTCCTGCATAATGTGTTTTTCTTTTCTCCTTTTCACTGCAAATCAGCGCACAGACAATTGGGATCGCAAGCTTCTTGCAGGCTATAATTTATAATAACAATTTGAGTCTCGCGCGAGAACTCCGGTCTCACGCACGCGTGATCTTGCGTTATTTCTTTATCACTTCTCGGGTGTGTTTGGTTGTGAAATGTAGTTTGCGGACCAGGCAGAAGTTGTCGGCGATACTTTCTTTTGTTAAGTCATGCAGTGTGAAACCTCCTGTCGCCGAGCCATCGTTCAGTGTGAACACAGCAGCAACAGAATGTTACCCCAGATAGTCACGCAGTGTGAAAAGAACAGTGACCCGACTACTTTGAAAATCGTGCAGTCGGAACTCGGCTTTAGGGACCGTTCGGTATTTATGGAATGGACCACCGGAGGAAAATAGGGGAGGGTCATGTCTTTTTATTCTTTGTTGAGGGGAGGGTCATCCAACTTTTTTTAGTCTATGGGGGAGGGTCACCCAACTTTTGTATTCATGAAAACAGCAACATTTCAAAGTGGCTTGTTTGGTGCATATTTGTATTGAAATATCGTACATAAAATGGGTTGCTCTGCTATAAACTGCACTAACCGACACTGTAGGAGTAACGTTACATCGCTCCATTTTTTCCGGTAAGTGACATTCCACTATTATTTCACGTAGTTAGCACTATTTAGCATCAATGTTTGTGGGGAGTGGCACTGCAACAGTTAGCATTAAATCGCCTCAGATAAGTTAGCGTCCGAGGTACTTTACCTATGGTTATAACCGGTAATAATTGACGTTTGAAACACTGTAAATGCGTCTGCCAAATGAATAAATGTAACATAAGAATAGACTGATATGTCCCACATCGGAGTGTTAATATATTTTGATGGGTTGTACTCTTCAGCAGCTTTGCAGTGAATGTAGTAGCCATAGACGGTAAAAAGTAGCCTAGTCTGCCAGTCGATCTTGTAACGTTACAGATAGCTGAGGCTGCTTGGCTGAAGAGGCGCGTCCACTGGCCGGCTCAGTCTCACACAAAGCCCGCCCTTTTACCCATATATGGATTGGCCAGAAGGTGGGCGGGGTTAGGATTACCCAAGATTTTCAAAAGATGGCGCCGCCCATACCCCCCATAAACGGCCTCAAAACTGTTATTCAGAAAGTCAATGGGTGACGTCACAGACGCTTTGTCCATTTTTTTTACAGTCTATGATTAGAACAAAATAAATGAATTTGAGAACATAGCCTATACAACTAAATTAACGATAACTTACATATTTTCTAATTTCTCTAAACATTTTAATTTAGTTTAGAATTTTTTTTTATAAAACCTGGACCATAATTAAAAGGGCTTATGTCTGCTATTGTAGGCTCATTTTGTAAATTTAAGCAACTGCACAAACTGGGTGCCAGTGTGATGAGACATATATGCTCGGCCAGATTCGGCTCGAAGTCGTGCTCGTGCATCTTCGGATGCGGAGCCGCGCGCAGTTACAAAATCTGCCGTGCACACCGCCAAGCGAAATGGGCCCTTGCGCACCGGCTTCGCACTCGTGCGGACGCGGCAAGTATAAACCAAGCTTGAGGCGCCAGAACTGCAGCTGATAGAATGTGCTTTAGCACGAGAATACCATATTTCTTCAAAAGCAGAACGTTGAGATATTAAATCATCCACGATCAAAAATCGTGATATCGCATAAGCACAAGTATAAAACTGTTATACATATACAAATCTGCAGTTAAAGCACATATTGTTCGTTTCATTTCAAATCCATTGTGGTGGTGTACAGAGCCAAAAAGATTAGAATTGTGTCGATGTCCCAATATTTATGGACCTGACTGTATATTGGCTATATTATTTTCAGTTTATTTATATAATTTAAATTTATTTGACATTTAAAGCACCATCGTGTATCACCACATATCGCACTATTTAACAAGATATCGCATTTTCCCTCAATATCGTGCAGCCCTAGTTTAAAGTGTCTGAAATGTTAGTGTGATCATCCAGCCTGATGGTAATGGTTAAGTTTTGCAGGTTCTAATGCAGAATGGAGCTGTGGCATGCCGGAAACAGGAGGAACAAACACACAGATACGCGCACAGCCCTGAATAAAACATGGGATGAACAACAACAAAAGTGTCATCTCTTTGTACTCGAACAGACTGGCACTTTACAACACATAAACTGGATTGTTATAATAAATACTAGCCCAAAAAATTGGCAAAGGAAATTAAAGTGAATTAAAGGGTCAAATAGTTTGTATATGAGCATCTGCGTGCTGTTGATTTACCACTGAAAAGAATTTAGGCTTACTGTAGTTGGTATAAAAAAACAAACACAAAATGGACAGTTATGTACTTACTATGTAAACCTGTTTAGCAAACATTAGCCTATATTATGTGGACACAGGCTATTCTGATTGTCAAATTTTAGACATCTTGCACACACTTTAAAGATGTGTCATTTTATTTCAGATGGGTTATCAAAATACTCCTAACCTGTTGTGGTACTTGTTTGTTTGGACAAACAGTGATCACTGCCTCAAACACTCACCATTTGTTCAGCAAGAAGATGTCGTCTCAGATGGGCCTGATAAAATGGAGCAATGTATGATACAATGGTACAGTCTTTCAGAGTACATGATCACAGTATCTTAGCTTAGTTGTCTTCGTATATTAAACTGGTATAAGAGGACATATTTAAATTTTTGGAAAAAAATGACACTTCACCTTTAAAACCTTATATGGAGATTCGTCTGTACGTTCACCTGTGCTCTGCATCTCATTTGACTTTGGTTTGGAATGCAAATAAAATCGTTTGTTGTAGGTCAATCACAGTGGCCTGTGTGGATGAGACTTACTCTTAGTCTGCTCCTCCTGTCCTGACTAGTTTTGCAGTGACATCTCAGTCTGCACAGCACATGACAATAAAAGGAGGCTGTCTGCAGCAGAACGGTCTGTACAAAGGAGAGGAAGACTGTGTGATTTGTGCTTGCATTTCACACCCGTTTCCTCTTGTTAATTGGCACTTGTATTAGCACTGTCATTTATAACAAAAGGGTAATTTCTGGCATCATATACAGGAAAACTAGTACTCTTAGTACCCTTTGTTTCAAGAAATACGTAGTTTAATTGATTGTGGTCATATTCCTCTAGTTCCATAGGTGCTGCAGGAAAATAGTCCAAATGTAAACTTTGATTCAGTGTGATCTTGCAATGCACTTTTCTTTTCTTTTCTTTTTTCTTTTTTTTGCTTTACTGCATGTGGCATTGAAGATACACTACCATTTATAAACTTGGGGTCAAAAGGGTCTGCTATCCATGGCAGTCCTAAACCTGCCAAGGTACCAACATAACACACATGCAGCAAAATATTGTCTAATTATCGATATAATTTTTTTTTGTCAATATCGCACACCCCTAGTAAATAGTTGAATTAATATTATACAGTAAATATACTTACATTGTTACAAAAGATTTGTATTTGAAATAAATCAAAGAATCCTGAAAAAAGTATCAGTGTTTCCCTGGGATTAAAGTTCTTTGGATTTCCAATTGATTGCAGAGAGGCCATGTATGAAAAATGAATGGAGGCTTGGTGCAAAAATGGCATCGAAATTAACAAAAATGTTCCTCAAATTCAAGATACAGGAGTAGAAAATGCCCCAGACTAAATCCAGTACGACTGTTGCAATTAAAGTGAAATATGAAAATAAATAGTGTCGATTGCGGCATTAGGCCACATTTTTTAGATCTGCTTACATTGCATAAAAAATGATTTTTACGTGTTCTCCAATCACATGTTTCTGTTGATTTTATGAATGCAATGGCTAATCAGAGGCGTTTACATTGAAAACTCTCACGGAATGAATTCTGTACTCTTGCAAATTCTCTCATAAACAACGTGCAGATACTGTGCAAGTAAGAGGAGTGTTGTGCTGTGTAGTCAGCGTCTTTGATTATAACAGGAGATTTTCAGAGTGTGCAGAACTTGTGCGCTTCAGTGACAGGGAACATTTTTGAGTTTTGCTTGCTCTCTGTAAATAATTTATTCACATAATATTAAATAACATTATTGTTTTTCATGCTGCTAAGATAACCAATGTGTCACACCTCATTCTCTAGCAGTCGTCAGCGCGAATCTCATTAGCCGGCCTTTACCACATTGGTGGTACCCAAATACAAGAGTGGATGTCTGTTTATCACAGCAGAAGCGCAACAAAATAATGCTTCACGAAAAATAAAGCGCAGACGATGAACGAATGACAAGGAAGCACAAAAAAATGAATGTACAGTACACAATAGTAATTACAAACAAGAGTTTGTTGTTAGTTGCCAACAGCACAGCAACTCCAGACACACAATGACACTCAAAACCCAGTGTTACTCACGTATGGAGCGAATCAAAGCCACTGCGTCTGTTTTCAGGCCTTCCCGCTTAGCTCTCTCCAGCGCTGGAAAGCTTTTCTAATATTAACCAGGGTTCCCGCGGGGTCTTAAAAAGCTTTAAAAGCATTGAATTTATTAATTTGGAAATAATACCTTAAAAAGACTTAAAGTCTTGAATTTTGATGTCTGGGTCTTAAAAATTGTGCTGTATTTGTAAGTTCTCCGTATTGTATTTTTCCTCAAAAGTTTCATTTGTCAACCACGATTATTATGATTTTCGATGTTTATTGTTCAGGGGTCTCTCAGTTCCCCATATTCCCAGCATGGAATAAGTAGCTAGCTAATGTTAAAAAACAACTTAACATTGTTCGGCAAACTTTCTTGTGGCCTACTGAAATGTTTTTGTTTTTCACACCTGCTTGGCTTATCATCTTTTACCCATTCCACATTTGAAAAATAAATGAACACAATTCTTTTATTTTGTTTTTCTTTGCTGGTAGGGACGTGGAATAGGTATTATTTTTTTATATAAATGGTCTTAAAAAGGTCTTAAAAAGACTTGAATTTAACTTGAGGAAAACTGTATGAACCCTGATTAACGTGGGTCCTAAACCTCTTGCCCAGTCATAACCCTTCATTTTCCAGTGATTTCTTCTTAGCTTTTCTCTTTTGTATTGTCTCATCTCTATTTCTGCAGTCTTTCTTCAAATCTCCCTCTTGCTCGTTCTCTCTCCTCCACCGTCATACTAATAATGCTGATTGGCTACACGTTTGTTTCGTGTGTCGGTCCTACTAATTTCCAAACAGCATTTTTTTTTTAAATATCGCTTACCCCCCCTTTAATATGAATTCATCTTTATTTAATTTATACTGTGAAGACTATGGAGTGTTGATTTACGTGTGATTTTTTTCAATTTCTGTACCTGAATACTACCTACTCCGAAAAACTTTAAGCACTGTTTATTTAATTTGTATATCTGTTCTATTGAATTTATTTGTAGTAAAACAAAAATGGCTTTAATGCCTGTTACCACAAAAATATTTTTTTTCAACACACAACTGTTTTCAACACTGATAATAGTAAGAAATGTTTCTTGAGCAGCAAATCAGCATATTAGAATGATTTCTGAAGGATCGTGTGAGACTGCAGACTGAAGTAATGATGCTGAAAATTAAGATTTGTCATCACAGGAATAAATTATTTTAATTATTGTAAATTGTAATAATATTGCAAGATATAATAAAATAATATTTCACAATATTTCTGTTTTTATTGTTTTTTAATCAAATAAATGCAGGCTTGGTGAGCATAAGAATCTTCAAAAAAAAAAAAAAAAAAAAATCTTACCAACCCCAGACAATTGAACAGTAGTGTATGTTTGTACCTAAATGCAGGCTTGGTGAGCATAAGAATCTTCAAAAAAAAAAAAAAAAAAAATCTTACCAACCCCAGACAATTGAACAATAGTGTATGTTTGTACCCCAATACAAGTGTTCCAAGTTTTTAAACGGTCACACAGAAACTGGTCCGTATAGTGCTTATTTCAAGTCTGGCTCCATCCCAAACTTTCACACACACTCTCTCACTCAGTAAATAGTGCACAGTCCTTCACCTCCCTAAGTAAATGATTGCTTTCCCATGATCATTCAGCAGTTAGATAGTGTGTTGTGTGTTGAGATAGGCCTATCGGGCGGTTTCTCTGGCAATGGTTTCTTCTATCCCTCTCACTCTGTACTTCTGAGTTTTCTGTTGGCCCACACACACCTGTCATTTCTAACCTACATAAATTTGAAAGGAAGAGTTCTTAATAAAATAAACTGTTTACAGTCATATTTACACACCAATTCTGCATGTTACCAAAGCCATGCCTCAGTTCTGCCGGTGTGTGGAAATGCCAAATGTACGGTGGCCGAGAAATGCAAAACAAACCACAATTTACCACTAATTTATAAACGCAATGGAAAGACTAAAAACAAATTAAGAAAACACAACGACAAATCTGAAAACAAATTAACAAATCAGAAAACACAACGACAAGTCAGACAAAACCGAAAAGGTAGATATACGTGGCGAATGGAACACTGACCACTGATTGAACGAAACATCTGTCAATCAAGACATGCAGAAAGTAGAGCAGACTGCGGTAGGAGAAATTCGATTCGCCTGTGCATGTGTCAATATTAGCTGAATCATCTACGATAATTTTTTTTTATTATTATTTGCGAGGCTGCGAGCTGACATTATCGAGTATGTCACTCACTATGCAAAAAACAAACCAACACTATTAGAATGCAGTTATAATGCCCCTAAAATTCCAGATATGGGGCAATGCCCCTCCATGAGCTTTTGTCTAATGTAATTATGGCAGCCTATAGTTAAGCACATAAGCAAGAGTGTTGTTTTTTCCACATGTGATATTAATTTTATACAGATCAATAAACAAAAATCTAATATTGTGAATTACAATTTGTCACTTTTATGAATTGGGTTCTGTGTAATCAATTTCTTTACATTTTAGTTATTTTTCCTTGAATTAAAACTTTGCATCCTGTTTTGCTGTTATACTTCAAATTCATGATTTTATATTACATTTAAAAGGCATTCACAATTAAAGCTGCAATAGGTGATTCTCTACAGATTTTTTTGTTTTGTTATGCTGCTGGTTTAAAGTCTCCTCATATCCTGATAGCAATCACTGTTAAGCGGTCTAAATGTATTTTTATAAATATTTATAATCTGTGGAAAGATATATATCGTCGTAGGAACATAAAATGTTTGTTCAATCATGTGTTCCCTGTCAGTCAATGTGTGTTTGCATACCACTTGCACAGCCTGTTCACGCAGACAGCATACATCATCATCAGTGCGTTTCACGTACGCTGTGCAGACAGAGCAAGAATGGCAGGCAAACAACCTAACTTTCCTTCTGAACCGACAAGTGGCATCTACATTTCAGGTTTGACAGTACAGTTCTATACCACTGACTTTGCCCTATGCAGATAATTCAGTGAGATTCAACTGTGTTGCCGCTATGTCCTGAAATCGCATATGAATAAAGCTGACATTACTCCAGTTCATAAGTTGACATAAAGGAAAGAATGCACTGTCAATTTCTGAACTGGAGTCATTTCACAATCACATAGGCTACTTATGTGTGCAAGCAAGTGCTTCAGTTTTTTCCCCTCACTATACTATAAAGTTTTCTCACTGCTGAATGACACATGATGTAATCCAATAACTTGCTTCTGGTCTGTGCGTGTTCATGTGTTTTGGAGAAGGCGTGGATTTGGACATCGATTTGCATGGAGGTTGGGATCATATGCTTTCAATGCTAGCAGGCTAAGGTTAGCATTTCCCAGATCACTTATTGCACCTTTTAATGCTACAAGCCCTGATTTTTATTCCATGCTTAATGTGAATGTGACTTTACTATCTTTTCTGTACCAGTCAGTTCTTGCATGGTTTCACAGGACTTTTTTTCTGATGTTTGCAGCCTAAAATGACTGAATTTGTGTCTACTTAAAGCTGCAGTCCGTAACGTTTTTGGGTTAAAAATTATCCAAAATAAATTTGAGCAAGTACATAACCAGCCAGTGTTCAAAAGTCTCTCTGCTTGCCTTAACTCGATTAACTCGATCATCAAACTTATCAATTTGATGGCGGATCCAGAAAGGTTCAAACGACAATCACCAGTGCTGGAGATTCACCCGCTGTAAAATGCAAAAGACTTCGTTCGGACTTCGGAGTGGCTACAGAAAAAAAGAGACTGCAACCGGGCCATGCGAAAACGAGGATAATATTGGAAGGGCATTAAATGTAGTCACGCAATGCTGACGTTGTTAACATTAACAATTTGAGAACAAAGTATAATTTGCACGATTTGACGTGATATGATAAGCGATCGTTAGATTTAATCAGTGCGATTTACTGCAATGCTTTTTCCCCTTAGTTGGTCAGAACAAAAGTGGATGTTACTTAGGCTACTTGTTCAGATGACATTTTCCGGTGAAAATTATTATGTTGGTCATACTTTCAAAAAAGAATAATCTGTGATACTGATTGTCAGAATCCACACCGGCGCGGCGACTGACAGCCGCACATTCTCCAGATTCCTTGCAATATAGTGCAACAGTCAGGTTCTGGAAGTAAAAACTGTCCTTAGGGAAATTAATTTTTGGCACTACGGACTGCAGCTTAATATACCACAGACAACTTTTTTGTTGTTGATATTTTTATTACTTTTCTGACCTCAAGAACCATTGGGTTCTGTAATTTATAAAAAGTGAACACTGATAATTACTAATAATAATATATTTTAATATAATTTCACCATTTCAAATGTAACGGCAAATAAAAATCAATTAAACTCAATACTAAAAACAGTTTATTTTAATCTGAAAAAAAAAAACCCAGTAATCTGTCTTTTGTAGTGGATAGGCTCGTGAGAGTAAACACTTGTTGTTTTGTTTGGGACTGGCCAGTAACTGCCACTATGTATGTTCAGTTATGCACTTGTAAATGAGATGAGTGGAGAGGATATCACAGTGGCATTGTGTGAGTTCAGCAAAGGAAATCAGGTCTATGTAAGTGTCTTATTGACCGGAGTCGGAGTCACTAATGAACCTTTTCATCCATCATCAGCCTACCTCTCTACTCATTAATTATCCACTGCTCTTACTATCTCGCTTGCTCACTTTCCCTTTCCCCAATTCCTGCTCTCCATCCTTCCTGACCTCATCTCTTTTGTATCCCACATTCTTGCCATCTTTTATCTTCTCTCTTTTTTTGGCTAGCCTATGTCCTTAGCTTGAGAACAATAGAAAAGTCTCCCGCTCTGTTGGTGCCTTTAGTGGGTGGAGCTAAGTGGTTTTAGTTTTGATTGACAGCACTGTGTGCGACTTCAGAGGCTTTGTCTCAATGCTAAGGGGAAAGAAGAGGGAAAAGAGGGCATGGGGTTCATTCCTAGGAAGGACCTAGGAAAGCGTAATCCTCACAGGTCATTGGATGACGAGAGATGTTCCCCTTTAATTTGAATTTTGTTTCAGATTTTTTTTTTTTGTCATGTTTTGTTCCTATCAAACAAAGGAGATCTAGACATTTTGACAAGGACAGTGCTGGTTTCCCCATTTCAGTGTGTGTTTGTCCATATGTGGACTTACCTTTTAGGTTTTTTTTGGGGGGGGGGGGGCTACTGATTCGGTCAACCCCACAATCCCCTGTCCTCTTTTCTTCAGAGCTGAAAAGAACCACCATCTTAAAGCTTTGTTTGCCCACTCCTCCCCCATCCTTGCCCCCCACCCGTGCCATCCTTTCGTTCAGAGAGAAGGAAGGAGGCCGTGAAAGGGCCATTCTGGCCAAGTAACATTTTTAAAACTTCTGTGCTGTTTTAATTTTGCATGAGCCATTAAGATGAGCGCTGTGATTGATGACAATGGGCATGTCATTAATGTTTTAAAGGTCAGGAGTTTGTGCTCTTAGTGGACTTAATGCGTGTTTGCATTGTTTCTGGATGCATTAAACATTAATACTATAAACATTGAGGCAATTAACATGATTCCCATCAGGTAGGTGGTGTAAGAGTTTAAGTTTGAAATTATGGTAATAAAATAACTAGAATTTGATCTATTTGCAAATATTTTATTTTCAAATATGCACACATTCACTTTAAAAGTCAAATAATTGTATCACTTAAAACTCATCTTTGATCACCAAAAGGGCATATTTAAAAATATAATCCTGAAAAAAATGTATGTGACTGAATGTACACCCTTGGTTAATTTAGTTTACACAGAGCCATAAATATGCAAATGAGCCCCGCCTCCACTGGCTCATACAGGCTCGTCTACAAGTCGATGTATCAGAATGGTAATGCGTTTTATGGATCGCTCTCTACAACATCGGACACATAACTGTAATTAGCCTTTTGCTTGACAATGTTATCAAACAGCTAATAATGTGTTGCTAATCTTACACAAACCATGTTCCCGTTCGCCATCTCCGAGTCAGACAGCTGCTTTCTAAAAATCAGTATCCTTAGAAACACTTTGAACAACTTAGAACATCAGTGAGTATAGTTCATAATAACATCGTAATATACATCATAATTCACCTTCTAGGCTATATTGCTAAATGTACCCAATTTTTTATATCAACAGAAAAATATACCAGGATAACCTGGCTTCTCTTGAGACTCCCCTGCTTCAGAGCATAGTTAATGATATGCTAAAGCCCGCCGGCACGTTGACGTGATTGGTTACAATGTAGTTTGTGACGTAAGAAACACCAGCGATTTCAAACCGTGTTTTTGAGACTTTTTTTTTTTGCTGCAGTTTTAAGGAGAAAATACTCAGCAATTGTGTTGATTATGAATTTGCACATGGCTTGTCTTAAAGCATATTAAAAACACAACATAGACATATAAACAACAATAAAACTTGATTTTCACCACAGGGAGTCTTTAATCTGATGTCTAATATGTTGAAAACGCTTCTGTTAATGTTTCTGGTCTTGCATTCATTTTTCAAATTACATTACATGAATCATGTAAATTATATGGCCTGTTTTTAATTCAAAATAGAAAAATTTGACGAGTAAAATTTTTTATTACTGCATATTACTCTTGGTTGTTTTAACATTTCTGTTGTCAAATTTTTTTTTTTTAGGTATTTATTACTCTTTCACTGTTAACTTGAGCTCCACTGTAATTTGGGCTCTGCTTTAGAATGATAAAGCCCATCTTTGATTTGATTGGCAATGTCAATATGTAACTTTTAAAACTTTTTCTCATGCTAACAATAAACAGAGCAGTGCATATTGGGTTGCAGCTCATCAACAATATAAAATATTGGGGGTGGGGGGTGTTGACAACTTGGCCATATTTTTTTTGTGTGTCATGGCCATGCTGTAAAGTAATAGAGACAAGGTAGAGGAAATAGAGATAGTGTGATAGTGAGAGTTGCATCTGTTCGTCAGTGTAGTCGGGTGTTTATATTCATCTCCTTCTGGCTCTTAAAACATTACAGTCTTGTCGTCTTCCGTGCAGTCTGTTTCAAGGATGAAATGTTGTTTAGTAATGTTAATACATGATTAACTAACTGTATTTTCTATGTACATTTCTGAAATGCACTTTCTGTTAAGCTGCTTTGAAACAATATGTATTGTGAAAAGCGCTATACAAATAAAATTGAATTGAATTGAATTAATGTTGCAGACGAAGGGGTTAACTGTAATGGTTTAATTGGAGAAAGTCATGGGGTAAGCAGTCACTTGACTAACACAGTGCAGCCTCTGTGCTGACCTGGACACTGAGCCAACATATTCCACCCCCATCTTACTCCTCTTTTCTCCATCTCTATATGCATGGGTGCCTTGCTCAGACAGGAGGAGGAAATGTTAGTGTATGGTTTGATTTAATTTTCAGCTGTTGTGTTCATGTCACATAAACAAGGACAGTACTACAGGCTGTAAAATACAGTGATTACACCCAGCCAGAGCGCAAAAAATATAAGTGAACTTGAGCTGCTGTTAGATGGGAGAACTCCAACAATCACATTCTCATTAAGGACAATTTCCCTTGTGCTTTGAATGCCTATTTAAATGTGCAGTGTGTGATTCTGTGCCTCTTGTGGCACCAAGCAGAATTGCAAAAATGATGACTTTTTTCAAAGAAATATTCACAAACACTCCCCCCTTGCTTCTACCATTGGTCAGAAAAACAGACAATCCCACCCCAAACTCACGCTATTGGTTGAGCCAATGTTGCTGTGTCATACTGGTAAAAAATGAAACTTCAACCTTTGATATATGCAGCATGTTTTATTAATTGTTTACAATATCTTTAGTGCCTTATTGGATTTAAAAACTGTTGCTACATAAAAATAAGGACTCGTTGTCATTAAAGCATTTTAAGCAAATGAATTATGTGCCATTCATCTACTTGAAGATATTGTCCCTTACATAGTGCTGAACTAAATAGTTGTCCTCTGATTTCTCTGCAGTGATATGGTGAACAGCATGTCCTGAACACTGTATTGACCAATCAAAAGCCATAACTGTCAGTTTTATAAACCTACAGTAGCTTTCAGGGGTCCAGACAGCGTTTACTGTATATGGTCACATTTTGAGACCTTTTTTTTTTTTCATTCTGATGTGACAAAAAAAATTCGCATCAGAACTCTTTTTAAATATGTGCTGCACTGCTATTTAGGTGTATGATAAACATCAAGTGTCAAACCTCCAAAAGCTGAAAAAATATAGCTCAACCTGTTAGAACTGTGCCACACTGTCCCCTCCCTCAGCGCTACCAAATCAGGTGCTGGTGTCATATCTGTAGATTTTGGTGGCACTGGTGCCAATACTCTTGTATGTTAGTCTGGAGGCCTGACTTTGCTTGGTGGATAATTGCCGTTATAATCAGTAATTATCACTGTTGCTGCTGTTTTATAGACACCCTTTTATTTTACATTTAAAGCGACACTCTGCTTTGTATAGTGAATTATCATGGCTTATTTAAACCCACTGTCCCGCATGGCCAGAATACCTGTAACTGTTGTGTGTGTGTGTTTTCTGCTGTCTGAAACTAGCAGCTGCAAACAGTCAGTGCACTTGACATTTATTTTTATTTATTTGTTTATTTGAAAAGGGACAATGTACACTGATCAACATTCAGAACAAATGTAAGCGTACCTGAGTTAGCCACAGGCTAGTTTTCATCGGCAGTCCCCTTGCCAGATGTTATTCGGCATCCTAAAACTGTTATATTACAATACAATTATTTATACAATAAATACAAAGTAAAAATATTAGACTGTTAAAATCACAAATAATCGAGTAAACAAGATGAGCAGATAAAAGATAAAAAAATAAAAAAAATCAGTTGATAATAGATGATACAGTTATTGTTGATAGATGGGACCAGCGTCGGTGATAACAGTGTTGATTTTCAATAAGCCATTTCTTAACATTAATCTTAAATAAGTAATAAGATGGGCACTCTCTAATTAATGGTGGTACTGAGTTCCATTGATGTGATGCTGTAAATGAAAAGACGGCCTGACTGTATGTGTTTTTTTTTAGCGGAATTGTCCCTCCTAGTTGCACCTCTTGTAACTCTGTTTGCACTCGATTTAAAATTAATAAGGCCAAACAAAGGAGGAGGAGCTAAACTGTGCATGATCTTATAAACTAAGCAGACATTTCTGTATTTTATGAGGTTTTCCCAACTAAGCAGATTATACTTCTTTAGGATATGGCAATGATGGTAACGAAATGGCATTTTATCTAGAATTTTAAGTGCTTGTTTGTATAAGGATTTCAGTGGTTTTAAGGCTGTAGAGTGTGTGTTGGACCAACTTATCAAACAGTAGGTGATGTGGGAAAGAACCAATGAGTGGAAATATACCTTAGCTGCCTCAGTTGATAAGAGGTTTCTGATATACCTGAAATTAGCCAAACTGAACTTTACTTTATTACAGACCCTCTTTATGTGGGCTTTGAAGGCCAGATTAGAGTCTAAGTGCAGTCCTAAATACTTGTATTCTGAGACCATTTTTAATCTGTGTCCTGAAATGGAAATGTCTTGTTCTGCGTCTATGTGGGAGCCTCTGCGTCTATGTGGGAGCCAATGTCTAACATGAAGCGAGTTTGGATTAAAGTCACACTTTTTGACTGTTGGGGGAAGTCTGCTGCGGGGCATGCTTCAGTGCGAGCTCGGCTTCTTAAACCTAAAATGACAAATGGGACACCCTACTACGGTCTTTTGGACTGAACAGACATGCGCAAGACCGCAAGTGCATATGAAGTGTGCCAGGGTAATGATGACTGACTTTTGTTCTGTTTAGTGAAGTTTATGGAACAGATCGATGCTGAATGTCTTTGCATTAGTCACCTGTTGTCCATTCACAGAGAAATGCAATTGTCAGAGGGACATGAGGCATGTCTGACCACCAAGTCTGTTCACACGCAGGGTACGCAGATGGATTACTGGACAGTGAAGAGAGTGTCTTTTTGAGTGTGTGAGTGTTGTAGATTGGTAACTATATGGTCTTGGGCTTGCCTGGCATCTGGCTGCAGTGATGAATGAGCTGCTTTGTGTGCGTTTATAATCAGGCCTTCACTAGAGAGCTTCCTCCCCTCTAATAGACCTCATGGCTCCCACTCAGGACGGCCTGACTAGCAGTCGACAGTCAGGCTCCCGCTGGCCATGCTCTGCTCGTCTCCCAACGTGTTGATAATTGAAGGAAGTTAGTGCTGGTATGTGTTTTGTTGGCCTCTGTGTGAGGGCATCTCCGTGTTTTCCCGTGAGTTTTTAAGATGATGTGGTAGTTCAACCATGTGTCATCACACCACTTGTTTTAATTATTTCAGTCCTGTATGCAGCAGCTGTACTGAGTTTATTGCTTGATGCGTAATGTATATTTTGGTCTTGTTTCTTACCAGGCTCACATTTCCCATCGCTTAGTCATGTGATACGCGTCACCTGCCACCATGGCTGCCCACAAAGAACCACTGAGGTAAACAATAGAAGGCTGTGTTTCCTCTCAGATGATGCTAATGATTAATCACCGATTGATTAATTGTCGATAATAATTTAATCAACTTAATTATGGTCGATTAAGCAAGGTTGTCAATCATTAGAGTGCGTATTTTTGGGGTGTGGCTCAGCTCAATGTGATACAAACCTTGAAAGTGGATGGATGGATATATGAGGTTGCGTTGCCTAAGTTTAAAAGTGTGATCTAAGTTTTATGAGAGAATCATCGTTCTTCAAAGAAAAAAAAAGAAAAGAAATTCTTGAGTTTTAGTAGTTTTATCTTATGCATGTGTAAATTGTTTGTCATCTTGAATTCCATAGGAAGTCTGCTGAAGTCCCAATCACATTGTTCTCATCCTTCATTTTTATTTTGCATCCATTTTCTCTTTTTACAAAGAGTTTTGATGTTTTGTTCTTTTGTATCAGTGAATCAGAATTTCTGTTCAGAGACCACAAGCAACCACACACACACCGCAGTATCAGCCTTGTTCTTGGCAGTACATAGTAAGCCCTCTGTTGGTGCTGTTCAGCAGCAAGCCCAGCATGCAGAGAGGAGAGGGCATGATGGGCCGCGGCAGCAGGAATGTACTGAATGTGACCAGCTAACAAGCGAACTCTTGATAGAGACGCCTGGTGTTCAGTCACTGACACGCTCACTTTTGCCTTCCCTTTACATTATTGTTAGTTGTTTAGAGAAGTGTGTGGAGATGAGCTCTGGTCAGATTGTTGAGTGGTGGTCATTACTTAAGTATGCAAGATGTTACTTTCAAGTCAAAAGAAACTAGTTTTGCTTAATTTTTTGTCAAACTGTCATTTGCAATTGAAGTGGACAAGTGGATGAATGCCTGTGTAAATGAAGAATGACTGTATAATAGCTTGTTGTAAATCTGTCATTTATCTAATGTTTTTCACCATGCAGTTTGTCTAGTTGTGCTTGACCCATCTGGATTTTTCATTGTTACCAGGCACCCTGGTTTCTACAAATCTGTCAGAATATAATGCCTGTTATGCAAAAAAAAAAGGGGCATTTACTGTTATGCCAGATACCGATTTGCCTGTAGTTATTTTTCACATTTCACGAGCAATAACCAATTGACATGAGCTCTTAAAGGGGAGGCGCTCTTCAAGAGAGTGCTCTTAAAGTGGCTGTTCACCGCAAAATGAAAATTATCATTTGCTCAGCCTCATGTTGTTTCAAACCTGTATGGCTGTCATTTCCTCTGTGGAACATAAAAGATGATGATTTTTTATTTTTTTCATAAAATGGAAGTCAGTGGTCACCAAAATGGTTCTTTCGAATATCATCTTTTTTGTTCCGCAGAAGATAGAAAGCCATGCAGGTTTGGAATGACGAGAGTAAATAAATTGATTAATTTTTGGGTGAACTGTCCCAAAATCTACCCTTTTAAGGGTTTAATCTTTTTATTTGAGGCTTTTTGAGGATAGTGAACTCACTGTCATGTTCAAGAAACCAGTTTGATTTGAGTTTTGTCGTCGCATTACCCTGTTGGACGTAGCCATCAGAGGATGGGTCACTGTGGTCATAAAGGGATGGATATGGTCAGCAACAATACTCAGTTTGGCTGTGGTGTTTAAACGAAGGAGCCCAAAGTGTGCCAAGAAAATATCCCCTACACCATTACACAACCAGCCTGAACCAATGATACAAGGCAGGATGGATCCATGCTTTCATGTTGTTTACGCCAAATTCTGACCCTACAATCTGAATGTCGCAGAAGAAATCAAGACTCATCAGACCAGACAACATTTTTTTTCTGATCTTCTATTGTCCAATTTTGGTGAGCCTGTGTGTATTGTAGCCTCATTTTTCTGTTATAAGCTGACGGGAGTGGGACCCGGTGTGATCTTCTACTGCTGCATCTGCTTCAAAGTTCGACGTGTTGTGCGTTCAGAGATGCTCTTCTGCATTACTGTTGTATTTCTATCAGCTTGAACCAGTCTGGCCATTCTCCTCTGATGTCTGGTATCAACAAGGCATTTTCGCCCACAGAACTGCCGCTCACTGGATATTTACTCTTTTTCTGACCATTCTCTGTAAACCCTAGAGATGGTTCGGTTGTGCTTGTGCATGAATAATCCCAGTAGATCAGCAGTTTCTGAAATACTCAGACCAGCTGGTACCAACAACACCACGTTCAAACTCATTTAAATCACCTTTCTTCCCAATTCTGATGCTCAGTTTGAACTTCAGCATCTCACCCTTGATCATGTCTACTACATGCCTAATGCTGCATACACACCATGTTGTAATTACCGTAGTCTCAAAATGACAATACCTGACGTTATATTCAAAGCTGTTCATGTCCTCAGACTGGGAATTATGCGTTTCTATGGCACCACTGTTGTGTAATTGAATTGCGGTAATTGTGGTAATTATGACATGGTGTGACTGAACACATCTTAACTGCATTGAGTTGCTGCAATGTAATTGGCTGATTAGATATTTAAGTTAAAAAGCAATTGACAGGTTTACCTAATAAAGTGACCAGTGGGTGTATATGTGCTTCCCTTGATGAACTAGTCTGGCCAGTAAGTGTGTGTCTAATTCGTGCTTTCTTTCCCGTTTAGCCTTTCTTCAAACTGCACAATTTGCGAAAGCTGGGCCTCAGTGACAACGAGATTCAAAAATTGCCGCCCGAAGTTGCCAACTTCACACAGCTGGTTGAGTTGGACATCTCCAGAAATGGTATGCAAACCCTCCTTAAGTGCCTTGCTCCGGAAAAATAGACCTGCTCTCTCAAACTGCTCCCATCTAGAGATATGTACACACTTTCTTGCACATCCTGTATGTTTCCTTATACAGAGCACTGGAATGTTTTCTTTGAGCCACGTCTGTTTAAAAAATGTACATCAATTTTAACGCCCAATTGTCTTCTCGTGTGCCTCACAGCCCGAGGCACATTCACTGTTAGTCTCAGGATTGACTGTGGGAATGTTGAGCATGTTGGTCTGCATTTAGACTACTCAGTGTTATATTCTGCAACTCAGCAAATGAAGCACCTCTCGCTGGGTCCTGTATGTGTGGCTCGGATCCCATATAACACACATTCAGACAACTCTCACCACAGTCAAATCACCCTCTCCTCCCTTTCTTTCAGGCCATCTGGTAGCCATTATTAAGAAGCCTGAAAAAGTGCTTATTTTGTCTTGACACTCCTTCCATTATATCTTGCTGACTTTGCCCCCCTCTCTCTCTCTCTCTTTCTCTCTCTCTCCCTTTCTGTCTCAGATATTTCTGAGATTCCTGAAAACATTAAATTATGTCAGGCCTTGGAGATTGCAGACTTCAGCGGAAACCCCTTGACCAGGTTAGTGGGTTGGAGGAACCCCCAAATCCCTCAAAGCTCTGGCTCATATCAAATGACACTTTATGAAAGGTGTAGAAAAGTTGGGGAGGGAGAAGAAATATTGACATTAAAACATGGTTACAAATGATCATGTCTTGTTAAAATGCTGTAATGTTATTTTTATAGCCATTGGAGGATGTCAACTATTCATCACACGAGTGCTTCCTACTCCTTATTTACATTTAAGCAGGAAGACGACGAGTGCTGCTGCTAGTGGTAACTGCTTTTACAGTTCAAGCCTTTTCCATTGTGTCTCTCATTTTCTTTTTGTCTCTCGGTCTCAGGTTGCCTGATGGCTTCACACAGCTCAGAGGACTGGCTCACCTATCACTCAATGATGTGTCGCTGCAGTCTCTACCCAATGACATAGGAAAGTAAGTTAATATGAACATGCTCTGTTGCAGGTGGTCTGCCAGTTATTGTGTCCCTTCCATAGTAAAATGTATTAAGTTAAATTTAAATGTATTTGACACTGCAAAGTCATTAAAGTCAGGATAAAACAGAAGTAGCGACAGATATTTTCTTCTGTATTGTCGTACATTCGAATGTAACCGATTATCAGATACAAAATAGAGGACAGGGTCTTTTGCTAATATGGGTGTTTCACTCAAAAATGAATGCAAGCTTGCAGTTGATTGTTAAGCGAACTTTGGAGAAGTCTTGGAGAAGATCGTCGTTTTCACCAGATGATCGGGTTGACACATTTTGATTAAATATTATGAGGTCAAAATTTCGATTAACCTGTACATGGATGAATCGTTCACAATAAGATTTATAACATGCTTTTAGAAAATAGATGGGGAATTTTCATTTCATGCTGACTTTAAAATCATTATAAATGTACAAAGCAGCCATCATAATATGTATCAGTTATGTCATACATTTATATGGTACTGTATGCTTTTATGCAATATTTAACAAAAGGTATGGATAAGAGGAATACATGTGCATGTTATTTTAGAATATTTAAAATGTCTGTATTATAATTACAAAAGGCAGTGAGAATTATAAAATAAAGCAGGGATCCTATCCACATACAGACACAATCTCTCTCTCAGTCATCTTGCACATGTACACACACGGTTTTGACCACCGTTGATGTCGTACAGATGGAAGAGCCCATTACTCTTCCAAATCAAGTGACACACCACTCAGTCTCGTCTTTCTTTTTCTCCTCTCAGCTTGTCAAACCTGGTGACTCTAGAACTGAGGGAGAATCTACTGAAATCTTTACCCTCGTGAGTATTACCCCAATAAACTGCAGTCATTAGATCCACAGTGTTCATGTTCTGAATTAACCCCCAAAATCTTTTTAATTAATGCAAAGCAAATGACATCAAATGTGAAATGTCTCTATCATCCTCTAGCTCTCTTTCCTTCCTGGTTAAACTGGAACAGCTGGATCTGGGCAGCAATGTACTGGAAGTTTTGGTAAGAAACAGATGGTTTTTGGTCATATCTCAGCAGTCCTGAGATCAATTTAGTTGTTTTAGCTGTAAAATACATGCATGCCATGTTTTCAAGTTTATTTAGAGCATGTTATTTTTGTTTGCCCCAGTGGATCTCTGATTATCATTTCCTTTACTTAACTAACACCTGAGCACCTGCTGAGGAAAATATAGTTTAATATTATCATTTTTTTTCTTTATTATCTGCTGCTTTTCATATAATTCCTCTTTTTTCCCATGTTCTGTGTCTTTAATCTGCTATTCATATTTCTTTCATTCAGCCTGACACACTTGGGGCACTGCCCAATCTTCGTGAGCTATGGTTGGACAGAAACCAGCTCTCCTCACTACCTCCTGTGAGTATAGACCGCTTCTGACTGGCTGATTTTCATATGGGTCATTTGTCTGGATGATGTTACATATCTAGTTTAAATTCATGCAGATGTTGTCCTTTTCAGACCTTGTTTACCTTTGGTGCAGTTGATTGCATTTGGCATGTGCCTTTTCTGCTGATAACTGAAGTGGAAAGTAAAGTGCCTTAATTCACTTTCGGCTGACTGAAAGATGACCTCTGTGTTTAACAGGAGCTGGGAAACCTGCGGCAGCTGGTTTGCTTGGACGTGTCAGAAAACCGTCTTTCAGAGCTTCCCACAGAGATCAGCGGCCTTATTGCCCTCACAGACCTGCTGCTCTCCGAGAACGTTCTCGAAGTCTTGCCGGACAGCATTGGTGAAACTCTATATCCCTCTTACAAACATCAATAAATACTAGATTGTCCTTGCTTTTGTATAGAGACATAGCTGCGTTACAATAAACACATTGTCCTGCCTCTTATTCATCTTACTGAAAACAATGTGTTGCCCAGTCTAAATGAAATCAGCCCCTATATGGTGACAACCTCATCTTTACTCAAAATTATCGCTTTTGATTTCAGTCTGCTACATTATATGCTCACTGGATGTTGACATTTAACTTATTAACTTATGAATGTTGTGATTAGCCTGGTGAACATTTTGAAAAAATGCTAGTTTTGTCAATCTTCCCTTGAGGAGACAATGAAAATGATCAAATAGTTGGTTTCTTTTTGGACAATAAGGCACAATTCTAGTACTGTAAAAGTGTGCAAATTGGAAAATTAGAACTTTTTTAAACCATTATGGTCTTAGTTGATTTTTTAAATTCTGTTTCTCTTTGCTCTAATCCACTGAGAAACATTTCTGTTGATTTGGTAATCACAGCACTGCCCTCTAGTGTCAGCAGACTTGTTTCATGTTATTACATCTTATGGATACTGTTCAGTTTTTTTCAGTGATGTTTTTGTCCTCAGTGTTCATCTTGAAACTGTTTTGATTTGATTACAGCTGTTACTGAGTATGTATTGTCTTTAGTTCTCAAAGCACAGGTGAAATCTTTATATCCGGAATGTTTTTCCTAACAGGCTCACTTAAGAAGTTGTCAATTCTGAAAGTGAACCAGAACCGCTTGGTGCATCTCACAGACTCTCTTGGCGAGTGTGAGAACCTGACAGAGCTCATGCTGACTGAGAACCTTCTCCAGGTACACAACCCCACACCACCTGATCTCTGTACTGTCTGATTTCATTTTACTTACTGGACTTTCTAATTCTGTGAAGCTGCTTTTGGAGCCTTACATTATATTTTCTGTATCACTTCTATATTATTATACTGTCACAGTGCTTTTTCACAGTGTTTGTGTAGATCAGATTTTTTGGAATTGGGGGTTGGGGTATTATTGTTATTATAATACATTTCTTTATTGCTTTGTTTAATTTTTTTAATGTATTAAAACATGTATATATTTATTGTTAAAAGGATATTTATTTTTGTATTATTGTAAAGTAATATTGAATGGATTCCATAAAAACAACAGCGTGGATGTGGCCTGAAACAACTGAAGTAGAGATTTTTTTTAATAGATTTTTTATTAACTAAATAGGTTCTAGGGTGAGTTCCCTCCCCCCAACTGTACCAACTGTAAAGACACATTTCTTTTTTTTTTTTACTGATATTTTGAAAAAATCTTCCCAGAGGGCATGACCCCGGACCCCCTAGAGTTTGCATCCCTGTGTTTAGGGGATGCTTTCGTCCAAAATTGCAAATGAGCAAAATTGTCAGAGCAGAGCCCATTGTGAAAACTTCCTTATGCTGTTTTCACTTTCAGTCCCTCCCTCGCTCACTCGGGAAGCTGAAGAAGTTGACCAACTTGAATGTGGACCGAAACCGCTTGAGCAGCGTCCCAGCAGAGCTGGGAGGATGCGTCAGCTTGAACGTACTCTCCCTCAGAGATAACCGGTTGGGAAAACTACCCGCTGAGCTCGCCAACGCCACAGAATTACACGTGCTGGATGTGGCAGGCAACAGGTGAAAAATACATTCTGTAGACGAAACTGTCAGTCTCCTTATCACAGGTTTTGGATGTGAGATGGTCAGAGTGACCATAAGAGTTTTTACTGACTGTGTGTTTCATGCACTGAAGTTTCTCTATTTATTGCTCTCTATTGCAGGTTGCAGAATTTACCGTTTGCATTGGCCAATCTGAACCTGAAGGCCATGTGGCTGGCAGAGAACCAGTCTCAGCCCATGCTGAAATTCCAGACAGAGGATGATGAGCAGACTGGAGAAAAAGTTCTCACCTGCTACCTGCTGCCCCAGCAACCCTCATCAAGCCTCGGTAAGACACTCCACCATTCTCATGTATGGAGCTGTCATGCAGGTTATAGTCACACCCATACTGCCCTACAAAGGTAAAAGACCTTAACTAGTCGTTAGAGTGTGGAACTGAGAAAAATGACTTTAAAGATTTTGTTGTCCCGCCAAATTAATTATAGGTAGGATACTGGAAAGCTGGCAATTAGATGTTTTAGTAATGCAAATTATCTACATAAAAACATCTTGAGCTCAAACTTGACTTTTGACCACTATTTTAAAGTTACTGTACTCTGCCTTTGTATTGTCAGCAAAAAGTGAGAAGTCATGCCAAGGCAAAAGGCAGTAACTTCCTCATTATCAATATTTGGTTGCTGATCACTATTAACAAAATCATTATAGTAACACCTGTATAAAATCTAGTGATCATGGCATTTATTTTGAATGATTTACAATTACTTATAGACATCTACTTATTGCTACCCTGTGCTTTGGTTGCATTCTGGTGGCATTATTAATACATTAGACATGACAAAATACCTCCATAGCGGTAAGGGACTGGCCGTTTTTTATTTAAGGGGCCACCGGAGGAGTTTTGAGATCTGTAGTCAAAAAAGATTCTATGACCCTCCAAAAATGATTGTGAAAAAAGGCATGACCCTCCCCGATAATTTATTGATTACTTCTGTACTGGTTTGCGCTTGGCAAAGATGTTCAGATAGCCATGGTTTTTTTTACAACCATGACAAACGACTAAACTCCTGCTTTCTCTGATGTTTCTACTACATTTACTTCTTATTTATTAAATCCAGGCAATTGGTTGATGAAACATTGATTAAAATTAAGATACAATTAATAAAAAAATTAATTCACTTTAAAGAAAGGGTTTGTGCTTTCTCTTTGAGGTCTCTGTGAAAGTTTTAAAGTCACTTTCAGAGCATTTTTCCCCCCTCATAAATGCGAACACGAAAAATAAAATAAAAAGAATATTTTATGTTATGTGGAGGCCGACCCTTCTTCATCCGGCGGGTAGTATTACTTTTGTTTTGCGCAACGTAGTTCATAGAATGACTAAAAAATATTTTGCCACCTAAAAGTTAAAGATTTTTTGTGGAAACACAATAAGAATGGAAACTAAAATATGGTAGTATCGTGCTACAGCGCACATTATATCAGCTGCAGTTCTGGCGCCTCAGTCCCAATACTGTAAAACTCGACGTACATTCACATCACATGTTAATGCAGCGGTAGAGTAGCACTCACAGGACACTGCACTTATTCGCAATCACAAAAGTTCATTATTTGCTCGTGCTTTAAAGCTTTGCCGGGTAAACATTTCATTGGCGTTCTGTTCTAATGCACTTTTTCTGAGCGCTACTGAAGCGCGCGCGCACTGTCAAACAGCGCCAGACTGGATTTTTGTTGGGTCAGACTAGGCATGTGCCGGTATCAAATTTTCATGCTGCGATTAATTGATTGAGCTTTTATCACGGTATACGGTATTATCACGATATTTTAATTGCACAAGAGAAACAGATGGATTGGGGGTATCTAAAAAAAACTTGCATCACAATGTGTAATTGTGATTGTCAAAACATTAATTTTATTTTTTAGTGACAACATGTTACAATGTTTACATGGTACAGTTACTGAGGCTACTGTTTGTATTATTGCTTAACACAATTTTCACGATTTCAATTAAATTCTTGGATTTAATTTCAATCTTGATTCAATATTGACTCATTTGGATAAATATTAGGTAGGCTACAGTAGATAGCCTGCATTTAAATTTTTCTCAAGAAAAAATATCTCACATAATGCTGTAAACATACAGAGAGAAATTAAATATAATGCATACAATATAAATATAATAATAATATAAATATAAAAATGTAATATGCCGTAATTTTCATTATAATAACAATTATATAATGACAAGTAAACATATATTAAAATATGTAATATAGTGCACATATTTAGCAAAATACTCCTCTCTATAGCTATTTTCTTATAGTCAACTAACATTAAATGGCTTTCCTGAGGTAAATGTAACGTTCTGTGACATAATTGTTCTCCTGCAGTTTTATTGACCTCTTTCCGTGGTTGAAAAACACTGATTGATCGAAAGTACGTACCTTTCGGTGGGTTGTACTGTATCTTTAATAAAAAGTAACAGATGATCGGTTTACTTGAACTGAGGCGCGCGATCTGTCACGTCACATTTACAAGCAGCAAAACAGTATTTATTGTCTGAATTTCGTTATAAAATGGACAGAACCTGAGAGCTGATGTTTTTTTCATATCAAAAGTAACCTGCTCTGTCTAGTCTGTCGGTGTCAGTGTCCTCTTTGCTCCGCGATTTTTCTCTGCGTGAGAAAATGGATGTGTGGCGCGAGACCGTGTGAAAGTGTCAATTGCGTGAGTCTCAAGCTGAATGCGTGAGAGTTGGCAGCCATGCGGGGGATAAATAGTCGGCAGCGTTCCTCCTTCCGCCGTGCTTCTTCTCCACTTGAGGATTGTTTACATTAGACTAGAGTGCGCACTGCATGCACACAGTGCTTATACATGTGATGTGGGGATTGTTTACATCAAAGTGCGCACGTGTTTTGCGCAGCATACGCATTGTTTTTTAAGCGGTTGATGGAAAATAAGCTGATGCGCGTTCTAAAAATCTAAATTCGGATCTATTATTTTTCACGGTATTTCGAAGTCCCCGCGATAACAATATCGTGCATATTCATTACCGCGATTTATCGCATTACCGAATACCGGCACATGTCTAGGTCAGACCCATCTGATAGCGATGGGGGACCGAGAGAGCTACATGGAAAAAATATGCACCAAACAAGCCACTTTGAAATTGAGCTGTTTTCATGAATACAAAAGTTGGGTGACCCTCCCCCTAGACTAAAAAAAGTTGGATGACCCTCCCCTCAATAAAGAATAAAAAGACATGACCCTCCCCTATTTTCCTCCGGTGGCCCTTTCCATAAATACCGACCGGTCCCTAAAGAGTGTCTTAGATAAGACTTGATAAACGCACATTTAAAATGATCACTATAAAACAGATCCTCGCGCACATTCGACCCAGGGACTGGTTTATAGTATATTCGTGTTTGAAGGTGTCATGCTCCTCGTACTTTCACTAAAAGTACGAAGTATGAACGCAGTGCTTTCCCCCTTGAGACTCAGTGGGGAGCGCGCTCTGGACTACGACTACAGACGACTAATGCATTTATAGCACAACCTTCTGTGTTCTGCGTCTTTTCAGTAGCGGTGGTTTCAGCTGTCTGCCCTATTATTGTGCTTGTGCACTTCGCTTGTCCCGCAGATTTATTCCGGACGCTGTGATTGTAGGTACAACCCGCTTGTTGTAACAGCTGGTCTGATGTTGTATGCACCAGCACGGCTCGACCGTTTTCAGGGAGGTGCTGAAGGCGCTGGCGAAGTTTTGGCACTCTGCCAGCTAGATGCATGATTGTAGGGATGGGCATTTTTCAAAAATAAGGCATTCGAATATTCGGGCTCATAGAAATCGAATATTCGTTTAGCCTATTTGAATGGCATTTAACGAAAAAGACGTTATTTTTTAAGTACATTTTTCAAAACGTTTTTGTCACCATTTCTTAACAAGCTTACGATTAGGCAATACAGCTTACAATATATGTTTAAGTTTTCTTTTAGTTGAAAACATTAAACAGTTGGCCTATGTGTAAACAAAATATAAATAACAAAAGGATTTAAGCTCAAGCAGCGCGAGCGGGGAAAAAAAAACGCCTAATAAAGCAGAGTAGAAGACTGCGCCAGATATCGAACAGAACGTACACACACACTCGAGTCAGCATGATTATCGTGTATATTGTTTCACGTTTATGTTGAGAAAAACAATAATGTCCACATGCAGGGGCGCCGCCAGCAATTTATGCTCGAGTGAGAAAACGCGCTGCACTGACAGACGATTCAGAGACACAAACGGTTACGATGTTATAAGTTTCTAACAGCACTTTGCGTTTTCTGTTCTTAAACGTGTCTCTCTCAATGAAACTTAAGGGAAGTATATGTCTAAAAAAATGTTTTTGCTATTAGATTAGTATCATCTCTCGGATCACGCGCGCTACAGCTGCGCTTACCTGCAGTCGTAGTGATGGACAGCTGTCTTTCCTCAGTCGCCTGCTGTTTGGATTTCATGTGATTTCTCATTGTGTTGATGATATTATAACTCAGATTAATTAATTCATTTGATCAAAAGTAATTCCCTTCTGTAAGATCATTTAGTAACATAATTTTCAACTAGTAGTCTAATTCCAAACTTCGCGAGGCAGACGACGACGACATTATGTGATCAAATACAAACAACTTGTTAAACACGCACCACAGCGCCACCCAGAGGATTTAGTTATAACTGCGAGTTAGTGCTTGGGATTTATCAGGGATTCACTGCATTTACGGCCAGCAAAGCATTTAGGCTACGGCTTCATAAATTCGATAAAATTCGAATAGTATTTTATTTTTCGAATAATAATTACAGATCGAATATTCGAAAATTCGAATATTCGTGCACATCCCTAGTTTCAACCAGGTCCGGTACCCGAACTGGGTGAGGGGCTTTAGTTTTTTGTTGTATTCATCTGCTATGGCATGTGTAACATTTTTCTGTCAACTCTGCATATATCCTTCGCGATGGATATCGCACGTTTGTCGATGGAGCGGGTTCAGACCATACTAAATGTTCTGACCGCATTTTAGCAGGACAAAGCTCTGAGGACATCAGAAGTTACAGGGACTGATGTCAGCTGTACAAAGTGCACAGGCTACATCGTCATTTAAATTTTAATGGAGAGTAAAACAAAGGCAGAACACCGTATAATCTGATAGGTAGCATTATTTTATAGAACACCGGCACTGTAACTTCATATTGACGCGCGGCTAGACAAAGGCAGAGTGCCTTAACTCAATATGAGCGTTCCAAAACTAAGCCAAAGAGCCGTAACTGGTGTTACGGTGTTCTGCCTTGGTTTCTCATGGGCTTTTGGAAGTTACTGTTAAGACAACCCATTATTTTCTCGAAAAAACAACGGAATTGACTCAAGATACTTATCCACATGATAAAGGAGGTCTTGAATAGGGATGCAACGATTACAGATTTTCTAAGTACGATTATTGTCTGAGAAATAATCACGGTTTAACGATTATCACGATTATTATGCATCAATTAATTTCACAACACTACTAATGTATAATATCACATGAACACTCAACACTAGATTTTAATGTGTTATTTATTGCTGCCACAACACAGTACAAAATTATAAAATGGCAAACAATAATCAATCTCTTCCTTTGGAATTAAAGAGAAGTGCTTTGTAAACATCCAGCATTTTTCTTTTAAAAATAACAAATTAAGCCAAAGGCTGCAGGACTCTTTGATTGAAATAGATCACAAAATTATTAAGTTTTTAGTTTGTTCTAAATTTATTTTCAACCTGAGGTAGAAAACTTGATAACATGAAAACAATATCTTGTTGGTATTTGACTTAAAAACATAAATAAAGGGATAATAAATCCCAATGAAAATAAGAATAAACAAAGTATTTGGCTGGCTCTTGAATTAAATGCAAGCTAAATATTAGGCCTATGTATTTCTTTTAAAATAAAACAAATATAGTCCAAATGTTATCCACCAATATTATTGTACTTATTTTAATACTCTTTTTTTAATTATTAATCCAAATTTTACATGTGCCTTTAGAAAATCATCTATTATAATCTCATTATTTTTTACATTATTACAAATTAAAATAACTTTTAAATAATTTGATGTTTGTTTGAAGTTTAAGTAAAAATTATAGAAAGTAACTGAGAACATCTCTCATGCAGTGTTATTAATAACTGAAATGCAGTTAATTGGTAGTCCTAGAAGTCTACATGATCTTATGTTAGTGTTTTACACCGGGCATATTAAAACTACAAAGCCTAACATTTACTCAACACAGACAGGAGAAAGCAATAGGATATTAAGTTAAATGTTCACTGACTGAAACTCTTGAGAGCACGTCACATTTGGTTTTCCACAGACTTGCGTAACCAAAACATTCCGCTGTTTTTTTTTTTTTTTTTTTTTTACGTTGCACTGAAAGCTGAAAGTTGCACGCCGCGTTCTCCTTTTTCCAAAGCGCTAGGGCGGTTGCGCTCCGGAGGCGTCTGTCGTTGCTCTGTTAGTTCTTGTCACTTGACCTACGGTGCGTTTGCGGCATTCTGAAAAGTAGAGATGTTTTTATCTAGATGCGGCGCGGACGCGCTTGGAAAAAACGAGCGCGTCGCTTCCATTATGAGCGCGCATACCTAGCCCACATTGCACCTTATTCTAGCCAAGAAACACTCGCTTAGGCAGGAGCAGACGTAGGTTGTTTCGTAGGTTGAATACCTGTCAGGTTCCTGGCATTTTTAATGGAAACTACAGTAATCAGTTTAGAACAGGAAGTACTTGTTTGCAAAAGTGCATTGAATGTCAGTAAAAAGGACTTTGGGTGGTCCATGGCCATGTTGTCTGAAGCTGGTACTACATACATAGTGAATCCATGACACACATCATATTATAATATTTTGTAATATTCTTTGCAGAGAATCTGTTGGACAGGAGCGTTGATGAAACCTGGCCCACAGACACTAATTTGAACAGGGTATCAGTCATTCAGTTCCGGGATGACTCCAAACACGAAGAGGAAGATGAGGAGACAGCGGCAGAGAGGAGGGTGAGTGTGGAAATGTGTACATGATGTTTATAATTTCTGAACAGATGTTTACATGAAATTGTGTACATGTGCTAATTCTCTTTCTGTATTATGTGAACCAGCAGGGTCTTCAGAGGAGAGCCACACCACATCCTAGTGAGTTAAAGGTGATGAAGAATGTCATTGAAGCCAGAAGAAATGAGGCTTATACAGCCAAACCAGATGAGGGTCTGGAGTCCCCGGACTCTGAGGTAAAAGCAAACAAAGGCACAATTATTTAGTTTTATTTTACTTTATTTTATTAGGGGTTTGAATGTGCTTTTATCAGTTTCCATCACTTTGAATGGAAATAAATGCATAGAACCAATTATAGCACACTGACAATATATTATATTTTCCGGAATGTAAGTTATGATCAGAGAGGAGTCTCGACTTAATTAATGCTATTAACGTCACACACGCATGGATTCTCTTATTCCTCTTCCCTCACGTTTCATCCTGGTTGTTTTTCCAGGGTAATAATAAATTAGTTTACCAAGAATCAGTCAAGATGCCAGACATGAAAATATATTGCTCTTCACATACCGTTGTGCTTGAATGATTGTGAACCCTTTAAAATTTTCAATATTTCTTCATAAATATGTCCCAAAACATCATCAGATGTTCACACAAGCCATAAAAGTAGACAAAGAGAACCCAATCAAACAAATGAGACAAAAATATATAATATTTATCGGGGGAAAGGATCCAGTATTACATATCTGTTGGTGAACTCTTGCTTTCAGTATCTGGTGTGACCCCCTTATGAAGCAATAACTGCAGCTAAATGTTTCTGGTTACTGCTGATCAGTCCTGCACAATACTTTTGTAGAACGACTTGTGTGCTTGGGGTTGTTGTCTTTGTAGCATGACCCACTTTCTCAGATTCAGTTCACAGACAGATTTCCTGACATTTTCCTTTATAATTCACTGGTATAAATCAGAATTCATTGTTCCATCAATGATGGCAAATCGTCCAGATGCAGCAAAACAGGCCCAAACCATGAAACTGCCACCACCATGTTTCAGAGAGAGGATAAGGTTCTGATGGTGGAATGCAGTGTTTTTCTTTCTCCTAACATAATGCTTAAGTGCCTGAGATCCAATCCAATAGAAGTAATGACAAATGAACTGACTGATATTTTATCACATGCTAAAGATGAGGGATGGATTTCAAAAAATGAATGTGATTTTCTTTCCTGTAAAAATCCTAGGATTCCTACATTTTATATGCTCCCTAAAATACATAAAAATCTTGAAAATCCGCCAGGGAGACCTATAATTAGTGGAAATGAATCTATTACAGAGCCAGCTTCAAAATTTGTTGACAGTTTTATCAAACCATTGGTTGGAAAACTTCCTTCATTTATTCAGGATACTACCCATGTATTAAATACCATTAAAAAGACTAAAACTACTGAATCATCTATTTTGGTAACCATGGATGTTGAATCACTGTATACAAACATAGACCATAAAGATGGACTGGAAGCACTATTATACTATCTGGATATGAGATCATCTACCGAAAGGACACCTGCATGTTTTATTATACAACTAGCGGAATGGACATTGAAAAACAACATATTTTTGTTTCAAGATAAATTCTATAAACAAATTAAAGGTACAGCTATGGGTGCATGTTTTGCCCCTAATTATGCAAATTTGTTTTTGGGATTTTGGGAAAAGAATTTTGTATTTTCTGACTTAAACCCATATTTAAAATATGTGGAGTGGTGGGGCAGATATATAGATGACATTATATTGATATGGACAGGATCGGAGGTGGATTTAATAGCTTTTCACGCTTATCTTAATAATACCAATGTAAATCTGAAGCTGAGTCTTGATTATTCACATACTCAGATTAATTTCTTGGACTTAAAAATCTTCAAAGAAAGTAGTGGTGCGCTGCATACTACTATATTTAGAAAAGAAACTGACAGAAACACTATATTGAGAGCAGATAGCTTTCATCCTTTATGGATGACCGAGAATATTCCTGTTGGCCAGTTCCAGAGGCTGAAACGAATATGTGATAAGGAAGAAGATTTTAACATCAGAGCACAAGACATGACTCAAAGATTTAAGGAACGGGGTTACAAAAATAGCGTGATTAACAAAGCATACAATAAAGTGAGAAACATCAGTAGAGACGAACTATTACAACAAAAACGTAAATCACAGGATCCAGATAACTCTGTATATTTCGTGACACAGTATAGCACAGAGGCAAACAGAATTAAGAAAATTATAAAGAAGAATTGGGAAATAGTTATGAGTGACCCTTATCTCAGGGAAGTCATGCCCGAATCTCCTTCCATTGCATTTCGGAAAGCACCAACAATTAAAGACAAAATAGTGAGAAGTCATCTTTCTCCTAAGAAAGCCAATACCTGGTTAAGTTCAAGTGCAGGAAATTACAGGTGTGGCAACTGTAATCACTGCGATAATATGATCAGGACAAAAACATTTAGAGACGTAACCTCTGACTCCGAACTGAAAATAAGATCTTTCATTAATTGTAATACCTCATTTGTGATCTACAGGTTAGAGTGTCCATGTGGATGTTTCTATATAGGGATGACGACTAGAAAACTAAAGATACGATTATCAGAGCATAAAAACGCCATTCGAATCTGTAACCCTCTATATCCTATGGCCATTCATTACAGAGATACAAACCATGGTAGTCCTAATACACTCAAGATAATCGGTATTGAACACATCCCCAAGTCCATAAGAGGAGGGGATAGGGTTAAGAAGTTACTACAAAGAGAATCTTTCTGGATTTACTCACTGAAAGCCACCACATTTCCAGGTTTAAATGGAGAATTAGATTTTGTACCATTTCTGTGAAATTTTTCATGAAATTAGTTGTATTGTGTACCATTAGATGTATACTTCCATTGACGTGTATATTTTGATATGTTTTTTTTGCTCTACTTTATTTTATTGTTATGTTTTGATTTGTATAATGTAATCTAGATATTGCTGAAAATATTTCAATTAAAGTTTTTTTTTTTTTTTTTTTTTTTTTGTATGTATGTGTATGTATGTATGTATGTGTATGTGTATATGTATGTGTATATATATATGTATATGTATATATATGTATATGTATATATATGTATAATTTTTTTTTTTTTTTTTTTTTTTTTTTTTTTTTTTGTTGTGTATATGTATGTATGTGTATGTATGTGTATATATGTATGTATGTGTATGTGTATATGTATGTGTATATATATATATATATATGTATATGTATATATCTTTTTTTTTTTTTTTTTTTTTTTTTTTTTTGAGTTTGATTTGGCTTGATATTATGCAATATACTATTTCATTTGTTGAATTCTGCTCCCTGCTGGTTACCTTGCGTAGTGTGTGACCAGGTGTTTGCTATTTAGACTAATGAACTGCTATTTAAAATGCACTTGTGACTTTGTTTGTTACACACACCCTGACGAAGGCGATAGCCGCAACGCGTAGGTGTATCTGTCACCAATTTTAATGATAGAAGCCATGATTTAATAAAGGCTTTTTACTTTTTTGTATACACAACTCGAGTGCCTTGGATTATTACTTTGATTTTGAGCATTACTATCCCAAGCAACCAAAGAGCACCGATATTTTACACCCTGTGCAGCACTTCAAATGCATCTTTATGCTGTGATAATGCTTCTCATTGTTCTATTTTGGTCTCATCCGTCCAGGAAACACTTTTCCAATAGCCCTCTGGCGTGTCCACATAATCTTTAGCAAACTGCAGATGGGCAGCAATGTTCTTTTTGGAGAGCAGTTGCGTTCTCCTTGCAACTCTGCCATCCACACTGTGGTTGTTCAGTGTTCTCCTGATGGTGGACTCATGAGCATTAACATCAGCCAATGTGAATTAGGCCTTGAGTTGCTTTGAAGTTACCCTGGGGTCCTTTGTGACCTCGCAGACTATTACACATCTTGCTTTTGGAGTGATCTTTGTTGGTCGACCACTCCTGGGGAGGGTAGCGATTGTCTTGAATTTCCCCCATCTTTCTGACTGTGGATTTGTTGAGTCCAAACTCTTTAAAGATGGTTTTCAACCTTTTGCAGCCTAATGAACAACAACAACCCTCTTTCTTAAGTCCTCAGAAGTCTCCTTTGTCCATGCCATGATACTCTTCCACAAACACGTGTTGTGAAGTTCAGACTTTAATAGATCCCTGTTCTTTGAATAAAAAAGGGCACACAATGACACCTGATTGTCATCCCATTGATTGGAAACATCTCAGAACAGGTGGAGACTAATTTCACCTTCAAATGAAATGCTAATCCTAGAGCTTCACATACTTTTGCCACTCACAGATATGTAATATTGGATAATAATAAATGAATAAATAAATAAATGATCAAGTATAATATTTTGTCTCATTTGTTTGATTGGGTTCTCATTGTCTACTTTTAGGACTTGTGTGAAAATCTGATGATGGTTTGGGTCATATTTATGCAGAAATACAAGCACCACTGTAAAATCACATGACACCTGTGAGATGGACGAAGACTAACTTTGCTGTAAAAAAAAACACATTTTTGAAGTTATATTTCAATTGTCACCTAATTGTTCACATGAGCCATTGGTGCTTGGACCCTTTATGATTGTCGCTTACGGCTTTTTTATTATTATTATTAAATGTATTGTTTAAAATATTTGTATTTAAATATAATTTAAATACATTTGAATTTAATATTACATGCAAACTGTTTACTAATTATTATTTAAATATTAGATATAAACTGTCAAGTTATTCCTATTGATGTTTGATGGTTTTTCACAGGAGAAACGGTTGAGTGGGCTGTCCAATCAAAGTCATGATTCTCAGGCATCCAGTAGCACCGCCTCGGCCACTTCTCAGGACGAGAAGCGGGGTATAAACAGTACAGGGATGGAGCTTAATGATGGACAGTGTCGAGAGGAGGAGGAGCTGGATGAGATGGAGGTGGAGTATTCTGAGGTGAGCTGCTCCATTATTGCTCATGTATGTAAATGGTTAAGTATGTTATCTCTGAACTCTGTTGTACATGGACACTACTGTATTGTTTAGGTTTGTGTAAATACATTGCAGTTAATTCCTTCTGTAAAAGATTTAGTTTTTTTCCTTGATGGTGAGCAATAATAATCCAGTCACTGCACTGGCAAGTTAGTGAACCATTTTCACAGTACAGTTTTTTTTTATTCGCAGCCTACTGTGCACTTTGCTGAAGAGCCCATCATTCGTTGCGGTGATGATGAGGAAGATGAGAATGAAGAAGATGATGCTGAAAGGAGCTATGAGGACTCCCGAACGCCACCTTTACCTGCCGAGAAACAGCGGCTCATACGTAAAGACACACCACACTACAAAAAGCACTTCAAGATCACCAAGTTGCCCAAACCTGAGACTGTCGCCGCCCTGCTGCAAGGCTTCAGTCATGACGGCCTGTCACCTACTGCTCACACCCCTGAGGATGAAAGGGATGATGATGTGGAGGAGGAAGATGAAGAGGACGAGGGAGGAGTAATAGTCAATACTCCATTCCAGCACAGACTAGAAACCGCTGAGCTAGAAGACAGCAGGCTGAGTCAGATGAACTCATCCCTGCAGCCAGTGAAGGTAAGAAGGGCTCACTTCTAGAGGAGTCGGTGGGGGAAAGCTTGGTTACCTCATTGAAAGTATATAGACAGATTGCTGGTGAAATCAATCTAAATTGTCTTAAGGTTTTTTTAAGGTTTAATAATCACATGCTCACACATCTCAGTGCAGAGGCAGAGTTGTTTCAGCCCGAGATGTACAAAATACAGTGCTAAAATCCTGAGACCACTAGTGTAAATGTGTCCCTTTTACATGTTTCTAATTTCATACAGTATATTCAAATTATATTATCAGCAGAGCAATTTGAGTTATACTACCAAGAAGATTTTGTAATGTTTTTGAAAGAAGTATTTAATGCTTAATGAGGCTGTAAATACAGTAAACAGTAATATTGTAAAACATTGTTACAATTTAAAATATTCTAAAATATTTCAAACCAAATTATTCCTGTGATGGCAAAGCTGAATTCTCAGCAGCTATTTCTCCTCAAACCTTTTACATGGTAGTGTACAATGAAAAATTATCAGAACATTTCAAAGACAATGTCTTTGGTTTGTGTCCTTTTTGCTTTAATGTCAGCAGCTCTCAAGTCTAAAACACAGATTTTCATTTGTAGTCTCACGCTTTTGGACCCCACTGTATAAATGTATATATTTTTTCATATGCAGAAATTTCATCCATTTTATCTGTATTAGAGTCATCATGTCATTGGAATGGACATTGGCAGCATGCAAAAAGTATACCAGGAATATCTTAGACTATTTTGCCTGAATGTTAAATGCTTGTTTTATGTGTTTTGATGACATCTGCCCCTGGTCTGATTGAAAGGACAAAACCTCAAATGAAAAAGATTCTCCTTGTTTTGCCCCACCCTTTGTCTATGTTTAGCTCCTTCTCCACAGCTTGACTCCACCCTATTGAGCACTGCTCTTGCTTCTTATCATCATTTGCTGTCACTGCTGCCTGCGGGAATCAGTGCACACTGCCGCCTTTGCCCACCCTTCCAAAACTTTCTATGTGCTGATCATTTTAAATTATACCTGAGCTTCACTTCAATGGAAAACTGTTTTTTTTTTAATTATTATTATTTTTATTATAGTTATCATTCTACAAAGATCGTTTTGAGCCCGTTAAGAGTTTTGCTGGAAGCAAATTTGAAAAAACAACGAGAGCCTTATTTCATACATTTTATTCAAACATGCTACAGAATGTGTTGCAATCATTCATTAGCCAGGTTTCCATCAAGGGTTGTTTTTTTTTTTTCTTTTGCTAAAAAATGTTTAGAGCATCAAAATGTTTACTGATATAGCTGATGGAAATGCCAATTATCGATAATTTTTTGCAAATGTCGATACTTTTTCCGTTTACCTTTAGCACGTAAATTCTAGGTCAAATGTCGCGAAAAACTAATTTGGAAACACTTTTTGCCGTGAAAAGGGCTTTAAAGGGATACTCCACCCAAAAATAAAAATTCTGTCATCATTTACTCACCCTCAAGTTGTTGCAAACCTGTATGAGTTTCTTTCTTCTGCTGAACACAAAGGAAGATATTTTGAAGAACGATTGGATCCAAAGAGTTGTTTGGCACCATTGACTTCCATAGTAGAAAAAAAAAAATAGGCTACTATGGAAGTCAATGGTGCCAAAGTTCCAATCGTTCTTCAAAATATCTTCCTTTGTTTTCATCAGAAGAAAGAAACACATACAGGTTTGCAAAAACTTGAGGGTGAGTAAATGATGACAGGATTTTCATTTTTGGGTGGAGTATCCCTTTTTAATGCAAATAAATGTGGTGTCACATTACATAATTAGCCTATACAGGGTCCACGTCCGTGCCATTATTCCTGTCAAAGCGCCATTTCTCTGTAGTTCAAAGGTGCATTAAATCTATTATATATATATATATATATATATATATAATATTATTATTGTTTTTTTTTTAATACAGTGTATACATTCGGAATAGGCAGTAGTTGCTCCCATTTAAAAAATAATAAGCCTATTAGGAAGCATTCTTTTCCATCTACAATAAAATAAATTATTAATAAAAGTTAATCAGAAAAATAATACAACTGCACCCGTTTCTGAATATTGCTTGATGATAAGTCTAAATAGTCTTTATAACGAATTACAAAAAAACATGACACTTGTTAATAAAAATAATTGATGTATACAATTGAATAATATATAATAACGTTTTGTTACAAATGGATGAGGAAAATATAGTGCCTTGGAAACCTTTGCAGCTCGTTAAAACTAAAAATGTGGCGTCTGTCAAACGAAAGAAGGCTGTTGGAGTTTCCAAAGCTGACAAAAATAAAGGTAAAATACACGTTACTTCTGTTTCTGAATAAATAAAATTAATGTCATAAAATTACGATTTTATGGTCTGAAGCTTGCTAATTGACGAATGAAATTCACGACATGACACTTGTTAATAATACTATTTTATAAATACAATTTATTAATATGCAATATAATTTTAAATCAAACGAATTTTAGAATTAAGAAGGCATCAGTTAAGCAATAGACAATTAAAAAAGATTAAATATAGGCCTACGCAAATAAAAACTGCATCTGTCTGCAAAAATCAGCAGCAATATGAAGTTTTTGATCGATTTTATGTTACTGAACTCTGAAATCAGAACGAACAACTTTCACATCAAACCGCGACTGTCTTGACTGTATGTTCAAGGCTTACGTTAAAGATTGTTGCTGTATGACCAAACATTTCACTGTACCAATCTTTTTTATGGATCCTAAAATTTTGCATAGGCTACACGACAAATGAGCTGCCCTGTGTCCAAACCCATGGGGTTCGTCAAATAAAGTCCTGTCAGACAAGCTTGTCCCTCTACACCGTGATTTTTGATTTCCTAATATTTCCTAATTTATTAATAGGCTTATTATTTATGAAAATAGTAAGCAGTAAACTGGGGAATTCCAATTGTCTCATTACTCGCTGCATTTTACAAATATTTGGGATGCGACAGATACAATATAATTTGCGATACGTGAAAATATGAGGGCCGATGTTTTTTTTTGTTGTTTTTTTTAAGCAATACAACAACCCATGCGACAATGCGGTTGTTTTTTTGTTTTTAAACAATGCAGTTTTTTTAAGGGTTGACATCATCAAACACCGTTTTATAGGTAAAGGGCCAATTGGATTGAAACAGGCTGGAGACAGCAAATTTCGCAATCTTTTTTTAACGCATATTCATTTTGTCGATAACAAAAAGTGGATGTAAACTTGGCTATTGACTTCATAAATGTGTTTTAATTAAGCTACACATATGTGCAATTAATATTTGAAGCCAAGTTCTGTATCTGGTTCAAAGTATTCTGACCGGGCTCAAGAACTGAGAGAGAAGTGTGTGTGTGGTCTCCAAGGCTGGATGGCTGGGTGGCTGAGGAATGCTTGCTCAGGGCTTGTGTGTGCATGTTTTCAGTTTGAAAAATATGTAGTTTGCTCCTCTTGTGTAAATATTGACATTTGTGTGAATCTGGGTAATTGCTTTATATCTGTGTTTCATAGCCCTGACTCACTAATGATTTGTCTTGGGTTGGTATTGACAACCTGTAACTCTAGTTGCTTCACCCAAACGGTGGGCTTTTAGTTTTCCCTGTCAAGTCTTTTTAAATTTTCTGCTAAACATTTTAGACTTCCTTTGTAAAGTGTGATATGGCTGTAATGGTCTTTTTTAATTGCAATATTATGCTTTTTTTTACAGATATGCATAGCAAGCTTTTGCAGAGCAGGCAGATATTAGCTGTGCATTTCATGAGCTGAGTCGTCTGAGAACTGGGCTGTGCTATGTCGTTTTAAAGCACCAGTCCAATAAAGGTTTAACAAAAGCTTAAAATTAATTGTAAAATCGTGTAGTTGATTGGCATTACAATCCCTCATTTTTTATCTTTTTTTTTAGTACCTCTCTAATCATTAATGACTCATCTATTGTCATTCATAATACAATAATTTCTCCTAACTGTGATTTGCAGCTCATTAAGTGTATAGGTCAGTGTTGTTTGTTGTGTATATATATGTGGTGGTTTGGAAGCGCCCTGTCTTTCTGTGGGTGTGTGCTGCCCTGCCTAGGTGTGTGTGTTTGGTGGTGTGTGTGTGTCATTCTGTATGCTGTGTGAATGTTTGTTTTATTTCAATTCCCAGTCATACAGCTTCTGTTTTTTTTTTTGGCCTGACTAATCTGCATGCCCTCTCGCTGGTTCCTGTCCTAACAGGGGGTGTCATTTGATCAAGTCAATAATCTGCTGATTGAGCCTGCTCGAATTGAGGAGGAAGAGGTCTGTACCTACTCTCTTTCCGCCCAAACTCCCGCTCTTTTCCTCGCTCTCTCCCTCTCTCTCTCTTTCTCTATTATTCATTCATTCACTCATCATTCACCTGCAGTTCAGGGGATCACGACCCACCATACAATTCCTTCATTAATCCAATCCCGATGGCTAGGGAAACGCTGACTAACACTTACTTATCACCACTGTAATGAATCTTAGTTTTTGGAGAAGAAAACATTGTCATGGTGCTTCTGTTAGCTGAAGATAGTAAAGGAATGTTCTAGGTTGAGTACATTCACCAGCTCTGTCAACTGCATCTGTGACATTGTCATTTACCACAGAAAATAATTTGACCATGTTCTTTAGTTTGTAATTAACAAAATTAATGGAATACAGTGTAATATGAACAAAGGCATTTGCTGTGGTAATCGAAAACGTCAATATAAGATTTTTTTTTATTTAAAGAATTGCCCTCAAACTTTCAAGAAATGTTTTTCTCCAAACTAGGTTCCATTATTGTCTGCCTGCTTCTGTTTTTCTTCCCTCTTTTCCACCGCCTAGCCTTCTGTCAGGCTCTGCCACCTAGGAGCAAGTAGCACACATGAGCTAGTGGAAACTTTTTTTTTTTTTTTTTTTTTTTTTTTTTTTTGCAGCATCTTATTACAAGTGTCTCTGTCTTGTCTGATTTAAATGAACAAGACTCACAAAAGTAGTGCTAAAATAATTTACATTTTTTACTTGCCATAAAAATATATGTACAATTGTTGTTCCAGAAGCCCCTAAAATTAGTCATCCTAGTTGCTTATGAAATGGACAGAGTGTGATTTTTTTTTTTTTTTTTTTTTTTTTTTACAGTGCAATATAAAAAGATGTGAATACAATGAAAATCCCATTTTACAATATGTTACCATTGATATTGATGCAACTAATTTCAACATAGACATTGATACTCTCTCTCTGAGAATTAGCACAGATATGTGGATAATGAATAGGCTAGTACTTGCATTTTCTAAAAAGTAATTCCTGATATACTGCACTCTTTGCACTGGTTATTTTATTTATTTTGAAATTTATTTCATTGACCAAGGACATCATTCTGTCGTCTTCAGTTTTTTCCCCCCATCTTCCCACTCACTAAACCTCCTTTGCATGGCTGCTGCTGTAGAATCAACCACATCTAGTCCATCACACAAAAGATTTCACCACCCCCACATTCATTTTGTGACCGTTGGGTATGTCACGTTGTGACTGTTTGGTGACGTGTGCCCTCACTTAATCAGTCAATACAAAGTTGTTTTTTGATTAAATTGTCATTAAGTTTATTATTGATATTAGTTATTCATGTTCCTATATCATGATGACATTATCAAAAAAGGACAAATAACTATAAATTGAATTGCTTCAGCCTTCTTTTTTTTAGGCTATGAATCTGTGACGGTACATTGTTTAATGACAATTAGACTTGAACTAGATGTGGAGCCATTATTTTTGCCATTAAGCTACAAAACTTGACTCAATACAAGTTTTGAGATGGGTGATGTTTAAACCTGAGCATGTGTTCTATATACAGTCTGCATAAATCAAACAGATCATTAGTGCCCTGTCCCAAGTAACACTGGCCTCCTCTCCTTGATTCTTTAGACCTTTGACTATTTGATCAAATGCATAGTGTTATGCATTAATATGCATAATATAGTGTTAAAGTAGTTGAATTTGATCCGATTTTGTGCCATCAAATGTCCATCACTGATCTTGGATCAACATCGTTGCTGTAGTTCAGTGTTACTAATTTTATACACACTACCGTCCAAAAGTTTGGAATCAGCATGATTTTCATTTTTATATATATGTATACTTTTCAGCAAGGATGCTTTCAATTGATCAAAAAAGATATTTATAATGTTACAAAGATTTCCATTTCAAATATGTGCTTGTTTTTGAACTTCCTATTTATCAAAGAATCCTGGAAAAAATATCTATCACAGTTTCCACAAAACTATTAAGCAGCACAACTGTTTTCAACAGTCTCATAATAAAATTATCTGCTTACTAATCATTTATTCATTTACATGGACAACAGTCATGCTTAAGCAGGCTTGCATGACTTTCTGGTTGTAGGCTTATTAAACAAAAGATGTGAATGTAAACAAACTTTCTGTATAGAATATATCAATGTATATTTTTGTAGAGACCATAATGATGTCTATGTATAAACTGTGCAATTAGAGTAAAGGCTGAAATACATGACATTTCCCAAGATTTCTGCCCCAGTTCACAGTCTGTACAAGTCGATGTTTGAAGCGATATTTGAATTGTTAAACTTTACAGAAAATCACATGGTGTATGATGGGCACAAACTCCAGTTTTTAAGATTCAGACTATAATTCCGTCCAGTCGGAGGATATCAAATATGTTTGATATTTTGAGCCAATTTATAACACATTTTGTTTTCAAATTTATTACTTCAGTAAATTGACAGTCAGTCCACCTAATCCAACTTACAAAGTTTGATATTTCTCTTATCAACAGAGTTTTTGTGCTTCTGATTTATCTTTCAAATTGTGTTAAAAGTACTTCCGAATATGAATGGATTGTCCAATGATCCTTAAATTTGAGCTCAATTGTTTTTGTATGTAAATGAATGCAATGTGTAAAATATCAAGGAAAGGCGGCTGCTGGTTGGGACAATATATGCGATCTGTCTGAACATGGATGCAGTCTTCACATTAGTGATATTTCCTCTATAAACAAGCATGCACTGCATGAAAGATTCATGTTTTGTTTTTGTTAGTTATTTTGTTCTGTCAGTTAAGTCGTGCATATTATAGCAAATGTCTTGTGAGATGCATTGTGCAGGTTTTTGTTGTGCACTTTTCTGTAAATGTCTGATCTCTGCTTCATCTGTAGCTGAACCTGTCCATCCTGAGGCAGACTGGTGGGTTAGGCATCAGCATAGCAGGGGGGAAAGGATCTACGCCCTATAAGGGTGACGATGAGGTACGTTTCAATGAGCTTTCATGTAAAAGATACATTTCAGTAAATGCTTTTGTGTGTGAGTGTGTTGTCAGCTTGTTTTAATGTACTGCGCATGTCCTTTTCAGGGTATTTTCATCTCTAGAGTGGCAGAAGAGGGCCCTGCAGCTCGTGCTGGGGTCAAAGTGGGAGACAAACTTCTTGAGGTGAACATTGTTATAATTTTCACCTTTTGAGTTGCCTCATACAAAACCAGTCATCCATGCAGCTTTAAGTCCTCCATCTTTGTATTCATCGGGTCTTAGGTGAACGGAGTAGACCTGCATGGGGCAGAGCATCACACAGCTGTCGAGGCCTTGCGTAACTCGGGGGCAGCCGTGGTTATGACCGTTCTACGAGAGCGCATGGTGGAACCAGAGAACGCCATCACCACCACACCATTGCGACCAGAAGATGATTATTTCCCCCGGGAGAGACGTTCCAGTGGGCTGCCTTTCCTCCTGGACCCTGCCTCACCTGCTGTTAGCACTGGACCTTCACAGCGACTAGCCACTTGTCTGATCCGCAACGATAAAGGTTTAGGTTTCAGCATTGCTGGAGGGAAAGGGTCAACCCCGTACCGAGTAGGAGACACGGTAAAAACAAGACGCTCTTCCAGATACACTTGTGACTTGCCTTGTGGTAAATATTTGATGGTGTGTTCTTTGCTTTGGTGTCAGGTTGTTTTATCTCTGTGTTTGTTTACGGAGCACAGGACAGGTCGTTCGCTCTGTCCGTATGTTTAACATATTTAACAGAAATGTATGGACTGCATAAGACTCTGAATGGTGCTCCTCATCACCTCTAGGATGTGTGACCGAGGCTGTGATGATTAGAATTACAGGGACTGACACCCGATAGTGCCGATAGATTACAGGATGGCAGGGGATGAAGTATTTTTGGATCTCTGCTGCAGACACGCATCAAACCACCCTCTATCTTTCTGACACACGGCCTCATTTATGCACCACTTTCACGAAGGAGACCGTCACACATTAGCACATGCACACTCTAGCACACTCTAGGCTGAGTAAGTGTAAGTCCTGTTTTTGTTCCTCTGCTTGACCTTTGCGCTCGCTTTTACTAGCAAGTTGATGTCACCAACTTGTCTGTTTGGTACATTGAGTTTTCAGCATGCAGTGTTCTGATCACACTTCTAGAGACCATACTGTGAAAGTGCTGACAAAGGCGGCTTGAAGACTATCTGCGTATCAGTTGTCAGATTTTTCTTTGAAGAATGAAGTGGCCTTGAAGGTCGTAGATAGTTATTTTAATACTACATAGTCTAAATTACATTTTTAGAGTTTTAAATAACCCTTTTTTACTATAATGAGCCATTAAAAAGCAGGTAATTTCAAGCTAAGGTCAGCGGGATATTCTCTGCTTAAGAGGCATGTGGCATTGCAGCATGTTACACCAGCATACTCAGTAGCTCTTATCCGCTATACAGGAGTGCTGTAAAATAGCACTGCAAGTGATTTTAGCACTGTCACTTCTAGAGGATGATCTTTTTTAGTTCTTTGTGAATGTTAAAAGCAGTAAATTCACTGCTCTGGCTCGGTAAATAGGCTCATTTATAGCTTATTTTCATTACTTTGCGAGAATTTGGATGTTTACATACACTACCGTTCAAAATTTTGGATCACTTTTTTTTAAAGAAATAATTACTATATTTAGCAAGGATGCATTATATTGATCAAAAGTGACTGTAAAGAAATGTTAAAAAATTCTAATGTTACAAATAAATGCTGTTCTTTTGAACTTTCTATTCATCGAAGAATACAGAAAAAAACTTCTTTTTTTTTTCACAAAAATGTTAAGCAGCAATGTTTTCAACATTGAACATTGAAATGTTTCTTGAGCTGCAAATCATCATGTTAGAATGATTTCTGAAGGATCATGTGACGCTGAAGACCGGAGTAATGATGTTTAAAATTCAGCTTTGCAGTCACAGGGATAAATTACAAATAGAAAAATTTGTAAAATAGAAAAGTGAATTTAAAATTCAAATAAATGCAGCTTTGGTGAGCACAAGAGACTTCTTTCAAAAGCATTTTAAAAAATCTTATGGAGTTGAGTTACAGTTGACTTGACTGTGTTCTCCTGCTTTATTCTCAGGGAATCTTCATCTCTCGAATTGCTGAAGGAGGAGCTGCTCACAGAGACACTGTCCTGCACGTGGGAGACAGGGTCATATCAGTGAGTCCATCCATCTCTCGCACACACCTCTCTCGCTGTCTCTCTCTAGTTAGTGTAGGTAATCAACTTTAGAGTTAAAAGAGTAGTTCACTTGAAATTGTAAATTTTCTCAACTTCATGTCATTTAAAAGGATCTCCGGCTAGTTTGCCTAGATATGATGTCAATACCCCTCCTAATTAAGGCGGTTGGTTAAAAATACCTGAAACGCTTTCATGATTAAGAAAAATAAAAAAGCGCTATCACTACTTTTTTTCAGCTTTTTTGTACTATGGGCCGTCGATTGTTGATGACGCACGACGGTCCTGAGCGCTAAACTAAAAAGAACACGTCAGAGGCAGGCGAGCGTTCGCGGGCAGTTCGACACACTCTTCTACAGTTCATCGTCGGACCCACCTAGAGAGATAAAATGCCACATTGTGCCAATACATGCCAGCCAATAATGTTTGCGCTGTGTTATTGTCTAGGTTCTTTATCAGTTACTGGAAAAACTTTCAGTGTTGGCCAAACTAAGTAAGGGATAATGTATAGCGAGGCGGTTGTTATAGCGAATACAACCCCGACAGGCTGATGCGGGAGCCCGACGCAAAGCCATTATCCCGCCTATTACATGGCTACCTACCAAATAAATCAATAATTTGACAAAAAATATTGAATTTAAAAAGGAATTTATTGATTTAAAAACGATTGTATTGCTTCCGCTAAAGAAAATAGTCCGTTCCGTCTCTGGTTAGAATCCTGCTGCGTCCATAGCAATGCGCTGTTTTTCATGGCAACGGTCTGTTATACTTCGCAGCGGTCTGTTATCAAGAAATAACACACCGCATTCTACACTGGAATTCAGCCAAGCCATGTAATATGTTATATATTTCTAAACAAATATGTTCATGTTAGACCTGCCTGTTAGTAACTGCATCGCGGCTGGGTAAACCAGCGCTCCATCTGTCATGGAGGCTGACGAGGGCAGCCCACAGTACATCTGGATCGAGACAAACTGCCTCAAAATTAGGATGGGCAATGATGCATGGTAAATCTGTAAACAAGTATCCTGTTCTTAGGCTATAATATGCATTTACTGTGGTAGATTATTTCAAAATTCTTATTTATGACATGTTCAGCCTCGAACTGAAAAGGGTGAACGGCAGACATTTCGCTCGCTAATTGAGGTAACGTTAATAGTTTAACTTGATAACGTTAGTGTTTATGCGCCTTGTGTTTGTAGCGGCGCTGGGACCAGTCTACGTCACGGCCCAGAATGCAATGGGTAAAAACAACAATGGCGACTTACAGGTTAAAAACTTTATTTTAAAATATCTCGCTACAACGAAAACATTGTTATAATATCACGTTTGTGGCGCAAATGGTATCGCTAACCCAATAAGACTAAGTTGTCAAACTAACCGGAGATCCTTTTAAAAACTTTAAAATAAAATAAAAATACTAAAAATGACTAAAAAAAGAAATAACTAAAAAACGAAATTTGTTCCTTGGAACACATGTTTAGCACATTTTGAGGCTGTTGTTTGCCATACTAAAAGTGAATGATTACCAGGGTCTGCCAAGCTCCAATAATGACAAACAGCACCATGAAAGTGATCCATACAAGTCATGTGCTTTATTTTAAGTCCTCTAAAGCAATGTGATAGCTTTGTGCGAGAAAGACTCATTTATGCTGAATATCAAATCTCATTTATGTTCGTGTATATTAAAATGTGGCACAGGAAGACGTCACCTCAAAAATTATGGGTTTTTGGATCTTATGAATATGACTTGATTTGGATCTGTTGTTCACACAAAGCTATTGTATGCAGGGTTTGAAATGAACTTTTTCACTCACCGGCCCGGCCAATTTGGCTACTAAATTAAGTTACCGGCCATTCAGAACTTCTACTAGCCAAAAAGTACAAAAAAATAAACCAGATTAACTATGTCACAGCTTATGTATTATATATATATATAATAAATATTATAATTTATAGGTATTATAAAATTTGGATTTCATACATTAATTTCTTATTCAAACAAAATCATGTCATCCAGCCATCTCCTCCCTTCCTCTTTCATCCTCATCACCAAAAATGTATTTTAGGTGGACAGATCAATACAGTGCAAGGAACATAAAAAAAATGTTGGATGTTGGAAAATAACAATGGCTTTTCTGTTAACCAAATGCTATTTAATCTTCGTTTTTGCTTCAATGTAAATTAACAAGCGCTCCATTATTTGTTGTGTACTGACGTGTGTGTTCAAGTAAGCCAGATATGCGCAGATTCTGCGCAATACACTGTATTAAATATATCATGATGACTCACGAGTTCAGTATTTGCGCTAAATCTGCACAGATTTGTCTTACACGAACCTCCCCAGCAAAGTGAGTAAACATAAGTAACACGCCAAATTGGCTTGTGATTTGACAGCGTTGCCCGCCAGTTGATTTTTACCTGCATTTGGAGGGTTGGCGGGTGTTAATTTCAAACCCTGATTGTATGGTTTTGGAATAAAGCACATCAATTATATGGACTACCTTTTATGATACTTTTATACTCCGTTTTCTGAGCTTTCTCTTTCATTGTATGGAAAATGAATGCATGAACACTAACACACGCGTTTTTGTTTTACTATACCTTTAATAATAGATTGTTTTGGTCCTAGGTATTAGATGGATTGAATTTAGAGTTAGTTTCAGCAGAGTGCAACTGAGCGGTCTTCTGCTGTTTTACTGTGCTGTACACCATAACCGTTCTGCTTCGCACCATGAAATGTCACTGTGTAATTGTGCACTTCTCTCCTGGTAACCTTGCTTGTATTCCTACTCAGCAATATGACAATTATAATCCAAACTGTTTTGTCTCCCTGAGCCCTCTTTATTTTGCGATTTTTTTTTTGCTGCTTCTTCCTCCGTCCTTGCATGGGTTTTCACTAACACACTTCTTGCCTGCTTGGTGTCGGGTGTGGTGATGGGAGGTTTTAGACTTATTCTTTGGGCCTGCTGTCATGGTAACTGCATGCGTTACCATAGCAGCTGCCGTTCTGTCACCCTGTGGTAAGCGCCGGTACTGACTGGCCAGTGCTGACCTCTGTTTGTCACCATGGTGGGAATTCTTACTTATAAACAATGTAACCAGAAATCAAAAATAGTCCTTCCTCACATGAAACAAAACCGATTTAGCCACATGCCTTGGCCCTGTAGAGAGAATCTCTGTTATGCAGTTTATGTGAAAATAATGAACACAGCGGCTTTAATCCGCAGTTCCAACACAACATATCATGCGTCAAGATAAGACCCAGATTGTAATTAAAGGGCAGGATTAAAGAATTGAATAAAAATAAGTCAATAGCAAATGTGATGAATCAGTTAGTACTGTACATGCATAGTTATTCTCAAGTTAAGAGCAGGTTTTTATGTAGTCAGGCTACAGTCTTTTATCTGTCCAGTTATAGATGACATAATACGTAATCGAATATTTGAAGGATTAAATGCAGGTTGCGCGCCACCTCTATCTTATGGAGCAAGTGCACAATCCTGAGGCAAATTGTAGTTTGATTAACATTTTAAGGTGCTGGAGAAAGCCAAGCTACAATCACATTTTCCAGATCTGTTAGTCTGGCTTCCCCAAAACCAGACTGGTATATTTCAGTCAGACTAAAGTGTGTACATGACATTTTAAACAGATTAATTACTGCTTTTGTCCAAATGTAATTAAAGTTTTATAGTGCATGTTATCGCACTTACTATCAATTGTAATTATAACTCATCCTGGACTAAACCCACTTTTTATGAGTGAAAGGTCCTCTAATCAAGGCATGTGAGATATATCTGCAATGCATCTAAATGTGACAAGCTGTAGTAGAGTTTGGGGACTGTTTTCAAAGGCTGCTCTTTTTGTACTTGCTCTAACACACTACATGATCTTACTACCTAAAGCATCTCCAGCACTTCCTCTTTCTCCTATTGCACATTCCCTTCTCTTTTCACTTCCCTGGTCAGATGTGTATCAGTTTGGTTTGCATGATTTTTCACTGAGAACCCAGGTTTTTAAAACAAAGTGGAAATCACTTTTCCTTTTAAGCCTATGAATGCATGAGAGGACTCAGCATTGGCTTTCACCTGATCCAGATCAGTCCTGTACAGGAAAAAAATTTCCCTCGTCTAACACCTGGAATCTTTAATGTTCCTCTAAAACCCTACTTACAGCATTTAAAGAGCCAGTAAGACATCACAGCTCAGCATGAGGGGCTTTCATCTGCCCATTCTGGGCATATTGGCCCTCTATGACCCTCTGGTGTTTGGCTGTCACTTCAGATCAATGGTGTAGACATGACAGAGGCCAGACATGACCAGGCAGTAGCGCTGCTTACTGGCACCTCCCCCACCATCACCCTCCTGGTCGATCGGGACCAGGCCAGTGCAGGGGGCGCCTCCCCTCGAACTCGACCTCATTCACCCCCTCCTCCAGAGCCATCTGACTCACCTGAGCAAGAGGAAGGAGGAGACGAGCACCTTGGAAACCATCTCAACTGTCCCATGGAAGATGAATACCCCATTGAGGTGCGAGCTTTAACTAAAAGTGTGACAGTGAGTCTGTGGGGAATGTGTGAGTGTTGATAAATGCTGCTTGCTGTAGTTTAATCTCATAACAGCTTCATTTTGATGTTTTAATGCCTCACTCAACAGAGAAAATGGTGCACGGTATGAACATTGCATACTGGATTTATTGTTTTAGGATTGTGATTTGGCCTTTTGAAATTTACTCTATTGGTTTTGCATTTTATTGATGTTCCCTTGATGTTTTGAAGTTGTGTAGATGTATAGACCTTATGTAGCTCCGCCCCTTTTCAGCGCTGCGCTCGTTGTCTTTTGTCTTCCGGTCTGTATTTTCACAGCGATTTATGAATGAACGGCTCGTTTTAAAATCTTCCCGGTCTACTGACATTTGTTAAGACATCTGCTTTAAACATTACAATCCTCATGATAACTTTCGTTAACTTTACATTAGGTAAATCCACTTCAAAAGCTAATTACTCCTGGACAGCAATGCCATAGAGATATACAGAGCGACCGCAAAAACGGAAGTTCAAAGACAATATTCTAAAGAGGGCGGCGCCCTTGTTTCTCTTGTGGATAAGGTCTATAGACTTGCCCAGAAGACGTGTGCGTCTCCATCACAAATAACTAACATTCAGTTATTTTATCTAAAACATTGACACTGCCATTCAAAAGTTTGGGGTCCATAAGATTTTTCTTTATTTTATTTTTTTTTAAAGAAAATTTATACTTTTATTCAGCAAGAATGCTTTAAATTTCATCAAAAGTGACAAAGATATTTTATGTTACAAAACTTTCGATTCATCAAAGTTTCCTGAACAAAGTACCACAGTTTCCTCAGAAATATTAACATATTAAGAGTATCATAAGAATAAATTAAGCAGCATTATCATTGATGATAATAAGAAATGTTTCTTGAGCAGCAAATCAACATATTAGAATGATTTCTGAAGTATCATGTGACACTAAAGACGTTTTAAAATATATTAAAATACAAAACAATGATTTTAAATTGTAATATTTCAAAATGTTGCTGTTTTTATTGTATTTTTGGTAAAAAAAATGCAGCCTTGGTGAGACGAGAGGTTTTTTTTTTATTAAAAAAGCAACAAAACAAAAATTACCAACACCAAACTTTTGAGCAGTATCTTATTTATTATTATAAATTAATCCTAAAGATTATATCATCCATCTGACCTACTGCAAACCTGACTTTTTAAACTTAAACTCTACATAACTTGACTTAATACATCGCATTTTCCTCTCTGGACAGGAAGTGATGCTGTTCAAAGCGGGTGGTCCCCTGGGTTTGAGCATTGTAGGGGGTAGCGACCATGCCAGTCACCCGTTTGGAATTAATGAGCCAGGGGTGTTCATCTCAAAGGTAAAATAAACTATTTTATTATTTACAAGTACCTAGTATGATGCAGGTTAATGTCAAAAATAAATGCTGTGATTTGTGGTCAGTGGAGCTTGTCAGATGAATTCATTTCTGACCTTATTGCATCTGAGTAGGTCATCCCCAATGGCTTGGCCTCTCAGAGTGGACTTCGTGTGGGTGATCGTATCTTGGAGGTGAATGCCATCGACCTGCGACATGCAACACACCAGGAAGCTGTTAGAGCATTGCTCTCCAACAAACAGGAGATCCGCATGCTTGTGCGCAGAGATCCCTCGCCTCCCGGCATGGAGGTATTACCACATTTGCACAGGGTTGTGAGCAAAACCTACAGTATGGTCAGATGGTTTCTTACAGTCACATCTGTGAAGTTCTCTTGGCTCAGTCAAATCTAACAAATATTAGATTTTCCTGAAAATACGGCATAATGGCCTGCAATGAGATACCCTTACATACCCTCTAAAACATATCTGTGTTATTGTAGGAGATTGTCATTCACAAGCAGCCTGGAGAAAAGCTAGGAATCAGCATCAGGGGTGGCGCTAAAGGCCATGCAGGAAACCCCTTTGACCCCACAGATGAGGGCATCTTCATTTCCAAGGTAACCATAAAGCTTAAACCCTTCAGGATTCTGATTGCAAAAAAACTGGTCTGGTTTCCTCCTCACTACAGTCATGTAAATCCTTGATTTGTTACTCACTTGTTCTTATAGGTGAGCACCAGTGGTGCCGCTGCACGAGATGACCGACTGCGGGTGGGCATGCGCATTCTTGAGGTGGGCAACAACAGTCTGCTGGGTATGACCCACACGGAAGCAGTGAGGGTCTTGCGTGCCTCCGGTGATTCCTTGGTTATGCTTGTGTGTGATGGCTTTGACCCAAGAAACGCTACGGGCATAGAGGTAAACACTTTTACAGGAGGAGAAGCGATCTGCTCTGGTGTCCAGCTGTGGCTCAAATAATTATATAATAATATGTACAGTACTTTGCAAATGTCTTAGGCAGGTTAGTATTTTCACCCCAAAAAATGGTTAAACCAGTTGTGTCTGTGGGAAATATCAGTTTACATTTCCAATCATTCCGTTTGCATTAATTGTAATAATCCAGTGAGATTTGTGTATGCACAAGGAGTCTGACAACCAAAATATTTTGTTTGTATCCCCTCTGATCCTACCATCATCAAGTCTGTCTGTGATTACATGAAGAAACAGAAAATACTGAGACAGACGCTAAATCCAGAAGAACTGTGTCAACTGTGATCAGGTCTCTGTGTGAAGCATATTGACTCCTTGTGCATACAAAAATCTCACTGGATTATTACAATTAATGGCAAAAGGAATCTTTTGAAATGTAAACTGACATTTCTTACTGACACTACAGCAAAATATATAAATAACTGGCTTGAAGTCTTATTTTTGGTAAATATTAACGTGCCTAAGACTTTTGCACCGTGCTGTATAAACTACTACATATTTTGCATATTTATTTGTAATTAATTTGATTTTTCAGGCATCCCCTGGTGTTATTGCAAACCCGTTTGCGGCCGGTATTGTTCGTAAGAACAGTATGGAGAGCATCTCGTCAGTAGACAGAGACCTGAGTCCTGAAGAGATTGACATCATGCAGAAGGTGAGCTCTCTGCGGCACACAGAATAGGAAGAACTGTGGCATGGACGGAAAAATAATATTCTTCTGTCTGAACTCTCCCGCAGGAGGTAGAAATGGTAAGAGAGACGTCCCAGTGGGAACGGGAGGAGATGGAAAAAGTGGTGAGTAATTTCCTCCCCAAATCGCCTTTGTCATAACAGATTATTATCATAATAACAATTGCTATTAAAATGACAACAACTTCCAAATCTCCCCTATAACTATAACTAATAAATGTGGATCTGTCCTTTTTCTTCTCTCTTTCTCTTATCTTATGCCCCACTTTTCCCCCAAACCCTTCTGAATGATTTTGGGTGTTGCTCATTCCAAACATCACATCTTGTTTCTTCTCAATTCCATTCATCTCCTTCATTAAATATGTTCTTGTGTCTACATGGTTCCCTGATTTTATTTTTCATCCATGACTCGTGTCACCTAAACCTCATCCCCATCTGTGCAATGGATGTCATCGGAATGTGTGTGTGTGTGTGTGTGTCCATATTTGTGTCGGTAAAATGTGTGCACGTGTGTGATTGGGTAAATTTCACCAACCCACCTCCCACTCCCTCCTTATTACCCTCCCTCTTTCGGTTAAGGAGCGAATGCGCTTGGAGCGCGAGGAGGCAACTCGCTTGCTGGAGGAGGAAACTGAGGTGAGGCCTTATGCCCTCCCTGTCATAACGGCCCACATAAAGGCTCCAGGAGTGAATCACGGGACCAGCCGTCACCTTGAACATGAACAAATGAGTCATGTCTGAACCTCTGAACATTTAGAAGCCCTTTAGATACTGTGTCCTCATACTCAAAGCTTAATGAAAAGTCTAAATAAAGTTCAGAAGATTGTTGAACATGTTCTTTCAGTGAACAAAGATCTTTCAATGTAATCTTTCTAATGCTCTCTCGACAGAATTTGAGCACTGGGCCATTGAAACTGGACTACAAGACACTGGCGGCTCTGCCTATGACTAGTCTACAGAAAGTTAACAGAGTAAGTACCTACATGTAGCATCATGTTTTAGTAAATAGGCTAGAAAGCATCTAGAAAAAAAATATTTGAAAGACTTTTGGACATAAATGCCATGTAAGGATTTCCAAACAAATGCTTTCTTATCAAAGTGCATACACCCACTGGCTGTTGCACGTCCATGAAATGAGCTTTCGTCCCTGCAGACTAGGCCTGAGTATTGACAGTTTATTCAGTTATTTCTATTTGATTTCAATTTACAACTTCTTGATTCGATTCCAATTTCAAATCATTTGGATATATATCAGAATCAGTTTGGAAAGAAAGTCTCTCAATTAAATCTGTAAACTATACTGTCAGTTGGTACAATACTAATAACATTAAAGTGTCCTAATTTTGTTTAGGAGGTCTCCTACAACAGGTTTACATGCATCAACGGTCAAAAAAACGTTTAATTTTCTCATAATAAATATTTCACATCACCACATTTTTCAATGATTCTCAAACGACTCCATGGATGAATCAGTCTCTCTAAATCCCTCCTTTCCGTGAGCTACTCTGCTCTGATTGGCCAGACAGCTCAGTCTGTTGTGATTGGTCTACCACGTACAGCTCATGTCGAAAACAAAAACGTCGATTGCCATAACTGAACTTCAGCTCCATCCGGAGGCTTCCGACAGCTCAGCGATTGTACACTGTAAACTAAAAACGGTAACGAACGATGACGTCGATTTTACCATATCAATCCGAGCGCGAGTCCGATGATGAAACATTGGAAGAACTAGTCATTCAACCCGATCCTCCATCGCAAAAGACAAGAGACGCAAGCGAATTGACGACATGATATCCACACGAACAAGCTACAGCAAGATGTCCTGTGACTGTTCACGCAGAATGTAGGGGGGCATTATGCAAATGTAGCAAGTCATGACGTGTGAACTTTGCAAAAATAGATTCGAACTCCAAACGACTCATTTGAGCGGTTTAGAGTTGACTCTTTCTTTTGAGAAAAACTAATTTTATTTATGCACTTTCAGCTTTACAACTTTGCAGACTGTTTACATTCACATACATCTACATTACACACTGCATGAAAGGTCATTTTCAAAAATCCATAATAGGGGCACTTTAAAGGTTTGAATGAGTCTAAACTATTAAAATTATCTTGCTAATTATTTTTAGATATAATAATCAACAATAAGAAACATTAAAACATTTTGGACAGTTTTTATATAAACTTTATGTAGTTATATTTCCACATTCTACAATGTACAACATTTAAATAATGGTTGTCATCGCGTTTTTTGTCTTCGTGACCGATTTATTCAGACATGCATTCAATAAGACATCACTAACAGGTAAAAATATTCTAAAACTGTATATTACATATATAAAGTTATTATTTCTAATAAACTGACGAGTTTATGGATATTGAATAGCTTCCCTGAGGTAAATACGAAGTAATGTACATTGTTTACAAGCTATTTTATTGACACTTCTTTTGCGGTTGAAACACTGATTGAGAGATAACATGAGACATGATACATTTCAGTAAGTTCTACTGTTTCTTTCTAAATACCTGATTGTTGATTCATGTTTATTTTATGCTGTAACTAAGTAGTTAAGATGATGGGTACACTTGTACGCCACTTGAACTGAGGCGGCTGCAGAGATCGTTCTGTCACACTACATTAAAGAGCATCCAAATTACATTTGTTTGAATTTTGTGATCAAATTGGCAGAATTTAAAAGCATAGTCTTTGTTACTTATTAAAAGTAACAAAGCTTATGGGTCAGCTCATATTTCCTCAGATGCTTGAATGCTTAGTGTATTGGTCTTCTGAAACATTATGAGGTCAAGCTTTACATTTGCGTTGTAGTGCTCCTTTTACTAGTAGTGCCAAAGGTGAAGCAGTCCAGCTGCTGGTCATTCCAGCCATACCTCTGACAAAATACAGATTGTATTTGCCGGTGCTTGAGGGGTAGTGAGGGGGAGGTGCCGGCCGACAGCTGACAGTAGCTCAAGTTATTTTAAAATGTATGCTGTGAGCTGATTGGTTGAATGGTTTAATGGGTGGGTGTGGCCATTGAGAATGAGGGACCCTTGGAAGAGCTTGACAGTTAAGTTATCTAAGTCGAGCCGTTTGGAATCAGCTCCTGTCATCGTATTGTGAGTGTACCACTGCTATTACTCTACAACTCTGACTTTTCTGTTATTTCTTTATCACTCAATCCTCCTTTACTTTCTTCACTACTTTTTCTTCTTTTTCTTTTTTTTCTGAGTGTTTTAACTTTCACTGAAATAATAACAGTATCCATTGGTTGTTGGACGTTGAGTTAGAGTTAAGTCAGTAAATTGTATTGTTAATTCCACACAAACATCCCACTTACAGTGATTTATTGGCTTTAGTGATGTTCAGTAAAGGTTATAAAATGTAGTAGATGTAATTTGAGCTTTGTAATTTGTTTTTTTGATGTTCCTTGATATATTCCTTGCCCCTTTGTCATCATTTTTAGCCTGGCTATTTTCTGGGAATGTATAACCTACATAGCACTAGCAGCTGTTAGCAAAGTTAAGTGAGGAATGGAGGAGGGGGAGGGGGGGTGGACTGCTCTTAGACAGGGAAACACTAGCGCACCGTTTTTCGTGGTATATGAAGAACCATTTAGTCACGGCTATTTATAGATACTGTTTTGTAGAGCAGTGACTTTTATCTGCACACAAGAGCCATTGAATGAAGTTTTTTTATCAGAATGAGGCCATTAACTGTGTGCGACGGTCACAACTTAAGCATCACAATGTGCCACCAACTGCACCTGTTTGTGAAGCCACATTTGAAGCATTTTTTCCCCTGTGAGGAGAATCAGAGAACAGATTTATAATTCTTCGTAAAGTTGCATGCTTAAGTTAATAGTAATAAGTTACGTACATGTTTGCATATTGTGGTTAGTGTCCACTCTGTAGTTACATGCACTTGTAAGAACTACTTATGATTTCAATTAGGTTGTATATTTAAACTTCAGTGTTCTCTTAAAGTATCATTCAACGTTCATGATGGTGAAAAAGATTTTATTAAAGATTTTTAAAATTAACTTTTAAGTACAAAATGTTCTATAACTGATTTAAAATGAATTAAAGAAATATTAGAAATATATATAAAAAACAAAAATGACAAAAGTACAACAAAATTGCTAAAATCAAAATGAAAACTGAATATATAACCATCAAGGTTAATTCAAAATATTAATGAAATCTATAATATTATATAATTAATACTAAGATAACACAGCACTGAAACAGAAAAACAGCTCCCTGGTTATTGAATTAATTGATTGTAATTGTCACATTAAGTTTTCTCTGAGTCTGTCACAGGACATATCAAGCCTAAAGTCTATATTAAAGCACACAGCACATTAGTGCAAATGTTCAGGATTGAGTGACTGTTCACTGTGAGATGTCTCAGGATGATGGGATAGCTGTATTTAGCTCCTCACTCATCTGAATTAGCGGTAGATGTTTGTGATTTTAGCATGGCTGTGATTCTTCCCAACTCTGCCAGACTAAACCCAACTGTTTCACTCTTTACTGCTTTTCTTTTCTTTTACATTTTCTGTGTTCTCATTCTCATGACATTTTCCTTTCCCCTTTATGTATCATTAGTTGCTCTGCTCTTTTATCTGTCTTTGTTTCCTGCTCACATTATTTCTCCCTTTTGTCTCTGTCGACCACATTCTCTCTCTCATTCCTCAGTTTTCTCCCTCCTTTGCTGCATTCGTCACAATGGAGGCTGCCATGCCAGCTGGCCCCGTAGATCCCCTGGGTTTTGAGAAAGTCCATGCCTCTATGTACCATGTAGAGCCCATTGCCCTCCCTTCATCTCCAGTCTGCACTGCCGCAAGTTCAACGGCTTTAAAACAGCCCCAAGCCGACACATGGGACCCACTCCCAGCTCTAGGAGTGCCACAAGAAACTAACCAGGAAGAAGAATGTTTTGTGGACTCCCAGCCAATCTGCTTTAGTGAAAACCCCTTCCTTGTGGCTAATCGCAAGGGCAAAGGCTGCCCTCCTGAGGAGCGCATTTTATCAGGGCCACCTGTGGGTTACGGCAGGCATGGGCAGCTGCAACCCTGGTTGTACAGCAAGGCAAGCAGCCTTGAGGAGTGTGTTTTGTGACTGAGTGTGTTTCTGGTCAAGCATGGTGTGTCATCAGTAGCTATTTAGAGTTAACATACCACCTTAATCCCAAATGCCATCCAAAGACTTGAATAGCTGCTTTAGACTTATCAATGTCTTTGAAAACATCCTTTGGTTGTAAAATTGTTTCACAGAAAAATACATGTCTATGTACATTTCCCATGTTTAGGAAATAGGTGAAGCTGAAAATGGAACGGATGCAAAAATGGGACTTTGTACTGTGCTTTAACGTATGGTCTTGACTCTTGAGGCATTTAAACATTCCCAGAGTGACTGAGAATGCTTTGAATGTGAAATCAACAGAAGGGCTAAGGCCTCTGACCTGCCACTGGCCATTTACAGGAACATAAAACACTGTGGTTTTTAAAGAAACGTTTAAAATGTTTTCTGTAGCATGACATTGTTGTAGACACTGTTTGTACGAATGTGTTTTTATGGCATCACTGCTTGATTTCAAATGATCTGAGGCACGTAATACAACACATTTGTCATCAAGTGCAGTTGTTTATGGTTTGCTATTGTTACTCTCAAATGAAGATTAACTGCTTCTATAAAACTTTGCTTATTGGAAATGGCAGACACAAAGCTCATCTTGCTTTGTGAAGCACTTCACTGACAATGAGCAATTCCTTTCCTGTACTTGCTCTAGTGATGTTAATTTTTCTGTATTTCAGGGTTCACCGTCGGAGCTTCTCAGGATTGACAGTCCTGTCCGAGATGCTGCACACTCTCCACACAACTCGCAGGTCAGTCCCACTTAAATCGGTTTCACTCCATTTCCATTATCAGCCCTTTCTTTTCTCATTTGTTTTCATGTGGCTGTCAAACATTTTCCATTGGGAAGGCTGTACAGATTTATCAGGTCTACTTTTTACAAGTCTAGTTAATGTCTTCATTAAGTTAGTATTCTTGTTGATGGCCTATGTGCTCTGATTCCACCCGTCGTCATGACATTTCCATATTTCTCAGCAGTCCCACAAATCTTCCTCTGCGATGCTTGGAAGAGAGGTTCGATATGTAAGTGGGCTGACTAGCCCTTATATGGCCTGCACTAGCTCCATTTGGCTTTGCATTAGATGTTAAGAGAGGAATGGTGTACGAGCCTGACTGTAACTGAGCATGTCCTGCTTTTCATGCTCTCTGCAGCAGTGAAATGCCTGACTCTTATAGTATTTACACCAAACCAAGCAACTGAGCATGTAACTACAGCTTTTTAAATTAACACTGCGTAATAAGACCTTGGGAATCATATGTAGTGAATGTAACAAATGATAATATCCATATCCATACTGTTCAAAGTTTGTGGTTGGTGATTTAAAAAAAGTCTCTTATGATCACCAAGGCTGCATTCAGTTGATTAAAAAATACAGTAAACAGAAAACATTTTAAATTATAATAATAATTCTATTTAATATATTTAAAATATATTTTATTCTTGTGATGGTAAAGGTGAATCATTACCCGGGGCGGTAACACTTTACTTGAAGGGGTGTGCATAAGACTAACATGACACCTTCATAATCATGACATGACACATGTTATGAATATGAAGGAAGTTTTATGCATGTTTGTGACAACTGTCATTAAGTGTCATTTGCTCAGTTATGACATTTTTAATGCAAATATGACATTGTTTGAGATGTCTTTGTTATGACACCTTGACATAAATCAATACATCATAACCTGTCAGTGTCTTTGTCATGACAACTTGACATTACTAAGACAACACAACCTGTCATAAACATGACATAGCAGATTAATTATCAAACTTAAGAAACCACTTAGCTTTATGGGTAGGGGTGGGCGATATGGCAAAAATATCATATCACGATTTTTTTCAGGAAAACCACGATTAACGATTTTATCATGATTCTTTTTCATGTTGGTTTTACTCTATTTTGCAAGTGACTGAGCATTACAGCCAAACTAATGTCCCTATTTAAAAAAAAAAGCCTTATAGGTAACAAAAGAAAAAAGAATGGCAGACATTTAGGCCAACGTGGCGAAGATAAAAATCTTTATCATTATTTTCTTTGTTATTAAGAATTAGGAACAAAGATACACATTAAGCATACACAACTTAATATACAAATGAAATAAACAGTGCTTTATTTTTTCAGCTACAGTAGGGGTATTTAACAGTAGCATTGAAGAAAGTAATTAGGCTAAATGAACAAATACGAAAATAAAACACAACATAGACTTCACTGTATAAATTATACATTAATTATTATTAAAGCTACTACTAAAGTTCTCAGTCAAGAGCAGTGAGTGATTTCCTCTTTGTGTTTTGTTGTTTTATTAACATTAAAGGGATAGTTCTCCAAAACATTTTAATTGTCATCATTTACTCTCTCAAGTTGTTTAAAACCCGAATAAGTTTCTTTCTTCTGTTGAAAATAAAAGTTATTTGGAAGAATGTGGGTAACCAAACAGTTGCTGTACTCCAGTGACTTCCATAGTATATGTTTTCCTACTATGGAAGTCAATGGGGACCAGCAACTGTTTGGTTACCCACATTCTTCCAAATAACTTTTATTTTCAACAGAAGAAAGAAATTAATACAGGTTTGGAACAACATTGATTAGAGTGAGTAAATAATGACAGAATTTTTATTTTTGGGTGAACTATCTCTTTAAGGACAAGAGGCAGCTTGTTTACTAACTGGCTACTGTCGCTTTAAGAGCTGCACGCGACGCATCTAATATACACGCATTTGACAAGCAGATTTTCTCTAAATTTTTTTCTGTTTGCTTTCACTTTAGACATAACCAACTTTGTTTATGTAAACCTTGTGTGTATTTGACAATATTAGCGCAATAAGACTCGAAAGATAACTTATAACGTAGTCCAGTAAACAGACGCTGTTAGACAGGCTTTTAGTGCCCGTGTGCTTCGGGTGTATGCGCTCAGAAAGCACACGTCAGAACAGCGCATCAGCACGTGAATTACATGTTTAACCAGCAAGGCTTTAAAGCACATGCAAATAATGAACTTCTGTGAACTACAGTGTCCCGTTCCTCTGCGTTAACATTTGTTGTATGTTGAGACGGAGCTCAGCGCCAGAACTGCAACTGATAAAATGCACGATACTACGATATTTCCTCAAAAGTAGATTGTGGAGACATTTTAATCGTCCACGATCAAAAACCGTGAAATCGTACACCCCTATTTATGGGTTAACATTACATTAAACTGTCAGGTGGTTGGTTTTGACATTGGCTCTCATGAAGCCATTATAACTTTTTAATGACAAATTCAATGTGTACCACTGTAGTTGAGGTCACGAAAAATATTCATGACACAGTTATAATGGCCTTATGACAGCCAATGTCAAAACCAACCACATGACAGTTTAACTTAATTTAATGTCAAGTTGTCATGACAAAGGCACTGACAGGTTATGATGTTATGGTTTATGTCAAGATGTCATAACAAAGACATCTCAAACAATGTCATATTTGCATTCAAAATGTCATTATTGAGCGAAAGACACTTAATGACGGTTGTCATAAACATGCATAAACCCTACTTCATATTCATGACACATGTCATGTCATGGTTATGAAGGTGTCATGTCAGTCTTATGTACACCCCTTCAAGTAAAGTGTTACCCTCCAGTCTCCAGTGTCACATGATCCTTCAGAAATCATTCTAATAATCTGATTTGATGCTCAAGAAACATTTAAAGAAACATGAAAACATGTTTTTCTGGAAACCATGATAAAAAAAATATTTGATTAATGAAAAGTTCAAAAGAACAGAAATTATAATATATAATATAAATATATTATATTCTTTTGAATTATAATATAATAAAGCCCACATGTGCAGTTACTAGACTTGAAACGGCAAATCCCATGTGAAAACGTTCTCTTTCTTTCACTAATTTTTACACCATGTTCATAATTTTCTTTTTTGTGTGTTTCAGTCAAACATTCAGTTCCCTTCAAATGCAAACACCAAGGATAATTCATCATCAGTGAGTGTCCAAAAGTGTAGATATCTTGTAATATATACTAGAGCAAGTTCATGCTAATATTAATCTGAATTACATTACCGACCATATTATGTTAAACTTGCAATCATTATGCAAATGCCAAATGTCAAATACAGTGAAGGTCACTGGAAAGTGTCTTAGCTATAGTACTTTCTACCCAAATGGTGGATGGTTGGATTTACTGTTGTTTAATTTCTCTCTCTTTCTAGACTAAACCTGGTGCCATCCAGCCACTCTCTAGGGTGCGACCCGCTGTGTCTCCAGCCAGTCAGGATGGCCACAGCAGTCCCAACCCTTTCCAGCATGGCCTCTCTCCCATCAGCTCTCAGACCACTGTAAGATCCCTCACCACTGTCTGAACCCTAATGAGGCTCCCCCTTCATCCTCAGTTACCATGCCTAAAGACCAACAGAACGCAACTGTTGTTATATTTTCTCCAAATATATTCCAAGGTGTGATTACCGATGTGCCTATTAAGCCTAACAAACGGTCACACCATAATCCAGGTCAAAGAAACGGGTTGTTTAGAAAACAAAGACATATCAACTTCTCACTGCAAGTAACATTGTGCCTGTTTTCTATCATCAAGACACTTCTTTTGGATTTTTTTTCTTTCCCTAATCACACAAACCACATTGTTTGCACAGCAAGGTTTACACTCGCATTATCTCAGGATACCAGTGTAAACTAAAATATCGTCCAGAGTCGTTTGCCCCAGTCACCATAACCACAGACCTCCCTCATACTATCAATCTCTCTCTTTTCCTCTCCCTCCATCTTTCCACTGACATTGGCGAGTGGGCTGCATGCGGTCTAGCCCTGCATTTTCCTCCTGTGCTCTGCCTTTGCTGCTCTGTCTCTCATTAGCTGTTCCATCCTTTTTGTCCTCTGTCTGTTTCTCTACCCCTCCACCCCTCCGTCTTCGACCCCCCCCCCAACCCCTCGTACAGCCTCGTGCCCCATCCCCTGACACACATGAGGAATACCCCATCAATATCAAGCAGGTATATAAGGCCTTCGCAGCTGTGCCACACTCCCTGGCCGTACTGGAACCCCCACAGGTAGGACAAATGCTCCTCAAGGCTGTGAGCATGTGTGGTTCCCCCGTAATTCAGTGCTTGGTCACCCATACTTCCTGTTTGGGGAGTCTTCCCATTGGAGACTTGTTCCTTTGGGAGCTTGTTTCCTATTTGCTGTTGTTGTGCATGAGTCACTCGTATGGTGCTGTCGAATCCAGGAGTTCATTTCACAGGGTCACTAATGTGCGTCATTCATCTGTCACCTTGGTTGTTTGATGTTCTTGATTTGATATTGTGACTCCTTACAGTGTGTAAAGTGTGTCCTCTCATCCAACAGGACTTGTTTTGTATCAAGTGTGTCTTAACTGAATCATCTTTCCTTTTCACTCTCATTTGTTAGGATCTTTACGCTCCACGGAACAATGTCAGCGCAAAGCAACCGTCACCAGAGGTATTTTTAAAGAGCTGTTTTAAACTGGAATACACTACATGACTTTATCCCTAGTTTTTGCTCCGATTTTTAGTTCTGAAGCATCAGGGCTAGTTGCTAAAAGTCAGTCTTTTCAGATTTTGGCCAGTCTGAGTTTGCACAGATGTCACAATCACGTGTGGACATAGACCGATTTTTTTCAAGCTTCAGACTATCCTCCGTTGTTTAGTGTATGATGCCCTTTTTATTTTAAGTCAGCAAGTGTATGATTCCTGACACATAACCCTTATTTGGTGTGTATTGACTCACCACAACTTAAGAACGCAACATTGTTTGCAAGCGGGATGTTGATATGCTGTACATGATGGCTCTTTCAGCCTGTGCTGAATAATGAGGTGTTTATGGATGAGGGTGATGGTGAGGGCAGTGGTCCTCTCAGCTCTCGTCTCTCCCTCTCATCTGACCGCCGCGAGTACAGGAGCCTGGCAGCCGTGCCACGCCTGTCTCGCCCCTCAATGGAGTCGAAGGTACCCAGCTCGTCTCCAGCAGAACCACTCTGACACTTTGGATGCTTTTGAGCTTGAGAGGTGGTGGTGCAGGTGTATATGTCGCTTCGAACCACAACAATTAACGTAATTCTTGCGTGTCCGAAATGTCAAGAAGCCAGATCATCCGGCAGCATGCATTTCAGTAAAGAATGGGTACGTGTTCGATCGGTGTTCTGCTCTGAATCAAGGCAGTTATTATTGGTGACAAGGCTTCAGGAGAGCAATAATTTGAGTCTTTTTTGCAATGGCAGCAAATTATGCAATCACTGCATCGTCATGGTGGTGGATCAGCAAATATTTGGTACTTTTGTGCAAATTCTTACTTATTGTCTGAATATTTCAGAACATCATGGGAGCTTCTCTTGCATGCCGGATGCATGTGAAATTTGGTTGCATGTAAAGCGTTCTTTATAATTGATCTGAAACTTAAATGTCCATCTCTCTCTCTCTTCTCTCTCTCTCTCTCTCTCTCTCTCTCTCTCTCTCTCTCTCTCTCTCTCCCAGACTCCCCCCTCTTTTGGCAGAGATAGTCCAGAGCAGCGCTCCTTCAGAGACAGACAGAAATATTTTGAGATTGATGTGAAGCAGCAGACACCAGACAAACCTAAACCTCGCATCTCACTTGTGGGAGAAGAGGACCTGAAGAAAATGAAAGAGGAAGAAGGTTTGTGTCTGTGTAGTTGTCAAGTGTACAGTAACTTGAGTTCATGGGTGAATCTTGCTAAATTGTGCGTCATTGACTTTCCTCAGCAAAGCGAATTGAACAGAGTGCACAAGAGTATATGCTGGATGAAGACGAAGAGGATGAGGAGGAAGATCTGGCAAAACAGGTGGCAGATATGAAGGCTCACGGAAAGGTTATACTTGATGGTGTGGAGTACAAGGTGGAGAGCTTGGGAAGTCACAGTTCCCCATCTCCACGGCAGTGTGCCACACCTCCAAGCTATAGTGCCACGCCTCCCAGCCACTGTGGCAGCTCAGGGTGAGCTGCGCTTTTGCGGAATCATTTGCTAGATTTTCATAGTTGCAAAGTTGTTCTCATTAGGTAGTATTTTATCATTGTAATTTTGATTACAGAACACACTCAAAACATCTAAAACTCCCATCCTGATAGCTTTGATGATTAATAATAAAAATGCATTACAAAAATATATACTACCATTTAAAAGTCTGGGGTCGGTAAGATTTTTTTTTAAAATGTTTTTCAAAGAAGCATCTTATGCTCACCAAAGCTACGTTTATTTGATTAAAAATAAAGTATAAACAGTAATATTGTAAAAAAAATATATGAAATAACACAGCTTTTTACAATTTATGGATGTAAAAACTGCGTACTTGGCAACCCTGGCATAGGCTCAAATAGAACCTGTGTTAACGGCGCAATTTTGTAAAACTGTTAAAGTGAGATTGCATTAAATTGTTAATTGTATGCAAGAGACAAACTTCACACACCGTATGAGTTGCAGTCTGATATGTTTCTCTGCCCCCTTTTGATTGGGAGGATACGTCTGTCTTAATCATTGGTTGTTTATCGGTCAATTTCCGATTTTGCAGATAATTGCTTTTATCAGCTAAACAATACATCAGTGCATCCCTAGTAAAGTTGTTGTTTTCGCTCCCCAGTCCTTCCTCTGTCGACGGTAAAGGCGACTCCCAGCGAAATTCAATGGAAGACGGCTTCAGACTGGAGCAGAGACCAAATTCCATGACGGGGTGAATGCTCATTCTCAGAGCTAAACGGTTTGGTGATGTTTCAGGATATTTGAAATGCTTGAACCCAGTGTTTGTCTTAACAGTTTGATCCCAGTTTATCCCGGTGAATCTGTGGCTCCGATTCGGACGGCTAAGGCAGAGCGTAGGCAGCAAGATCGGTTACGCATGCAGAGCCCGGAGCTTGCCGTCGCTATGGACAAGGAGCTGTCGCCTGCTGAAAAACGAGCCCTGGAGGCAGAGAAGAGGGCCATGTGGAGAGCAGCCAGGTATAATGGCCACCGTGAATGATGCGTTATATGAAAATGTATCACATTAGGAGCATTTTGCTCTCTGGTCTCATCCATTCCTCTGTAACGCTGATCTCGAAAGAGCTGTCCACTTGTGGTGCCTTAATCTCATCTTTTTCTCCAGGCATTTAGTAAAAACCTACCCTGTTTCTCATGTCTTCCCCTTGATGAACAGGGCTTTCAAAGACATTTTCACATTGTTCAAATAGATAAAATATACATTATATTTATACACACAGATATACTGTGCATTTGTCTTTGATGGCCCTCAGTTTCAATGTAAACCTCTCCTTCTTAATCTTTACTGTCCATTACAGAGTGTTTCCTTTCATCTGTGCTCCTTCCTCTCTTCCCTTTTTTTTGTATGTTATTGTTTTCTATCCTCTCTACTTTCTTACTTGCTGCTCCCAAGGCCTTATGGTCTAGAGGAGGACGTAAGGCAGTATGAGCAAGACCTGGCTAAGCGGCTCTACCAGTCCCGTGTGAGGGCATCACTAGGCAGTGCTGCAACCCCTCCCAATTCCTGCTCCTCCTCTTCCTGTCAGCCCAGGTCTGCCCTTAACAGCCAGAAAGCATCATGGGGGCTTAGCTCTGATGCTTGTCACTGCTTGGGGTGCTTGGTTCTTGTGGACATTTTATAGTGCATAGTGTGTAACGGATGAAACGTTTTGTTGTGGCTTTTTCTGAACAAATGAACATGCCCTACAAGAACCCACTACTGCTTTTGCACGTGTGCTATTTTATTTATTATTTAGTTTGGTGGCGCACACCCTCTTTCTCTTTGCTCGCTCACTTTTTCCTCCCATCTGTGTATCAGTAAAGGTCCCATGTTGTCCTAATAACATGTTTTTCTTTGCTGTTGTTAAAGTTGCTTGCAGTTATTTTTATTAGAGGTGCACTGATACTAGTTCTAGTCAAGACCTTCATTAAAATGGTCTTCTATATAAAGGAACCATTGATACTTGGCTCCTTCATATAGAAGCTGTGTAACAGTGCAGCATGTAAAAACTTAAAATATTTTTCACATGCAGGCAGATTTCCAATAATCACTTAAATGTGTTTTTTGTTCCACATTGCAAGATATTGTGGCCAAAAACCATCCACTTAGACTAAAAGATTTGACAGTTTTTACAGCTTTTTTTAGGCTATCATGTTTAGGTTTGGCTAAATCTGAAATAATAGCACAATAATATTATGCTGATTCAAAGATTAGAGCTTGGGATTTTGTAATGGTTGTGCATATTATCTGTTAATGGACTTTCTGAGTGCACTATAATGAGACTAAATCGGACTTAACGCATTTTGGCAGAGCATGTGTTCATGGCTTAAAAAAAATAGTTCACTCAAAAATGTAAATGCAGCCATTATTTACTTACCTGCTCACCCTGTGCTAATATAGTCTCATGAACATGCTGTCGTATACAGCAAACCAACGGCCACCAGTCATATGGGATCATCCTGCGATACTTTTGTGGTCACTGTCCAGTGTGTCCACTGCCATTATATGAACAATCTCAAGACCATTTGTTTTAGAAGTTACATAAATATTTAAAAAGTAAAATACATTGTGATCATATAAAGCCGAAGCTAAACAGAATGCTGTTAAAATGACCATATTAATATCCTGTGGCCGGTTGCATAAACCACTTGTTTTTTTTATGTCAGTTTACATAAAAAGGTAGATTGGTATTTGAAAAGTAAGACTGATTAGCTAATAACTAATTGCTTATTGGTCAGATTAGTTCAACTGGTGTCTCAAAGATCTAAATACATTTGAGCTTTGGGTTTGAAAAAGGCTTACATTAGGAGAAACTCTGCAGTTCCACCAACAAATGAGACATAATCGGTGCATCTCTAGTTTGTGATCCTTTCTCATAACCTTTTCACATTTTTGACAGCCTCCATCAAATTTACTTCTGTATTAACCAATCAGTGTGCACAGCACCTCTTCCTCTTTCATCTCTCATCCTGTCCCTCTCCACACACCGTTTGCATTCTTCCTTCACTCTCTGTGCCTCACTGTATCTCACTCTCTTTCCAGGATGAAGTCTCTAGAGCAGGATGCTTTGAAGGCCCAGATGGTCATTGCCAAGTCTAAAGAGGGGAAGAAGCGTGGAACGTTGGATCAGCTGTCGGAGTCACCGTCACCTGCGCCCACACCCTCTCCAACACCAATGGAAGGTGCTGATCTCATTTAAATTGATCTGAACAACAAAACAATGCCGAGCTCTGTTTTCATGCTCTGTTGGGTGATGCTGGTTCATTTTTAACATGCAAATGTGTTACATGTATCCATTGTTGTTTCCTAAACAGATATCAGTCCACGGGCAGTGACTTCACCAGGCAGACTGGTATGAAGCTATTGTTATTTATATTTTACATTTAGTACAGAGCAAACGGCACATTTTGAAGCACCCGTAATGTAGTTGTGACTAATCCCCTTACTAGAATACCAAACATACATTGTTTTACTTTTTATGATAAAAAAAGTCATTCTTTACTCTAACAGTCATGTCCATAGCAAGTAGAACACCATCCATGAACTTTTCCTTTATCTCTTTGTTGCCCTTTCTTCTTCCTTCCTTGTACTTTTACTGCTTCTCACCCTCTTGTCCTTCCCTTTCGTCCATCCTGCCATCTCTCTTTTGCAATGTTAATTTCCCCCTTCTTTCTCTTTCCATCTCTCCACTGCTTATGCCTGTTTGCTGTCCTTTTAGTCCCTGTCAGAAAAGAAGTTTGACTACCGACAATTCGCTGCCATTCCTTCTTCCAAACCCGTTTACGACATTCAGGTATTGCCTGCATGCAAAGCGTCGAGGAGTCCAGCCTGCCCGAACCCTTTGATCCACTCCTGTCCTCCTGGCTTTCCCTGCTTCCCCTGCTCCTCCTCTCCCTGGCCCTTCTGACAACTAGTTCAAAACTATTAATAACTATTCAGGCCCTCTACTCGCCAGCGTGAGCAGCATGGTCATTCGTGTTACTGCAGCTTTAAGCATCATTCTGGATCTTAGTTGTCAGAATAAATTTGGGTTTAGTTTTCGGCTCTAAGGACCATTTCCACTGCTTAAACTCATCCTGTTCTTAATCTACTTACATTGTCAATACCATGTGCTTCTCTTCTGGTTATGCAGATGTAGCGTAGAGGCGGGGCTTACAGATTGGTCCGTGGGCTTTGCGTTAATCCAAAACATGGGATAACATACTAATGCACTAAAAAAGGAAAACAGCATTGCATTGTCCTCTCCCTCCCTCCACTCTGTGTGCGGCCCTGCGCACTCTTTCTCAACAGAGATGAATGTGGCTCTGCCATGTGATGTCACTGGGAGAGACAGTTCCACCGGGGATGCAGGGTGTCATGGGAACAATGGAACGTCGTGTTTCTTGGTGTTTTGGGATCTTTGTTTGAAGGGAAATTGGGCATGTGGGGTGAAGTTAATGTTCCAATACTCTTCCTCTGGTACTGGACCAAAAGACCACCAAATCTGCGAGACTGACAATCTGTCAAACTGGTGTCTAAATTGGTGCCACTAAATTGAAATTAAGTAATGAATGAAGCAATAACGAATGAATGATGCATTTATTTTTGTATGAAGATGCAGCTAACACATTTATGGTGTTGACAACATATTGCTGATTTAGGTCTGCTGAATCTGGATCGTCTTTATTGGATCTTTGAAAGGGATAAATAATGCTTTGATTTGCTAAGCAGGTTTTTGTTTTTTTGTTTTCAAATTTGATTGGTTTGGTGGAGCACAAGTTTTTGTATTATTTACTTGACAAGTTAAGCTGGAACAGTGTGTCTTTAGACTAATTCACAATGTCATGTTTTTGGCCCTCAAATTGTCCTGTGCAGACAAAAGCAGACCCCAAATAGTGTCTGTATAATCAGGCAACTGAAGTCAGTCACTCTAACTCATGGTGTCGTTGAATGGAGCTTTTAACCAGAGTGGCAGATAACAATAGTAATATCAAGAGTTTATATATACGTCTAAGAATTTTATTTTTATTTTCTAAATATTTTTTGTAATAAAGGTTTTTTGTAATGTTTTTATATTATCTCATTTTTATTCTCAAACAGTTCCTGCTGTTTTTTCCCTCTCAGATATGCAGCCAAAACTTTATAACTTGCTTTTTGATTTTTCTCAAAGTTTTGTCTCTCGTTCTCTCCAACCACACAATGCCATTATTTTGTCATAAATGTTACTAGTTATTAAGTGTCTGCCATTTTTAGAAGCTTTAGAAGTGTGTATAAAAGTGATTTTCCATTTTAGGATAAATTACACACATTTCACAAGCTTACAAGGATATACATTACAAACATACATTAATATTTAAAAGATTGTGGCAAGTTGTTTTTAAGAAATCAATACTTTTATTCAGCGAGGCCACATTAAATTGACCAAAAGTGACTGCATCTCAAGAATCTTACGTTTTTCATTTTAAATATGATACAAAATAAAATGCTGTTCTTAACAAGAGACACTGAAGACTGGAGTAATGGCGGCTGACATTTTTTTTTCATATTACTGTTTTTACTGTATTTTTGATCAAATAACGCAGCCTTAGGGAGCATAAGAGACTTATTTCACAAACTTTAAGAATCTTACTGACCTCAAACATTTGAACTTTTGTAGTGTAAGTTGTTCCCTTTTAAAGTTGCCTTTAAAGCCTAGATACATTTGTTTTGTTGGATTATGTAAAAACAGGCCACTCAAAATGCCTCTAGTCGATCCTAATTTACTGCACTCTGGATTCAAGCAAAGCCAAATGCAGGAAGCCTGATAAATCCTTAAATGCTATTTGGTGGCCTTTTGAGACTGCCATGATATGAGTGTTTACTATGTTGTGTTTATGTGAGTTACTGTGTGAAGAAGCACCTTCACCCTGACTGGGATAATTTAATATAGTTCTCTGGGTTATTCGGGGGGCGGGGGGGTGTGAAAAAAACTGATTGGCAACGTGTTTTTGGTGGGGGTGAAGGTTTGTTCAGCATGCCTGTGTTGTGAGATTTTGGAGGGACTGTTGTGTGAAGTTTTAAGCAGACTCTGAAAAGCAGAGCTTAGTATGTTATACGTTTTCTTTCAATTCTTAAAATTATCTGCCCTGAAATGGTCTCTCCAATATCCTTGAAATGCTTGATTTGGGGAAATTTTCAGCATTAGGCCAATCCTTTAACAATTGGATCCTTTAATCGAATTGGATCTTCAACAGAGGAGCATGAGAAGTTTGCAGGCCTTATGGACCTTATTTTAATATAGATGTCCCTCAGTAAGTCTGTCCGCAGCTGTTTAAACCTCAGTTTTGAAGCAGCAGCTCCCCTACAGAAGTGCTTTCTGATCAGGTGAAGGTTAAGCGGCGTCTCCCAGAACAGCTCTGTGGCTCGGATGTCTAGAGTCTGTTGATCCAACCGACCGCTGTGCCGTTCTAAATACCTCATCTTGTCATTTACATTTGTCTTTTTAGACTGAATATTTACACCTAGCATTTTTTAAATTCAGCCAAAAAGAGCTATTCGTGGGAGACACCTGAAAGTTTTACTCTGGTATTTGTCTTTTGGGTAGGAAAGAAAAGATGAGCTGTTGAATTCTTACTGAACTCCGTTTCCTCCTCTTACACTGTCTCTCTCTTGCAGTCCCCTGGTGCAAGTGACGACGTGCGCTTCATGGATGATGCCTCCAGTAACCCAGGTAAGATCCTCAGAGTGAATACAGTCTACTGGGTATCTTTGTGTTCACTAGTACTTGGCTTACAGTTATTGTTCCCTTGACACAGGTGACTTCCTTGGATAAATGCTCTTCTAATATTGGTAGGAGATCTGTTTGTGTGTGAGTGTGTGTGTGTGTGCATATGCATTGGTTTTTGATAAGAAGCCTGCTGTACTGCACTTGTTTATGGGCTAAACTTATCCACCTTTTTTCTAAGCCCCATGATTTGCTTGAATTATGGGAGTAACTTCCATTAAACTGTAAACAAATCAGCGAAAGGTTCGGTCTATGAACGCTTTTTCAAAAACTGGGTACCATGAGATTACATTTTTCTACTCACCCCTCAACCATCGAACATTATAAGGAAATTTAAAAGTTGTAACAAATTACTACAACAGACAAGGAATAACCCCAAAAGTTTGATTTTCCGCAGCAATATTACGAAAGTGTTAAATATCACAGTAGGAGCATTGCGTGATATTTCAAAATGATTTCTATCATTTTGATTGATAATAAATCTTGTATTTACCTGCTTTAGAAACGTTACAGTACACACTGCTAATAGGGATAAAAAGTGAAAAGCATTCGTGTGCATCCACATTTTAAAGCATCCGTATGAAAACAAACCTGGAAAGAAGCTATGTTTCCATCCACACGTTTTTATCCGCATTAAGTGCTATTGAATGAAAAATGCCTTATGGAAACAGTAAAATTCGATTGAATTTCATGAATATCGACTCAAATGAAATACGATCGGTCTCATCGGATTTTATCTTGATCGATATACGGCTTATGCGATAAATGCGGATGGAAACGTTATTATGGTGCAATCCATTTTGCCTAGTAAAACTTTGTTCGCAAATGTTGGCTTGAATGTTGTGCAATTCGGTGAGAAAATGAATGGAAACACCTTAACATGTCTCAAATCAATTCGATATACCAATTTGATCGCAAAACAGCATGTGACGTCATTACGCACAGGTTTTTATCCGCTTTAAAGCCGTTTGATGGAAACACACTTTCACCAGCTTTATTCGCATGAGGTTTTTTACCGAACTTCAGATAATTCGATTGACAAGTGGATGGAAACATGGCTAGAGACTTGAGGATTTGGAGAAAAACAAGAGATTCTTAGTGCATTCCAGTGAATTATTCATGGGATATATGGTAAATTAAATCGGGACAGCAGACCACAAATGACCAGTATGTTGTCTTTTTTCATCCTGTTACAGCAGAATACAAAGAAAAAAATGTAATCAGGAGGAAAAGAATGCAGCGACTGAAAAGAGCTCTTTCCGTACATATTCTCGTTATACCATGTCACATTAAAATTCCAAGTGTTGCGTTATTCTCCTGAAGTCTGAAAATAGCACACAAAGGAAATTTTACAGCTCATTCAGTCAAACTGACAAATAAGCATTATTTATAGGGCAACCTTATGATTTGAAATTATATATTTCCGTATTTTTGAGTGGAACTTCCCCAAACTGGAAGTGCCTTTCATAATCTAAAACGCGGTAGACTTGTTAGGAAAAAGGTGGATAATCTGCAATTTCTTCAAAATTAGCAAGGTTCAGGTGAGCTTTAATTCCTTAACCTGTTTTTGAAGAATCAAGGTTACTTGATTAAGAGTTCTACCAATTTTTCAAAATAGGTGTGTCTGAACCACAACCTGACGACATGAACTGCATGCGAATTCTAGCAATCTGAATGTAATGCCACATGCTGTAGTTTGCCAAAACAGTAACATAAGTCTTATAATAGATGAAGATTTGAACAGCTACCTTCTGTTTGACGTAGTGTGCAACAGCAGTGGTCAACATAACTACTTAGCTGATTTTTTATTGATTTTTTGGCTGAAAACCGATCAGTGGTCCATATTCTATAGTTTAAAATGCTACAAGTACAATAATTGTACAGTATGAAATTGAGATGTTCTTAAGAATACATTTAACAGTTATTGCAGTTCTTAAATGAGCGGTTTAATGTAAAAACGGAAAAAATGCAGGCACTATAAAATTTCCAATATCAAACAACATGTCAGGAATAATGTACATCTAACTTGGTTGTTTTTGCTAAATAATTTTTGCCATAACTAGCTAGATGTACATTATTCCACTTATTACACAGCTGCTTGCCACATGAGTAAATAATTGGATGCAAAATATAGATTTGAGTTTAAATATTTTATTTTCTTACTTGTAAAGCTTCCACAAAGAAAAAGAGTTCCTTGCATGTGGCTTTGAGCTTAGATGAACCAGCAAGTAAAAAAAAAAAAAAACATTTAAGGTATAACAGTCATATTACTTATTTGGTGAAAAGCTGTGTAACAAGTGGTGACGTGGCCATAAATATTGATTTGATATGAAAAAATCGTACCTGTTTATTATCTTACAATCCATTATAGTACAAAACAATCATTCTTGCAACAATACGAACTCTTCAACAATATTACAGTATTTTAATACTAATGTGCTCCAATTTCATTTTCAATAGTCGACAAGTAAGATGCAAGATGTTACCAGCTAAGTTTTAATGAAAGAGAGAGAGCAATATAAGCTCTCTGTTATAGTTTTGCTATTGACGACGGCCATTATTAGGAAATATCATCATGTGGAATGTCACATCTGACAAGTCAGAATCAAGTAGTCCAGAGAGCTGAGTAATAAGATTAAATTCTTTAAAAAAAATCTTTAATATCGACCAATAACCGTTATAGTTCTGATATATTGTGCATCCCTGTTGTGCATAACACAACCCTGCAATATTCCGAAGTCTCTCTGCTGCGGTAAAATACTAATGTGTAACAAACGGAGCAATTCCGAGAGGGTCCTTTCACCATCGGTGCTCGGGCCCTAATTATATTATTTTTTTATTTTATTTTTTTGCAGCTTGCATGTTTTATTACATTTTGAAAAATTGGTGAACCTGTTGTTTGTACATCTAACAGATCTTTCACTGCAAGATTCATTAAAATGGGTGTTAATTTCATAATCAAGAGTTTCATATGCTGTAGAGTACACTTATATATTTTTATCTGTGTGCTTCTAACCTCAATTCCAGTGTCTTGATAAGGCACCCAAATGTCATCAGTGCTCTGCAGGGGTTTTTTCCGCATGGTGTGCAGCTCCGCCTTTCAGCTTATGCATCATCGAATGGCTCTCCTGAATCACTGCTTTGCGGGAGTTTGGGGGTTTAGAACTGAAATCGGATGGTATGGGGCTTAAAGATAATGGGATGGTTTGGAAGTGTAAATAAAAGGCGGCATCAATGTTATTGTTATAAAAGCTGTCATTTGTCAATTCGGAGATGGCAAATTTCTTATTTTCAGTGGTTGAAGGTGCGCTTTACATGTGCAGCGTTAAAGACTTCCTCAAGTCATTTTTTCTGTTGTAGATCCAGAAGTTCCCGTGGCCACCACATCTGCTCTAGAGGAGATGGCTCTCTACAGTAACAAGCGCAAACTACGACAGGGCCGCCGCAGCCTGGAGGCTCCTGTGCCCACGTAACCGTACACTCACACACTAATGCATCTGAACTGTGAAGATAAAACACACATAGTGATCATCATCTCATACTAAAAGATGTACACAGATATTAAACCACTCTTATTTCGGTGCCGACAACACAGGTTGGGAGGTGAGCTGATGGGCTTCTCTTGTCTAGTCTTGCTATGAAAGGTCCAGAGGATGGCTGATTCATTTACCCATTGTACTCAATTTTTCTGTTTCCGTCTGTCACCATTTTAGAAGCAGAATTGTTTTAAGAAATGCTGTGGGGTTTTCTAAACACTTTGAAAACATTCTCTAGAGAATGTTCTGGGTGAAATGTGGAAAGGCAGAAAAGGGGATTTTAAATGTATCCGTGTTCATGTTTTGGGACATTCAGTTTGCAGACAACATACTGCTACCTTCACTGACCATGTAAGCCAGAATTTCACTTTTGTTGTTTTAATTCACTATCAGAAAGAAAAATGCTTTTATTCCTTTTAAATGTAATTTATTAATGTAATATACTGTTTTTAATCTATGGGAATCCAGTACAATAGAGGAACAAATTGAGGCTTTTTGACATGTGTATAAGCTGATTACTTGTTCTTTTGTGATGAGTTTTGGGATTGGTATACATTTTCTTGCACGCAACATTTTAAGATTGAAAACGAGGCCTTGGCATAAAGCTTTATTTCCATTTTATATCCATATCAGTTTCAAAACAGAATTCTCTTTTAAGGTGATGCAAATGAATGTAATATTTTTGAAAGGTTGCGTCTGACCTAATTCAAAGATCTGTTCTAGAATGTGTATGATCATGCCATATCATAAAGACTGACCTACTATATTGAGTAGCGTCATTCGAAACCTTTTAAATCTCTAGTCTTCCTTGACTGGACTAGGAGAGTAAAATGAAGTGGATAATGATTTCCTAAGACTTTTTTTTGTTCCTTTGGTGATCTAAATCACCTAAAATGCGTTCTCCATTTTTTCTACTCCTTGTTCTGGGCCATGTTGTATATCTATAAATTGAATCATTCCCTTTGCTACACTGAGTGACCAGAGTGGAGAATTTCACACTGACAAAACTCAACTCTCCATAAACATTTGGTACCATTTTGGGACTGCGAGGAGGCAATCAAATCATCTGAGAACAGTTGGTCTCTATTAACATCTACAAATCTTTTCTTTCTCTTACTCTGACAGGTGTGTGAAGGTAGTAGGTGTTTTCTAATCTACATTTTAATTAGTTGAACTTATAAAGCCACTAAAAAGCTCATTTTGTGAATAATGTATAAATGCTTTAAAAAAAAAAAAAAGCAGCAAAAATCAGAGTTGAATCTGAGCCTTTCTGCCCCAAGACCAAACTAAAGTCTGGAGGGTGTAGATGATTCTACCAGGGTCTTGACTGACTGAGTCCCTGTGTGTATATTGGTTTATTGCTTATTGCAATTTTAGTGTCAATCCTGTGTGAGGACTAAGACGATATACTTTTATTATTCCTTTAAATAAACATGTTTTATTTCACTGTTCTCAAATCAGTTGTTCACCACCCTGGCTGCCATCAACACTGTGTCCCAATGAACCTGTTAAACATATGAAATAATATTTTTTTTTCTTTTTACTAATCTTAGCTTTTGTGTTGCTCTCATTGACTGAAATTCAGTTTTGGTTAATAACAGTTTGGGATTGCTCATCATTGATTTATTTTTTATGTAGTTTGAGAGAAAAAAAGAGAAGTTGGTTTTCTGTAACCAATGAGATAATGGGATTCACTACATTTTTACTTTTTCGGAGCAAACGAGTTTGAGCTCTTATTGTTTTCCTGTCTTGGTGGGGAGGATTGTTTTTTGTTTGTTTGTTTTTTGCTAAAGGGGGTGGGACAAAAGGTCTGGGAATAGAGCTCATTCAGGACTGTAACTAGTGAATTTGTACAACCAAAGAAGTCTATTTTGTGGTTCAGGAATAATAAAGTTTACTTTTCATTTAACAACCTGATGTACTGAGGTTGTTTTTGCCTCTGATTAGCGCAAACTGCTGTTTTCTTAAAGTGGAGAAATATACTGTCAAGTGTAACAAGTACATACCAATAACAATGTACAGTCAAAAATACGCATTACACATTCAACCTGAAAAGTGATCCAAACATTTTATAGACAGATTGTCTTTGTGATTGAACAATACAGATTCGCACATTATACAGCACAAGCAGCTTTCAGATAGCAGGTGTTTTCGTGTTCTACCAATTTCTAACATCCATGGAAACATGCTTCAGAAAGTGTAAAGAGTGAGACTGAGCGTACAGACGCCTTCATCGGATGATTGAGAGAATAGAACAGAGTTTTATCTTACTCCTGCTGCCTCTCACTGAGTCTGGACTCTGAGAAGCCTGTCTGCTTCCCCTCTGTAAAGACAAGATGATCTTTTTATATATGCAAATTATATTGTTGCATACATTTGGCATTGCATTCAGTATTATTTGAGTGCTGAGTAATGAAAGCTAGTATCAGGTGTAAGTGTGTCTTACCCTCTGTAGAGTCCTGTTGTAGGCATTATAAAATGACACAGCACTGGAACTGTCTGCCTGCAGCTTATGACAGGGAGCATCACAATGCTCTTCATCATCCTCCATCTGTCCAGTAATACAACATCTGACACGGTCACACTTGAACGAGTCTCACACATTGTCAAGCTTTTTTTTCTACTCATTACATCATGTACCACAAATATTTAAAATCATGAGATGTTTCAGGTGCTACAGTGAAGCAAGAGATCTTAAAATATTAATCTTAAAATAAAAAATCTTAAGATCTTAGAAATTAAAATCACATCTTCGTTAAAACCGCAATGTTTTAAGAATTACTAGGAAGCATGTGCTAACAGTTTTTAGAAAATATACATATTTTATGTAATCATATCAAAATGAGTAGTGTCATTTAATATATCTATTACCATTTAAATGTTTGGGGTCTGTTGTTTTTTTGTCTGTGTGTGTTTTTTAGATGTTTAGTCTCTGCTCACCAAGGCTGTATTTATATAATCAAAAATATACAGTAAAACAATGTTGTGAAATATTTTTACTATTTAAAAAACTGTTTTCTGTTTGAATATTTTTTTAAATAGAATTTTCAGCATCATTACTCCAGGCTTCAGTGTCCTTCAGAAATAATTCGAATATGCTGATTTGCTGCTCAAGAAACATTTAATGTCATTATCAATGTTGAAAACAGTTGTGCTGCTTAATATTTTTGTGGAAACTGCAATACTTTTGATTAATATAAAGTTTAAAAGAACATTTATTTGAAAACTAAATCTTTTGTAACAATGTAAATCTCCTTTGATAAATTTATTGCATCTCTGAATAAAATGTATTCCAAAAAAAAAAAAAAAAAATGTTCACTCCTTAACACTCAGGTCTCAAGCGTCATGGTCTTCATGAGTATATGTGTGGCTCTTACTGACCAGAGCTAAAGCTTTGTCCACAGGTATGTGACCTGGCCTAACTGGTCCAGCCTCTAAGACGGACAGCACTTCATCCGGCAACAGGAAAGACTCATTGTACCAGCTCTCAAACTCTGGCAAGCACAAAACAAAAGCGCAAAACTGATTTTAGAGAAGGATGAACATAAGTGAGGTGTGGTAAGTACAACTATGAAAACATTTGGATAGGTCAGGGAAGTAAATTTAGATACATTTTTGTCACAAAATGTTGACAATCATAGATTACAACTAGCTATCTGAATTGGTGGAGGTTTTGAAATTCAAACCACAAATAGAGAAGCCTGGAAACGAGGAACTACATGTTGTGTAGAGAACTAATGGAAGTACCTGTTAGCAGCCGTGTGCGGCACTGATTCACCAGGTGCTGACAGTAGCTGACTTCTGTCTTTGTGCATCTGAGGTCCTCATAGGCTTGTCTATAACGGTTCTTCAGCTCTTTTAGCTGCATCAATAGAGACAGTTCAGCCTCTTCCATCACAGGCTCCCCCTCCGCACTCACAAACTGACCTATAAAACCAATGGCTTCAGCTTCATATGATTACTACATCTCATTTAGAAAGGAGCTCATTTTTACATCATGTAATGCTCACCCTGGCTTTGTCTTCGCTCTCTGAACTGTTGTAGTTCATATGTAATATTGTCAAGATCCCGTTTAGTCACATTGATGACATCAGTGAGTGTGCGTAATTGGGACGTGCGGTCCAACAGCACAGCCTTGTTCTCTTTTAGTATGCGGTTAATCTCACTTCCCCGTTGTGCTTTGAAATCTTCAAATGCCTCCGCTTTGGGCGGAGGAGAGCTGAGAAATTAATTTTAATATTAATGTAAGCTGACGTTCACATTTATTAGTAACTGCGGTACTTGGTACCTGTCAGCAGAGGTCTCCTCAAGCTTATACTGTAGGTGCTGCTGATGCAAGTAAGGAACTTACTCAGTTCTGTGTTGTTGTTCTGGATCTTGTCGTTGGGGCTCTTGTGTGGTCATGTCAGATTCACTCATGTTTAGAGGCTGTGCGGCTTCTACAGTTGTGTTTTCCACAGGCCACTGGCTCAATGCTCCTTCCTTTCTGTTCAAGATCAGATTTGAAGCACAATTTACAGCCTGGTAGTCCATTTTCTAAATTTGGTTAGTTTCTCTTAAGTCCAAATGCTCTTGTAGTTTATGGTGAGGTTTTGGTTATTACAAATATACATACATATGGAGTCAGGGATTATTTCTTGACCATGGTGTACTGTAATGGCCTTTAAGTGTAAATTATTTTTAGAATGACAAATTTGTCATATACGATTGTCATGTGTTATTTTTGTCGTTTCATTTTTATCAAATTAAATACCAAAATCTGCATTCCTAGAAAAATGTCACTGGGTAGACTGACTCAAAGATATTATACTGTCTTCCATCACAAAGCTTTCATCATGTCTAGATGTCTATTGACAAAGAAAAGAGCTGACTAAAGGTAGTTGCTGAAAGTCCGCGCAGTCTGCAGATTTTGAGCAGTTGGAGTTGACAGATTTCACAGAAAATCATGTGTTTCTGTGTGAGTTTATTGTGTCCTGGTAGTGTGTGATCCTCAATCATGCCTAGTTTTTCCTCTGTAACCATTTATAAAGTCGGCAAGTGTATGATGCTTAGTCCCTGCATGTCTCCTAATAATTCTGTTCAGATTTAAAAAAGTTGTGCAGTGTATTCCAGCCATAACAAGACTCTAAATCTAAACATGGATGCTTAGTTATTTGCTCACATTTGTCACATCAGGCATCAAACATTAGGGAAATAAGATGTCACCTGCTGATCTGTTTGTCTTTTCTTGCTTTACTTGGTTTAGGTGACACTTCTCGTTGATGTCTCTGTGAAGATTTAGCTAAACCTAGGCCATATCCACAGCTCTCCACCTTTCCAACAGCACAAATAGACCCCTGCGCCTGTAGCAAAGGTCATGAGGCATGTGACATCCTTTTCTGAACTTTTCTGTTCTTACTGAAGTATTGTTGTCTACTGAATATCTGTATAGCACTAACCTCTGCAACAGTAAATGGTGTTGTGTTCATGGCTTTCTCTACGCGAGCATTTCTCGGACAGAGTTGCTCTCGCAATTTTGTTTGCTGCTCCCTATTTAATACATAAATACATTCAAACATAATTGTATTGAACTCCATTATAAATATGTTCAATTGTTGATGAAGAGGTAACTGTACTTACAACACCACTTTTTTGAACTGGGCAAACACCTCTTGGATTTGTGTAATGCTTACAATCTGAAACATTAAATCGTTTATTCAGTTCTGACAAAAATGAGATTAATTCAAGAAAAGGTAAACTTACATATTTGAAGCACTGATGTATAAACTATGGTGTTTACCGGAATCTCAACCAGTGATCCAGACAGGTATCTCTGCACCTGACTCCTCACTTCCTCCACCTGGGTTTCTGACAGGATCTCATTAGAAACCCGATTAGTCTATGAGTAAGGAGGACATTAAAATAACCATGTAGCCCAAAGTCGAAGCTTGGGAAACCAGAATGCGGCGTTCATTTGTTGATGTGGTAATTGTGTTTTGTGTAAAAGGCACAGATTCGGAATGTGCACGTGTTTGTACTCACCAGTTTGTTACACATAGACAGCTCCTCCTTAAGAAACTGGATTTCTTTCTCTAGTCTTTGCACCTGAAGCTTGATAAACATTCACATGGTTTTAACCATCATATGAAAGGATTTTCTGCACTAAACTGTGACACATTAGTTGAATGTGCTGATGAATCTTTTTTAGATATATTATTATAAGAGGATTTAGAGTATTAGCTTTGTAATATACATGAACAAAATCTTACCACTGGGTCGACATGTTCATTGATTAATGGCTTTGTCTTCACACATTTCATTCTGGTGGCAAAGCGAAGAGTTGAAAGCTGCCAAAAGAACAAACAAAAAAACAAAGAAGCTGTGTGGGTTTTCTAGACTTAACAGACATGTCTCGATGGATTTATAATAAAAACATCTCACCGTCTCTTCAATTTGTGCCCCTTCACCATATATGTTTGCCACAAGCACTGTGTTACAGTTTCCTCCTGTGTAGGTACAGTTGAGCCAGAGATAAATCATTAGCTTACATATGTCCCTTTCAAGATTACATTAGTTTTTTCATAAATGAAGATTTTCCCAATGTTCAAAATGAATGTTTACATGCTGAGGTTCTGTGGCTGAATGCTTAAAGCTATCTCAAATTATAATGACAAATGTTGGTTTGTTGGTAAACTTCTTTGGGATAACTTGTGATAATTGTTTAGCACACTAACCAAGTGAGTCTTTGAGAGCATGGGTAAGTTTGCACTGTCTAAAGGGAACATGTTCCCTACGACTGTCAGCAAGAGCCAAGATGACCTGCTCCAGGAAAGAAAGGGACTTGTTGATATACATTGCCTCCATTTGGACTTGACCCTCTGACTGGAGTAAAAGACAAAAAGTAGAGAGTGACAAAATTGGAAACTGTATGCATTTGAGGAGCTTGCCACGATTAACACATTAGATTAGTGCAAACAATGCTGAAATTTTCAACAGTGCACTGCTAGCTCCACACTAAACTGAGGCACGAACTGTAATGATGAGAAGAGAAATTAACTGACCCCAGTTTTGCTAAGTCTCTCAGATCCCGCCAGGTCCACCAGGTTCAGTTTAGAGGTGATGTATTTTGCTTCTGACAGTGTGCGAGAGCGAGACTATGCCACACATAACCACATATGCAAAAAATACCACCATATGTAAAAAGGCCAGTTTACTCAATTTTTTTATCTTGTGTTCAGTATATTCCAGGCACTTACCTCAATGTGGACGGTAAATATGCAGTGAGACCTGGAGGAATGTTTATTAAGGGCATGTTCTCCAATAATTCTGTTCATCTCCCCCTGTCAGCGCAGTGAGATCAGTGTTATTTATCACAGATGTGCCTATTTCGTCTAAATCTGTAACGAAAATATGAAAATCCAATTCTGAATGTGCTGTAGCAGTTGCTTTTGCCCATGTGGGCAAACATTAATGTTTTTGTCATTCTTTCATGAGTAATAGGTCTTTACTGGAGATTCTCTGGTGGCGGTTATATCGTATTGTTTATCATTAGCCAATTTGTCAACAGCTATGATGAAAGATAAGAACAAACCTTTGCCCTTAACAGGGCAAACACAACCTGATAACAATTCTGTTTACTGGAAATAGACCTTTTGCTGAAATAATTATGCATTCATGTTTTTTTTAATAAGCTGATCAATGACCTCGTGACTTTACTTCTTACCTCAAAAAGCAGGTTAAGAGCCTCCTCTTCATTGTGAACCAGATGTAAAGACAATCCTTTGACTGAGACTCCACCTCCTGGTTCTTCTACCACAGTTAAGACTCCACTATGTGAACCTTTTCCATGCTTTAAGCTGGAGAGCAAGTCTACTATTGTCTCATTATAGATTTCCAGAAAAGAAAGGTGAACAGAGAATGTATGATCTACACGATCCACCACCTCCTGGAAAACCTGAGGAATTAAGAGATGGTTTATTAGCCATAAGAGCTGAAACATTGACTACGTGCTTCTTTTTTCATGGGTCTCGATCACCTCCTGTAGGGCTCGAGGAATGATGCCTCTCTGTTTGTAAGTCTCTGCGGCACCTGTCATAGTGTATGTTTTCCCCGCTCCAGTTTGCCCAAAGCACATTATTGTACCTAAACACACAAATGGCTTTCCTAAACATTTTATTTCAAAGTAGAAACTGCCTCTGTAAATGTTTGTGATTTCAGATATTATATGTATGCATTTGAATGACCAACCATTGTAGCCCCCAAAGGTTCCCAGCACTACACTCCGGGCTACACCATCATAGATGTCCTCTTGTGACGCATTGTGCAGCACTCCATTCAGCTGAAATAACCATGAGCTCTGATGATTGTTCCTCTTTCCTTTCTTGGACCATACTCTCAAAGTCTCGGAGATAAAGAGAGGGACAGGTGTAAGCATTCTTAAACATTAGCATCATTCAATCTGTTTTATGTGGGGCACGTTTCCTGTGGGTTTGGCTCAGTTGGTTAAAGGTGCATTGTGTTATTCACCTGTGATCCCAAAAAGTAATTTAATCATTTCTGGTATTACATTTCTGGAGGAAAGTTGTAATAATTATGTTTTAAAAACATATTTGAGTGGTATTTTATGTACATTTAACGACCTTCATGTTTGGCTAAATTTGACAAATGAAGTACCTGACTTTGACTTCAAAACTATAAAAAAAAATGCCTTATTATTATTATTATTATTTTAGTTAATATTGTGGTTTTCATACAAAAATGCAGATTTTTTTTTTAAAGATCCTCTTATTGTTAATACTTAAAACGTATGCATAACAAAAAGTTTATGCCACTAATATTTGTCTCTCTTCTTTGCTTTTTTAAATAATTTTTAATAGTAGTTATGTTTTTGCAGCTATTTAGATTTGTTGGAATTGTATTATGTTTTGTGTTTATTTTGACATGTTTTGTATTTCGTTAAAACAATAAAAAAAAACAGAAGGCTGTAAGAAGCAATACAAGACCAACTTCACAGATTAGTTCATTTAACAATTAAGACCGTTTAGACAAAAGATAAATGTTAGCACATATTGCATAAGGTTACCTGCTGGTCAGGTAGGCATTCAATAAGCTTGTGCGCAAAATTGGCTGTGGGTCGGATGCGAATATACACCTTTACTGGAGAGCCCTGCGAACTCATGATTCCTGCAATGTAGAGTAACGTTATCTCTCACATAGGCCTACAGCACGACAAATAAGTCTGAATAATAGGCCATCATATGACATAAGAGCGCGTTTTGAATATCAAATCTTGAATCAAGAGTAAACTTTGTCCTCTCGAAACTCACCTGTGTATCCTGTGCGATAGCACAACACATAATAGCCTAGCTGTTGTTGGAAATTGCTGTTAGTTAGTGTTGATGCCGTTGTCATGACAATGCCTCGAGCTTCGCACTATGAGCTGCGCAGCACTTCTGGTTAACGTTACCTTTATTAAACCTGTATCTGAGTCATCGTGGTTACAACAAAGTCCTTGTCTCCGGTTACAATCACACACAGTTCGGTTATTTGCGGGAGTAACAACGCGCATTCTAACCGAATTCGCACCCCTATATTGTCAGGACTCATAATAACCGCATTCCTGGAAAGCCCGTGGCTAGGCTATGTGAACGGAACCATTAGAGATAAACTCATTAAATCCAAGTATGTTATTTCTTTTTTCATAATAAACACAAAGGCCTACCTCCAGGGGCGGACTGGCCATCTGTGTGATCTGGAGAATCACAGAACGGCCGGTACTCCAGGACGGCCGGCGGGCCGGCCCAACACACACCACACACGCAGTCAGCAGACATCCCAAATTAGTTAAAATCTCCCGGAATCTAGTGCGAGCAAGAGCGCGCATGCGTAGCGCGCGCATGCCAAAGAGAGGGAGCGAGCTAGAGACCTTGCGTGTGTGTGCTAGTGTGCGCGTGTGCCTCACGAAGCGCATGTAAGGACCCAACCAATCAATTGTCAGTGTGGGCGGGCTTTTATCTCTACTACTCCCGAACCAAATTAATCAGAAATTATTACTTTGCAAGTTACTTGCTATTGATGATGTTACGAAGTGATATTCAGCTTGCTACATTTTTAATGATTACAGTAGTTAAAACAGCTAAACTTCAACATTTTAGCTGTAAAATGCCACATGCAGTAGCTAATATTAAGAAATATGTTGTGCTTTTACTTTTAAAAATGTTGTTAACATTACAGTTGATGCTTACAAACTTTGAAGATTTTAAATACAGAAGTTACATTTGTAATGGTATTGCCTATTTTCATTTAGATGTGGTATTATTATTTGTGCAGTAGCTAAGATTTATTACTGCATAAATTAATTAAGATTATTAAGTAATAAATTAATTTTAAGACAGCATGGAATAGATTGTATAATATGTTGTTAGCTATAATTTGGATGGTATAGGATCATGAGCCACAATTAAAGTCTTATGACACTCATGCCACGCGGTAGGCGTTGTTGTTGTTGTCGAGTTTCCTCGCGCCGATTGCTTTGGGCCGGGCCTAGTCAAGGTCCAGGGCCGTTTTTTGGTCCCAGTCCGTCCCTGCCTACCTCTAGTTTGACCACCTCTGCCGGACCCTATAACAATCATTTGCAAAGCTCCTCACATCAAAAGGAAACTAACAAAGTTTAAAAGTTACTTTCAGTAAGAATATTACGGGCGTGTTAAAGCCTGTAGGCTTAGTATGGTCGATATTAGGCCCGTAGCATGGCCCTGCGACATTAACTGGAACATTCATGGATATTTCAAAGCTGCAAACGCATTTCGGTGGTGTTTAGAAAGTAAATTCTTGTATTTACATTTTGAGAGTCAAAAAAAGCTATTGAACCAAACCAGGCAGTAAGACGCAACCCTGAACCCCCCTTCCCTGATTGTTGACTTCTAGCAGTTTGATTGGGAAGCTGTGCAGTTGAATGACCGTCAGCTTGTTCCTCCCTGGTTAAAAGTATACCCAAGGTCTGACATATAAAACAAACCCTTCTAAACTTCTCTAAAGCTGACATTTCAGCTACAAAACCTCCAACTCACTGAGAATGAAAACAGAAGTTTACATCTGTGTTCTGTGTGCCTGTTTGGTAACACTTGAAGCACATAAGGTATGTACATATTAATACCATTAATCAGACACTCCTAAAAACATCATTTTTGCAGTTATTCAAAAAGTTACTAGAGTGTATGTCTTTCTTTTCTGAGATTTATGTATTTTAAAAATGATTTGACGATGAAAATAAATAGTCACTGACCAGTAAGATACATATTATTTAGCCTGTTCAATTAGCCTATATCTTGATTAACTTTTATTGAGGTTAAGGGGTCAAATGCCATCAGAATGTATATCTATTATATATTCTTTTTTTCCTCTAATCACTGTTATTAGTAGGCTACTAACTATTAATACTACTAATAATCCTATAATTTTACACAGAGATCAGCCAGGAATGGGGATACTGCGAACGACTTCACATTTTTATCATACAAACCAAATACGACGGTTGGTTGGTGCCTTCAAGAGTCTTAATTTAAAGCAAGCAATAGCGCTTTTGTGTCTAAGAACAAGTATTCCTAAATGCAGTGTGAAATGACAAAAGAATGAACATTCCTAAAAATATGAATTACTTTTGTATTATTTATGATGGAGACATCGTAACTTTTAACATTCTACATGCTATAGCACTGCTGCTGTTTAAAAGAATAAACCACATTTCTTGCCTCAATCATATCCACAGCAAGGTCCTGTAGGACAAGGTCCTTCAAGCAATGTCCTTGTTAATGGAAGTAAATACGAGCAGGTAAGTGTTTTTGCTTTAAACAGACTTATATTTGAGGCAACAATGCCACTATCATACTGTAAATCTCACCAGTAAGATATAGAGCTTTAAAGGCTTTCTGAATAAATGTCAATACTTTTTCATACTTTTAATATGCAGTATGTACTGATTTCCATCCATAACAGATGACCAACCATACATTTTTAAATAAAACCAAAAGTACTTTGGAGAGGATCATTTTGCGGAACCTTGCAGAGGTACCCTTCAGTGCCTTCATTTCTCATGAATGAAAATGTAGATTACTCGTATATCTATCCTTTACACAAGACAGTTTTTTCTAAACGGAAGCCTTGGGATATAAAGTTCTCCTTAAATCCAATTATTTTCCTTAGCGACATTTCTTTCTGATCAAATTAGGTAGACTTTTGACTGTCATCATTTACTCAAAACTCATGTCATTCCCAAATCAATATTTTTTACATGGAACATAAAAGGAGATAGTTTGAAGGTTACATTGACACAGCCACATTCCACATGTAAAAAAATAACAGCATATGAGTTTGAAACGACATGAGGATGAGTAAATGGTAACAAAAGGCTAACTATTATTACACATGCTTGTAGTTTGTTGTGAGAACTAACAGTGGGGGCAAGGGCTTTTTTTTTTTAACAAGCATTTTTTTAATATATAAAACAAAGAGGACTCTCAGTCTGTCAGCCTCTAGATGGAGTCACAAGGGAGTCACCTTGGGTTTTCGTTCTGTTAATGCAGTTCTGCCAGTTCATGTTAAATGCAGTAATTGTGGAATTACTCTGGAATGAGTCATATGTGTAAAGACTTGTCTATAAAGAGCCCTAGTGAAGTGTTTCACTTTTTTTTCATCAGAATGAATGGCCACAAAACGACACACAATACTAAGATGTAGCTCAAGATACTTAAATGGTATGCCATGTTTCATACTTACTAATGTATTATGTAATAGCTAAAATGCATTGATTTTTGAATGTTGTTTGTGAAAAGTTGTTTTAAAATTGTTCAACTATTTTCTCCTCAGATAACAGACAAGTGATGTGAACTGGAAAACAACCTGTTTAACAGTCAAACCCAATGAGATGACGCTATAATGTTTGTTGAACTAATTACCTTTGTATTATAGAATATCACAAATGGAATATCAATACATGGAATAAAATTAACTGCAATTTATGACCTCACAGGTGTAAGCGCTGAATTGTTTTTTTTTACAAATAAAAGAAAGAATAAATGTAAACAACCTTGTCTCACAGGTACAAAAAAATTTACTTGTGAAATGGACAAGAAAAAAAGAAATTTAACTCATAACCGTAAAGACAATACTAAAATGCTGCTCTACATGCAATACTAGCCCTCATGTTGAATGATAAAACAAATGATTTAATGTATAGGATATGTATGCTTATTAAACATGTAATTTTCATTATTTGGTGATAATGTAAAACATATATTTTAATTAAACTGTCCACTGGGTAAGTTATTCCATGATTAAAACTGAACATGACATTACAACTCTAATTTTAATATCAAACTTTGATAATCTACTGATTGTTTGCTCTTAACATAATCTGAAAAATACAGCCAACAAGACTACCAAACTACCAATGTTAAATGCCAATAGAATCTGATTTATAATCTCTCAGTTAGAGATTTAAACCCTAAGACTAGATGTTAATAGAGAAATATCAAAACAAATAGTCTGTTTATAAATACATTTTACAGCATATTCAATATAAACCTATTGCTTCTCATGTTCCTGTGTTTGTATCTTTTGTCAAATTAATTCATAAATTGTCCAAAACTATATTCCATATATGATAGTCGAAAAAGGATTTGCACCTGCATGGTCTGTACAGTCATGGTTAAGATGGGATAACCAGACCAATCCAGCAGATATATTTCAGGGATTAATTTAACATGGCCCTAATCTAATTTGACCTGAGACAGAGGAGACTAACAATTACCTGACTAGTCCGTGCATACAGTTTTATTTAAATATATGATTGGATTCAATTTTTAGATTTGAAATATAGTTTTTTTTTGTAGGTTTGTAACAAATAAGCGATGTGTTGGTTAACCGATGCAAGAACTGCAGCAAACACTGGACCACAACCTGCCCCTCAGGGCCTGGCCTGTCATTCAGGCACACACAGAGAAAAAGAAAGGAGAGAGAAGAAAGAGAGAGTAATGGGAGAAAAAGAGGGGGCTCCAGGAGGAGGTAGTGACGTATTCCCAGGCCACAGAATCTCCGCACCTCTCAGCAGCAAATAATGAGCTTAACCACACGGCCTCAGTGCAAAGGGGTCAGTCATTCGGATTATCACACTCCACTTTGACATCACAATCCTCCACGCCTCTCGGTTTTTTCTTCTTTTTTGGAAACCTGAAATTTGTATTTTACTATCTTAGATTTTTATCCTTGTTGGAGGACAACTGATATATTAAGCTTTGGTCACAGGGTCAGACAGGACAGTCAGCTCAAATATGGACTATAGTTTACTCCAGCTAAGACGAAGGGTGTATACGCATTGTTGAGTTTGAAGGCAGACGCTAACTTTTAGAACAGGGATTCACCCTTGTTACCTTAGAAAACATAACCCAATGCCACTGTCCAACAACAAGGTCGCTGATGATGGAACTTCAGCACAGCTACTGCAAGAAGGAAAAGCAATGGTGGACTCCCTCATCAAGGTGAGTTGATATTTAATGAACCAAAAACTGATTAGAATCATTCGTCTAAACAAACCTCCATACTTGTCATAGAGTTTTGTGGTGATATCTTTTCCAAGAGTTTTTAACAATCAGGGCATCAATCATACATTTTTTCTAACAGGAAAGAAAGATTAATAAATCAGATTCATATCTTTCCCTGCATGCATATATATATATATATATATATATATTTTTTTTTTTTTACATATTTCCCTTAAGAAGTGTTCTAGAATATTAGAAGAAAGAATGAGGGAAGCACATCAATTAGATAAATATATCGACAATCAGTTGTGGTTTATTTTCCATCATTTGTTTGTTGACATGATGACAAACTTCTTGAGGTTCGAATTGAAGATGCCGAAGCATGTGCTTGTCCTCATTTCTCCTTATTTTCAGGCTGAACATGAAAGTATCTTATGATGGTGTATTCCTTGAGCCTTAGGGTGAAAAAGCACTCTCTCTATGAGTAGGGATGATCCACGCTCCACTGCTTGATTATCTTCAGTTTGAGCCAGTGGAGGCATGTGTCAGTACTCTGACCATTGTGCCTAATGAAGACCTGACGGTCGAAACCTTGCGCTTTCAATAAATAGTCGTTCGGAGCTGTTATTTCCAGTGTGCGCACTAGCCCAGCAGAATTACCTGTTTTCTTTACTCTATTCTGCTGTCAGCAATGGTAGCAGCTTCTGTTCATCTACATGCTTTAAGAATCAACACATAAAGTAAATCTAATGGCAATAGACAGCAACTAAAGCAAGATTCCAAAAGTTTCCAAAGCTTATCCTGAAATAGCCGTCTTATGACAAGCAGATTATCAGTATAATATTTGTCACTCATACTAATGCTTAATCTATCTATAATGATGTTTGATAAGTTGAACATTTATGTAACCTTTTAAAACCTTCACAGCATCACCGGAATAAATTATATTAAATATATTTAAAGATGTTAAAGTATTTTACATGAATCACACTTAAAAAAAAAGAAAAAGAAATATTAATATAGGGGGCTTCTTACCCCTCTTACAGTGTTTGGGGTCAATATGAGCCCCAATCAACTTTTGCTTAGTTAAAAAAACATGGTTCACTTGTTTCACTCCTGATCTCTGCTCAGTGCATTTTTTGTTGGTTTTATTTACTTTTTTATAATTAATTTCTTATTCTAAAGTTAATTATTTTTTATACATTTGGATTATTGAAATAAATAATATGTGATTACAATCTATTCTTGTCTTTTAGTGGCAACTTATGTGGCATTATTGCAAATGTATGTGGCATTTCAAAAGACCTCAAACAACAGAATAAAAAATCTAAACTTTGACAAAAATACTGATTTAATGTATTGTATAATGTTTAAATATATAGAGTATAAACACAAAATTTTAATCAGGAAAGCTGTTATAAGAGCAGTTATAGCCACATCCAGAAAAATATATTGGATTTCTATGGGCCTCTGCTGGATGTTTATGGTAATTAGACTTTTTTTTTTCTAAAACTGTATTTCCAACCGATTTTTCTCTAACCAGTAGATGACAGAATTCTGCCTTTAACACCTAGATCAATATCCATAAACAACTCTTATTTAATTTTGATAAAAATGTAACATTCCATATGCATGCCAATGCTGTAGATTAGGAATTTGGCTGTAAATAGTTAAAAAAAAAAAATGCACTTTACATCCCCCAAAACACAGCATAAACTAATGTTTATTAGTCCAGTAAGCCACCTGCCATGTGCTCTAAAGAACTGTGATGTAGGTATTTATTTCGTCTGAACCTGGTCAGTGAGGTATTGTATTATAAATGTATTATTGATGTATGTATTTTATCATTAATAATAACTCATTCCGAGCAGTTTGGCTGATGTTACATAATTGATCTGTAATCCTGTATGAAATCCATTGTGCCATCAAACCTTTTCCGTTTTTAAAAACAGGTATTTATTTTATATCTTTATTGCATCATTAAAGGGGTCATATAATGATACATGCACTTTTTCAATTTGATTGAACTGAAATGTATGTTGGCAGTGCCTGTACACAACCATCATATAATGATAAAAATCCATCCAGTGTTTTTGTTTCAATCTCCTTAAAATCGACCGTGTGACGTCACACAGTCGGACGCACTGATCTATATAGAATGACATGGTGTTTATAATGACAATGTCATTATATACACTGTAAAAAAAATCTGTAGAAATTACAGTATTACTGGCAGCTGCTTGCCAGTAACTTACTGTAGTTTTAAATTGATGTTATTTACTGGCAACAGTTTGTTCAAAGTTAAATGAACATTAAACATTAACAAGTCTTTATCTTTACAGAATAAAACTAAAATAACAGCCTCATGCAAAGCATTCTGGGAACCAAAATCTGAAGGAAAAAAAAACAGAAAAAGGTTGAAGAAGATTTCTGGTTCCCAGAATGCTTTGCATTAGATTGTTATTTTATAATTTTATTCTGTAAAGACAAAGACTTGTTAATGTTTAATGTTCAATTAACTTTGAACAAACTGTTGCCAGTAAATATACATCAATTTAAATCTACAGTAAGTTACTGGCAAACAGCTGCATAACTACAGCAATTTTTTTACAGTGTAGATCAGTGGTCGGACGCCCCTCCCACGATTGTTGATTGACAGCAGCGTTTCCACACAGACCCGCCCTGAGCGAGCTGTCATCATAGTCCGCCATTGTTGATACGCTGGAGCAGAATGGCGTCTAAGCGATTGTGGTGTTTTGTTCTTGGGTGTAATAACGAACACAACAGTCATTTTGATGTTCCTAGATCCGAACCGTTGAAGACGCAGTGGCTGAGTTTTGTTTTCGAAGGGAATATTCCCCACGAGCAACGTCAATGCGTTCATGTTTGCGCGATTCGCGAATCATTTCTCAGCAGACTGCTTTATAAACGAGGGTCAGACTCAGTATAAAGCTGGTTTTGCTAAGAAGCTGCTCCTGAAAAAAGAATCGGTACCAACTATTCGTGTCCCTGCTGCACCTCCAGAAGAAGTGAGTGTAAAATTTTATTAACCTTTATATTAATCTTTGCAAATCGCTTGCACGCTTCACAATGAATGCGGCTAAGGTTTACACTCAGGGTACATTACGGCATGTTTTCTATATATGACGTTCTCAATATAATTCATAATCCCACGTTTATAATGAACAACACGTTATGGTTATTGTCAAACTGAGTATATACATCAGTAAACACATAACGTTAGCGTTCCTACATCTCACTAAGTTACTCTACCCTGCCAGTACACAAAGATAGATCAAAGTGACATTACGTTAACCAACCATTCAGAAACATCCTGTTCGAGCCTTAATTGTCGAACTTCTTTGCGACCGTCATCTTGTTCCGGGTGCGACTCACTGATACAAACTGATACGGTTGCACAGATGTGTCCTCGGAGACTCCCGCTGCCATTCTCTCTCCAAAATATACCCTCAACTGTTGTCAAGGCAACACTCCACGAGCGTTGTGTCAAAACCGGTCAAAACGCCCTCAGAACAGAGGGGCGGAGTGAGCGAAGCTCATTATCATTTAAAGGCATATGCACTGAAATGGCGTACTGAAAACAGAGCTGCTTTTGACCAGATAAAATGGGTGTTTTCTTACAATACTAATGAGAATTTTTAATTAAAGTATATTACAAACTTTTCATTTAGACCCTAAAGAATCAAATTATGGAATTACTAAAAATTAAATTATGAAATTACTTGTATGAAAATGGCATTATATGACCCCTTTAATACAAGATACATGTCTAGATATTGAAGAAAGGTAGATGTATTAAACCAAAGTTAAAGTTCAAAACATAGTTGATCTGATCTGACTCAGGTGGTGGCATGTTATCGACACTTGGCCTCCTGTGTCGGTGGATGCATGGACAACTCCAGCCTACGGCGTGATCTTCGGCAAACACGAGAGCGAGCCCAGACACTTGCGCTGTCCTGCCGAAACCACCTGACAGCTCGACTGAGGGATAAAACATTACCAGAGACTGAAAGGAAGGAAACAGATCTGTTGTGGGTAGCGTTCTCCTCATGTCTGGAGCTCCTACATGCAGACATGTGCAAGGTTTTCACCATGGCCAAGCACTTTTCCCTGGCCAATAACAGTACCATGGTGCAAACAGGCATACAGGGTAGGCATGCATAACTGTAAGAAGTTTAAAAACTGATTACTAATTATTTAGCCTAAGACTTGAAGAAAAACAACTTCTGTACATTCCTCAAACATATGAAGTGTAACCGTCACAGCCCGTTATTGGTCTGATAAACATGTAATTGCTTAAACAGGAGGGACAACAGAGGTGGCGGCGCGGGCCTTGAGCCGGCCGGACCTGCAGGAGGCAGGTGACGGTACCCAGACGTCCAGCGTGGAGGGTCAGGAGCAGAGTCAGCTGGAGCAAGAGATCGCACAGGTGGACCGCACACTGGAAGACATGGAGCTGAAAGTCAACGTTCTGCGCTGGACTGTGGAGGCACTGGGTCCTCAGTACGCTGACCCTGTTAGCAGTGACAGCGCCTCACTAGCACTGCTGTCCATCGACGAAGAGGCAGCTCAAAGCTTCTGCAGTCGTAGCCAGGTGTTCGCGGCAATGATGCTGAGCGGTGTGGCGATCTTTGCCGTGGTGCTCTCAGTGTGTGTGGTGTTCCTGGTCTGAAGTCTTATCTCTTTTTCTTTTCCTGAGGTCTCTTCAGTTGTGATCGGCCAAACATCAACAGTCTGCACGGCACAATGTTAAAAATGAAACTGCCTGTGTATACTTACTATCAACAATTTAACAGTTTCTTACTGTTGATCTCAACAGAGCCTGTGAGTTCTGTTTTACAAATCAAAAAACTTTGCCATTAGTTTTGGGTGTATGATCATTTATAGCAAAAGAAAGCATGATGAATTAATTTGGGTTTCAATGCAGAATATTTTGGAATTTGGGAAAGCAGTAAAATAGTAAAATCAGATTTCATATGTACTTTCAGGACTTCTGTTTTGAGGTTTTGGTGTGTGTAAACACAATTCCTGTTTACTGTAGCTCAAGTCGTGGGCGGTTCATTGGCTGGTTCATCATGCCATACCTCCAGAACCTTATTCTGTTTTAGTTTTTGACTATAATACAGTATCAACACTGACACAACACCTAATCCTGTAACCATTACTTGGCAAGTTTGTACTGTAGCCTACTCTTGAAACATCACTAAAATAATCAGGCTTTATACGTTATGCACATCTTTGTGTGGAATTTAATTATTGATTTAGTTCGAATCAAATGTTTAGAAACCTGTTAGCTGCTACACCAGCCACATTTTTTGTTTTAAAATGTTAGTCAGCATATGACTGGTATTAATACTCAGTCATTAGTTACAAACAAGTAGGGGTTAATCAATATAAAGTAAAGGTAACTTTTACAGAAAAGGACTGAAATATTGTAATTACCTCAAACTGAAAGTCACTTTTTCAAAGACATTTGACATTTTACGACACTGTTGAAAATCCTTCTGTTTTCCTTCATGCATTGTAATGTCCTCAATTTCAAGTATCTCACGAATATTAATTTTGTCAAAATAAAAATATTAATAAATTAGATTTTTGAATGTTAGTTCCAGTATATGTGTTGTCAGATCTGTCAGACAATATCAGACTCAGTCTGATTGATATTCAGAGTCAGTCTCAACAGTTTCTCTCTCGCATTTTCCATGTTTATATTGCTTGTAAAATCGCAATAAATCAGGGGGTTAAACTGTAGAGATGTCCCATTTTGGTAAAGGTACAGCAATAATTGCAAGTAATTAATAGAGAATAAAACAGGTCATACAATATTTATATATTTACCCCCTGAGTAAACATTTTCTGGTTGCTAAGCACCTCTCCTCGCTTACCATTTGTAAAACGTTACGACGTGCTTACGCTTTTAGAACCAGCATGTGTACGTGAAACGTCATTGTTTACGCGCAGTTACAGGAAGCTTGACAGAGGTTGACGGATCTGTCAAACAGAAAGGAGAAACGTTTGGAAACCTTTATATTTCTTATTGCAGTGCGGGAAAAAACAGTGTCTTACTGGCCCGGTTATGTAATTATTCTGAATTATTTCAGGAATTAAAGTTTTGTTCAAAGTATTGATTTTAGAAGAAGAATAGGTTACAGGAGAAAAGCAAGATCATGCGGTCAAATCAGGTCCCGCACCGCCGCCATCCCACAACATTTTAAAGTTTTCCACGGATTTAATACAAAAAAAAATAGGCTACAAAGTGCTTATTTTCAGGCAGAATGTGGTCTCCACACAGCAGACATCTGATCTCTGCGATCAGAAGTGGATTTAGCAGGTCTGGCACGGAGTCTGTTCTGCTGTTGAGAGGTTCATGCATGTTGGTCAGAGGTGCGTATGTACTCTCGATGTTTGTACTGTAAGTGATACACACCACACGTCTAAGTTTGCAGAACGTTTACTGCTGTTGATAATGACCAGTTTTCTATGATTTACATATTATACAAGCTAATCGTCCCCCATTGTCTTTGTTTCAGAATTGAGCACCTCTGTTAAAACTCTACAGTATGACCTGAAAAAATCAGACATATCTAAGTCTGTCAATAGGAAGCTATTCTTTGACACTCATGCAATGGTCCGACTGCTTGAGGAAAGTGGTAAGATAGCTTTTGTTTCTAAAATGTTCTGACAAAGTCTAGGTCAGTGATTCATCAAAATGATCTGTGTCCTTTCAGGTTTCATGACCCAGCAGGCGGAGGTCATTGTCAATATGATGGTGAATACCACAAATTCAAACATGGACGTTACGTACGGTGACATGGCCACCAAGACACAGCAGGTGAGATTTTTATTGTCTTTGTATACATTTTATTGTCATGTATTCAACTTTTGATAAGGTTTAAGTGACTGTTAAGTGATTGATTCATGGCAAAAGTTGGCAAACAATTACCAAAGTTGATAATGACATGATGTTTTTAAAGGTGCAGTGTGTAGATTTTAGTGGCATCTATCGGTTCGGTTGCGAGTTGCACTAAGGGCTCAGCCCACTACTCACCCCTCCCTTTCGAAGAAGCTACGGTTGCTAAAACGGAACAAACATATCGTCGTCTGAGACAGCAGAGAATAGCCAGAGTCAGCCAAGTTTCTGTACCACAGTCCATTATAAACCACATCATGGATAAAGTTTACAAAGCCATAGTCAGGTGAGGATCAAGGGTCTTAATATATAATATAATAATAGTAATCAGCTGATTGTCTCACGAACGTAACCAGGACATTTCTCCCCACATAGCAAACCCATAATACAGCGAGGGAGAAGAACCACATGAAACTATCCAACTACATATTTTTTCTAACAGGGTAGTAAAAGTTTAGCTGGCTAATATGAGCTGTTATGCTGTAGGGCTGTGGCTGAGCTGGTTAAAGCGTAAAGCCTTGTTTATACTCGACGCGCCCGCATGAGCGCAAAGGTGCGCGCGGGAAAAATTACGTAATTGTAACAGCGCGTGCGCCTCCGCATCCCCTAGACACCATTTACTACACACAAATTAATAAATAATAATGAATAAAAATATTGTTTTTCTTTCACTGGTTTTGAAAACTCTTCGCGATCGACTTAAAATCTTTCCAAGATCGACTTGTCGACCACGATCGACGGGTTGGTAACTCCTTTAACGTTACTGTTTTACGGTCAATCGTACTAATCAGCTGATTGTCAAAGCCATAACACAGCGAGGGAGAAGAACTAAGTTACATGAAACAATCCAACTACATATTTTACACCACTGACAAGGGAAAAGTCACTACTCACGGTGTCTATGGCTAGCTTCTAGCTTTCTGCTGCTTCTCTTTCAAGGTAGTGACGAAACGCGCACTGTAGCGCTGTTTGTTCGCTGTCGGCTACGGTAGAAACATGACGTCACAATATGTCGACCTTCATAGAAGGGGGTGCCCGCGGTTATGTAGATATAAATGTCTCATTCTAAGGTAATAAAAACATAACGGTTCATTGAGTAAGGTCTTTATACACCACTGAACACATAGTTATGGATCTTATATTGCATTTCTGTCAATAGATCCTCAGAAATATTACACATTGCACCTTTAATGTACACATAAAAAAAATAATAAAAAAAAACTTGTGTTGGCTGCCTGTTGTCTATACAACTTCCCTCATAGCAGAGTCCAGGTCGAACAGGTCAGTTATTCTTCTTGACTATTTTTGTTTTTACAGGAAATCATGTTACAGAAAGTCATGTCTCATATCACCACTGTGAAAAAGGACATGATCATTCTTGAGAAGAGTGAATTCTCAGCATTATTGGCAGACAATGAGGTGAGACCTCTCATCATTTGTGCTGTGTTATCTATTATTATCATCATCACCCACTCGATTTGTATACTTACATTATTTGTAAGTTTGGGGTCAGTAAGATTTTTTTAAAAGTTTTTTTTTAAAGAAGTCTCTTATGCTCACCAAGTCTGCATTTATTCGATTAAAAAAATACAGTAAAAACAGTAATGTGAAATATTATTACAATCAATGTTTCTATTTGAATATATTTTCAAATGTAATTTATTCCTTTGATGGCAAAGCTGAATTTTCAGCATCATTACTCCAGTCTTCAGTGTCACATGATCCTTCAGAAATCATTCAACTATGCTGATTTGGTGCTCAAGAAACATTTCTTACTATCAATGTTGAAGACGTTTGTGCTTTTTAATATTTTTGTGTAAATCTTGTTAAAAAAAAAATCGGGATTCTGTGATAAATAGAAATTTCCAAAGAACAGGATTTATTTCAAATAGAAATCATTTGGAACATTATAAATGTCTTTTGATAAATTTATTGTGTCCTTGCTGATTAAAAGTATTAATTTCTTTTAAAAAAATCTTACTGAACCTAAACTTTTGAACGTTAGTGTATATAAATAAATATAAATATTTCCTTATGCCGTCTGAATCTCTTGGCTTGGTATATTCAAATAAATAATGTAACATAGTAGCTGTGAAATAAAAAGTGATGCCTTTTTTTGAATAAGGTCATTATTTGGTTTGCCTTGAATCCCTCAATTGGTACATCACCTAATAAAGAAGTATTACGTATCTTATTTCCTTTACAGAAAATCAAGGTTGAGCTATCACAGCTAAAGTTACAAATCACTGTAAGTTAAAAAACAACTTTTTGATCATAAAAAAAGGTTTTACTTTGCTATTCAGACCTTAAATACACAGCCCCTGACCATACAAATTTACTGGGTACTACTCTAGTTATTATAGTTTTACATTTTGTTTTTGTGCTGCAGGATGTGATAAGCAAAAGGCGTGCAGATACCATTTTGGATTTGAACATAGAGAAAAGCCGTGTAAAGGAGATGGTAAGTACAAGTACAGTAAGATCAAAGACTCGCTAGAAAAACAGCTTTGGAAGCTTCACCGTCTCTGGAAACCAAAGATGTGTATTAGAGTTGTGACGTTTTGAGCTGGAAGTTACGCTTTAACTGAGATGTTTGCTCTTGGTCCAGACGGTAGACTTTGACAGAAAACTTATTGGGACCAGGAATGAATTGATGGAAATGGTGAGAAGTACCAGTATTTAGGACAATAATATCTTCTTGATTTTTTGTATGAAACTTTTTATAAAACTGGAGTTTCTTTCTTAGCATTCTGAGCAGGATCGGCATGTGACAGAGACCAACATGAAAATCGACACAGAAGTGGCTGGCCTGAAGACTATGCTAGAGGCACATAAACTAGATACTATCAAATATCTTGCAGGTAAAAGTGTCAAGATCACACATTTGCAATTTGAAAAAGTTGTACATCTGTCGGACTATGCATACAGGGTGTTTGCAGTCCTCAAGTTCAAGTTTGGAATGAGGCTGAAACTTATTGTTGAGCTTATTTATTTTATGAAGGCCCAAAATGAGGCTGCAAGTAAAATAAAATAAATAAATAATAAAAATAATAATAATAAATAAAAAGACTCGGCCAGTGGTGGACTGGTGTCTGTATATTGTATGTTCATACTTTTTTTTGTTTACACACATTGTTTTTCCTAATTTTTTAAATACAATGGAATATTTTGTTATTTTTCTTGTTTGTACACTTGAATTATCAGGAAATTAAATTGATATATTAGTATATTGAGATTTAATATTTAGATAGTGTATGACTACTTTTGATTACTACTTGCTAGTGTATAAAACTTTTGTTTATTTGCAGATGTCTGAACTAATCCTAAACATAATTCATTGATCAGTACATTAAAAATCAAGTATTAATCAAGTAAAATTAAAAAAGGAGTACTTTTACTGAAGTAATGTCTTATTAGAATATCTGTACTTTTACTCAAGTACTTGATTACTTTGTCCACCACTGGTCTCTGCAAAGATAGTGTGTTCATTAAGTTCCGTCTCAAGGACCTGCCGTACACACAGCTGCAGAATGTCCATGTTACATTAATCATACCGATAAAGAGGTCAAGAGAAATTTTTCAAGATTAGTTATTCAAATAACTGGTCAGTAAGAGACTGTTTCAGTGTTTATTTCCATTCATGATTTATTTTTGTAATTCTTCTAGGTTCAGTATTCACATGTCTCACAGTAGTTCTTGGATTCTATCGGATATGGATGTGAAGACCAGGAGACATTGTTCTTCCTAAAAACAAAACTCTCTCATCAGCCTTTGGTCATAAGAAGACCTGTGATATTCACAGTCATCCTCTAGGAGCAAATGTCCGTTCTTGCTTTATTAAGATATCAAGTTCTATTAGGAAAATAAATCATATTTACATATCTACATCAACAGTGCAACATCTTGCATTAGGATCATGAAGTCCAAGCTTATTTACACCAATATCAACAGCTTGAATGAAGCCCAAGAAACAGAAGTTGTCATAGTTGGGTAAACTTCTATAGCGGTGAAGGGGAGATGACTGCAAATATAATTTTTTAATTGCTCCAATAGCAAAAGAAAAATCTGTAATAGAGTTTCCACGACTTTCCAAAAGAGGGAAAAATAAAGAGATTGATTAGAAGAAAGATGTCAAATTTGCCATCATTCCCTCAGCCGTTGTGTTAGAAACACCCTCACAGTGGTATTTTTTTTCTGACAAGGTAATATAACAATATAAAGCGTTATGAATGTGTATTACATTTTTTTGATATGAAAAACTTTACTAGATTTGAGATATTGATAACTGTGGAAAAAACTCATCACAGTCTGAAAAAGGTCCAAACTAAAAAGAAGAAGGTGTGAAGTACATTATACTTCAATGATTCAAGCAACTAAATACACATTCACCTTCACAATTTACAAATTTGTAGCCGTTTTTAGAACAAACAGCTATTAACTTTGTATTCATTTATGTTGTGTTGTAATTTTAAGTGTGATGAAATGATGCCGTTTAAATACACTGCATATTTAAGCACCTCACACTGAATATCATCAGCACAGCTGTGTGTGACAAACAGCTTGATGATGTCATATAATGTGCCTTGGGTAATTTTGGCAGTTGTGTGATGATGATTAAAGTACATGACATTTGTCATATTTTTGGATGGTTGGGATTGTTGCCAGAATAATAAAAACTTGAGTTTGCAATACATAGATCGACTAAAAGGTGAGGAAACGCACACGAGATGTCCAAAAATTGCATTCATGATAATATGATTCTGATTCAACGAAAGTCAAAGTGAATATGATGAATTCTGAATAATAAAAGTCGTCTTTTTGAATTCTCTTTGTGTACCTGTTTTGTGAAGTCGAAAGTAGTCACCGTCACCGACCGCCTCTCCAGCACACTAGAAGGCAGTATGATGAAGAACTCGAGTCGAGTCGCAGACGCTGAACGATGAAGAAAAGAGTGCCGTGTTCCTCTCAACCTCACGTGGGAATTGACATGTTATTTGCATCTCTGTTTTGGTAGGTTACGTTTTGCTGTGGTTTATTATGTAATTTTTGTTGCCGTAAATTCAGTTATCAAATTCATTTATCCAGCGGTCAACTTAGCCGCTTCAAGCAGTTTCTGTGGCAACTCCTAGCTGGTTCCAATGTCATGTGCAACGTAGACTGTAACGTTAGTAGAGTTAGAATGATTCTGTTAATCTAAGCGAGCGAGACATATCAGTTGTTTATTTTAATAAATGTCAATATTAATTTATGAATGTCAGGTCCACACAGTTCACCCAAAAATTAAAATTATGTCATATAACGTTACTCACCCACCTCATGTCGTTCCAAATCCGTTCATCTTCTGAACACAAATGATGATCTTTTTGATGGAACACAACTGACACTTTGACGCTTAAAAATGTTCAAGATTGTAAAACTAATCCATATGAATTGAGCTGTTTAGTCAACATTTTCTGAAGGGACTACCCAGGTAGCAAACAGACGATGGCCCAACGTTGGCCCAACGTCTGTTGTTGTGTTGGGCCAACGTTGGGTGCTGACGTTGGCCCAACGTAATTTTGTCCGTTGGGCCAACGTTGGGCCAACCATGTCATTGGACGGCCAGCAGACCTTCTGCCAACCTAAAAGCCACTAAAACAACATTGGGCCAACGTTGGGCCAACCATGTCATTGGACGGCCAGCAGACCTTCTGCCAACCTAAAAATACCTTACCAACCTTCTGCCAACTTAAAAACAACTAAAACAACATTGGGCCAACGTTGGGCCAACCATGTTATTGGACAACCAGCAGACCTTCAAACAAATTTAAAAATATAGCCTATTTTAACCATCTGCCAACTTCATAAATAGTAAATAAATAAATAAATAGGCTTTACCTACCTTAAACTAAAATTTTAAGATTGTGCCATGCATGGCCTATTCAGTGTTGAATTGCATTAAGAGACGGCACAACAGACAAACTGAATTGTTTATAAAAAATGAACCTATTTATTGGTTAAAACATCTCCACAGTTCATTATATAGACATTTTATACAGATACATTCTGCAGATTTTCATTCTGGATTTGCTACGATGAGTCGATCGACAAAAAAGTAGAAAAAAAAACTACCCAAAGGCAGCGGCAAAAAAAGTAAAACATAAAGTCAAAGAAATCAACAAGGAACCAAAAAGTCACAAAAAAGGCGGCAAAGAAAATGCGGAAGAAGAGCAAAAAAAAAAAAAACCTGCTGAAAACTGAGAAAATGTGCAGATTCTCTTCCGTATTCTGCAGATTTGAAGCGAATTAGAGATTGTGTGTGGCTCTGATGATGAAGACGGAGCGGAGGAGGAGAAGTAGCAGCATACACTCCTGTAAAAAACAACAAACATACAAACAACTTTTTAGAACATTTAAGATGTGTCGTTCTATTTTAATTACACAACCCAAAACAGAAAAAAAAGTTGGGGTGTTGTGTAAAATATACAAACAGCAAACAGAAAAGCAGAATGTGATCATTTGCGAAAAGGACATAGTCAACATATCAAACGTTGAAAATTACACATTTGACTCTTAGAACTTACCTCAAAATGCCCATTAAAATACCATATTTTTCTTTTCTGGTGCATTATGGATTTTAACCATTAATTTAGTGATTTAGTGTATGTTGTGTGTTTTTTTTTTGTGTGTGTTTTTTTAGACCTAAGGTATATATTGTGTAACTGAAAAAATATGGTGTTAGTAGTTGAGTGTATAGTTTTATGGGGGAACAGTAGTATGTATTTCCCACCTGCAAGAGATTTTCATCATGTTGGGGTAGCAAATTAATTATACATCTTAATGCAGTGTACGCCTAGTAAAGATGAAATACACCTCTGTTTAGTGGTGGGGTTAGACAGAGGAAGAAAAAACAATCATTGGAAGACACTTACATTCACTTTCACAGCTGCTGGAATCTGCTTGAGGGGGAGGCATCTGCTTTTCTGTGTTAAAGAAAAAATATAGTAATTATCAAAATGTAAATTACTTACAACTTATATATTAATATATATAATAATTAATAACATATTTGATCAGCCTTAAAAAGGCCTTGTGTACCTTTTTCTGTTGCTCTTTTTTTTCTTCCTCCATTTCGGTCTCCACTATACTTCAGCCAGGTTTTTATTTTTTCCTCGGCTTCCACCACTTTTGCTCCTTGTTTTTTGGCTGCATCTGTCAGCATGAAATTAAAGAAAATTAAACAGAGAAAGGGTAAGCAGAAAGATCATATCTGACTGAGGTGTATTTTGTAGAGTTCTGTATGATTAGTGGATTAATTGGCATTATTTCATTGACTTGCATTGTATTTCATTCAATGACACATTATGTGAAACTGTAAGGGGTTGTTTCCTCTTTTGCTATTTCAAAGTTTATGTCTAAGTTTTGAATGTTTTTTAAAACATATCACCTATGACAACTTTTGCTAGCAATATTATTATATTATTTCACAATATTATTGTTTTTAATGCTGTCTTGGTGAACATAAGAAACTTCTTTAAAAACATTAAAATTTGTACCAACACAATTAGTGTATGTTTGACATTAGTGTATGTTTGAAGTTTTATTTACTAGTCAAATGGTTCATAGCGTCTTAGAGATGATGATCCGGGGCCGTATTCACAAAGAATTTTAAGGCTAAAAGTAGCTCCTAACTGGCGAATTTAGGAGCAACTCCTAAAAATAATGGGCGTGTCACTCCTAACTTTAGGACTCCTAATTTTTTTCACTAAGAGTAATTCACGAAGCATTTTAGCCCTAAAAGTAGCACCTAAGTCTGGGACAGCTTAAAAGAAGTCGAGAGGACTCCTAACTCACTAAGACCTATTCACAAAGGATTGTAGCGCACACCAGCGCCTCTCGCAGTCGTCCGGGGTCCGCGACACAAGCGGGAAATTCTGCATCGATCTGCGAACAAATCCTCTCCCATTCTCACGCTTAGTTTTGCTTGATATCCCAGTGCCGAATTTCACTTGTATCATTATTACTTTTTTTGAGCACCAAGCCACCAACTGGGCCAGCAGCAGTAACTGATCCTGCGTCCAGTTGGGCTTTCTTTTAAGTTTTGGCAAGTTCATAATCCACCGTAAATCAACTATTACATTACTTCAATAGGAGCAACATTTCCTTGCTTTAAGTTTATTTTTCTATTTAGGCTAATAGGATGTCAATTAACCAAGCAAGTGTACTAAGGTATTTGACTGAGGACATTCAGTCAATGTCCTCAGTCCTCAGTTGGCAAGTGTCGTTTTTTCATTATTAGGCAAGTGGCGGTTTTCATTAGGGTATTACCTTGATTTAATTGAATTCACGACTTTTCTCTCTCTCTCTGCCTTTTTAGAATTACACTTCACTGGGGCCTGCACAAACATGTCATTATATATGCATTTCGATGTCATTACTATTATTATTTTGTGTAGGACACAGACATATTTAGATGTCGTAATTCCATGATTTGTTGCGTCTGTGTTATGCTCCGCATGATGGCCCTGTCATCTAACAACCAATCACCATGATCATTGCGAGGAAGCTCGTGCATGAGAAGTGACGTCATCTATAGCAACGAAGACTCACTCTTAGTTTAGGAGTTGTCATTTTTCCTTACTAAGAGTAGGTCTGAAAGGCGTTGTGAATAACTTTTAAGAGAAAACTCCTAGCTAAAATATTTGAGTGCGATTTAGGAGTACTCCTAGTGGTAAGACAAAATTCTTTGTGAATACGGCCCCAGGACAACAACTCATCTGCTACGGTGCAGGGCATCAACATTGAAGGATCTAGGAACCATTTGTCACAGAGCCAACAATATTATTATACAATGCCAGGTTTATTAAAAGGAAAGAAATTACAGCAGAGGGGAAATGCAGAAAAGAGAAAGAATATAAAGAAAATATTTTTTTTAATTAGGATAACAGGATAAATTAGGATAAATGTGTTTTTAGGTTTGCTAATCATTTAATATTGCTCATACAGTGTCACTTACCTGTGGATGTCAAAACCTTCTTAAAATAAATTAAAAATGTAAATTTGAGAAATTAAAAAAAGAAAAGAAAATGACAGATGCGTGATATAGGCTAGGTGAAAAATATTGTGACAAAATGGATATGAAGTTATGTAATGAGCTTCCTCGGTTCACCTGTGTTTTCTACATCTCTGGCAGCAGCTGTCTTCAGAAATGTTGAGCTCGTGGAGCTTTCCCTGTTTTAGAGGGGTTATTTTGTTGCTGCTGAAATCACAGAACATTTTTTTTATCAATATTTGTTTACTATTGCGCAGCTCCATGTAAGTGACGTCACCGATTAAAAGTACACACGTTTATGTTAAATAAATTAGCTCACTTCCAAGTAAAATCTTTACAAAAACTCTCATCTACACATAAGAGGTGATTAAAATCCCAAACTTTCATAAACAAACGCTCAACCGAGTTAAAAAGTTAAGTTAGCTTAATTTAACGTTAGCTGCTAACGTTACCTCTTCTGAAAACGGTTGAGATGCTAACGGACTTTTTCCGAAGACACTAAACCATGTCTATAAAGTAAATATTCAACAGAAGCGTGTCAATTACAAGTAAGAGAAGTGTCAAGAACAGTTGTGTGTATTATTCGTGTGATTTTAGAGACTAATCTCACCTGAAAGCAGTGAAAACAACAGCGAGAAGAGATAGTTTTGCTGCTTGTCAGTCGCAGTGGTCCCGCGCCGTTTCCATGGCACTCTGCGCCGCTCCAGTAGTGTTTGAAAGCGACTCGAAAGTTCACGCGCACGGCCATTCATTGATTAAACCACGTTAAAAGCATAGGTAAAAAGCATGCAGCATTTACAAATATAAACATCTAGAATTAGAACATTACTTAAATAAAAATCTCATAAATATTAAATTACGAATTCAAAACTAATTTTGGAGATCTATGATCCGTTCATAGGTGCAATCGCATTACATTTAATGGCCTATGCCCACATATAATATAACAAACGCAGTCACAATAAAAAAAAAAAACAAAAAAAAAAACTTTTGACATTAGTCAATAGTTATTTTTGCTAAAGCCTAGCCTACTCCTGGTAAGTGTAAATTGCTTTTACCCCTAGCTTAAAGTAAAAAGATGTCTGTGAAAAATAGTAGTATAATTTAATTAAATGCATTTATGGTAGGCCTATGGTTGGAAACAACGTCATAAAAAGGAGCCAGACACTCTTTTCCCCATGTTTACTGGGAAGAATGGTAAAACATGAAATGCTGCATGCTTCTATTTGAGGGAAGTGTGGGCCATTGCAGCTGACCATGCCAATGTTGGCCCAACGTTGTATTTCGGGCGTATAGGTTGGGCCATCGCAGCTGACCATGCCAATGTTGGCCCAACGTTGTATTTCGGTCGTATAGGTTGGGCCAACGTAACCAACCGATATTGACGTTGGCCCAACGTCTGTTTGCTACCTGGGTAGTCGCTTTTTTATGATGAACAGATTTAATTTAGGCTATTATTCACATATAAAAATTGATCAATGATCATAAACAGAAGCTCAACCGAACCTGCTTGATGCACGAGAACAAACCTCATTGGTTCTTGTGGAAGCTCAAACGTGCTTCATAACACGAACAAACCACATTGGTTTTCACACGTCAAGCGAACATGCTTGAGCTTCTGTTTACCACTACTGATGTGCAAGTTAAGGAATGTATATGCGAAAGAATAAAAGCCTAAATTAAATCTGTTCATCATAAAAAAGCGACTAGTCTCTTCAGAAAATGTGAGCTGTTTAGTCAACATTTTCTGAAGAGACTAGTCGCTTTTTTATGATGAACAGATTTAATTTAGGCTTTTATTCTTTCGCATATACATTCCTTAACTTGCACATCAGTAGTGGTAAACAGAAGCTCAAGCATGTTCGCTTGACGTGTGAAAACCAATGTGGTTTGTTCGTGTTATGAAGCACGTTTGAGCTTCCACAAGAACCAATGAGGTTTGTTCTCGTGCATCAAGCAGGTTCGGTTGAGCTTCTGTTTATGATCATTGATCAATTTTTATATGTGAATAATAGCCTAAATTAAATCTGTTCATCATATAAAGTAATCATGTTTCTTCAGAAAATTTGGAATAAACCACTCCATTCATGACCATAGTCCTATGGTCATGAGCTTTGGGTCATGACCAAAAGGACAAGATCCCGGATACAGGCGGCCGAAATTAGCTTTCTCCGCAGGGTGGCTGGGCGATCCCTTAGAGATAGGGTGAGAAGCTCGGTCACTCGGGAGGAGCTCAGAGTAGAGCCGTTGCTCCTCCACATCGAGAGGGGTTTAGCTGAGGTGGCTCGGGCATCTGTTTCGGATGCCTCCTGGACGCCTTCCCGGGGAGGTGTTCCGGGCACGTCCCACTGGGAGGAGACCCCGGGGAAGACCTAGGACACGCTGGAGAGACTATGTCTCCCGGCTGGCCTGGGAACGCCTCGGTGTCCCCCCGGAAGAGCTGGAGGAAGTGTCCAGGGAGAGGGAAGTCTGGGCATCTCTGCTTAGACTGCTGCCCCCGCGACCCGGCCCCGGATAAGCGGAAGAAGATGGATGGATGGCACTCCATTCATATGGACTAGTTTTACAATCTCTTTATGAACTTTTTGAAGTGTCAAAGTGGTACTCGCGTAGCTGTCTATGGAGGGACAGAAAGCTCTCAGATTTCATCAAAAAGATCTTCATTTGTGTTCCGACGATGAACAAAAAGTCTTACGGGTTTGGAACGACAAGAGGATGAGTAATTAATGACAGAAGTTTCATTTTTGGGTGAACTATCCCTTTAAACCTCTTTATACTGGACCTTTAATGACAACCCCAAGCTACTGGTTGGATGAAAGTTAAATTTTAGATTGTGTGCTGTTGTGGGGAAGGGCAATTACTTTGCTGTGTTTGTTCTTTCCAGCAGTACGAAGAATGTGATGCTGCTTAGTGCTTAATTATAACTCTCATTCGTTTCAGACCCAAAGTACATCACTATCTCCCGAGAGAAGATGACAGATGCTTTCAGTAGCAACAGTGAGGCAGTTCTTCAGCGCACTGTCAATGTGTCCACCATCACAAGCAGCCATGCTGGAAATTTGATGCAGCTGTATCAAATAGCTGAGACATGTCATTTTGTTACTAGTAATCAATTCACAAAGGCAAGACAACATCTTTAGAAATCATCTGTCATGTTTACTGAAACCATTTGTCCAGCTGATCTATTAAAGATATAAATATGTCCTGTTTTTATCACAGGTGGCCTTACAGTTTCCAGATGAACTACTCCCTGATGCCGTCCGGGTCTCTGCAGAAATAGAGAATGAAACCAAAGCCAAGACATACATTTTAGGAGATACATCTTATGGCAGGTAAGAACCCTGTTGTTTCATTTACATTACAAGAAAATCATATGTAATACCACAATGTTACCACTAAATGCCTATATAGCCCTACATATTTTATATTTTTAAAGGGTTAGTTCGCCCATTTAAGACATGAAGTTGTATGCAATCCTTACCAGCACTATAGTGCATACACACTGACCCACTCTGTGGTCACCTCCCTGGTCAGAGTTCTGGCCGCTGGAAGTTTTTCAATAAAGTACTCCCGGTTATTTTCCGGGGTCACAAAACTGTGCGTTTTTACGTGAAAAAGTGATTTGCGTTTCAAAGCTTGATTAATTTACCACACAAAAAACACGCCGGTCAAAATTCATACCTCAGTTTTAATCGGCACTATTTTCTATCCATTTCTATCAATCCGCGCTGCTGTCAACGTCAACAGTGAGCACGTTCCGATCAGCTGTTGATAGCGCGACTCGCTGACAACATGTCTGACTGCGAAACTTCTGATGATGAAACCAATTTTAGCACAATGTCAGACGGATCAGATGATGAAAGTAATTTTAGCACAACGACAATGTTATTGATTGCAACACCAAACCTCAATTGTGTGTGTGTTCAATCAAATAGTTTTCTCAGCAAATTGTACCAATATCCCTATAGGCTATACTGTTTTTATATAGACATCTTTTCACATGTTTTATAATTGAGTCTAAACATCAGCTTGTTTACCGTACAGTTTAGACATGGGATCATAAAGTTAGTAAATAGAGCTTACCCGTGGTACTGGTACAGCAAAACTCTTTAATTTTCCTTTTCCTCCTTGGTTGTAATCGTCTTCGCTGAAGTGAGCACTACACACACGAAAATCCTTTATTCTGGATATTTTAGCTCCCGCAGAGTAGCCGATGGCAACCAGCCAAAGCTGTCTCATAGTTATATTCGAAACAGGAAAACGATGGAATCTGAACTTTGATCCCGGCACATCCTTGTGGTCACAGCCTGGGAATTTACAAGTTCGCACCATTGTTAATTTAATACTTTTTACGTCGTTGTCAATCGATTGTGTAAACACTATGGAACAGCTGATCGGAACGTGCTCACTGTTGACGTCGACAGCAGCGCGGATTGATAGAAATGGATAGAAAATAGTGCCGATTAAAACTGAGGTATGAATTTTGACCGGCGTGTTTTTTGTGTGGTAAATTAATCAAGCTTTGAAACGCAAATCATTTTTTCACGTAAAAACGCACAGTTTTGTGGCCCCGGAAAATAACCGGGAGTACTTTATTGAAAAACTTCCAGCGGCCAGAACTCTGACCAGGGAGGTGACCACAGAGTGGGTCAGGGTGTATGCACTATAGTGCTGGTAAGGATTGCATACAACTTCATGTCTTAAATGGGCGAACTAACCCTTTAAGACTTTTCTAATCATGTCCATATTTTTGTGTATTTATATAGCAAGTGCCATAAAAAGTACCAAGTTTCCTACCATTCTGATGAAACATAAATTGTAAAAATTCGAAATTATTACCAAAAAATATTGTGTGGCTAATTCTGACTTCCAGACCTGTTTATTTCCTTTTCAGCTGTTGTGTGGATGAGGTAGCAGCAGAACATGTAAGAGCAGACTGTATAGTGCATTATGGGCCATCTTGCCTCAGCCCATGCAGACGACTACCTCTTCTGCATGTGTTTGGGAAAAGACCTATAGATGTCCAGCAGTGTGTTGCAGCCTTTAAAGAGCTTTACCCTGACCGCCAAAGTCATGTGATCATACTGTATGATGTCACCTATTCACATGCTATAGGTAATTGTTACTGTTCAATCTATGCACATGGGTGTCCAATCCTACTGCTGGGGGCGAGTGTTGTGCAGAGTTGAGCTCCAACGTTCCCCAACACACCTGCCTTGAAGTTTCTCGGGCTGTATCCGAAATTGTCCCCGATTCACTATTCCCTATCAGTCCACAAATATAGTACTCTTAAAAGAGTGAATAAAAACAAGCAACTTCAAGTGAATATTTTACATTTAATGGGTTTGACTGACAAAAAAGTTTCAGTTGTACACTCGTTATTTCAGTGCATTATGAGATTAAATAATTATGGTTTCAGACACCAATACACCAATGGCTGTCCCATCAAATAGAGCTGCTTCAGGTGTGATTCATTTGGATTGGAGCTAAACTCTGTAGGTTTGTGGCCCTGCAGGACACCTCTGATTTAATACCATTGTGAATGTTGTGTGTTAATTTATATCGTCTGTCCTCAGGTGATCTCAGGACGCTTTTGTGTGATATCTACCCCAATGTTGCGGTATCTCTTCTAAAAACAGATTATTCCTGCGGTGCTGAACTGATACAGGACAGCTGTGTGAACAGTGATCACTTGAATTCACAGGATGATAGAGTCATTTTTAAATTTGGCAGACAGTTTAGTGTAAAAAAGGGGCAGAGTGTTGATGATTACAGTATGTTTTACATTGGCCAGGAAGGCCTGACTCTGACAAACTTCATGATGACCTGGAACCATTGTGCCTTCAGCTCATTTAATCCAGAAACGTGTACAGGACAAGTGGAATCGGTTAAAATCAACAAGGCACTGATGAAACGCTATTATGCCATTGAGCGGGCTAAAGATGCCAGTGTGGTGGGCATTTTGGTGGGCACCCTGGGCGTCGCTAATTATCTGACCATCATAGAGCAGCTGAAAGACATTATTCACAAAGCAGGCAAGAAGAGCTATATGTTTGCTATGGGAAAGATCAATGTTCCCAAGCTCGCTAACTTCTTGGAAGTTGATGTTTACGTGCTGGTTGCCTGTCCAGAGAACTCACTGCTGGATTCAAGTGAATTCTACAGACCTGTGGTGACTCCCTTTGAGATGGAGTTGGCTTGCAATAAGCAAAGAGAGTGGACTGGAGAATATATCACAGACTTCAGAGATTTACTGCCTGGTATGACATTGCATCATTATAACAAATCATACTATAGAGCACTAGAAAAGCATTGTGATATTGATATTGATATTGTGTTGCTTATTGGCTTTAAATGATGTCAGTATATGTGTCCATATGTAGTATCGTTCTGAGCATCTAATGAGAAACCTTTATTATAGATGGAAGCAGTCATGTGGTTTTCCCTGAACCAAACGAGTCTGTCATTGAGGAAGAGAGCACAGATGTCTCTCTTATCACAGGAGCTCTGCGAGCCTGTTCCACCACCTCATCTGAGATAATAAATGGCACAGTCTCTTCTTCACTTGTGCCCAGGAATCAGACTCTCACTGTGGCCAATACTAACACTGCAGGTAAAGAGTCTGAGGCCATAATGAACTGTAGTTGCGGTAGTAATTCTGCCACCTTTTTAATAAAACGTTTGATTCATGCAAATGCAGAATATAATGAGGATCTTTTTGTTTTGCAGCATCATTTTTGGCTGGCCGTAGTTGGCAGGGACTGGAGCCCAAACTGGGGCAGACGCCAGTGTTGAAAGCTGTGGAGGGACGGAGAGGCATTGCAATCGCTTATGAGGAGGAAGGTGTGGGTAATAAAGATCCTTTAACATCTCCTCAAAAATCATAACACTCACACTTACTATTAGACTGTCACAGGAAATCATCTAAGGGCTATCTTCACACTCAGCACATGAATCACATCAGTATTTTGAAGAGGATTTAATTGTCAGTAATAAAACATTTTTTGGGGACATGTTTTTAAGTCTTGATAATAGCAAGTGTTTCTTTTGCTGCTGTTCAAATATCAAGGTAAATTCATATTTGTTAAATATAAGAATGTGAAGTTCTATTGTGCTACTATATGGTAGCAATCTATGGAATAATAAAGAAAAATGTAACTGATGTCAATGTGCTTTAATCTTGTCTTGTTTTAAATGTTATATTAAAACAGAATAAAACATATTTTTCTGGATTTGTTAAACTATGACCTCAATGTACGATCTGGTCTGATATGGTCTGACATACTATACAATCAAAGTGGGATGAGCATGAGCAAGCTCTGGCCTGAGTTTAACAAAATGTAGAAAAAAAAAAAAGACCTGAAAATACTGTTTAAATTTAAGCATGCCAAATATGTGTAAAACAACACATTAGTTGTAACTATTGGTTGAACATTCATTTACATTTCTGATCCCCATTAAGTGCTTTGACAAAGGTTGATGGGAATATGCCAATCTTCCCGTTGCATTGACCTTCAAGCCACTCATCATTGACTGAAAATGAAAGAAAAATCAGAAATTCATCTCAAGAATGCCTTAGTTCATAGTCATACTGTATTTTATGTCCGTATTAGTGAAATGAGTATCACAGTGTCAGTTCCTACCTTTTGAAAGAATTGTGATGATGTTTCCCTGTTTGAAACCCAGATCCTCTGGGGTAGTAGAGTCATAAGAGTAAAGAGCAACCACTTTCTCATGAGGCACACTTTTACCCTTTCGGACAGCAGTTTTGGGAAGGGCCAGAAAAGAAATGTTAGGGTTTAGTTACTGGCAAAGCTGTTTTATGTTAATATTACTATTTGTAAGGTATAGTTTACATTCAGCTGTTATATGACTAAGCTATATTATGTGTTCATTTGATCCCGTGTGAGGGTAGTTGAGTCAAGCTCTGTCAAGTCTTACCTCTGTCACTGAACACCACAGCGTAAGACGGCCATCCTTCACACTATTCCACACAGCCTCCATTTCAGAGTCCTCAATAATCACCCTCTTATCCGAGCCTTCCTTGGCATAACTGAAAGGTACATTACAACCACATTTTATTTCTCGCTGAAATATGTTAATACAGTGCTGGGAATGTTATAACTGGTATAGTTACCGTAAAATTAACGTTGACGCAGGCAGCTTCAGTTTAGAGCTTATCATCTGAAGAATGACTCCATATGGTTGTCCAGGTGCAATGCTGATAGCAATGGTGAACTGAAAGTGTACTTTCACAACGCAGCCTGAGAATTCACTAGCGTTACTAGTCTGTGAGGAATATAGTCGAACTTGAGAATTAATTCCTACATCTAATAAAAGTTGGCTATGGAAGCATTGTTTGATAGTTATGTTAGTTGATATCAGGTTACAGTTAATAGACTGTGATTATGTTGTGAGTATGTAATGAAATACTGAACCTCTCCAATCACAGTTTTCAGGCCGTCTGTACCCACTGGTCTACTAGGTGCTGCTCTTCTTGGTGGAGCTGGTATATCATCATTTTCATTTACTGGTTCAATCTAGAAGATGTCGATTTTTTTATTTTTATAATGTAGGACAAAAAAAGTACTTTAGCTCAATTAAACGGGAGTAGCTTTTGAACATGGATCTCAACAACAACATCTAAGTGGTTTGAGTTATAAATCTATATACAGTTCATCTCTGTGCACCTGTATTTTGGTATTATGATATTAGTACCTTTTGCCGTTTTGGAAAACTGCATATTCGTTCAAAAGACAATTACCTGTACTGGTTTTGATGTCATTGTAACAATATCCAAGGGTTCAAGGAAATTATAAGGTACAAGACCTCGCTGGAAATAACCAGAAAACAAAACAAAAAATTAAACAGAAAATAGGGCATTATTCTCTCTGCTTATACACTCACTGGCCACTTAGGTACACCTTGTTAGTGCCGAGATGGGCTGCCTTAAATCTTCATGGTATAGATTCAACAAGGTGCTGGAAACATTCCTCAGAGATTTTGGTCTATATTGTCATGATAGCATCATCCAGTTGCTGCAGATTTGTGGGCTGCACATCCATGATGCGAATCTCCCGTTCCACCACATCCCAAAGGTGCTCTAGAATTTTGATGTTTTGAGCTTTCTGACATGGCGTGTTACCCTGTTGGATGTAGCCATCAGAGGATGGGTCACTGTGGTCATAAAGGGATGGATATGGTCAGCAACAATACTCAGTTCAGCTGTGGCATTTAAACGATGCCCAATTAGTACTAAGTGGCCCAAAGTGTGCCAAGAAAACATCCCCCACACCATTACACCACCAGCATGAACCGATGATACAAGGCATGATGGATCCATGCTTTCATGTTGTTTACGCCAAATTCTGACCCTACAAACTAAATCAGACCAGACAACGTTTTCCTGATCTCCAATTTTGGTGAGCCTGTGTGAATTGTAGCCTCAGTTTTCTGTTATAAGCTGACGGGAGTGGGACCCGGTGTGATCTTCTACTGCTGCATCTGCTTCAAAGTTCGACGTGTTGTGCGTTCAGAGATGCTCTTCTGCAGACCTCGGTTGTAACGAGTCCTTATTTGAATTACTGTTGTATTTCTATCAGCTTGAACCAGTCTCGCCATTCTCCTCTGACATTAAGCCATTTTCGCCCACAGAACTGCCGCTCACTGGATATTTTCTCATTTACCATTTGTGCGTGAAAATCCCAGTAGATCAGTTTTTGTACTATCTGGCACCCACGATCGGTCACTTAAATCACCTTTCTTCCCCATTCTGATGCTCAGTTTTAACTTCAGCAGATCATATGTCTATTAGTTGCTGCCATGTGATTGACTGATTAGATATTTGCATTAACGAGCAGTTGAACAGGTGTACCTCATAAACTGGCCGGTGAGTGTATGTTGATATTAGCATGCCACTGGAATGTTCTTTTGACATTGAACTCCAGCTCTCAGGTCTGTTCTCATTTACTGGCCTCTATGATAATTCACCAAAAATGTACCTTCTCATTGAAAACAACGAATGCCCAGTTGTCTGCTCCTTTCTGAAGAACAAAGACAATGTTTCCAGGCAACACAGCCAGCTCTTCTTTGGTCTCAGGAACAAACTCATAGAGAACAGTGTGTGGCACACCTTCAAATACCCTGTTGATTATGACATTTACATTTACTGTCTTAAAGGGATAGTTCACCCTTTTTTTCAAGTCAACGACTACTGTCAAATGTTTGGTTACCTACATTCTTCAAAATATCTTTTGTGTTCAGCAGAGGAAAGAAATTCATTCAGGTTTGGAACAACCTCAGGGTGATGACTGAATTTTCATTTTTGGGTGAACTATCGCTTTAACAGACACTTGATATACACACAACAAAATAATACAAAAACTCCCCAAACTGCATATAGCTTATATTTAAGTTTTAGAGAGTTTGAGGTTTATATGCATTAAATAATGTTCTTCATTTTGAACATGACCTTAAATTATATTTACCTTAGTACTTCTGGGACTTTTGGTGTGGAAGGAACATTGTCAACCTAAACAATACACAAATTATGTGGTCATTAAAATTGTTTGAGCATTAACATATCTTCACACCTCTCTCAGTTATTCTTATTACATACTACTGTTAGCTCAATTATTTTGTTAACTCACTTGTTAACAACACTACTTACTTGAGGCTGAAGTGGAGCAAAACCAGAAAACTGATCTGCGGGTACAATAGAAGATACAACCTATGAAAAAAAAAACACTAGTCTTAATCAGTTTTGTCAAATTTAATGGCCAAATAGAAAAGGGGTCGTTTCAGTAACTGGACAAAGGTTTTAGTGATTGCACACTGTATTAATTTGATAATGGCGGGTACCTTGGCTTTTCCAAGATAGTCCTTTTTCTCCAGCTCTGCCACATAGTGCTTATTGGGTTTGAATATCAGCCCTACTCGAATCTCTACCAGAGGAAAGAGCTTCTGCTTCTGGAAAGAGGAAATCACAATGTGTAGACCTTTTAAAACAATGCATCAAGACAACCACAGCATACAAGTCATGCTGTGTTGCACTTTACTCATCAGCGTAATATAACTGATTTTAATTTTGTTTTTAAGGTTAACTTTTAAGGTTATCCTGATGCAACAGTTTTAAAATATGTCATTTGAAATGCTTTATATTAAAAAGCTTACAAAGAATGACACATGCCCACTGATGAAGCATGACTTCATCTGTCTTTTTTGAATTTTGTCCTTCCTGAAACTTACACCACTTCCTACAAATCCTAACTAGAACCACTGATTATGCAACAAATTATGCAATTTAACCCATTTTTAGTTAGGAAAACTGCAATATGTTACAAAAGAACAACAGCACACGTGAGAGCACACTTTAGATTTGAGATAAACTTCAGAACTGGCTTTATATAAAAAAATTTTTTAAACTGCATCCAGTGTGGAATTAATTATTCAGTTCATCCATTTAGGGTGGCAACTTTATACGGCTGCATTTCTTTCAGTAATTTTCATTAATATGAATTTAGGTTTAAAATTCTAGTACTGATGATTATGTAAAGTGGAAGACTTTAGCAGTTACAGACCAGTATGGCATCCAGAGCATGGTCAATGTGGCTGAATTTGGCGTCTGCCCTCAGGCTCAGAGCAGTAAGAAGATTTTCTTGAGCTTTCTCCCATTTTTCCAACTGAGCCTGTACCAGCCCTATGTTGTGCAGCACCTAAATGTTACATGGGACAAAAACAGCAGCATCAGAGAATGAACTGGGAGCGTGTTGGTTCGACTTTTGCTTTAACATTATGGGGGGAAAGCCTTGCCAATGATAAAGTCATGCTAAATACAGTACGTGTTAAATGAGTCATCAAGTGCATCACTTGGAATAAATCATGAGTGAATGAGTCATTCACATCACATCTATTAGTGTATCAAAAACAATAAGGGTGAAAAACAAGATTCTATGCACATTGTTTAATGCATGGCACAACTCTCGTCTTACCTCACAAGCATACAGTTTATATCTCAACCCCAGAGGTTTGTAGTCTATTAGTTGATTTCCTCTTAACTGCTTAAACGCCTGTTGGAAATCTAGAAGAGACTCTTCAAACCTGTAGATACAATTATGAAGATGAAGAAGTGGCAGGACATTTCATCAAGAGAAACAGAATGTGCTGGGTTGTCCCTTATGCAAAAGAAAATATATTTTCTTACATTTAATGATCAATATATTACATTTTGTAATGTATATTGAAAATATAATGAATAATATATTGAGTTAATATATCACAATAAATTAAAAAATACATAAGGAATTGCCGCTTTTCATATATTGAAAAATGTGACAATATATTTACTTATATATCGCAATGTATGTAATTTTATATGCATTAATATCATTCATAATATATAGATGTACATGAGATAAAATGTGGTACTGTGTGTGTGTATGAACATATAGCCATATTATCCAAGTTTGTCAAGTGATTCCCTGTTTGTCATGTGATCCTGCCATGTGTCTTGTCATTGGTTAATCGTCTGTTCATTGTTCACAGATGTCCCTTGTCTTGTCATTAGTCTGTGTATTTAAGCCCTCATGTTTGCCATGTGTCTTTGTCAAGTATTGTTTCCTGTGATCCTCTGTTGCGTAAGTTTTTGTCCACGGTTTTGTTTCATGCCACGTCATGCTTTTGTTTTATCTTATGTCTAAATAAACTGCACTTGGGTTCTCTCGCTACAACTTGCCTTCAGTGGATATCCTTACACCTATGTACTATATATTTACATTTATATGGGAACATGTATTCCCAATATATGTACTCAATTATGAGGAAAATATATATTGTGATATCCATGTATTTATTTATAGTACATAAAGCACAAATCTAATTTTCAACCGACCATGTTGCCATGTATTAACAAGACATCCAATTGTCCAGAAAACCTAAACTTTTAATTTGTTTTCAATAAACACTTTTTTTCTTATATATTACATCACACATATTTTCATATATGAAATGTGTAACTATTCAAACAATAAAGTGAGAATGTGTTTAGCTTTATGAAAAAACAAGTGTTAACTCTTGAAAGATAAATTAATTGAGTGTTTCAATAAAGCAAATGACATGTAACTAAGACATGTAAAACCTAAGTGCGGATTTTGTCTTCACTGCTATCTGTATATTTTATATATATATATATGTATATAGCCATACATGGTCATGGTATGTATTAAAATAATATAAGCACTAGTTTTCCATTTATGGAAATGTATTATTTAATATATTGCACAATATTTTCCAGTATATTCCTATATATTTTTGTTTGGTAAGGGGTGGTCCCCTTTTTTGAACTATAATAAAAGCATACAATATTTCTTAATGTGTCATGAAGAGATGGTAATGGCCTTACCTTTCCTTTTTGTAGAATGCAACTCCTCTCTGAAAAAAGGCCACCGCTAGGTGTTGATCTTTGCCAATACTTCCATCAAATGCCTTAAGATGTGTGACAGAAATAAAAGTTTCCCGTAAAGAGTGAAACCACTTTTACTTCCCTTTTTTACAGCCATGCACAAACTTTTTTTTTTAAATAGTAAAAACATCTTCAAATCAATTTAAAGAGCATATCCTGATTGTTGTTTTCTTAACTAGTATAAAACACTGAATCTGCCCGGTAACTGTACCTTTTCAGCTTCATCTAACTCATCGTTGTTCAAATAAAGACAGCCAATGTTGAAGGCAATCTTGGAGTTTTTCTCCTCGATGTTGAGGAATATCCTGAGAGCAGAGTCTGGGTCTCTTTGCTCCACGCAAGCCACGGCCTCGTCCCACTGACGGAGAGTGCTTACAAATGACATGCTCCCTCAGAAGACTTAGCAATGCACAAATTAATGCTGTACTTCTCTATTGTGAGCCCAGTAGAGGGAATCTGAAAGTTTTCTTAGAGAACAAGCCCATCCCCTCCTCTGAGAGAGAGGAAGTGATCAGCTTCACGTCACTTGCTTTTTTATTTGTTGTTTCCTCACTTGCCATTTGAGTAAGTTCACTTTTTTTTGGTGTAAGGCATACTTATTAATAAGTTAATCTAACAAAAGGTAGCAGGCTCTTATTTTGTTATGCTTTTAAGAGTGAGGCATGTTTTGTCTCTACACAAAGAGTGCTGTGGCGTCATGGTACAATGATTGTATCAGATGGTAATATAGCATGATACATGACACATTCACATACCGTGGGACTAATTGATTACCAATAATGTACTTTGGTATTTAGATGGTATTCCAATGCTAATAAAAAAATCTAACAACAGCATGTCCGAAAAATCAGGGTCATTATTATAGACAGGCATGACAGGCACTTTCTGATTAAGGTTAAGCCTTTACCAAAAAGAGGTTTGCTGGTTCTTCATGTAAACATGATAATCAGCATATTTTGCTGCAAGATAATTCAATCAATGCAATGTCCTTGACAATAGCACACAAGCAAGAATTCAAAACATGGGCCATGAGAGCTTCTATTGATTTGTTTATTTCATTCCATTTCTTTTAACTACAGTAGTATCCTAAATGTCTTTCTGCGATAGCTTGTCTTTGCAGAAAGACCTGTATAGCACCCAGAATCTTTGAGAAGGACAGACAGATATTATGAATATTCTGTTATGGATATTCCTAAAAAGGAATACATGACCCAAAAGTAATACTGCTGGTTTAGATAATGGCTTAATCCAACAGCATTTGGGATAAAGCATTTGCATGACATATTGGAATATGGCCATTACTTATATTGATCATATATATCATTGGGGTACAATATTAAGATTGTCCTATTTAGTTGACCGATATGGGGTTTTACATGAATTATTCATAAATAATTACTTCTGCCACCCCAATCATCAATATGTTGCTACAGTCTCACAAATAAAATATTATTAGCATGATACCATGTTATCATACTAATATATGAAACATCATCATGATACCATACCAACAGAGGAGGACAAAGTACACAACTTCCTTACTTGAGGGAAAGTACAGATACTACTGGTCGTCAAGTATTACTCCATTACATGTAAAAGTTGTAAAGACCTATTTTTACTTAAGTAAAAGTACAGACGTACTCATTTTTAAAAGTACTTAAGTATCAAAAGTAAAAAGTAAATGTCAATGCATTGTTTTATGATTGTTGCGTTGTTGTATGTAATACGTACAGTATGCCTCTGAAACTATGCCTGCCTGCCTACCCTTATATCAATATCAAATGTATTTCTAGAACACAGTTCCAGTAGTGGAATGGGATTGAATGTGAGATTGAATAAATGCATTTCGACGGTGTGTTCTGACGTCAACCCGACTTTCATTTCCAACCAAAATGCAACCCGTGCAACCAAAATCATCCACTGACTGACGTTACTACTTTATACTCAAGGACCTTGACAGAAATGTAAAGGAGTAAAAAGTGCGATATTTGTCTTTCAAATGTAGTGAAGTTAAAGTAAAAAGTTTCCAGAAAAATTAACACTTAAGTAAAGTACAGATACTCAAGTAAATGTACGTCGTTACTGTCCACCTCTGCACACCAAGAACACAAGAGTTATTTTTGAGTCTAGTTAAGAGAAGTGCACTAGGCCTATTATGAAAACTTTTCTAAAGTTTAGTTTAGCTTTGCATTAAACACCTATCCAGTCCATAAAGGAGATTTAGCTAGAGTGGAGTGACTCAAATCCCTATTTTGTTCATTTCCAAATAGCCCTGGAAATTATTTTAAATCTAATACATTTTCATTAAAAAAATCAAAAAAACATCCAATGTTAAATGTATATTTCTGATGCCTTTGCATTTTATTTATTTTGATGTAGTTAGTTACTATTGCATATCTATCTATAAATTACAGGAACGTCTGTCTGTCTGCGTCTGACTATCTGTCTGTCTGCGTCTGACTATCTGTCTGTCTGTTAATCGAATATCTCTCGAACCGTTAGTCCGATGGATTTCAAACTTGACTGGTGTCTTGCTACGGGCACGAGTAAGTGCAGTGCAGTTTTACATTGTTTGGATTAGCAATCCAAAAGATATCGTTAAATATATCTGTAAAAGAAGCATACATTGAAGTTGTGGTTTAAAAATAAACATTCTGTCAGCTAAACATTAAGTCAGCTACACTGTTTACTTCTGAAGTAAAAAAGTAGCGATTCTTTTCGAGAAATGTAGCGATTCTTTTCAAGGCTGTTATTAAACATTTATTACAATGTAATTATACGTTTATTACAATGTAATTATACACTTATTACAGTGTTATTGTACATTACAATGTAATTACACATTTAATACAATGTAATTATACGTTTATTACAGTGTTATACATTTGTAACTATTATTATTATACATTTGTTACATTATTATTTTGTTACATTATTCTTTTTGAAAAAAGTAGTGGTTTTTTAAAAAGTAGCGATTCTTTTTGAAAAAAGTAGCGATTTTTGAAAAAAGTAGTGTAAAAAATGTAATTATACATTTGTTAGTCTTATTATATATTTAATACAATTTAATTATACATTTAATACAATGTAATTATATATTTATTAAAATGTAATTATATGTTTATGACAATGTAACTATGAAAAACTATGTATAGAACTATGAAAAAGTAGTGATTCTTTTTGAAAAAGTATCGATTAATTTTTTTTAAAGTAGCGATTAATTTTTTAAAAAGTAGCGATTTTTTTTTTTTAAGTATCGATTTACTTTCGAAAAAGTAGCGATTCTTTTTTAAAAAGTAGCGATTCATTTTCAAAAAAGTAGCGATTCTTTTTGAAAAAGTAGCGATTCTTTTTTTTTAAAGTAGCGATTCACTTGAAAAAGTAGTAATTCATTTTTGAAAAAGTAGCAATTAACTTTCGAAAAAGTATAAATTCTTTTTTTAAAAAAGTATCGATTCATTTTTTAAAAAGTAGCGATTCTTTTTAAAAAAAAGTAGTGTAAAAAATGTAATTATACATTTGTTACAGTCTTATTATATATTTAATACAATATAATTATACATTTAATACAATGTAATTATATATTTATTAAAATGTAATTATATGTTTATGACAATGTAACTATGAAAAACTATGTATAGAACAGTAGCGAATCTTTTTGAAGTATCGATTCTTTTTTGAAAAAGTAGCGATTCATTTTTGAAAAAGTAGCGATTCACTATTTTAGAAAAAATAGCGATTCACTTTTGAAAAAGTAGTGATTAATTTTTGAAAAAGTATCGATTCACTTTTGAAAAAGTATCGATTCACTTTTTGAAAAAGTATCGATTCTTTTTTGAAAAAGTAGCGATTCTTTTCTGAAAAAGTAGCGATTCTTTTTTTTTAAAAAGTAGCGATTCTTTTTGGAATATATTTTGGAATACAAAATACATTTATTACAATGTAATTATACGTTTATTACAATGTAATTATACGTTTATTACAGTGTTATTATACGTTTATTACAATGTAATTATACATTACAGTGTTATACGTTTATTACAATGTAATTATACGTTTATTACAGTTATTATACATTTGTTACATTATTCTTTTTGAAAAAAGTAGCGATTCTTTTTGAAAAAGTAGCGACTCTTTGAAAAAAGTAGCGATTCTTTTTGAAAAAAGTAGTGTAAAAAATGTAATTATACTTTTGTTACAGTCTTATCATACATTTATTACAATGTAATTATATGTTTATTACAATGTAATTATACATTTATTACAGTGTTATTATACATTTTTTACAATGTAATTATAAGTTTATAACAATGTAATTATACATTTATTAGTGTTATTATTATACATTTGTTACATTATTATTTTGTTACATTATTCTTTTTGAAAAAAGTAGCGATTCTTTTTGAAATAGTGATTTCTTTAAAGTAGCGATTTTTGAAAAAGCAGCAATTTTTTTTAAATAGCGATTCTTTTTTTAAAAAGTAGCAATTCTTTTTGAATAGTGTAAAACATTTAATTATACATTAGTGTTATTATACGTTTAGTACAACGTAATTATAGTGTTATTATACATTTATTACAGTGTTATTATACGTTTATTACAATGTAATTATACGTTTATTAGTGTTATTATACATTTATTACAATGCAATTATACATTTATTACAGTGTTATTATACATTTGTTACATTTTGTTACATTCTTTTTGAAAAAAGTAGCAATTCTTTTTTAAAAAGTAGCGATTCTTTTCTGAAAAAGTAGCGATTCTTTTTAAAAAAGTAGTGTAAAAAATTTAATTATACATTTGTTATTCTTATTATGCATTTATTACAATGTTATTATACATTTAACAAAATGTTATATGTTTATTACAATGTAATTATATGTTTATGACAATGTAACTGAAAAACTATGCATAGAACTATTGAAGGGTTGGTCAAAATCCCTTGCCTCTTCAAATACATATATAATCATATATCATTTTGAATGGTTATATACTTCCTTTATAAAAATCAATAATCAAATATATTCATTATCACATAATAATTTTTATATTCTTTGTGCCTGTGAAATTATATTTTCTTAAATGCATGGATGCAAGTAACCAGTTTCTTTTAGGTGCATTCCAATCTTACTTTGAGATTGCACGTAGTACACGCAGGACACGAAGGCCACGTAACCCACAAGGCCGTTTGTCTCTTTCTCTGGGATCAGTAGAAAGGTTAGAGGGTCCTAAAGGCAGCGTGGGCACATATGATTCTTCGCTGGACATATAGTCAAGCTATATTGAGCGTTACTATCAAACTTTAATTGTTGTATTAAAATGTATTCTTTCCAGTATATTTCCTTCCTTGGGAGTAAATGCCAGTGATCTGTTTTTCTCCCAAACGAGTGAATGTTTTAGCATTATGTTTTGGTATACTTAACTGATAATAAGGAGCTCAGACTCTCTTCAGCCTTGATGGGAGCTGTTATTTGCTAGTGTCTGTTATTTGTGTGTGTGTGCGTATGACATTCTATGTAGGTTCTGGACGGTCGGACCAGACACCCCGGCGCCCTTCTCTAACCTGCGAGGCCACCACAGACCTAAATCTAATGAGTGGACGACAACTATCTTGACTAATGGCGATAGGCACCCCTATCTCCTCACATGTGTTAAATTGTTTAGGCTCTTAATGTTTCTTAGCCAATGAGAATCATTCAACCTGTAAGCAATGACGTAGCTTAGACCTTGGAAATGGTATAACTGCTGTGATCTTTGTAACTGTAAGCGGGGCGGCCTACGAACTCCTGTGTGAGTCTTGAAGCTGACTTCTGCTGATGAAAATGCAAACTATCTTCAGTAAAACTTTTCTTTAATTTTTTATAATTCTGACTCCGGGTCTTCATTCTTCATATCTGGTTCTGGGTCTTTGACTGTATACCCCTTACACTATGAAAAAGTAGCGATTCATTTTTGAAAAAGTATCGATTCTTTTTTGGAAAAAGTAGCGATTCTTTTTGAAAAAGTAGCGATTCTTTTTGAAAAAGTAGTGATTCTTTTTTGAAAAAGCAGCCATTCTTTTTGAAAAAGTAGCGATTCTTTTTTTTTGAAAAGGTATCGATTCACTTAAAAAGTAGCAATTCATTTTTTTAAAGTATCGATTCACTACTTTCGAAAAAATAGCGATTCACTTTTGAAAAAGTAGTGATTCATTTTTGAAAAAGTATCGATTCACTTTTGAAAAAGTATCGATTCACTTTTTGAAAAAGTAGCGATTCTGTTTTGAAAAAGTAGCGATTCTTTTCTGAAAAAGTAGCGATTCTTTTTTTTAAAAAGTAGCGATTCTTTTTGGAATACATTTGGAATACAAAATACATTTATTACAATGTAATTAAACGTTTATTACAATGTAATTATACGTTTATTACAGTGTTATTATACATTTATTACAATGTAATTATACATTACAGTGTTGTTATACGTTTATTACAATGTAATTATACGTTTATTACAGTTATTATACATTTGTTACATTATTCTTTTTGAAAAAAGTAGCGATTCTTTTTGAAAAAGTAGCGACTCTTTGAAAAAGTAGCGATTCTTTTTGAAAAAAGTAGTGTAAAAAATGTAATTATACATTTGTTACAGTCTTATCATACATTTATTACAATGTAATAATATGTTTATTACAATGTAAATTATACATTTATTACAGTGTTATTATACATTTTTACAATGTAATTATACATTTATAACAATGTAATTATACATTTATTAGTGTTATTATTATACATTTGTTACATTATTATTTTGTTAGATTATTCTTTTTGAGAAGAGTAGCGATTCTTTTTGAAAAAGTAGCGATTCTTTTTGAAATAGTGATTTTTTTAATGTAGCGATTTTTTAAAAAGCAGCAATTTTTTAAAAAGTAGCGATTCTTTTTGAAAAAGTAGCAATTATTTTTGAATAAAGTAGTGTAAAACATTTAATTATACATTAGTGTTATTATACATTTTTTACAATGTAATTATACGTTTATAACAATGTAATTATACATTTATTAGTGTTATTATTATACATTTGTTACATTATTATTTTGTTACATTATTCTTTTTGAAAAAAGTAGCGATTCTTTTTGAAAAAGTAGCGATTCTTTTTGAAAAAGTAGCGATTCTCTTTGAAATAGTGATTTTTTTAATGTAGCGATTTTTGAAAAAGCAGCAATTTTTGAAAAAGTAGCGATTCTTTTTGAAAAAAGTAGCAATTCTTTTTGAATAAAGTAGTGTAAAACATTTAATTATACATTAGTGTTATTATACGTTTATTACAATGTAATTATAGTGTTATTATACATTTATTACAGTGTTATTATACATTTATTACAGTGTTATTATACGTTTATTACAATGTAATTATACGTTTATTACAGTGTTATTATACATTTATTACAACGTAATTATACATTTATTACAATGTAATTATACATTTATTACAATGTAATTATACATTTATTACAGTGTTATTATACATTTGTTACATTATTGTTATACATTTGTTACATTATTTTGTTACATTCTTTTTGAAAAAAGTAGCAATTCTTTTTTAAAAAGTAGCGATTCTTTTATGAAAAAGTAGCGATTCTTTTTTAAAAAGTAGTGTAAAAAATGTAATTATACATTTGTTATTCTTATTATGCATTTTTACAATGTTATTATACATTTAACAAAATGTAATTATATGTTTATTACAATGTAATTATTAGGGGTGTCACGATTTCGATTTTAAATCGAAATCGATCGAAATTATTTTTTTTCCGAATCGATCGAATTAAAAAATGGAATCGTCGATACTGCCACGCCCCCATGTCACGTCCGGTCGGCGTGCCAAGCGGGAAAAAAACACGCGTGTTGAAAAGCTGCGAGTATATGGTCAACCTCCTCTAACTTAGCTACAGCCATTCAAAAGATAGCATGGCAACTGCAGCAGATGCAGGAGACCCATCGACAGAACTTAACATCGGCAGCTGTAACAGCGCGCGCGACGCCGCATCCGAAGATGAACGACTTCGAGCCGAATCTGGCCGAGCATGTATGTCTCACCGCACCGGCATCCAGTTTGTGCGTCTTAAATTAGTTTCTTACATTTACAAAATGAGTCTATAGCAAACATAAGCCATTTTAATAAAAATAAAGTTCCATGTTTTATAAAATGTCCATTAAACTTAATTAAATGTTTAGTGAAATAAGAAAATTTAAAAGATCGTTAATTGAGTTGTATAGCCTACATCCTACATACGTTTTTATATCCACATATTTTGTTCTAATGTCACAATAATAATCTCAGGGTTTACTGGATTTTACACGATTCTTTTTGTAGTGTTATTGGTGGTGATGTACTAAAATAAACATTGTAACGTGTGGACCTTTCTGCTTCTCACATTGATTCCTGATGGTTAAGAGGACAATTACTTTAGTCGCCCCCTGTCGTTTCACAGACTAGCACAACGGCGAGCGCGTCGAGTATAAACGCCTCGTCCGTTTGGAGAGGCGCGCGCGCAGTCAGCGGAGACTCGCGCTCTTGCGGACGCGTCGAGTATAAACAAGGCTGTAATCTCCCGGAATGAGCAAGCGAGCAAGAGCGCGCAATCGCGCATGTGAGACAGAAAAAACTATGCTCCAAACCATATAGCGCGCGCACAGGAGAGAGCGAGAGATCTTGCGCATGTGCCTCATGAAGCGCATTAAGACAGAGAGCATCCTGATTGGCCGGTTTCGGCTTTAAAAAAATAAATGTAAAAATCGAGAATCGAATCGAACCGTGACCTTAGAATCGAAAATGTAATCGAATCGAGGATTTGGAGAATCGTGACACCCCTAGTAATTATATGTTTATGACAATGTAACTGAAAAACTATGCATAGAACTATGAAAAAGTAGCGATTCATTTTTGAAAAAGTATCGATTCTTTTTTGGAAAAAGTAGCGATTCTTTTTTAAAAAGTAGCGATTCTTTTTGAAAAAGTAGTGATTCTTTTTTGAAAAAGCAGACTTTCTTTTTGAAAAAGTAGCGATTCTTTTTTTTTGAAAAGTTATCGATTCACTTGAAAAAGTAGCAATTCATTGTTTAAAAGTATCGATTCACTTTTGAAAAAGTAGCGATTCTTTTTTTAAAGGTAGTGATTTTTTTTTTTAAAAGTAGCGATTCATTTTAGAAAAAGTAGCGATTCTTTTTGAAAAAGTAGCGATTCATTTTTGAAAAGGTAGTGGTTCATTTTTGAAAAAATAGCGATTCACTACTTTCGAAAAAATATCGATTCACCTTTGAAAAAAGTATCAATTCTTTTTTGAAAAAGTAGCGATTCTTTTTGAAAAAGTAGCGATTTTTTTTAAGTATCGATTCATTTGAAAAATTAGCAATTCATTTTTGAAAAAGTAGCGATTAACTTTCGAAAAAGTATCAATTCTTTAAAAAAAAAAAAGATTCATTTTTTAAAAAGTAGCGACTCATTTTTAAAAAAGTAACGATTATTTTTTGAAAAAGTATCGATTAACTTTCGAAAAAGTAGCGATTCTTTTTGAAAAAGTAGCGATTCATTTTCGAAAAAGTAGCGATTCTTTTTGGAAAAAGTAGCGATTCTTTTTTGAAAAAGTAGCGATTCACTACTTTTGAAAAAAATAGCGATTCTCTTTTGAAAAAGTATCGATTCACTTTTGAAAAAGTATCGATTCACTTTTTGAAAAGGTATCGATTCTTTTCTGAAAAAGTATTGATTCTTTTCTGAAAAACTAGCGATCCTTTTTGAAATAAGTAGCGATTCTTATCATACATTTATTACAATGTCATTATACATTTAACACAATGTAATTATATGTTTATTACAATGTAATTATATGTTTATAACAATGTAACTGAAAAACTAAGTATAAAACTATGAAAAAGTTGCGATTCATTTTTGAAAAAGTAGCAATTCATTTTTGAAAAAGTATCGATTCTTTTTGAAAAAGTATCGATTCTTTTTTGAAAAAGTATCGATTCTTTTTGAAAAAGTAGCAATTCATTTTTTTTAAAGTAGCGATTTATCTGAATTTGTAAGTCAGCTGCTACACTGTTTCATTCTGAATATTATATTTTATTCTGGTGCGCTTAACGTTATCGTTTTCTCAGAGTTTAGGCTCTAGAAAAGAGTTTTAGCAGTGGAAGGGTTGAAGAGCATAAACAGCTGGACTCTACCAGGCAAACTAAAACTCTGGTGCTTTCAGTTTGGTCTATTGCCGAGGTTGCTGTGGCCACTGGTACGAGGTTTCTTTGACAACAGTGGATAAGCTGGAAGCATTAATAAGTTCATACACTAGGATTAGGAAATGGTTGGGAGTTCCACGCTGCCTCAGCAGAGTAACCCTTGTAACACTTTAAAAATTTCATGCATAATCATTACTTTCGCCGGTTCTTTGTGGCAAGCTTTATTTCAGGTGTTGCGTGATGTCTCTGCGCCCAAGTAGCAGTGCTTCGCCTGTGCTCCCCCCCCCAATATAGTCCCAAATCAATCTCTGCCTAGGAAATCACCTAGTCTTAATCTGCATTGCTATTAGTACTCGTTGTGAATAAGCAGGCCTCAAGAAGTAATAATTGTTATTATTTTGATTTTTTATCACTTTTACTAACGACATGCTACTTGGCAACATAGGATTCCATTCATTATGCTAAGGTAAGCTAGCGGCGGCGCTGCCAGACTAAGACAATGCATGCACTGAGACAAAAATGCGTTTGCCCACCTATCTAAATGTAGGGGAGACAGTGAATAACCCCAATTTCAATAAACGGTGGAGTGTTCCTTTAAGCAACTCAAACATACCAAACCAACAAAAACAGATTTTGCACGGGCATTGCACTAGTACTATTATTAATAATTAAATGTTTGAAGAACCAACCTACACAAGGTAAGTTACAACCACGTTACAACCATTATAGCGCTGGTTGCCCGGGCAACCGCTGGAGCTACTGGGAAGAGGAAATAGCCACTCCAGCTGCGAGATCGCTACGGTATGCGATACATGGCATTTCCTGTCAGTGTAAATAGACAGTCGGCTTACATGACTTACAATCCACTGCCTTTGAGTTAACAAAAGGACATCCAACGAAGCTTTCTCCATGAAAGAGCCGTTCTTCACTGCAGATGCATGCTGCGGTGGGTTAACGTGCTGATGTTAGCAAGCTAACATGGACCTTGGATCAATGCTGTACAACAGTTTGAAAGATGTAACGTGGAGTACGACGACACTACCTTTGGATAGACTTGTTAGTGCCTACAGACTGCCACAGATTGTGAAGTTGGACAGCGGTAAGGTTTGTCCTGAGTTGTGTTGGTGCTTGTGTTGGTGTTGTGTGCAGCAGCGGCAGCTGCGCGTGGGCGGTCGCGCTCCTGTGGAATTCCAATCATTAGCCGCTTCGCGCGCTAGGCTAACGCGAGCTTTTATCAACACACACAGCGGAATACCTTTAAACCGGGGGCTTTACTGCCATCGCCTACACAGTCTACGTTACAAGTGATGCGTTTTTAGTTGTTCTGAAACAGTTAAAGATCAAACGGCCTAATAAAAGGCAGAAAAGTGAGCTATGAACGTTAGCAAGCTAACGCAAATTAGCCAGAGGCCAGAGTGTTTAATAACAGACTGCATATGCAGTCAAACACCGACCTTATAACATTTCATTTTTATCATCTATTACACAATTCCTTGGTTTTCCGAACTAGACCGCAACCTCCTCAATTCTGAAACTTTAGGTGCGAGAAATACTCAATAATAAATAATATTTATATAAATACTAATTATATACAGTTAATGGAGTTGTTTATTTATTATAAAGTGCTTACAAAGTAAGCTCTAAGTGCTGTTGTGTGTGAGCTGAGTTCAGTGCTGTGTGTAAAGATGGAGGAAGTCATAATATCAGAGGAACTAGATCATTATCATTATGGGAACTGGGGCACTATCGTTAGACTCACTGACTAACTGAACCCTTATGCGCTCATTGGGTACAACAGACAGAACTAAAGGCACACAAAAGTAACCCATATCAACTAATAGTTACATCTATTGTGTGAATGCTCTACTTACAAGTACTTTGTTATTATATAAGTAGATTATTATGACCTTAATATTTTTTGCAACTGTTGTTCTTTAGATCCGTTTCATCGTGGACTCAATTATATCCTTAAGCTTGTTGCTTCTTTGCTGATTTTCATTTAGACAAAATGACACACTATTAAGGTCACTGTTTCATACTGATGTCATATTGTGTTTCGCCTCAGGGGAATCGGTGGAAGGGCTGAGAGAAAATGACTACCTCTTGATTCATTCATGCCGGCAGTGGACCACAATTACCGCCCATAGCCTAGAGGAGGGCCATTATGTCATCGGACCGAAAATCGAGATCCCTGTCCATTATGAGGGTAAGCCATTCAGTTGTTGTAATGCAGCTTGCACTGTTTGAAGAAACGTCTTCTGTTCTTTCTGACACCTTATGTATTTATTTCCATAAGTAAGACAAAGGAAATAAAAGTTAGTCTGCTAGGATTCACTGTTTTATTGCGACTTATTGAAACAGAAAAGGCGAAGATCTGTGCTGTTGTATTTCCCATCTGGTTTTAGTTGGGAGTTCATTAGCTAATTGGTCTTTTCATATTGACATTTCTCTCTGGCTGTGGAGAGGGTCAGTTGGCCACTTAAAGGAAACAAGACCTTCCTTAGAATTTAAAAACCCTGGATATGGTTCATACAGACCTAGTTAACGGTCTATTTTACTACTTCTTTCTCTGGTGCAGTGTTTTTATATAATTTGTCAAAATATGATTTGGTTTTATTTCGGTTCAAGGAATAAAAATTAACAGTTATATAAATTAATTATATCTAACTCTAAATTTTAGTTGTTTATTATTCCCAAATTTATAGCCTATAATTTATTTCTTTGCTTTCCACGGAAATGGCCTGGCTTGAAATCCAATCTATTTATGTTTAGGTTACTGAAATGAACATATTGACTCAATGCTTTATCCTTGTCATGATGTGTTACATAATGGCTCTGTTTTACTATATGTCACAGGCCAGTTTAAGCTGCTGGAGCAGGACAGGGACATTAAGGAACCTGTGCAGTACTTCAACAGCGTGGAGGAAGTGGCCAAAGCATTCCCTGAGCGAGTTTATGTCATGGAGGAAATAACCTTCAATGTCAAGGTCTGGTTTTGTGCTCACCGCAGCCACTGTTTTTGATTTAGACCTTTATCAAGATGTATCTCAGGCATTGTATTTGTAATTTGAAATACCGATTTGCCTTAAAGGATTAGTTCACTTTTAAAACAACTTTTGCTGATAATTTACTCACCCCCGTGTAATTCAATATGTCCATGTCTTTCTTTTTTCAGTTGAAAAGAAATGAAGGTTTTTGATGAAAACATTCCAGGATTTTTCTCCATATAATGGACTTCAATGGGCCCCAAACGGTTCAAGGTCCAAATGTCAGTTTCAGTGCAGCTTCAAAGGGCTTTAAACGATACCAGACGATGAATAAGGGTCTTATCTAGCGAAACGATCGGTTATTTCAAAAATAAATAAAAAAGTTTAAGTTTTATAAGCACAAATGCTCGCCTTGCTCTGTTCTGTGATGACTCTGTTCTGTGAGACCTTTTCAACGCAATTGCATATTACGTGACGTCACGAACGTGCATCACAGAACAGAGCAAGGCGAGCATTTGTGCTTATAAAACTTAAACTTTTTTATTTATTTTTGAAATGAGCGATCGTTTCGCTAGATAAGACCCTTATTCATCGTCTGGTATCGTTTAAAGCTGCACTGAAACTGTCATTTGGACCTTGAACCGTTTGGGGTCCATTGAAGTCCATTATATGGAGAAAAATCCTGGAATGTTTTCATCAAGAACCTTCATTTCTTTTCGACTGAAGAAAGAAAGACATGGATTACATGGGGGTGAGTAAATTATCAGCAAAAGTTGTTTTAAAAGTGAACTAATCCTTTAATTTTAAGATTGGCGGCAGTCAAAGGTCTTCTGTATGACTAGCATTATTTGACTTCATCTTTTTTCAGTGATCTGTTCAAATTGCTTTTGTCTTTCTCCTAGATGGCATCAGGAGAATCCAATGAGGACACAGAAGTCTACAACATCACACTGAGCACTGGGGATGAGCTGACACTAATGGGCCAGGCTGAGATCCTCTATGCCAAAACATCGCGAGAAAAATCACGTTTCAACACTCTCTTCAAGCGCATCGGCAAGCTTAACTCCATCAGTAAGCTTGGCCGTGGAAAGATGCCCTGCCTAATCTGCATGAACCACCGCACCAATGAGAGCATCAGCCTGCCTTTCCAGTGCCGTGGTCGCTTCAGTACCTGCTCCCCACTGGAGCTGCAGATGCAGGAAGGAGAACACACTATTCGCACAATCGTGGAGAAGACCAGGTTACCCGTTAATGTCACGGTGCCCAGCAGCCCGCCACGTAATCCGCATGACCTCCATTTGATCCGCGAAGGCCATCGATACAAGCTGGTCAACATCCAGACTAAGACAGTGGTCGTGTGTTGTGCGTTACGTTCGAACAAAATACTGCCAGTGCATTTCCCCTTGCATGTGTCCACAGCACTGCCACGTTTACTGGTGCCTGAAGGGCTGCTTCAAGGAGAAGCCTGGCTGGAGACAGTGGTCCACCGCTGGTTTGCTTACTGCCAGGAGCAGTTCGACATTGATGACTACTCTAGGGCAGTGCGTGATGTGCGGGTGGACTGGATTGAGGACGGCAAGAGCCCGAAAAAAAGTAGCGCCGGAGGAACGGGATGTGGAAGCGGGAGCAATGGCTGCCCCTCACATGTGCATTTGCCAAGCTCTCTAAGTTCAGCCCGAGATGAGCTCACACAGTCATTTCATCGCCTGTCTGTCTGTGTCTACGGAAACAATCTTCATGGGAACAGCGAGGTGAATCTTCAGGGTTGTGTTAGCTTATGTGGCGATTGTGTGCCAGCAGAACCGCCGGATGCAGATTATCTGTTCCCTGAGCTGCTGGAGAGTTCTTCAGGCTCCCTTAAACCAGACGTGCCATACGAGGAGCTTTGGTTGGATCATGTTAAGAATTCTGGACCTGTGCTAGACCACATTGAGGGTGTCCAGCGAAACTCTACTGTCTCTGGCTGCACGACTGTACTGCCATTCTCCACAGCAGGTCCTACAAGTGCACTGTTTGGCACAGATGTCATTCTACCTCCACCACCAGTGCCTCCAAAGTCTGAAGCTGTGAGTTCATTTTTACTAGATTAATCTTATCAAATAAATGAAGCCTTGGGGAGCATAAGCGACTTCTTTCAAAAGCAGTTCATTTTACCGACCCCAAACTATTAAACGGTAGTGTATATACTATTATTGATAATATGTAGCAAATATCTGGGTTCAGATGGTCATGGAAAACAATTTGTGTAGAGTTAAACCTTGCAAGAAAAAGTGATTTGTGAGTGAATTGTTCTTTTGAGACAGTTCTTTTGGTTTAGGCAAGGGTTAACAAAATAGTGAAAGATTCACCAGCAAAATAGACTGAATAAAAACATTTCTAAAAATCCTTATCCAGTAAAACACAAAAGATTGTAAAAGTCATTGATTGAAAAAGTGGGAACCCTGAATATAAAGTTTTAATAAATAGAGTTTAGAATATAAAGAACATTAAACTGCTTGTAAAAATCTTAATTTATTGATACACCTGATAAAAAAATCCATGATTTTGGGACTTTTTGTCTGTTTCACACTCGCAGATAAGGCAAAGTTTCTTCTGTGCTTACATAGTGACTTATTTGTGTACTGTTGGTCAATCCCTGAAGGTCTAATTGTATCCAAGTAGAAACAAAGGTTAACATTTCAAGTGTTTAAGGCCTAGCTGATAAATTTGCACACTCTGTCTCAAGAAATCTGTATCCATTCACATTTTAGAGCCATTACAGTTTTTTTTGTCACCTTTGCAGGTGAAGGAGGAGTGCCGATTGTTGAATGCTCCACCGATTCCACCGAGGAGCTCCAAGCAGGCAAGCTCAAGCAGTGCCACAGTGCCATACCCTCCTGCCAAGCCACGTCAGACAGATACCCGCTCCCCTAGCCCAACACTATCCTATTACTCGTCTGGCTTACACAACATGTGAGTTACGCACTGTTTTGATTGAACATTAGTTTTTGTGAACTGCACTAGTTATGACTAAACGATCCTCTTCTACCTTCCCTGTTCTCCATCTCTCAATAGAGTTGGAGAGGGCGAATCTCAGAGTGAATCAGATGATCAGAACCATGCATGTTACCCATGTAACTGGATCAGACCAGATCCCAGTGAAGGCTCCAAGCCTCTCCCTTGCCTCAATCCTTCGGTAGATGCCTCTTTCTCCCGCCTTTCCTGGCCTAACGATTTCTCCGGGGGTGACTCGTATAAAGGTGAGGACTTCCCGTCTCCTCACTGCCGGAGTTACTCTAGTTATCCTCGGAAGAGGACCCCTGGTACTCCTAAGGCTTGTCCCTCAGGCCTTTTAGACTTCGATAGGCGAGCAAATTGTGAGGGAAGTGCTGTGGCCTCCAAGACCCAACAGGTTTCCCAGTCTGCACAGCTTTGCACCAAGTCCACCAGCTATACCATGGAAATGTGCAGAGACAAATCAACAGAGGAATGTAACACTAAGCATAGCCAGTCCTGCCCTATCTTGCCTCCAAGAACCCCTAAATGTAACGATACAAAGAAAGACGCAGAGCCTGCCATTACAGCCACGGCCGATGCGGACGTCCTGGAACTTGAGTCCAAAAGCTGCTTGCTTGAAAGGCCGCATCACGGCACTACAGATGTATTCTCCATTTCCTGTCCTGGAGCTTCAGGGTTGTCTTGGCAACCACCAAGTAATCTATCAGGTATCTCCATTGAGGAGGTTTCTAAGTCACTACGGTTCATTGGTTTGTCAGATGATGTTGTCTCTTTGTTTGTGCAAGAAAAAATTGATGGAAATTTGCTCCTGCAGCTAACAGAGGAGATTCTGTCAGAAGACTTTAAGCTAAGCAAACTTCAAGTGAAGAAACTCATGCAGTTTATTAATGGCTGGAGGCCCAAAATGTAAGGATGAACAAAAGCAAGGCAGTCAAGAGCAAAACACATGCAATGTGCTGCAGTAGCAAATATTGGTCTTCAGTATTGCATTAGACAGTTTTGTATCTCAATACTATGCAGTCTTGTAATATTGTAATAGCCATTTTGGTTAATATATATACACATGTATATACATCTATATATTGATTGCTTTGTGTATTAACCTGTACCCATCTATGTAATCTCTCTGACCTTACGGTACCTGCACAACAGACTTTATTTGCTCAAACCCAAAGCCTTTGGGAAAAACCTGAAGCTATTTTGACCCAATCCAACTGTGGCCTAAGTTTCTTTTTTTGTTGATCAATAAAGATGATTAACAATTGATTAGGCAATTTCTTTACTTGAATAAATCTAACTTATTGCTTTACCATATTAAGAACTAATATTTGAACCTCATTCAAATTAAAAGATCCTTAACCACTAACCGTGTTATAACTTGGGCTACGTTTACACGTGGCCGGCTATTTTCATAAACGGACATTTCACCCTCTCCGGTTTCAAAAATAACATTGTGCACACCTGTCAGTTTTCAGAAAAGTGTTCGTTTACACGAACCCGTATATATATGCCGTCAAGAGCATGCCAAACCTGTAGGTGGCAGTGTAACGAGAAGCTCAAGCCCACGTTAGCCAATCAGAATCCCGAAAATAGCAACAACAGCAATGAATCACTTCCTCAAAATTGCTGACCTCTAAGCACTCAATCGTCTCTGCTCCTCGACATAATAGAGCAGCTGTATTTGCAAATGCAAACAGACGAAAAGGGTTTGTACCAACATAAATACTTTGAATGCATCCATGATCACCATAGCCAAATGAAAATGTAAACATAGGTCGCACTTTTGACACAGGTGCAAGTTCTGTCGCATTTTGTGACGTCAGCTGCCTAAAACTCTGTTTTTCTCAATTTACATACAAAGTTTTCCAAAATCTCCACTCTGGCCGGAGTTTTTAGAAAGAATCAGTTTCAGAGGCGAATTCTCCATTTGCATGTAAACAAAGGGCACAAATGAAGGGAAATGTCTCCGTTTTTAAAAATAACCATGTACGTGTAAAAAGGGCCATGGTTATGTCACTAGCTCACTGTAAATTCAAATGCTCCCATAATTTTTACCCCAGTGATTTATGAAAGCTGATGTGTCAAACAAAAGTGAAGAGGATGAAGTCTCACCCTTTTATATCTGTTCAAACACTTTGGTTTTGTAGGCTCCAGGATGACAACGACACATATAGATGTTTTATTTGGTGGCTGGATGCCTTTAATGCAGTGCAATGGAATTTTTTTTTTTAATAAACATCACTTCAAAAACAATCTCGTTAAATTTTGCAGTATAGCTAAACATTGCTATAAAACAGTGTCTTTTGATAGTAGCTGCGGGTCTGAAAGCCTTGTCTTTACAATTTGAAAAAAGGTTTACAACATTTTTAAAAATACACAAAAAACTTGGACTTCATTATGCCACCCACTATTTGGTTCAAATCCACGGTTCCCAGCCTACCCATACCCTGCCCATTATATTAGGGTCAGTTGCTTGATCGAGCAAGCAATCTACCTGATCTTCAACACTCAGATCTTTCTCATTGTGTCGAGCTCGTATATTGTGTTGTTCTTCCCCTCGAGCAACAGCCAAAATTCCTTTATACTCCGGGGTCTTCTCAAATCCGAGACAAACCTCTTCACTAGAACATTAACCAATCAACATGGTTAGAAATGTCTTTCTGTATAAGATACGACTGGTACATTCTTATTTTCTCTATCAAGAAAATGGTTTTAAAGTCTTTACAAGAATTAGAATGAAAAGTAATCATTTAATGCAAGTGGTTGAACTTAATTACAAAACATCATGATGTGTTGCCAATGTAAATGTTTAAAACAGCCGTGTTTATTTGCCAGAAATCCATAAAAATAAGAGTTCAGAGTTGTGTGGTTGGACCTACCTTGTTATAACCGAGGGATTGGCTCCCTCTAGCTTCCGGCGAGCAAAGCTGACCTTCTGTAGAGGGAACCAGTTTATTTCTTTGGTGTTCACACTCTCTGTCCAGGTACCTCCTTTCTTCAGCTGCTTCAGCTCAAAGTTCTGTAACATGAGGAATAGTGGTGTTGTATTTCACAAGTAGCCTGCCTCTTTGATACTGATTCAATAATGTTTAAGCTTGTTATAGAAATGAACTCTTAAGTGGGAAACTAGAAAATGGAAAATGTGAAACAGGTCTACGATGAGGACAGATCACTTCGATGATGACATTGAGGGCTATGTGGCAAAAAGGAAAGCAAGCTATTTGTTTCTGTTTGCAGGCTTAAAATCTGCTTTGAGTTCTTCTACCTTCCAGTCCAGTGAAGGCTCCTTCACAAACACATCCATGGTGTTGAGCAGCAGGTCTGGGTCATCTCTGAAGGCTCGCAGTGAGTGTACCATCACACTCTGGATGAGGCCAGACTCGCCCATGGGTCGCATCAAGTTCATAAACTGCCGTGTCAGTCTAAATGGCATCAGTTCAGGCACTGGGAGGAACTACATGCAGCAAAGTTATAGTCAAGCTGTTCATCTATCTTTTATCTCTAAATTAGTACAGTAACTGTTTGTAGCTGTGCTTTTGTCACCTTACAGACTCATTGTTCTGTTCTGTTAGACAAAAAACCCACCTGTGTGGCTGATCCAAAAGCATGACCAAAGTCAATGCCGATCATGCCACCCGTCTCCGTGTTGATCATGAAGTTAGAGAGATGCCGATCACCAATGCCCAGAATCCAGTGACTGACACAGAGCACAGCATGAGAGCTGCTGAAATGGGACCGCAACGAAAGGAAGGCTTCGGGTGTGGTACTCATCCTTACAAAAGCTCGCCTGAAAACAAGCATTCATGGCATCATTTATTCCTTTTAGACTTAGGACAAATATACCATCAGTGTTACATTTGAACAATGTATAATGCAGAGAGAAATGATGGCATACTTTAACAAGTCATCAGGCACCATCTGCTCAATTCTCCTAAAGTTGTTCACAGTATCCACTCGTTTTGCTTTCCTGTAGTGAATCAAATGTAAATGGATTAAGTAATAATATTATTTATACAATGACAAGTCATATCTTAAAGCCATTGTAAAATACAGAGTCACATCGACCCATGACAAGTGGTTAAATGAACTGGCGACTTACTTGTAGAGTTCAGCATATCGTCTAATGCCGTCCACCTTTCCACCAGCAACTTTGCTGATCCAGTCATCATAGGACTCATTGGGCCTAAAATACATTAAAACAAAGTAACACTTGATTCACTCAATGCAGAGTACCAATTGCAAGGTATGAAGGCATGAACATTTTGCTTTATTTGCTGAGGAAAAGGAATAAATATTCACTTCATGATTGTCTTCTGCTCCTGTTCAGTCCTTCTGCTGGAAAGGAAGTCCTTCAGAGTGCAGGTGTTCTCCATCCACTCAATCAGGCCAATCCTGTAAATGTCAGCAGACATTTGTTAACAACCCTTAAAAAACAGTTCAGGTCAGCCCAGCACACAAGTTGAATCAAGAGAAGCCCATGCTAGTACCTGCTGCTGATGGGAATGACCTGGTAAGTGCGGAGTGCCAGGCTCCGCTGAGAACAGGCAGTGTCCTGACTGAGAATCATGTTCATCACGCCAAAGAGCTGCTCGATGCGCTGGTCCTGCCGCAGGTCCTCCCCGCCCTTCACTAGGAACGGATAATCCCGCTCGTCATCTCCTCGTATGATGATACGCTTCGGCCGTCGAATAGATGTCATAACCTTTACCTAAGGTTGGGTAGATGAATTGTAATACACTGAAATAATCATGTCAAAATGACACCTAATAATAAGAACATTATTCCTCGTACCCTTTCATCGAAACCTGTGATCTTGGCATGATATTCAGGCAAAGGCTTCGATTTGCCATCATACTGACCTGTAGAGGGAAGACCAGAACCAGATGGCTTCAAAAGACAAACACTTATGATACATGCAGAACTTTATTAAAGTATTGAGAAACAAATGACATGATTTACAAAAAAGTAAAAGTAAGAAAGTTTTGAACTAACCTGGTACCTCCAGTTCATTTTGAAGCATTTCTGCTTTGAAGCTGCTGAGCCAGGGTGAATATTCCTTCATGTTACCTGGTTCCTTCTGGAAACCTTTCATGGAGGCGGCCATGTTGTCCACCTGCTGAAGGAAATTCTTATCCTTTCGCCTTTCATACAACTTGGACCCACCAGCACCAAGCAGCTTTTCCACTTCTTTACAGTATTTCTGTGACGGGCACATACAGTAAAAATGTAACAGTAGACCAAAAATATGTATTTATTCAAGAAATATAGAGAAACCAGCAGAGATCTGATTAATTATCTTCAAACAACAGAAGGTAGTTTACATTTAAACCAACAACAACAACAACAACACACATCTACAATTCTAAAACATCAGATATTTAGTTTAGGTAGGGCTGTACATTTGGGGGGAGGGGGAATCTAATTAATATGACTATAAAATAATAATAATAATGATAATAATGCAATAGTAATTCTTATTTTTATTATGATTATTGTTATCACTAAATAAAATATTAAACAAAATAAGAAATATGACTACTGTAATATTTTACTCAAATAAAGAGTATTAGTAATGATTATTATTATATAGTACAAATGTAAAATTACAATAATTATATACTAATGGCTGTCTTAATTTCTTTATTTCAACAGTTAAACCATCAAGCTTTTATTTTGGAGGAAAACCACAGGGAGCCCTTAAAGGGGCTCTTTTGTTGGCAAGATCCGGCATTTCTTAATTCAAGTTTGGGAAAAAAGTTGGCGCATGTTGCATTCCCAAATGCACGTTATAAATGACCCAAACTCAGAGCAGATGCAGAGATGAGTTTGTGCAGAGCAGCATTTACTGCCAACCAAACCACTCTGTGATGCTGAAAATATTGGATAAATGAGCTGCGTGCATCTAAAAGAACACATTCTTTGCGCTTCACTCGGAAATATGCATCACATACATTTAATTAAATTGCAGGCTTTGTGATTTGATATTGTATAAGTACTGTACACAAGTATAAGAACTCTTAAGTTATGAACCTGAATGAATTTTCTTCGGAAAGATCCAAGTCCTGGAGCCTTTGAATCACCAAGCCATCCAGTCATTTCCTCACAGAGCTGCTTCGTTTTCTTTGCGTCCATGTTTGGTTTGTCCAGTTGATTCTTCACCTCACCCCACCAGTCCTGCCAAACCATTACTTGAGAATCAAAACTACCACAACAGGCCATAAAAATGTCAAGTCCCAGTTAGTTAAAGAGAAAGTGTGTAATTACGGTGCCACTAGAGGCACCAACTGAAACGGCAATCTGTTTGAGCAGCTCGAATGCGTTTGACATCTCAAAACTGGCTCAAACTAATGGCACTTGGGAGTTTGGGGCAAGACTCATAGGGAAAAGGACTTTTGTACCTTGAAAAGCATGTCAGGGTTGGTAAGTTGCTGAAGGGCATCTACAAACTCTTGAATGACGCCGCCTTTATCCAGTAATGACTTCAGCCTGGTACACAAACAACACAGTTTTCACGTCTCAGTATCAGGAAAGCCAAAGTCACTGAACAGACCTTTACATACTTCTCAACAAACTCCCGGTTCCTCTGACCACTTGCAGACTCCTCAAAGGTGTAGCTCTCTCTGCTGATCATGTACGGGTAGATGAGGGCGTGTGGATAGCATTCTGCGATCTCCTCTATAACATGCTGAACTGCTGTCGCCTGTGGTTTGTCAAGAAGAGCCATCATTTGACTGATCCAGCCAATCAGCAACCAGCAAGGCACACTAACAACCTAAAATGGCAAAAAAAAAAAAACACAAAAAAAAAGGAAAAGAAGAGAAAAGCAGTTTGGTCAATTTAATACTATACTGTACATAAATCCTAAAATCTATGAACTTAGGGTAGCAAATGATCTCACACCTCTCTGACCATCAGGTCCAGGGTTTCTGCGGGGTACAGTTCTACTAGCTGCAGTAGACGCGGAAACTTGAGCCTGGCCTCATCTGAGTTGAGCTTCAGCGCCTTCAGCATCATCTTTACTACATGTCCAGGCAAGGACTGCAGCTTACAACTGAATGCTAGAATCAAACATCAAAGGTATTGTTGTAAGTACATCAACTTGCACTTTAACCACTACCTGCATGCATGGAATCACAAAAAGACATTATAAATCCTGTGAGACACTTGTAGGGTACATTGTATTTATGAGAGCAGTTGGGTGCTGTACTGGTCCACAGCTGTCTCACCCTCTTCTTTCTGTTCGCTCACTCTGAGTCTTTGGTCACAGAAGTTGACCAAGGTCATGTAGGCCTCCACAATACCATCTGTGTGCACATGCTGCTGGCTGAAGGACTGCTCTTCCTCTTCTGCCTTACGTGCAGCACTTCGCAACAACTCCAGAGCCTGCATCTGCAGACCCTCTACAACCTGAGCAGAAAAACAACACCCATGATCCAAACTGGGGTGAGAAAAACTGTTTTCAACAGCTAGAGCACAACAAGCAAATATGCAGTCATCAAAATTGTGGCAAAATGATTTTCCCTCTTTTTTTAAATGCCATAGGTAAATGGCAGATGTCATTAAAACAGCTTTTTAATGAATTAGTAAGTACCAGCATTATTAATTTGTGCACTAACTGTAAGCATAAAAATCTTGATTTCAGACATTGAACAGGCTCCTACTAAAAAGATTAATGATATTTCAAACCTATTTCTTCAGGAGGCATAAACTTTTTTGTTCACCTGTTTAAAATGGTGCAAACACTTACATTACCGTTCAAATGTTTAGGATCAGTAATATATATATATATATATATATATAAAAAAAGAAATTAATACTTTTATTCAGAAAGGACACATTACATTTTACACAAACACATTACACAAAGATTTCTATTTCAAATAAAACTGATCTTTTGAAATTTCTCTTCATCTTGATCACCAAATCAACATATTAAAATGATTTCTGAAGGATCACGTGACACTGAAGACTGGAGTAATGCTGCTAAAAATTCAGCTTTGCCATCACAAGGATTTTAAAATATATTAAAGGGTTAGTTCACCCAAAAATGAAAATTATGTCATTAATGACTCACCCTCATGTCGTCCCAAGCCCGTAAGACCTCCGTTCATCTTCGGAACACAGTTTAAGATATTTTAGATTTAGTCCGAGAGCTTTCTGTCCCTCCATTGAAAATGTATGTACGGTATTATACTGTCCTTGTCCAGAAAGGAAATAAAGACATCATCAAAGTAGTCCATGTGACATCAGTGGGTTAGTTAGAATTTTTTGAATTTTAGAATTTTTAGACAATGCAATGCTGAATAAAGTCGTAGTTTTTGTTATTTTTGGACCAAATGTATTTTCGATGCTTCAAAAAATTCTAACTAACCCACTGATGTCACATGGACTACTTTGATGATGTCTTTATTTCCTTTCTGGACAAGGACAGTATACCGTACATACATTTTCAATGAAGGGACAGAAAGCTCTCGGACTAAATCTAAAATATCTTAAACTGTGTTCCGAAGATGAACGGAGGTCTTACGGGCTTGGAACGACATGAGGGTGAGACATTAATGACAATTTTATTCATAATAATATTCTTCTTTCTTCTGAGACTTCTTTCAAAAAACATAACAAAACTCTTACTGACCCCAAACTTTTGAACGATAGTGTATCTGCACCATGCTGCAGCTCCTTGCTTTTTCATATTGAAGATATTCAAAATTTACAGAATAAATGCCAAAAATACATCTAAATAATCTCATTTGGAACATGACCAATTCTACAATAACAATTGTAATCTGTGACTTCAATAAGCAATACATGCCAGAAAGCTATGTCTAAATACCTGGGTGACAGATGAGACCATTGAAAGCTGGAGAATCTTTTGTACTTTATCTTCCCCGAGAGTCTCTAGAGCAGAGGGACTGCGATCTGCAGCGCTGGCCATGAGGTCATAGGTGGTACCCAAAAGGATCTTCTGGTCACGGAGCATCCGAGCAGATGAACCTTCACTCTGTCTCTCAGCATCCACTGTAAAATACAGTAATGCATCAACCATGAACTCGGACTGTGACGAGGGTTGAATGTGTAATCTACACATTCTCAATCCTCAATGTGTAATCTATATGATAAGAGTGGATGATTCATACTTAAAAGTGGAACAGTCTTGAGCAAAGCATTAATCTTTTCAGCAGATCCAAGGCCTGGAATTCTTCTGTGAGTAAAGCGGCTGAAGCTGTGGACCCAGCGGAGCAACCAGTGACCATCAGTCTTTGCATCACGGTGAAGTTCCTTCAACAGCTTGGATGCCACCGGAAAGTTATTCTGTCAACAAAATTAACACATTACGTTCTGCTTGTTTCTTAATTGCAGGTAGTTTAAATATGAAGCATTTGATAAGCTTGAATGACTGATGTTGAAAACAATAGATATCTATTCGGTTCCCTACTAGGCACCAACACTGATGTTTGAAATCCCTGAGCACCTGTTTCCATGCACTGTCTGCCATTTGGAGTTTCATATTGAATTTGCAGCTCTTCACCAGCCCTCCGAGTTCCTCTCCACTCGCCTGCTCCGCACCGTCCACCTCCATGCTGTTTTCAGGGGTGGAAGTCAGCCTCTCGAGAATCTTATCCAAGAAGAAACAACTAAAAAACAAAGATGAAAGCATGGATGGGACATTTATAAAACTCCATAATTAAGCTTTACAGCACTTCAGACTTTTCAAGGTGGTGAACCATTTCTTCACTTTAACAGCATTGAGAAATCTGTATTCCAAGTGAGGTGTTGTAAACAATGTTCCCTCTATTTTTTTTTCTTGCTGAGCAAAACTTTTTTCTATTGGGCGGAGATTTTTCGCCACCTGAGCAAAAATATTCTTTACACCTGACCTGTACAGCATACGTAGAAACACAATGGTTTCAACATTCAGTTGTAACTTTTAACTTGAATGTGCCATTTCTATTTTATTTGACCCTTGATGTAACTTATTGGTATTAAATCATATTTTCGAAAAACAAGCTTCTTAACAAATTAAGAAGTCACTAAATGAAGCAGATTTTAGGTTACCTGATATTTTTTTTACAGTGCTGTTAACTGTACAGTCTTTACCAAGAAATCCTATGAAAAATAATTTACAAAATCTTCTGCAGGACAGTTCAATTCTTTACAATAATAGAATATAGTATGAAAGAAAAGTAAGCTGTTACACTGAGATGGTTTGGGAAAACCATAAAGAGTTTTTGTACAGTCAATTAATTGATTACAGGAAGCATTAAACCATCAAAGTTAAATGATTGTTTATTGCTTATGAATTTCCGATATTTTCTTTAGCAGGGGATTTCAAACTTTTTAATGGCAAGGAGCCCTAAACAATACCCTTGTGAGATTCTTTATTTAGGCTTATAATATAATAAAATATAGGCCTAATATAATATAATATAAAAAAAACGAATTGAAGTATTTTAAGTGATAAAATATAGTTTAAATGCTTCAATTTGTTTACATATTATATTATTATAATATGAAAACAAACTGAAGCATTTAAATAGATCTAATAGCTAAATATTTTCAAGAAAAGTGAATGTGAACTCTTTTATAATCTAACCATCCCTAAAACTCCCCCACACACAAAAACATTATTTAAACTAATGATGTATTTTGAATTTGCACGCGGGTGGGTGTGTAATTGTTACCGTTCTGTGTCCATCAACCGTTATTTCCACCACTTTAATCAAACCACTCTTCTTTAAAACATTATGATATGATTTTATTTCACGTGTCTTTGGGTTTCTCGTTGCCTCTCGTATTGAGCTATTTGGTCCACACACACACTCACTGCCAATCACACACGCTCACATCGTTCTCTTTCTATGAAACCTGTGAACTGCATTCACCAGTTTTCACTCTATAGCGGTTGACCAGAGCACTGCAATTATTTCTCACTTAAACTACAATCAAATGGATTTCCCCAAACATTTCGCGTCAGTCCTCTGCGTGGCATTTTATTATTTTCTGCGCGGCCGCCGCTTCAGAAGTGCGCGGCTGCGCACGCGCGCAGCTTAGAGGGAACATTGGTTGTAAAGTAGCAGTAAATCACCGAGATGTGATGATGTCATCCCAAATATTCATGGGGTCCAGTTTAGCATCCGGATAGCGGCTGGTCCATCGTCTGATCATGACCTTGAGAGAATTCACTGAGACTGAGAGCAACAAGATACAGTGATAATTTAGTTTGCTGAAAGATCACAACATGGTTATAAATTTCCAAGCGTTCAACCAACCTTACTAAGATCAATTACTCACCCTCTCCAGTGATATAATTCAGGAAGTCTTGGATCTCCGTCAGAGCTTGGACAGACTGTAGCACAGTCAGACGGCTGCGGTTCAGCAGTGGGTCGATACTTGAGTAGTTCTACATGGTACCATGTAATGTGGAAAGAAAAATCAGGTATGTAAATATATGCCATTTGTTGAAGAAAGGGAAAAACCCCTCTTTACAGGACAGATCACATGCTATGTGTGTCTGTCTGCAAGCCTATGTAACATCCTACCCTCTGTGAAACAACTCATTGGTTTGAAACTGACCTGCATGAAGACTTGCATGCAGTTGTTGGCATAGTATTTGGCTCTGTCATAGTCCTCTTGCAGGATGTACAGTAGACTCAGTTCCTGACTGTAATGGGTCTCCATGATGATCTTGTGCTCTTCCATCTTCATGGCAGCATCGACAAAGCTGAGCAGATCCTGAGTTCTCTCGCCCAGCTGCAACTGCTTCAACATACTACGCATCATGTACTGCAGGTATGTTTCCTATTAGAGAAATAAACAGAAGCAATTACTGCAGGATATTATATTATTTGATAATAGGTGAGATTCCAGATAATATGATTAGTTACTCTTTGTGGTGACACAACCTTGAAAAAATTGCTCAAATTGAAACTGCTCAAAATGACTTAAAAATCGTACCACATAAAATGGCTCTGTCCACATTTTTTCTAGTTTGACGGGTGAGTTGTCGTCAATGTTGACTGTGGCACAGTACTGCAGAGATTTCCACTCTGTAAGGTGATTATAGGCTTCCAGCGCAGCAATCTCCCAGAAATCTTTCTCAGTGTTTGTGGGCTCTCCATCATTCCAGTCCTCTTTGTTCAAAGCCTGAATCAAAACAACACGTCACAATTCAATTGATAAGGTCAGATATAAAGCACTTTAGCATTTAAAGAAATTCAGATAAATGTTCTGAGTATAAATATTAAATATTCATAAATTAAAATTCTCTGTGGGGTGTCAGAATATACCAGTTTTGACAATGACAGTGATATTTAAAAAATAAAATATTGATTTAATGTTGATATTTTATAAATAATCCAGCGGCAATAACATCAGGTTGACATTCCAATATAGTAGGTGGTGGTATTGCAACTGAATGGTGGCCATTGAAGACGACGATGATGTGTAGCTACTACTGCCAGAGAAAATTAACTGCCATTTTATTTGGTTTTATTTTTTTTATGGTCCAATTTAGACATTCTACTTACTAAGTAACTTTGCAAATACATGTCAACATATTCTACTAACCCAAAGTTAGTAGAATGTTTAAATTGGACTATCAAAATAAAGTATAACCAAATCATTTCAGAGGAGAGGACAGATGAAAGCGAGACACTTACTCGCAAGTTTTTTTGGACATTTGGACTCTTTTTTTTGTATGCTTTTGTACAGTTATGGCTAGAAACTCTCTGCCTCTCTACACTTGTATTGTGATTCAGTTAAAGATGAATTTGACTGATACCATTATCTATTTTTTTTCTCCAAAATTTCTATAGACATGATAATATTGTTATCGTGAATTCTTTTGGCCACTATAATCATGTAGTGAAAATCTGATATAGTGTCTTATTCTCTAACAAACATTTAAAAACAATTTAAGCAAAAAAGCATATTCTGAATCTGTTTATGTTCCCATAGTGTGTTTGTAACCAAGAAAACACATCAATACCTCATTGTAGAGCTTCACAGCTTCAGCATAATCACTCTTTGCTTCTGCTTGCAGGGCCGTGAATGTTATTGACTTTGTACCAATCTTGCCGCTAAAGATTCCCCTGACTACATCATAATCTCCCAAAGACCTGTAAAGTCTACAGAGGAATATGAATCAGTATAGAACTGATGAACATGGTGAACGCTTCGAACATTTATGAGGGAGTTTTGATCTTACTTGGCGAGGTGGATCCATCTTTCTGTGTCAGGTGGCAGCTCTCGTTTGCCTCGAGCTCGTTTCGAGGGAGGTTCCTCTGATGTTCCAGTGCCATGAAGCAAACTTTCCTCCAGTAACAGGATGCCCATGGGCTGCTGCAGACTGGCGAGACAGCTGGCACTGACAAGAGCCGGCTCAACACCAAGAAGGGCCTTATGATGATAACTCATATCCTGTAATGTAATGTATAAAATGTGTTTGCATACAGGCAAATAATACAATTAACAGGACAACAGTCTTACTTCAAGATTTTTAATATTCAAGCTCTGTTCAGCCCTAGTGAGATGCCTTGTTCACCAGCTTATAAACAGAGCCATTGTGTCTTACCTGCACACAAGAAATGAAAGGGGGGAAGTAGACAGTGCTCATGTTGAGGAAGGTGTTCAGGGTCTGCACTAGATCATTTAGAATGTTGCTCGTTTCTTTACTAGACTTGGATTTCTTCATTTCAACCAGCACCCCAGCAAACAGTGAGCTGAACAGCTGCTTTGCCAGTGTGGCATCCCTCTGTAAAACACATTTAAACAAAAACTTTGATTCTGTTAAGCATTTTTTGATATTCAGTCAATTACTTTCAAACACATCTTGACCACATTGTTAAAATAATCCTGAATCACAGTGAACCTGTGCCAGAGCTTGTAGTGGGGCGATGAGGCTGCTGTACTGAATCTGAATATCAGGAAGATCTCCAACTCTATAGCTGCGGTACAGTGTGACCTGAGCATCCTGACGGATCTTCAGATCTGCTCTTCTCTTCTGTACAACACAGAAAAGAGAGTATAGTAATAAAAAAACGTAAACAAATTATAATGCAAATGTCCATCTATGAAAAAGAGCTACCCTTTCTGTTCTTTGGGACTGAATTTCTTTCTTGGCAAATCTGATGTTCTCCTTTTCTTTATCCTTAAGAAATCTCCTCCTGAGCCTCAGAATGTCTGCACGCCGCTCCCGCTCAGCTGTTTGAAAACCAACCAACACAGAGTTTCACTGCTGCGGAAGTCTCTACTGCTTAATGCTCAAGTCCAACCTTTACTCATAGGGAATTGTCAGAAATCAAATGTATTCACGCATTCTCCTTTATTTTTGGTGACTGACCTGCACTTCGACTGTCTGTCTCGTCACCGGCAGCGGTGAGCCTCTTAGAGCCAAACCCTGCACCCACGGCTCTCCAGGAAGCTTGGGGGCGCTCTGATCTCTTTTTCTCAAACACCAAGAGTGACGATAAAGAATCGGATGAAAGGGAATAATCAGCCAGTGTGTCCACACTACTCCCGGTTAACCAGTTATATGCTGAACGGCGTCCTGAAAGAACAGATGTTTATTATTACACAGAAAGATATGGTGAATTGTCATTAGTTATCCTTCAAAAAAAAAAATTCCCCCCACATCTTTTCTACAGATCTGAGTCTGTGGTTACGAAATCCACTGAACAACACTATAGAGGTGAAAGAACTAAAGCTCATTTTATTTTCATGAGGTACCTGCACCAGGAGCCAACGTCTGGGAGAACTCCAGGGACGTCTGTGTGGCCCTGATCTGACCGCTTATTGTGGCTGCCTGGCTTCCTGCAGCCTCTGGACCCTGAGTGCCAGGGCCCTGGGTGGCTTGGGTCTCCATAAACATCGGCGTGAGGACTGTACTCCGCAAACGCCAGTTAGAGTCTATCGTGTAGTCCTGGAATAGAACGAAACCACTGAAATTATGGTCTGCAAAAACAACTTCCATTTGAATTAATCAAATACTAGGTATGATTACAAGAGCCAGGTAAAATACACAGCATGTAGATATGATTTTTGAAATGCGGTAATAAAAAAACAGTTCTAACCTGGAACTTGCACTCAGACAGTGGAAACTCAAACATGTTGCGTGTGAAGTCAGGGCTGTGACTGGTCATCTCGAGTAGCAGGTCAGTGGCCAGACTGAGGAACTGTTCTTCAATGCGGGATGAATACAGTGACTTCAGCACGACAAGCATGCGCTCCATAGTGTCTGGAGGTAAACGGCTCTCGTGACTCCAGAAATTACGCACATAAAGCCTTAAAGAGAAATCACATAGGGATATAAGAAATTACTTTAGGGTGATTTGTGAGGAGATTCAAATGCACAAATGCTAATGCTTTTGTTGTTCAAAGGTGTGAAAAATGTAAGTTTAATGAAATGATCAAAGCAGGTATCTAGTCTGCTTACTGTAAGCCATGGTTTTCATCCGTCAGCCCCTGGAGGAGACTCTCCCGAGCTGTACCGAGCACTTCAACAGAGGTGCAGTCTTCCCTGCTCTCAGAATCACTGCAAACACACCATTATTATACGCACACTACAGTTCTGAATTTGGGGTTACTGCGAGTTTTTTTTTAAAGAAATTAATTTATTTGTAATGTACTAAACTGATCAAAAGTAACAGTAAAGACATTTATAATCTCAAAATTATTTAAAATAAATGCTGTTATTTTGAACTTTCTATTCATCAAAGAATCATGAAAAAAAAAAATCCACAAAAATAAAATATTTTCAACACTGATAATAATAAGAAATGTTTCTTGAGCACCAAATCAGCATATTAGTATGATTTCTGAATTATTATCTGACACTAAAGACTGGAGTAATGAAACAGAAAATTCAGATTTGTCATAACAGAAAAAATAAACATTTATTTTTATGTTGAAAACAATTATTTTAAATTATTTATTATTAAGTAATATTTCACAATACTATTTTTACTGTATGTTTAATAAAAAATAAAAATAAAAACAATCTTACTGACCCTAAACGTTTGAATGGTAGAGTAAATTTAATTTGTGATGAAACGGTAAATGCAAAACACATTCAATCATAAAACTGTAACTGTAACAAAAACTAAAAAAAAACCTTAGAACCTCATGGGAACCATATAGAGAGGAATGAACTACAAAAGTCCTTTGTGTGAGATGAATGGACTGGAGAGGGGAGGCTTGTAAAGTCAGTTACCTGTAGTTATCCTGGATCCACATCAGGATGTCATACATTCTCTCTCTGCAGACAGGAGAAGGATGAGACACAAATGCCGTGACAGTTCCCAAAATCTCCTTTAGCTCTTCTGGCTTCAGACATGCCAGGATCTTATGTATGATGTCCAGACAAACACGCTGTCTGGCTTCATCTCTGAAAGACACAGCATGTGATATGAAGAGGGTTTATCTCAACTATAATATTTCACTATCACAGGCATAAAACCTGTAATAACACAAGTAAAACAATGGAGACGTGAGCTACTGCAGTATTAACTGACCTGTGGCTCATGATCTGTGTGAGGCCTTTGGTCTTCAGGTGCAGGTAGATTTCAGGGATGACATCAGCACGACTCAGCACACATTCAAGGCAGTGTGTCTTCAACATGCCATGCAGCTTTGGCAGCAAATAAAAAACAGGATTTACGAATCTGTGGAATATAAAAACAAACATTATTTACAGACATATGCTTTAGCTTTTATCGGATAAGACTAGATGGAAAAAAATGTCTCTTACCGGTCCACCAAAGGTGGGAAGTGTTTGGACACTTTGCTTAGGCAAACAATAAATTTGTCATCCACCTCCTTCTTCCTCAAATCCATGAGCTTTGTAATAGTGATATTCAATAAGGGCCCTTCATTTTGCTACCACGTAAAAAAACAAAAAAAACAATAGTACGTTTACAGGACACTAAAGTATCTAAAGACAACCATCATATTCCACAACAATACATTAAACAAAAGCTAAATAACTCTGGTGACAAATGTGATATAGTTTGGCAGGAACAAACAGCCACACATACATTTTCTTGCTCAGTCATGTAGTTTAGGATTAACCCAATGATCTCAGCAGCTGCAGAGTACACCTCCTTATATCTGATGAATGATAAGTTGTTGGCCAGTGAATGGAAGTATCTATAACAAAAATTGTAAAAGAACAACATTGGTTTTAATACACATTTACAATTTCTGAAAAAAAAAAACATGAATCACATTTGTATGAGAAAATGAATAATTATAAAATACAATTAAAAAAATGTTTACCTGGTGTGCTCAATGCCACATGCAGCATCATAAGGAGGAAGATTATTGGCCATTGCAATACCTAAAAGCTGCAATCCAACAGAGTTATCCTTGCTGTTGGGATCTGTTCCAGCAAACCGTTCATATATCAAACTATAGGAGGAAAAGAGGGAAAAGATCTTTAGGATTTTGCAACCATCCACTCATGCATGGTCATTTAGCCTGGCATTAAAAATCCAAGCCTGCAATCTTAGCAACTCTCAATTTGAAATAGTTTCACTACATTTACAAACTACAGTATATAAAGTATATTAAGCCATTCAAAAATAACCTGGGCTGCTCTTTTTAATTTTCTAAAAGATTATATAATGATATAATAGAAGCATATCAAATGCTTCAGCTTCATGTCTGCTTAATAGTTCATAACCATACAGTATGTCATAATGTGTGTCCTTCAATTCAATTTATTACGAACCAGGGAAAAAAGCAGTCTAAATGTCGGTTTTCTTACTCGTAGGGTATTGTGAGGCAGTCCTTCCAGCATTCCACAACTGTGCGGATAATCTCCAGATTGTGGCGGAAAACAGCCCGTTTGGTGTGGAAGCAGTTCTTAAACAGAAACCCAAGGAGCCTATTGGCCAAAACTTCATCTCTTGTGCTACCCTAAATGGTGAGAGAGATAAGGGAAAGAGACAAACTAGATAAAAAAAGTATGCAACATACCTACATAATTTTCTTTGCAAAAAAAAAGTACATGTACACACATACAGACAGATTGGAAGTCAATACGCAATTTATAAAAATACCATCTCATACTTACTTTTGGTGTGGTCAAACTGGCCCATGAGAGGACAGTCACCACAATGTCCACTACCATAAAGTGAATGCCCTCTCCTCCATTGCTACTGGAAACCACCAGCTGCACCAGTGGGCCCAGCCAATGCTTCGCATACGGACGGAATATCTGGACATAAAGACGTACAATAAAAGCAACACATAAACATCATATCAATAAATCCAGAGATATGAAAATGCTGAGGCAGCACCTCTTCGGTATTGATGATTAGTTTGGCTATGAAGAGTCTAATGTTCAGAGGGGTGGATGGATTGTCCAGCTTCCCCTGCAGGAACTTCATCCAGGGAGGAAGAACACTAGGTGTCACACCCTAAAACAAAACATAGCACATATCTGACAGTGTTCTCACACAAAATCCTGGCAAAAATGTTCATGGCCATGACGTCATGCTGAGACAGACCTCCTCTATTTTAGGGGTAATGTTGTTCCTTTGCATGTGGTGCAGTAGTGCCGTCATATTGGCCATACACTCATGTTGATTCAGCTCATCCATCTCCAGCTCCACAGTCTCATCTTGAGACACAACATCCCTACGCTCCTAATAATGCAGACAGTTATTCATAAAATATTTCTTATATAATCTTAGAGATAATATTCTGAAACGTATGACCTCTACTTTATAGAAAACTACTACAGAAGGACCTACTCGAGTCCTGCTGGAGCTGTTCTCGCCTGAAGGATTCTGGGAGTTGTAGGAGAAGCTCTGAACTCCAGTGGAGAAGTCAAACTGACTCATCTCCTCACTAAGACTGCTGTCTGCCATGTAGGACTGGGAGGAGAGGTATACAGGGGCATCTGAAAAAGAACAAGAGTTTTAAGAGAGCAGACTGCGGCCTGCACTGCTTTACAAGGATTATGCATGACAACAACAACAGCAGCATTTCATGAATATTAGTGGATGGCATTTATCTTTGTAAACATGCAGTTGATTAAAAGCGTGTGAATATCTCAGTCAACTCACCTCCGTTTTCTCCACTCACTTCTTTCCTAATCATGACATATTTCTTTTTCCTCTCAATAGGGACCTGTAAATGCAAGGAAACATGATACCAAACAACACAAAACAAGTACAAATATCATATTATATGTTTAAGAGCTTTACTTACATCAATCTCTATAGGAAAGTTGTACACCCTTTGTGTATCAATAAGGTTGTCAAATATGAACTGATTCTGGAAAATATCAAATGACAAAATTCACTTACAAATACAGAAAAGGTTATACTTCTATCAGAGAGAGTCTGTTTCACTAGAAATGTGTGTGTGCCTTTCTTATGTAACATGGTGACCAACAGAAAGAGTAATTTTTATGGTTATTTGATCAAATAGGCTGCCAAGAACGTGAATGGTAAGTGAACAAATACCTTACATTTAAATTGTAAAATAAAAATAAAAATAAAATTAACAAACATTGAATTATGACCTGCTTGTACACAATACGTATTGAGTTTTTTTTTTTTTTTTTTTTTTTGAGTGCGCAGTAACAGACCTTGTCAGGTTTCTCAGTGAAGAGGAAGCCCTGATAGAACTTGGTCTCGTTGAAGCTGCAGCTGATCAGGGCGATGGTACAGTTATAAGCAGCACAGTGATACTGTCTCCTCAGCTCCAGCAGGACTGTCTCTCCTGCCATATTCTCAGTGAAGGCCTCAAAACACAATCTGACATATATTGTATTGATCAGAAATTCTACTTTATTATGGCATTTTTGCAGTTTGCTCCAGAATTCCTGAGACTGAAGAAATGCAGTTGCGAGGGAAAGTGGAAGTTAACGTTTTTAAAACACAGATAAAGCATTTATAATGTCTGAGCCATAGCCTTGTGGGCAGCGCACCGACATATAGCGCAACAGCACTTCGGGCGACCCAAGTTCAAGTCCCGGCTTGTGGTCCTTTCCCAATCTTGTACCTCTCTCTCCTCCAAAACACTGCAATACTCTATAAATACATTTTATTTCATGTTGACTTTAAGGACTTTATAAAAAAAAAAATTGTGTTCCAGTCTTAGGAATTCTGTAGAAAACTATTCCTTTGGTAACATCAAAGGGGCACAAGAGTGTTAATAACACTTAATTAGCTGACCATATAAAGTGTAATATCTGCTCTTGAAGGTAAAAAAAAGAAAACTGTCATATCACTCAACATACTTGAGGAGGTTCTTGGAAAGCTCGTTGCCTTCTGCACTGCCTGTGCCACAGAAGGCCTGGTTGATAGCAGAGTTTTTAGAATAGACTTCCTCTTTAGGCAGACGAGAGTATAACACCTCCAACAGCTTGCAACAGCCAATCTTCATCATAATCTGACTCTCAAACACTGACTCAACAGACTAAAGGACATATGACAGGAAAGACACAATAGCAGAATGAATGAGAGAAAAGACAAAAACATGTTTTGAATAGTGATGGGAGGAAAAAAAGCTTTTCGGAACTTTGAATCAATTGAATCATTTGCTTCGCAAAATGATTCAATGTTACAAAGCATTCGAATTGCCACATGCTGGTGACGTCTGCTGGTCAGAACGGTGTAAATGTAGCGAAAAATCAGCTTAAACAAGCGTAAAACACTTTTTACAAACTAATTGCAAATGTTTGTTTTTTTAAGTGTAATCTATTAAGTACAATTAACAAATCATCTAATTCCATTAAAGGCAATGTAGGCCATTTGTTTTATAAACACTTTTTGTTATACTGGTTGAAACTCTCTTCAGAATTGGTCTAAATATTAAAACATGTACATATATCTTCTGTAGAAATCTCAGGACCAAAAAATGTTCGTCCAATCATTGCATTTGGTCTGAATGTCCTACCTGCCTGTCAACATATGTATTTCTATACCTCGTGCAGACATCACGCGACATCAGCGCGTTCCAGACGGAATTATTAATAATTTAACGCGGTCACTCGTTTCGTGACGCTTTGTAGAATCTGTTGTGTGCGTTCATTGTCTTCTGAAGGGAGGGTGGGATCTTATGCTTTTAAAGCTGCTATTGCTAGCCACTCCAAAATTGCCTACCCTGCCTTTTAATATCAAGTGTTTTAATGATATGTGTTGTTTTGTTAAATTGTTTTGGTTGTAATGTTTTTTTTTATGGAGAGCTTGTTTAATCAGGCCAATAAAAGACTATTAACTACAACTCTTACTTTTTATGATACTAATGTGTCATTAAATGTATACAAATTTATAAGACTGATTCAAGATCAGGTAAAAACCATATAGACACTTTTTGATGGGTTTGCAGAAATTGCCCCCTATAGAACATCACCTAGCGGCGAACTATTGAAATTTCTAAACATTTCAGAACCGTTATGACGTTATGAAATCATGTGACTTTGGCAGTTTGAAACGCGCTCCGAATAGCTGGTTCGAAACAAATGATTCGCAAAGTTAAGCACCCATCACTAATTGGCATCTGAATCATTTTAAGTATAGTATACTCACCTTAGTGAAGCGTGCCTGTAGAGTAGTCATGATGTCAGCAATATTAGTAATGAAGAACTGAGAGAGTGCCTGAGGGCTGCAGTAAGAGGCCAGTAGTAGAAGGACTCTGTCTACAAGACCCATGAGCATGGAGTTTGAAGGAACTTCTTTGGCTTGAAATGACTGGTAGATAGAGCTGAGGAGAAGAACCTGTCTTTCCAACTGGGACCTGACAAAGAGAAATAATACAGAACAAATGCATTTTAGAAATAAATCTATGAACTTTAAATAATAGACACATAAACAGGAATTTTTGGAACTTACTGGCGAGCAATATTTTGAAAGCAGGTCTGAAAGAGCTCCTCCATGATATGTTTTTTATCCCGGCACAGAACTCTAGCCATGAGCTTCAATAACACAGGACTCTGAGACAGCTGCAGGGCCTCTAAAAACTGGTGTTACCAAAATGAAGGACTAATTATTATCATTTAACATAAAATATACTTTTTTTTAAGTTCTCCCTGTTCACTCCAGTTTTAACTTAAAAAAAAAAAAAAAAGAGTCAAAATGTTGTTTAAATTACTGATTGAGCAAGGTATAATGAAATTGTAAAAGTAGAAAAAAAAGAAAGTGAAAAAGAGAGTGAAACAGTATCCATAGTCTTCGGAGTAGATACCTTGGGAAGATAAACATTTTTTACACTAGTAAAAAAAAAAATATATATATATATATATATATATTGGACAGAAGAAATTCAGATAATATAACAAATCTTTAAGAAACCAAATAAAATAAGGATGCAAAATATATTCTTGGGTATAGGACCTATGTTACTTAATAAATATGAGTTATATTTATTTAAAATATAGAAAATTACAGCACTTAAAGCAATATGATTTTTAAGAAGTCAAGAATCCAGAGTTTTAAATTGATTGGTTTGAGTTAAAAAGATTGGTTAGAGTAAGTTTCCAAAGTACACTCAGCAGGTGAAATTCGGAGCAAAAGAATACTTTTTGAAAAGATATGGCCACCTCTGAAATGAAAGATTTATTATACTAAAAATGAATATCCAGTTTAAGCATCTCACTTTGCGAATGCAGTCCATGTAGTTGTTGCACTGAAGTGATCCCCGGGGGAATTCATCTGACTGCATAGGGAAATGTGTAGCCACCAGCGTCTCCAGAGCCCTCCTGAGCTCCTCCAGTGGCATGCTGGGTAATGCAGTGAAGAAGGGCAGCATGATCAGAGCCTGGCTCTAATCACAAGAGAGAAAGATATGAAGACATTAATATAGACTCCATTGGCCAAATGCCATAAGCATGCACTAAATTGTACTGTTTCCAGATTTAGCTTTGTACCTGTACAAAAAAAATGCCACTACAAGAATAAGAGAAGACTATAATGTACAACTGGTGCAGAGTAAATGTAAATTTGACTGCTAAAAATTGGAAACGAATACCTTGAGATTTAATGGCATAGATATATCTGTGAGAAGAGCTGTGAAAGTGGTGAACACAGCATTAAATGCTGGGTGATCTGTATTGGAGCATACAGAGGAATTTATCTGCAGAAAAAACAAAATCTTAAAATCTACTCCTGAAAATCCCATCCATGTAACCATTTTAGCTCTTCAAAATGCACAGAAAATAAAGTATCATTGAGTATGTGGTACCTGGAGCACTTTGGCGAGCAATGACAGGACTGAAGTTTTGCTCTCTGGTGAGGCTGCAGGACCCTCCCACCATGGCCTGAGTAAATCCCACTCCTTCAGTACCTGTTCAGCCAATTGTGAGCCTTGAGACATTCTGACAGAACGCTCACGGAAACTATGATCCAACATGCCGTTCAGCAACACACTAACCTAAAAAGACAGTTGGACAGGAAAACTTTTCAGATTTCAGTGCTTATGGAGAAAATGGTAAAACAGTTCTATCTAGGACTTATTTGTATTATTTGTCTAACCAATCAAGAGCAAAAGCATGTTATAATCCCAAGTTAGACACAATTTCAAGGGTTTAGTCACAATGCGTGCAGAGAAACTAGAGTTTTATCCTGCTGGTGTTTTTGTTCACCAGAGATGCACTTCCCGAAAACACCCTAGATCTAGCTAGATCATAAAGACCATTGGGGCCAGTGGTTTCTAAATTTTACATAGGCTAACAATGCTTTTAGGAAACGTAGCCCAGTCTAGTTTGATGCCTCACCATGCTGGGGTTCTGGTTGGCTGCAGCCAGCAGCAGCGGCACTGTGCACTCCACACTGCGGAGTAACTCAGTATTCAGAGATGTCTGGAAGAGGCTGTAGAAGTACTCTCCGTGAGAGAAGCTGAGGAAGTGAGGATTCAGACTGCCAGAGAGAGGGACGGAGAGTGTAATGGTGTTCAGCAAAAGGCCAACCGTCTGTTCACTCTGAGTTGTTTAGGGAAACAAAAAAGACCGGTTTCATGGTTTAACATGAACATTCTGTGATCTTCAATGTCTTACGGCTGGTTCTTAAACTATAAGACTAGAATTTTCAGACCTTGCACACTACACGACTTGAAAACACGACTGAGACCAACTGGAACAGACCCGGTCTGTTTGGGCATGATCAGTCGTCACAACCAAATTACATTCATAATCGGCCTGACAGTCTTGTAATGTGTTCCCAGCTTTACTCCTCCCCTGTAATTCAAACCACTTACCTGATTTCCCAAACAGAATGCCAACTGCACGAGACTGTTAGCCAACTTCCTGCTGCCAACATCCAAGGAGGGCAGAGACTTCCTTTCGTTTCCAGGAGCTATGCTTTTATACACACTAGTGAGAAGTTTGGAGCCCAGAGTGTGACCGAAACCAGCATCCTACAGAGAAATTGTAAACATCCCAACCCAAGTCAATGTAACAATTACGTAGACTGAACATAATTACAATAACATTCATTTGATCAGTGTGTACCTGACTGTGCAGAACAGAGTTGAGCATCCCAGACTGGTGAAGCTGCTTACAGGCTGAGAGTAAAAGATGCATGCTAGCATGACTGTCTCTGGTGTCTGCCTCATACAGATCAATAGCACACAACTCCTCCACACTGTCCAGAACAATCAAGACACACACACATAAATGAACAAGCACACATAAAAACTATTTACTTCAATCAGTTCAAAAAATTCATCAACAATATTCCAAAACACTGCAACTGTAACCACAGTTTATAGCCTTTCTACAAATGTACGTTGAGACGATAGGAAATAGGAGGTGTAATGGAATCAGGAAAAAATACAAACTGGATTTAAACTTTTGAGCACCACTGCGCAACATGTCGGAGTAGCTAGATGTAAACAGAACTTTATAACTATGTATGAATAATTCACTGAAACCAACTACAAATTAAGCAGACCTCTGTACGGTTATTCTCTTCCTAATGCTGCTCTCCACTTGTGTCCTGTAAGGCGTTGCTGACAAAACTTTAAGCAAAGGAGCGCACACTTCTGGCAGCTGAGTTATCACTTCTAGGTCAGCCATGTTGAACCCAATGGAAGAGGGTTCACACACCGTCAGCGCCACCAGTGTGAAGAAGGAAGTGTTGAAAAAATCCTGCTCCATTAACTAAAGAGAAAGTGAAAAAGTTAAATCAGCATGGTATTTTTTTTTTTTACTTTGTAGATTCTGGTAGGTTCACTAGAGCATTTGGCAGGTAGACTCAATAAGATCACAAAATACTATTTTAACCTTTTTAAAATGAATTATGTTTCCCTTGAAATATACAAGCAACAAAAATCTTACCTTCCAGAGATCCTGTGGACATTTCTTTAGTACCATGGTGGAGAACTCCAGCATTCGGACAATGATGGAGCACTTGCTGTAGTTGTACTGCTCTGTCTCACGAGGGCTTAAGTGTGACTGACCTGCATTACCTATTCTGAAGCAAGCTCTGGCAGCCTGAACGTCCTGCATGGACAGCTCTGTAAGGAAGAAACGGACAGCTGGCAAAAAGCTGGACTTCTCACCAGTGCCTGGATGCGGAGAGGAATGGGAGAAACAAAGAAGCTATTAGCAATAATTCGACAGATACCGATTATTTCAAAGATATGAGAAGATTTCAGTTATGCATCTTAAGTTGAGGTAATTCATGGTGTGGATTCACCCACCCAGGATCCTCTGGGGTTGTACACAGTGCAGTTTTGTGAAGGTGCTGTAGCAGTCAAGAGCAGCCAGCAGTAGATCCATCCACTGCAAGGTGCCTCTGATGCTGAAGGGGGCTTCAACCTCTCTCAAAGTAGGCTGGGAGAGTAAACCGCCTCCCTCCAAACACGAAACAAGAAAACCTGGACCACGCTGCTTCACCTGTTCGTCCAGCCAGGCCGCAGGAGATGCTTTACCTGTCAAAAGAAGAAGAGAAATTGTAAAGAAACTGTGTAGTCATTTTGAATAAAAAATTGTGTTATGTTTTTCTCAATAATCTTAGTAATAATTCTTATATGCAATTCTAATACAATCCTAGAGGTGCAAAATGACCTACATCACAAAAGGCATTTCTACACTATTTATATGACCAAGCTTTTCTATAACATTTAATTAAAACCACAGCAAATAATTCTGGACATATTTTCTGCTTAGTGAAATTCTGAGATTGATCAAAAAGAATCCCTGTGCTACCAGTGAATATTTTTACAGTTGTTAATTTCAAGTTAATTTGGTCAATTCATATTATGTTCAAATTCTGAAGAAGGAGATTGAAATGTCTTCGAATAGGAGAGTCCCTGAATGGCAATTAAATCACTGTGTTGCCTTCATTATAAATATCCTGCCGGTTACCGGGCAGCAGAGGCACAAGTTCATAGAAGAGCTCCATGCTTTTGTGTCGGCACTCAGTCTGTGGTCTTCCACACTGGATCAGCAGCCACATGACTACATCTGACAAGCACACTGACTGGTCTGGAGGGAATCCTCTGCGGAAAGAGTAGAAAATGCAGGTCTGTCAGTATTTTACAACACAGACACATAATGTTCACTTTACTCACATTACAAATGTGAATTAAGGGAAGTTAAGAATAATATCCTAATCAAATGTGTGTGTACCTGGGTATGCGTCTCTTGGTATTCTTATTGAGCGAGTCTGCCTTGTGTTTGATAATTCTCATCAGATGATCCAGGGAATTACAACACTGTTGGACAGTTCCTGTGTAGAAAATAACAATATGACAGGATAGATCATAGTCATGAGCATCAAACAGGACGTATTGATGAAGAGAATATGTCTAGTCTTACCCAGGGACTTTTCATCAAAGTGGGCCAGAGCCAGACTCTCAACAAACACCACCAGCACCTCAAAAACAAACTGCTCCACCAAAGAGCTCTCTTCTCTGAGAAACAAGACAATATTTGGATAAATATCTGCATAAATACCATTTTCATTCGCTACAGATTTCTTACATTCACTCAAGATGGCATAGAATATATTGCTGAAATGTTGAGAGGCTGTAAGTAGCCCATCTAATGAGCTCTTCTGCTCATCACACACTGACCTGAACTGTCTGTACATGCTGTTAAAGGCAAGCGCAGCTCCAAGCCTCTTGAAGACGTTGGGGTGTAAGGCCAGGCTGTAGATACGTTTGAAGAGAGATTTTGTGTTGGTTGGGCTCTTTTCCTGCTGTTTGGGTGTGGTCTGTTTAATGGACCATTTGACAAATTCCTGGATACAGGTGCCGCTGAAGTCTCTGAGGGTGCTGTCTAACGGATCCACAACTCCATCCTGTGCAGCCCAAACAGATTTACAGCCCTCGTTTATAGACGGCAAACTCGATTTTGAATAAAATAAAGTGTTTCTACTGAAGGAGTTTACTTGCCAAAATGGCCTCCAGCACCGCCACTGTGTCTTGGCTCTCAAACTTTCTGTTGTTAGTGAACCAGTGGATAAGCTGCATCACCAGAGGTTCAAACAGCTGCCTCGTCACCTGAACAAGTAGTCAAAGTTTCCATTTTTGTGGAACTTACACATGACTGACAGAGACTGATTAAAGTGGACAAAATGTGGACATGAAACTATGAACTTTTAAGTGATTCTCAACCAGGTGGTCGGGGGGCACTAGGGGGCCTCATCAAATTTCCAAGGGGCCTACAAGATGACTTGATTTAAAAAAAAAAAAAACTTATGAATCATTAATTCATTCATTCAATATTATATTATATATATTTTTAACAATTAAATAAATAACTTGCTGTAAATAATCTAACTTAACCTTTAAATAAAAAATCCAGGTATGAAATGTGTAAACTGACACTGTGTTTTTTATTTTAAATTATACCGTGAACAACTGCTGTTTTTATTGAAAAAACGTCACTGAAACTTCTTGAATTACTTTCAATCATTACAGGAGAAGTAACAGAGGAAATATCTTGGTCTACATGGGGGGCCTTGGATGCAAAAAGATTGAGAACCACTGCTTCAAAGTGTCTGATAAAGGACAAAACTATGTTACATTAGAAAACCTGACTGTCAAATGAAATGTTTATTCTGTTCATCATATTTAAAGAGCACACATTAGGTAAAAGACCTGGTCGACGTCACAGGCCAGGCGTAGGAGAACAGGAAAGACTTTTCTGTGTAGGTTGTACATGGGAGGAGCAGATTTGTCGTCTTCTGTCATCTGGGCTCCTTTACCCACCATGTATATGACCAGACTGTGCAGAAGCTCACACGCTGCAACCTACACACCAGACAGAATCATCACTTTCAGCCTCAATTTATTGGGTGAATAAATAAAATGTTAATAAACTTTAATCAACAATGACAAGAAAATTTGACTATGATTACTTTAGTTTGTCTGTCACTGGAGGACAGTGCGAGCTCTGTGACCCTTGGCAGGAAGGAGTCCAGGTAGATCACAGGCTTTATGTCTTTAAAAGGCACAGCAAAACTCAGCCTCTTCTCACAGTCCCATGCCACAAAACGCTTCATCGTGTCCTCCGCAGAGACAGCTGGGGTGAGATATGAGAAAATACAATATATAAAGCTTAAAAACAAGCAAGCAAAATTAACAAGTACTGCCTTTTAAAAAAAAGTCAACAACTAATTTATTTAACAGCAGCAGAAACAAAATAACCTGTCACAAGGCTCCTGTTGAGCTGTCCGCCCAAGTGTCCGAGCAGACGTACCACCCTGCGTCTCACAGCAGCAATCGGAGACTCATCTCCCTAACAGAGACCACAGTAACATCAGGACACTGTGTGCATGTAGTTACGTATATATTATCCGAATCACAGACTCAGAGTATGTAACACAGATGCATCACAGAATCAATTACATAGACAAAATCAAAATATGGCAAACAAATCAATCTAATTACCACAGACAAGTGCTTTGATTTCTTCAGGAGCCTCATCATGACTTTTCCATAACCTTTTGAACTTCCCGTTGACAGAAACGTCACTTCCATATTGCTGTCATCTTGTTCTAATTGAATGATTAAAAACAAATAAAAACAATCAGCTAATAAATGAATTTGATAGTAATCACTGACCCTTAGATATCCAAGTAGTATATCTAGAAAGAATAGTAACCAGTGAGCATTTCTTTGACAGTACACTATTTAAGATAAATATGATGAGGTTACAAATAACTGACCAGAGTTACTGGTTGTTTTGAGGTAGCCATCTAAATGTGGCAGTATGTCTGCGTAGTGCGGCTGCATGATGGCAGAAGGGATCAGAGAAGACCAGGACTCCAGAGCATCCAGTGCTGCTGTGGCTAGAGGAGCATGACTCAAACCCAGACGCAGAGCAGCCTTCAAACAAAACAATGAAAACAGATGATCATTCCATACATATATCATGCTTCAATTTATGTTACTTAATCACTTTAGAATGTGATTGCTATTTACTGTTAATGAAAAAACAGAATGTTGATAATCACAAAATTGCCCATTTGCTTCCCTTTCCTAACCTGCAGAGCTGGTATATATGCCTTGATATCAAGAGCCACCATGTCAGGATGAAGAGAGAGGGTGAACATCAGACAGGCAGCCAGTAGCTCGTCTTTATATTGTTTCATACGTACACAAACCTGAGGAAATAACAAAAACTTTTGCCCTTCAAATCATCACATTCATCATACACAACAATATGACCAGAAACAGAATACATAAAGCTGACTGCAATGTTCAAGTATCTATCACAGAAATAAAGTGACGAAAAGGGTCAAAGGGTCACCTCCTTTCCAAACTTTGCAAGGAGCGAGAAACAGGCATTCTCCATGGTGGAGCCGCCACCACCAACACTTTTAGGCCCTTGTTTTAGGTCCTATAAGCAAAAGATATTGGTTTTGTCAAGGTTTATCAATTGACAAATTGAGGAGTTAATGTGATGGAGAGTGTGTGTATTACCTTAAAATAGTGGATTTTCTTGGCAATGCTCATAGAGAGGGAGAGGAGCTTATAAAAGCCGCTGACCAGAGGGAAACGTATTGATTGCAGAATGAGCTCATGACACAGGGGGTACATCCACTGGGCAAAATACTCAGGATTTCTTGAAGGCAATAAGTCACTATAGAGAAGATAACAATAATCTTATGCATGCAATTTTTTATAAAATAAGGGCCCAAATAAGATTTGTTGTTTTTTTGTTTGATTGATAGATTTCTGACATTACCAATAGAAAAAAAAAGTTTTGGCACCTGCAAAAGTCAACCAAGTTGATAAAGGCAATAAAGTCTTTGGGTTTGTTGGGCATCAGGTTTGCTGTGGGGTCAGATGAAGGCATAAATCCAGCACTTGCATCACTCTGGGCCTGAGGAAAAGAAGAAATACTTCCCAAAACTGGCCATAACATTTGTTAACATCCAACATTTGTGTTTCAAGTTTGTTTCTTATATGTACTGCTTTAGTACACACACAAAAATGTCCTCCACAGTCTGATGCTGTCAAAGTGTATGCGAGTCTTCAGAAATACTGTGAGCAGCATTTAGTGAGGAAGAATTGGGGGACCGTAAATTATTGCCAAGGTTTTTCCAGGTATGATCATTTAAATCATCCATTTGGAATTCCTGTACATAACTTATTGAAAATAAATTATGTTTTTGGGGGTTTTATTTCTCCTCCGTTTCTTTAACCACCCACATTTTTACTATTCATTCAAGGTGCAGCACTGCAACATCACCTCATCTGCTGCATTGACTTTCTGAACTGAAAGATCAAGTTTCTCCACAATCTTCATGACTGACTGCACCAGTGCATCGTATAAGTGTCGGTTTATGTCTCTCAGGTTGTAGTTCTTGGCAGCTGGAGCTCCATCCATGAATCCTGTGTCCTAAAATCACAGCAAATTAGATCAGTTCAGACATTAGTCTAATCTGCTGAAACAAAGTAACCAGAGTACACATTCAGCGGCTTTTATGATTACATGGTCACATTCAAACCCAATAATACATCATTAAAATACTAACAAATTAAAACATTACCTTAACTAGATAATTGTTCATCAAATAAATATCTAATTTCTTACTTTAAAGTTTTCACAGTCCAGAAGGCCCTTAAAGAGGTCAAGGTAGTCCTTAGAGGAAGGAACTTTCCATTTCCCAGAGCGCACCAGGGTGGGATCCTCCTCCGCTTGAGAACCACCGGAATGAATGCTCCGCTCCTGACGGTGAATAAATATGTACCACTTAGACATTTAGATTTCATGATAATTATAATTTAAACAACAACAAAAAAATCAAAAAAGATCAGCACTTTTAGCAAAAACACTTACTTCTGACTGAAGAACCGGCTTAGAGCACACTCTGATCAGGCCTTGGTGAACTGTTGTTGAAGAAATAAAGAGTGTGAGCACTGGTAAAAACGAACCTAGAATCAGATCAGCCATGCTAACCTCCAGCTCATCCTTACCCACAGAACTAGTGAAACTCCACAGGACAGGACCTCGAACTGCCATGGCAACAAACACCTTGATGATGGAGCGGCAGGTGGCATACTGCATTCTCTGGCTGTACTGAGGGAAGCTGTCCATCTGAACCACAAGGAGGCGCTCTAGCACGGGAGTGTACACTTCAGGGATCTATAACCAGTTATAGAAATTACAATAGAATCTGTTAGGTGAGGTTAAAGGTAACAAACAGTAGCGGCTCCTCACAGTAAATTTTTGTAGAGCAGATTTTGGGTTTTCGAGCTAGTTTATAATAAACATTTTGAAGCATTATATTGTAATCGCTGAACACGAAGTACATTTTTGGCAGAGGTCTGGTGTCCTTGCATTATTCAGCCTGATGGTGGCGCTCTAATCGACAGGCTTTAAGTACACACCACACACCATCTTAGAATTGCAAATTAAAATTAAAATTAGCCCATGATACCGCCAGATACCCCAGAGGGTTAATAAGTGCCTTCTGAAGCCATGTGTTTTTGTGAGAAAAATACCCATATTTATAACTTTAAACTCTAAAATAACTAGCTTCCGCCAGACGTCATATACACCTAGGATGGCTTCAGAGTGAGTAAATCATGGGCTAATTATCATTTTTTGGGTGAACTATCCCTTTAATATACGATTTATTGCCTCTGAATGTTGTTTTAGAATATTACAGAATATTGGTGAGGACAGAACAAACAAAGCAAACACAACAGAACTATATATAGGGTATTCCAATGAGCACATTTTAACTTAAAGGTGCTCTATGTAACTTTTCTACTAAAATGAATCCTTTTTTTATTGCCTGTGTGTGAAGGGGTTGTAATCACACATTAAAATGATCCACTTGTCGAGTTTTGCTATTACCTCTGAAGGCCAGTATTCCTATTTCTATGTGAAGTCTCCGGGTCGGATTTACCGCGAAATCCAACGGATGTGACGTGCATGCGCGCTCCCGAGCCTCTCTCCTTATATAGCTATAGCCGTTCGAAATCGGGGGTCCCAGCGAACGGCGATCCGGTAGGGGGCACCCCCGAGGCCCGCCACTCTAGCGTTCGGGCAAGGGTTCCCCTGCGACCTCCTATCCAGAATTTGAGCTCTCTGGGTCTTTGCGTTCCAGAGATACGAGCGATTTTCTTCTGAGATCGTGACGTCACCGGCGTCCGCAATTTTGCAGCGCGCCCGATGGTTTTCTGCTAATATCTCTGCGAAAACACCACCAAAAACTATGGAACTTATATGGTTCTTTTCAGCTCGACTAGATGGTCCCAACGAGCTCGGTGCTCGCCGAATCCGTCAAGTATTCGCCGAGATATTTGCGTAATAGACGGTATTGTCTATGAGTTCGAGCACGAGCGCTCTTGTAAAATTTGGTTGCAATCTGAAACATAACCACTAGAGGCCGCTAAAAGTTACGTAGAGCACCTTTAAAGAATTTATATTTTCATAACTTGATATGCTACTCCAGGAAGAACAGACATGCCAACTATTTACTGATCTGATGAAGACTAATATACTAATCACTGAAGCAGATTGAAATCGTCTTGGTCTGGAGCAAGGTTTATGTAAGGTAACATGAAAATAAGTGGGGCAGTGTGAAATCTGCCCCAAAGAAAAATTGTGGGGTGCTGTAGAGCAGGGGAGGGCTCAGGCACCCGCCACCCCGCTTAGTACCATAATATATGGCAGTCGAAGCAATTGTAACATTTTATTATATCCTGCTCACTTTAGAACTTAAAATAATCTAGAAAATATATATATATTTTTTAAATATGCATATGTTCATCTGACTCGATGACATGAGACACTTTAAAGTAATTTTGTTATCCTAAATTGATGAAGTAACCACTTTGAGCAGAGGAGGGGACTAAAAATACTCACCTAAATTACCTAAATACTGAATATTGATTTAAAATGCCAATTAACCAACTCGTTTAAAGGATTAGATAAACCAAATGCTAGATAAAATCATCTACAATGTGATTCACTGCTCATAGTAAAGGAGATGTATCTTACCCGGTCAAGGTGTATCAGAACACTAGCTATGGAGTCGAGGAAGCTTGGCAGCTGGTAGACATTGTCATCCTCCCGGTCAGACTCAGTCAGGTACATCTGCTTGCACCGCTGAATGAGCTCTGTATACATCAGATCTACATCCCGAGGGCACACCACCTTACACGGCTAAAGGCAAACAAACACAAAACACAGTCAGAAAATCTCCATTCATTTAGCCTGATATAGAAACAATTACATTAGTGCAAAATGAAAAATTTGATCAAATAGAATCAGCAATAAAACAGATATATTTTGCAGATATTAAAAAAAAACGTGGACTTGCTGTGAGACTTTAATTACAGTATAGACTGTTCTTATTATTCTAATAAAATGTCCAGATACCAACCGCAGCAAACAGGCCATATCCTCTGATAGCAATGGACAGTTCTTTATTAGTGGATTCCATGGTCCTGATGATAGCACAGAACTTCTGCATGAAGAACTTCAGCTTGCTTTTGTGCAACTCAATGTTCTCTGCCACAAGAGTAGCCACCTTTACAGCAATGAGAGGAAGAGTTTGAAAAGATCATGGTCATCATAACCAAGTTGAACATCTCTCAACACAAATAAAAAAATAAAAAAATAATATGAAACTATTTATACATTTAATAACCAATAAATAGAAAAAACCTGTTTTAGGAATGACTCTAGGGCTGTGTAACTACTCTTTTTCAGCTCTCCATTTATATGTCCACAAAGTTTGGACATGACATCAAAGATAGACATGTAATGATCCATGAGACAGTTGCCGAACTGGCTTGAGTGCTTAGCAAACAGTTTGAGACCGGCTGTCAAGAGTAAAAAAAGACAAGGAATGAGTTAAACATTGGCAGTATGGTATGAAAATACATGTTGATATCTAATTCCACTTACCAAAGATGACTGCATATCGTTTCATATCAGTCTATAGAGACATAAGGAAGGAAGAAGTGCATTTATTGGGAGCTCTTAATGGAAAATGTGACTGAGCTGCACATATACTACACAAAAGGGTAAAATAACAATTCAGCTTTAAATTTTATTGCCAAGTTAACACTCTTAATTAATCCTACCTGAGGACAAATCGCCTTTAGCGCATATTCAAAGATTTCTTTTGACGTAACCGGGTCTGTTTAAAGCAAAACAGTGAGCATATTCATTTAATTAGGTTAAGACCAGTGCAGGACAGTAAATTTACACAAACTTTACTAAATTAACCCACCTTCTTCCATTGATTTGGTGAAGTTCACCATCAGAGCGGTGATTCCTTTCAGGCAGCCAGCAACAACAGGAAGTTTGGGCTCCTTTGTAGTAGATGTCATCTGAAAACCATTGATTTAGCACTTGGCAATTTTATACATGCACATAAGAGCACATATCCATACGCGGATGAGACGCCTTTACCTGTCCTTTCAGTTCACCCAGGTAGGCCTTGTAGAGTTTTTCAGAGTTGTTGACCATCTCACTGGGGTGCACTTCACCCAGCACTCCAAGAAGTTCATAAATGCAACCCAGCACTGTTGGTAGTCAATTTGATGTTTCAATAATGCATATGTGGTAACGTGTTTGTTTGTAATCTGACACGCAATCATAATCAGTCATCTAAAGATAACTATTGGCGGCAATGCCAACATATTTTGGCTACATAACTAAATTTAAACAGACACAATAAGCCTAATGTTTTTATGATTTCTTCACTTGCCTGTATCAGGTATCTTATTCTTCTGACATAACTCTCCATAAAATTTGTTGAACATATCCCCAACTTTGAGATCCTGGGTGATGCTGGAGTCTTTCGTGAGATACAGTATCTAGAGAGATTTTTGAAATGTGTTAACGGTTTATCTGTGAATATCAAAATATGTCATTACCAAGGACATGTTCACAATTCTCTGACTCCAAGTAAGAGTTAAAAAGTAAGAATAAACTAAACGTTACTTTGTATTGTGATATTCAAAGGAAATTGTTCTCCTTGCAGATGTCAAGTCAGTTGACTACCAGTCTCAAGTTTTTAAATGACTTACAGTAAGTGCAAGTTGCCATGTCTGGGTATCAGCATACACTAGGTCAACATGTGTATATAGAACTCACTTTGATTAGGAGATCTAAAGCAGGGCTTCTGCACTTTGCAGCTTTGTCCTTTGTGTAGACAACCATACAAATGTCCTATCCATGCAGAGAGAGGAAAAAATACTCAGATGTGCCAAAATACAGCAAATTAGTGGTTCAAAGGTGACGTGTATAATTAGTCAACCTTAAAAATACACATTAAAATGTGATGCCAATGCCAAACCAGAAAGAAATTTGCCGACTGCTGAAGGTACCTTGAGGTCCACAGCATAGTTCTTCTCCCATCCTCGGACAGTGACTGACATTCTCTGTAGAAATGCCCCTAAGAAATTGAGAATCTCCACTCTTGTATCACGCAGCTGTGGACAAACGTATGATCAATATCTTTATAATAATGTTATAATTAAATAATACATATAGAATTCGAATTTAGAATTTTCCCATAAACACCTCTCACCGTTTCATTAGAGAGAGACTTTCGGAGAAAGCTAAGCAACCCCCCTTCCTTTGCAAAAAGCAAAGATGTCTGTAAAACTGAAAGTGAAATGCATTAGAACATATTTCAAGATTAATGGTCATCAGGATAATTAAAAAGGCAGGCTTGGTCATCGGGGTTGGCCGATGTTGAAAAGAGAATGATGACCAAACTGATGACTATCATGGACAATACATATATCACCCTCTACATGAAATGTTCATTGGCATGCAGAGCACCCTCAGCAATAGGATGGTCCTTCCTTAGTGCAAAAGTGAGCATTATGGAAGTTCACTTGTGCTTTCTGCCATAAGACTGAACAAGCTATCACCTATGTTCAGAGTTACCAATGACTGTACTGTGAGCTTGTCGGCGGACTAAATCTTGCAGATATCTTTCTCATCCCTTGCCTGAACAAATACACACATATTATTCTATATATGGGAATAAACTTGTGTTTTTTTACTTTTTATGTGTGGTACAGTTTATTTTTGTCTGGCTGCTCTTGCACTTTAATTTCCCCTTTAAAATATCTAGCTATCTGTCCATCTATAGTGAGTTAACTTTATATGCATACATTATTTATTTTGTTCAACAATAGAATATGAGTTTATGTGCATGCAGCTATTCATCCTTAATTAACCTGGATAACATTAAGATTTACAAATCTCTGTCAGTCTGCTCCATGTGCCACTGTAATCTGATTCTGTATAAGTATCAATTATATAGGCATAAAAGTAATAAATAAAAACATTTTGTTTTTGCATTTTGTATAAACACAACGCAATGCTTTTTGCATGAGAAAGTTCTTACCCAGTTCATTGTGATTTTTAGTTATCATGCATTCCTGCCCCAAGTCTCCAATAATGTCATGGCAGACTATAGCAGCATTCCTGTTCTCTGTGTCTCCAAGTAATGAATGAAGCTTTAGGAGATAACCTTGAATCCCTCCAACAGTAGAAGTATCAGAAGACATAATTTGTGTCTGTTGCTTACATCAGAAATGATTAAACGTTGACACCTCATGTAAATAATGTGAGTTTGCTTCAGGGCGGCAAAACAGAACAACACAAACACATGCGAACACGTTCACTTCCTGCTTGAGCAGCACGTCACTCTGGAGGAACAATAACTTCTATCACCCGCTGGATGTCGCTGTTTGATACCCCGAGTGGTTGTCTGGCAAGCAACAAAATAAATCAGAAGGAGGTTTTGCTTTTCCGCCAATAACCTCATAATCATTCACAAGTTTGTTAATTAGATTGTATTTATATATTTCATATTATTGTTATTGTTATTGATACTGGTATTAACTTTGTAGACTTACTTTGACCAGAAAAGGCACATTTACATTTTGAGTCAAAGGGGCAGTGCAATAATAAAGAATTTGGTAAAGTGGCCTGTTAAGCAAGCAAGCAAGCAACTTTATTTATATAGCACATTTTCAAACAACAGACGTTGCCCAAAAGTGCTTTACAAAAATGATAACATTAAAATCATACAACAAAACAAACATAACTTATTCAAAAGCTAAAGAAAATAAATACGTTTTTTTAATAAGACTTAAAAGTGGCAATTGATGGAGCTGACCTCACGTGGAATGGGAGACTATTCCAGAGTTTGGGACCTACCACCGAAAAAGCACGATCTCCTTTGATTTTAAACGAGGGACCTTTAAAACCCTTTGATCGGAGGACCTGAGAGCTCTAAGGAGAGTAGGGAATAATAAGATCACTGATGTACTGGGGGGCAAGGCCTGATATTAAAATCAATCCTGAATTTAACCTGAAGCCAATGTAAGGATTGCAGTATACAGGAGTAATATGGTCTCTCTTTCTCACCCCCGTTAAAAGCCTTGCCGCTGCATTTTGCACTAACTGTAGGCGGACTAGTAGGCCTATGGGGGAGACCAATATATAAAGAATTTTAATATAGTTAATCTTTGATGAAATAAAAGAGTGAACCACAATTTCCAAATCCTTACTGGATAGAAAATGCTTTATTTTAGCAATTGATCTCAGGTTGAAAAAGCTACCTTTAACAACGGCACCAATCTGTCTATTATAATTTAGTGATGAGTCCATGATTACCCCTAAACTCTACATGATCTTCAATCTTTAGGGACAATGAACCTAAATGATCAGGAAAGGTAGGTGAGATGGGAAAGCCTACAATCAAAACCTCAGTTTTACTCTCATTTAATTGGAGAAAGTTGCTAGAAAGCCCAAGTTTAATGTCACTGTAACATTCCTGTGCTTTGTCCAGCGAACAGGTTTTATCTAAGCTCACAGGAAAGTAAAACTGGAGATCGTCAGCATAAGAGTGGTATGAAATACTATACTTCTGAAAAATAGTGCTTAGAGGAAGCTTATACCTACAGAGAGAACAGCAACGGACCCAAATTCGACCCCTGAGGAACACCACAAACCAAAGGGGCCAATGTGGAAGAAAAGTCTCTCAGAAAGCGTCTAAAATATCAAAAGTATTCAACAGCTAGACCACTTTCTCTAGAATCTTGGAAATGGTAAATGGACTGCATTTATATAGTGCTTTCACAGACCCAATGGCCACCAAAGCGCTTTACATTTTGCCTCACATTCACCCATTCATACACTGACGGCGGTGTCAGCCATACAAGGCACCATCCAGCTCATCGGGAGTAGCTGGGGTTAGGTGTCTTGCTCATGGACACCTCGACACTTGGTCAGGTGGAACCAGGGATTGAACCACCAACCTTCCGGTTTGTAGACAACCTACATGAACCACTGAGCCACTGCCACTGTTTTTTTAACAAAAAAAAAAATCTTCCTGATATATTTCAAATATATGGACAGTAGAAAGACAATATCCAATTTTCGCAGATGGATGAAAAGATCTGATGAAGGCAGGCATGGAGCTGGTTTTACGGTGCATACCCATGCAGCAAACATACGTTCCCCTAATGTTAGTATTTGGTTCCCATTTGGTTATTATTATTTATTAAATTTTTTTAGATAACGTTGGAGCGTTCTTTTTAGGTTTTATTTTTTCAACCATAAAATAACGTCCCCACGTTGCAGGGTTGTTATTTTTTTAATATAAAAATAGCTTATACAGAATGTTCCCTAATGGTTATTTTTAGCGTGTAAAATAACCTTAATTAAAACGTTGCATTGTTATGTAGCCTAATACCCAACTGGCTGTTCCCTCAATTGTGCCCTATTTAAAGTTTTTTGGCTTTTAGTATGAATATGTTAGCCTACTGTTATCTATAAGCTAGTGTGCTCCAAAACACTCGCATTTATAAGACCAAACCCAACGTTGAAAATGAAAATTAGGTTGATGTCAGAATCCAAAGTCAGATTGCCGTTAATCTCCAACGTTGGACAGACGTTGTGTTGTGGTTGAAAATAGAAAACGGGTTGACGTCAGAAACCAACATTATCGTGTTCTGGCGTCAACTCGACTTTCATTTCCAACCAAAATACAACGTCTGTCCTACGTTGGATGTTGACGTCAATCCGACTTTCATTTCCAACCAAAATGCAAGCCCTGCAACCAATATCATCCCCTGACTGACGTTACTACTTTCTACTTAAGGACCTTGACAGAAATGTAGTGGAGTAAAAAGTAGACTACGATATTTGTCTTTCAAATGTAGTGAGGTTCAATTAAAACGTTTCCAGAAAAAAAATAATTCTCAAGTAAAGTAGGCTAGGCTACAGATACTCAAAAAGAGTAGGCTACTTAAGTACAGTACTCAAGTATATGTAGACTACTTTGTTACTGTCCATCTCTGGAAAGCACAGAAATCATAAATTCGTGGGTTTGTTTCATAGACAGGTTTGTTCAGAGCCGATCCGCCCTATACGCTCACTACGCAAGCTGCGTAGGGCCCCGCAAATTACTCAAGGCCCCGCCTCCCCCTCGTGTCATAGCGCGTCAATTAATGTTTACAACATCAATGACAAAATGAAGCGAAACTATCCTTCTGGTCACAAAAAGAGGGGGGGAAAACATGAGTGAATTGCGGAAACAACAATCAGGTAAACTTGTGTTCTCTCCTCTCCAAGTTTGATGTCAGCAAAGTAAAGTTAAGTTTATGTGCATTTCTATTGTGTTTTTTAAAGTGCAACGGCTCGGAAAAGATAACCGCGTCGCGTGTGTTATCATACGTTCATATGCGCGTGCACGAAATGAAAGGCGCATTTTTCAAGCAGAAATATATGTGGAGAGAGACCAGACATACTGTAGCCTACAATATTTGGGCCTGAATGATGACACTCCTCATCAAATTACACATTATACATACTTTTAAAACAAGACACTGATTATCTAGTCTCAGTCAATGTGTAGTTAAAAACTCTAAACAACTGCTTATGCAAGATGGAAAGCAATGTATTGACAATTTGACATTGATTGACTATTGATTTATAGGCTATATTGAATTTAAAATGTTGATTAGCTGGACATACTGGTCAATATGGATGCACATCCCTCAGTAAATAATAACCATAAATCAAGAATTGCTTCAACATGCATACTAAAACAAACCTTTAACATATGGCAAGCCATTTTAGCTTTTATTCATTCACAGTTTATGCATTTTTTATATCAAGAATTCATTTTTTTTTTTTACTATTTGCAATGTGAATTCTTGATTATTTTTTACTAGTAGGGCCCCTTAGTTACATTTTTATCTACCAATGTCTATTTCTGATATCAGGAATTACATGTTCACTTGTACAAAAGTTAATTCTTGATTTCAATGATGTCATCACTCACGGGGATTATTGATATCTGCAACACAATATTCACTTGTTATCTTAATATTCTATAGAAAATACTCTATTCAATAAATATCATTCTGTTCTATATTATTGTACTTATTCTTTGACTGTTTGGTTTAAAGGAGGGAGGATTGTATTGGAAGAACTGAAGTGTCAGGTGTGACTGTGGCAATGGCAAATGGTTTACATAGCTCACGGCTTCACGGGTCAGGTAGAGGGCCCCTTAGCAGAATTTAGCTTAGGGCCCCAGGGAGGTCAGGATCGGCACTGGGTTTGTTTCTATCTTCATTTACTGCGCGCCTCTGATCTGCACGCGCTTCTCCAGCACGCTTTCTCCTGTCTTCCCAACGCATTCTCATCCCAAGGCGTCATATACTGACGCTTTTGCCAAAACGTCTACATCCGACGCACATGGCACAAAGCAGCGGTCGCGAAATTTAAAAATTAACCTCAAGGGTCATTTCGTTTTACTGGCTGTCTGACTGACTAATATTAGTTGATCTTTTTATTGAATAATTACTTAATAGATGTGAGAGTAAATATGATTTTAGATAAATTTGACAAGAGAACGTGATGTTAATCGAGAAGTTTTTGTTTACGGTTCAAAAGAAGGTAAGAAATAAATGTAGGCTATCCTAAGTCAAATGATTGTTTATTCATTTTTTTAATGTCTGTAAACTTCATATTTAAAAAAACCAAAAAACATAAATTGTGTTGAAGTCATTGTTATTTGGTGCTGAAGAAATTTCAAATCTGGGTTGGCCTTACCGCGTGTAGCTAGCCTATGTAATTAATAGCTCTTTAATTATTTATTTCTCGAATCCTCCAGTAGGCTAATCTGCAGTAGATGTTATTCCATGAGAGAAGACATCAGAGAGGGAAAAAACACGCTTACAAAAAATACCCTTGTCCCTCAATTTTATTTTTCCAGTGACACTGAATTTGAAGACAAGAGAAATGACTCAAATGAGAGACACTGAATATCGTTTAATCTACAAACTGCTTGAGGTTGTTTTGCATCTAACATTTTAATTTCTAACCGTCATTAGGCCTACTTCATTTTACAAAATTGTAAAGTAGGCTATGCCCAACATTTATTACAATGTAAAACCAAACATGTTTAATATAGGCAGTGTGACAATCATGTTCACAAGGTTTAACTGTCTTGGCTCCTCTTCTCTCCAAATAACTTCAGAAAAAAAAAGAAATACACAAGATTAATTTATTTTACCTAAACGTATTTGTTAGATGATATCAAGTGAGAGAGAGAGAGAGAGAGAGAGAGAGAGAGAGAGAGAGAGAGAGAGAGAGAGAGAGAGAGAGAGAGAGAGAGAGAGAGAGAGAGAGAGAGAGAGAGAGAGAGAGAGAGAGAGAGAGAGATTTAAATTGCCTTCATTGGTCGCTCAGGTCCTGTGATGAATGTCTCCTCCACAGCGGAGTCATCACTGGATCCAGACAGATTCATGTCGTCTGACAGCTAAGTAAAGCAGAGGAATCAAAAGCTGTGTTCCTGCTTTTAAATCCACAACACAATAGCCTGGATAACACATTTCTCCAAACATAAAAACATCCTTAGTGATATAATTATCTATGATTAGTCTGACATTAACTGATATGGCTGGACACAGTATAGAGACCTCACCTCATCATAATCCATCGCTGAATTCGGTAGGCCTTCATCTAATGGCAAAGATGTGGACCCAAAATTCTGAGGAAAAAAGATAGCAAGAAATGATTTAATCATGAACATATTCAATAATGCACATTATTTAAAAGTTAATTTTCATAAACTTTTTTTTATCATGTTTTGTTTGACTTTTGCAAACTGATAAAACGAAGAAAACAGATTTGCTGATCTTTTAATCATTATTTAAGGAATGTTATAATACTCTCATTCATTTTATTTCAACCAAGTAAATAGATGGACTTCAAGAGTAGATTTTGCAAGTTAATTTGCAAGTTGTCATCTCACCCATGGTGGATTCTTGCTCTGCTTCATTGATAAGGCTCCTTGTATAAAGATGAAAATGAGAAAAAAATGGCCTACAGTCAAATGAAGGGTTGATTTTTGCTTCATTGCAGCAGGATACCCGAGCCTGAACACTAGATGTACAGCAGTAGCCTCTTCTACTTGAGGAAGTTACAGCAATATTTATATTGATCTCTTGTTAGAAAGTCATGTTGCAAGTGATGACAACAACATGTGCATGTCTCTGATAACAAATATGTTGCAAATGAATGAGATAAGCATATAATTTTAAAAACTTTGGTAAGACACTTAGTTTTGTTGAAACAATCAGACAGTTAATTCAATAGAATTCAATTCAATAGAAGGTATACTATGTATTTTCAAACACACACACACACACACACATTTTGTTTTGAGAAGTGCATGAAATAGGATATTGGATGAAAGGAAATTCTGACTCATATTTTTATTCTCACTTGAAACTGAAGATTAAACAAACACTGCTTTTACATTCTGCTGATTTACCTTTGTAATCCAATCATGTATTTGTTTTTATTGTCTCAAAAAGCTTGTCTCATCTCATACTGAGCAATTGAGCTGATGTATAATTTAAAATATTTTTTTGAGTGACAGGAAGTGTCAACTTCATTCAGTAATTCATCTTGTCCTTTCATCTTAAGCTTCACAGAAAATAAGAACGAACATGTTTAGTGCACCGAATCTTGTGTAGTTTATTTTTTATTTTACCTCTGAATATTTATTTGTAAAATGTTGGATCTTGTTAGATGTAAGAACCTTTTGCCAACATAATATAGTTATATAAATTATTACCTGCATTATTTCAGGTCCTGTGATGTATCCCCTCCAACAAATTACTGCAAATTATGTGTAGATAAGAGTAGCCTATCAAAACTGTAAATGTCATGATTCTAAAGGGGACCAATGATGCTCCTTTTTACAAAATGTAATATAAGTCTCGGGTGTCCCCAGAATGTGTCTGTGAAGTTTAAGCTCAAAATACCCCACAGATAATTGTATTATACGGTGACCGGGAAGGAACATGTTCGGTTCACTTAGTTTTGTCGTGGCCACAACATGTTAACTTGTGGGAACACGATGTAAAGTCGTCGCCATGAGATCCTAGTTGAGGGAAGAATATATTTTTCTTGTGGCTATATGACTTCTTTATGTTGAAGGACATCTATTTCTCATGGCTATAAATTAAAAGCGTAAACAACCTGTGCGACCATAGCAACATGATATTATCATAAATGTATAGGCCTATAATAATATTTATTTTTAATTGAGTATGACAAAATAACGGCGGAATTAAGAAATTATTATATTATATCCTATTATATTGCGCGCGATGTTACCTATAGACAAAAGCTGGCTGTCAGACCGGTGTGTACCATGAGTATTAAGTTCTCTTTCTTTCTTATATGATCAATGCTGCTGTTTAATGCTCCGCCGAGGAGATAAACATGGTGGACCGTGGGCGGGGTATATGCTAATAGGGCGGAGTCTGTCAGCAGAGGCGGGGCCTGTGCAAGCTACAATCTGCATAGGCTTGTTCTGAGACACTGCTTATGATTTATGGATTAAAAAAGGAGTGGGTGGATTTTTACCTTTATAGTGTGGTTGTGTGTGTACACACTGCCGACACACATTTATGTTCAAAACACCATGTAAGAGTGAATTTTGCATAATGGGGAATTTTAAACAGCTGCAAAACCGACAGTGCAGATATGACTGTATTCATTCATCAAAGATTTATTTCATTACACTAAACCAAAGATTACAAAAAATAAATGCACTTAATAATAATACCCTCATGCCATAATTAAGGACTCAAAAACATAAATTTCTGAAGAATTATCTGTAAGCAAAGTCTTGATCAACTATAAAGGAACTTACTAAACTGTGTTATTTTTGCAATACTTTCCTGTTTACCCAACTCACTGTTATTCTTTCATCTCTGTTGCAAATACACTAGTCTTGTGGAGTTCAAGAGGAGAATTAAAGATTTTATGTCCAATATTGCTGTGTAGGTGGCCATCTTATAGGAATCAATCTTACTACACATGGCTCCCTGTACAAAGATGAAAAATTGAAAGGATTTTGACTCGTGTCAAATTTTTGGTTTCCTTCATTGTGAAAGGATGGAAGTAGATACACACTAGAGATATGACTAGCAGCATCTGCTGCCACCATTATATTAGGAAGGAAAGCATATTTTCAGAGATTGTTTAAAGGATTGTTTATGTGTTGTCAAAGGGCTAATATTTGTATTTAAATGTAGCGAGTCATACAGTGTCAATACAGTTTAATCTCATTTAATCCCAATGTATTTAAAAGCTTTGGCAAAGCCATTGTAGTGCGTGTTAACGTTAGGGTGTATGTGGAGGATAATGACCCATCACACATCACCCTCACCCTCCCAATCAAACACCCCACACTCCTCTTACAATATGAACTAAGAAATGAATACAGCGGGAAACAGAAAGACAGAGACAGATCATCTACTTTGTACAATGCAGATGTGCAACCACAATACTGGAGGACAGTTGCACATATGCATGTTTAACTCTCTAAATGGGTGTTTCCACAAGGATCTTGTTGGGTTTAACAAAGAAAATCTTTATAAAATGTGTCCCCAAAGTGTAGCCAAGTTAGAAATACACACTCACACACAGTGTGGGCAGGAACATTTCCTAACAACTGAAACCTGCATGACTTGGTATTTTATGAGAAAGGGTGCTGCTGTTCATTAGAACTGATAAATGTATCTCTTTGCATTTGTTTGTGCATTTGCACATAGTCTTCTTTGAGAAACTATTTAAAAATATTTAGAAACTATATTAATTAATCATTGCTTGCTGTTATATTGCTAAGCTACAATATGATTCTCTTCACAGGTACAAGTAAAGCTATTTGAACAGGCTTGACTGTACGTGTAAACTAAGCCACAGCACAGTTTTGCCTGATGTGTTTAGTTTTGTTTTTTGCCTAAATAATGCCACAGCAGCTCATCTTACTTTAACAGTTAAATGAGGAAACAAAGGAAGGTTTTACAGCAGCACCCTTTGTTGTTCCAAGTGTACGTGCATTCACATGTACGCATTATTCACACATCACACTGCTCAGTTTAAAATGGTATTTTATGTCTACCATCATTATTTTGGTATGAGCACCATACGTTGTTTTGATGTAGGATATTCTGAAAATTCTACTGTTCTCCAACAACATAATCAAATTTATTCATTCCAATAAACCATTATTGCCTTTACAATATTAAATAAAACAGACGTGCTGATGCTGGGAAATGAGAGGTGCATTAAAAGATATAAGACCAGGGAATGCTTAATGATTGATTTTAAGTTGTCAACAATCCTAGATGACAGTAAAATGGAATGCAATCCACAACAGCTGAGAAACTGGAGTTCACTGTCCGATTCAAAATTCCATCAGTCATGCACATCTGGGAAATAGAGGAGGGTAATCAATCCATGATGGAAAAGCTTGTCTGTCCAGCTAATGGATTTTTATATATCATGAGTCTGTTTGTCAAGTTTTGACTTCAAGTAAGCCAAAATGTCCCCATTCCATTTGGTGATGGTCTGCATCTCACAAACCCAAATTTCCTGAGCCACCTAGAATGAGATAGAAAACGCATCCATCACAATTTAGATCACAGTCAAATGTAAAAACAACATCCTAATTAGACACACTAATAAATCTAAGGTATGATCCATTTACTGGCTTTGTACTATAAGACATACCTGCTGAATAAGTCTGAAGTTGTGGCTAACTAGCATCATTCCACCCTCAAACTCACTCATGGCCTCAGCCAGAGTATCAATTGTCTCAATGTCCAAGTGATTAGTTGGCTCATCCAGAAACAGCCTGTGGGGATTCTGCCATGCGAGCCAGGAAAAACACACCCGACACTTCTGGCCATCTGACAAGTTCCTGATGGGACTGACCTGTATAGGAGGGATATGACAGTTAAAACAGTAATAATTAAGTACAGTGTGCTGTATTGTTTGGCCTTCAAAATAAATTTAGTACTCATGTTAACAGCCCTGCACATTAAACACAACCACACACATACCTGCTGCTTCCCTGTCAGGCCGTAACGTCCAATGATCTTCCTCATCTCCTCTTTCTCTTTGATTTCAGGGAAGCACTTCATCATGTACTCCAGAGGAGACAGGTCAAGCTCTAGCTGCTCAGTCAGATGCTGCAGGACAATTGCCAATACTTAAAAAAGTATGTGCTTATTACTTCACATAACGAAGAAACAAATAATTTGACTATATTTAGCTTTCAGGCGGCACATTACAGAAAGATCCTAACTTTAGAATCCCATCTTATCTGTCTGGTAAACATGGCAATTTCAGTTAGGACCTCATTTAGAACAAAAGCTATTACAAAATGACATTTCTTAAGTCCATAATCTTATCTTAACTACAGATAGGAAAAGAATATTACAGAAGCATCCTAACTCCACAAAAAATCCTAAAAACTGTCTTAACTTTAGGACAACCCCGATGGTGTCCAAACTTCAAAATGATTTGAAAGCCAACTGTAAAAATCACATAATAATAGCCCTGGCTGAGAATGGCATCACATTTATTAATGATACAAGATGAAGAACAGCGATGTTTGATGGTGGAAAGACTTTGTGAACTCCCAAATGATGTGCTGCACTTTGACGACAAAACAGATTAGGCTTTGCTTTTTCTACCAAGCTTATCAAAACTTTACTTAATGAAAAGCACCACTAATTTTTTTTCTCCATTCTCCAGTTTTTCCGTTTTACTTCACAGCAGGTGCCATTGGTTGCTTGGTAACAGACCTGAGAGTTGATTACCGAACTCGATGGAGGGGTTTAAGATTTCCTAACTACAGATAAGATGAGATTTTGTAAGATAGGATAAGAATCCCAAATCAACTTAGGATTTGCTTCTGTAATACGAATTTGTGAAAAATCCTAAATTAACTAGTCAGATTTTAACTTTAGACAGAAAGTTTCTGTAATACGCCCCCAGAACTGTAACTGTAACTGTAACTGTATTTAAAGGTTCTATATGTATTTTTTAACGGCCTCTATCGGTGATGTTTCAGATTGCAACCAATTTTTACAAGAGCGCCCGTGCTCTTGCGCGTGCTCGAACTCAAGAGCCAGCACTCATGGTACCGGCCGGCCACACTGAGACTTTCAACACCCCGGAGAAAGCATCACACAACATGCTGGAAACTCAAGTAAACTCCCACTGCAACGTTACAATAATAGGCTACTTTTATCAGCTTGATGTTGAACTAATGCTCCATGCTCGTACCATGATAACGTTACACTGACTGCATTTAGCCGACATGTGGTGTTCGCATAATAAGGCATTTCACTAACTATTCGTGTATCTTTCACAATCAGCAATGTCAACATAGGTAAATGTATAATGTGATAACGAAAACGGTTAGTGAACTAGACTGAAGAATTTCAGTGTAACAGTAAGATCGTAGAAAGTAACATACTGTACTGAACGTGTCTGGAAATGTGTATTATAAACAATATGATAGTAGTGGGATGAGTGACGTTAGACAGTAGATCTAGTACATAAAATAAAAGTTACATCCTAAAGCACCTACTTTTTGTTATCCTGGAACAGTCTTTTGTATTCATTTCATGTCTCATGTATGTTGTAGTTTACCTTGCTATTTCATTACAGTTTACCATTATTTATTTCAGCATATCTGAAAACTTGAAATTTACCACAATAAAAATAGCGGAGGTCTTTCCATAATTCAAATGCTCTGCCGATGTTGATCCGTGTTTTCGTCCTAAGTCGATCCGTTTCACGTTTGGCCTGACGAGATAAATTTTTGCAGATAAATTTTGTTTTGTTTTTTATATTTATGTGGAGTTTGTGTTGGAGTCTGTGTTGTGCTGGAGGCAGGTCGTTTTTGGTGTTATCAGACTCCATGTCGTTAGCTGCAGTGCCGTTGCATAGACTGTATATAAAAAGGAGAGAGGCTCGGGAGGGCGCATGCACGTCACATCCGATGGATTTCGCAGAAAATCCGACCCGGAGACTTCACATAAAAATAAGGAATACTGGCCTTCAGAGGTAATAGCAAAACCCGACAAGTGGATCATTGTAATGTTTGATTACAACCCCTTCACACACAGGCAATAAAAAAAGGATTCATTTTAGAAATTACATATAGCACCTTTAATATGTATCTCTATGTATATACAGTACATAGATATCTAAGACATATAAATGTTATGAAACTGCCAAGAACAACACAAGTAATAAGTCAACTAATCATACTCAGTATTTCTATGAAGACGGTACCTGGTGATACCTGCCAATCTTGACATGTGAATGCTTTCTTATCATTCCGTCTGTGGGGAGAAGCTGCAAGAGATAAAAACAGAAGCCAATTAATGCTAATGACTTTAAAACTCACTTTTTAGAAGACGTTTAACTGTCAAATCAATCTCTTTTTCATAACTGACCTCTCCCATTAGTAGCTTGAGAAGTGTGGACTTCCCTGCCCCATTGGGACCCACAAGTGCAACTCGTGTGTCCAGGTCAATGCCACACTCCAAGTTCTTATAAATAAAATGCTGTAAAAAATAAAATAAAATTCAACGAAAAAAATTTTATGATATATTTGCGTGTGCCGCTGTTTTTCAGTCCAAATGCCCATTTTCACAGAGAATAACTATAACAATAACTATAGTAGCGTCCACACCAACGCACAATAACATTCTGTTTATTATAAGTATGCTATGGAGTTATGTTGTCTACTGCTTGAGCTCTTTAAAGTGAAGTGGATTCTGATTGGTAGTCAATGTTTTTATTGTTCATCAACTGGAAAAAACTTGTTCCGAAAATGATTCCATTAATATTGTTCCTTTGTGGCTTTATTGTTATGGCTGTAGTGTGGAATTGACCTATGGCTAAGCCACGCCCCCAAACGCGATGAGCCAATCAGTGCGCATAGCTAACCCAATACACTCGGACATTCTCTGCTTCCACGTCCATACGCTGATTTCACGCACCTGCCATTTTGAAATGGCTCCGGCGGGAAGAAAACGGGAAGTGTCGCTTTTAATCATAGGAGAGTCGCGAATGCGATGGCGTTTTGTTGTGTTTAATGTAGAAATTAGTTATTCTAAAAATGTACATACATTTCTTTCATACTTTAGACTATATACAGTGAAATTCATTTATAAATGAAACATTTTTTTTATATATAATTCAGAACGAAAAAAAAGAAGCAGGAACGAACTATATACAGGTCCTTCTCAAAAAATTAGCATATTGTGATAAAGTTCATTATTTTCCATAATGTAATGATAAAAATTAAACTTTCATATATTTTAGATTCATTGCACACCAACTGAAATATTTCAGGTCTTTTATCGTTTTAATACTGATGATTTTAGCATACAGCTCATGAAAACCCAAAATTCCTGTCTCAAAAAATTAGCATATCATGAAAAGGGTCTCTAAACGAGCTATTAACCTAATCATCTGAATCAACTAATTAACTCTAAACACCTGCAAAAGATTCCTGAGGCTTTTAAAAACTCCCAGCCTGTTTCATTACTCAAAACCGCAATCATGGGTAAGACTGCCGACCTGACTGCTGTCCAGAAGGCCATCATTGACACCCTCAAGCAAGAGGGTAAGACAGAAAGAAATTTCTGAACAAATAGGCTGTTCCCAGAGTGGTGTATAAAGGCACCTCAGTGGGAAGTCAGTGGGAAGGAAAAAGTGTGGCAAAAAACGCTGCACAACGAGAAGAGGTGACCGGACCCTGAGGAAGATTGTGGAGAAGGACCAATTCCAGACATTGGGGGACCTGCGGAAGCAGTGGACTGAGTCTGGAGTAGAAACATCCAGAGCCACCGTGCACAGGCGTGTGCAGGAAATGGGCTACAGGTGCCGCATTCCCCAGGTCAAGCCACTTTTGAACCAGAAACAGCAGCAGAAGCGCCTGACCTGGGCTACAGAGAAGCAGCACTGGACTGTTGCTCAGTTTTGCATGTCATTCGGAAATCAAGGTGCCAGAGTCTGGAGGAAGACTGGGGAGAAGGAAATGCCAAAATGCCTGAAGTCCAGTGTCAAGTACCCACAGTTAGTGATGGTCTGGGGTGCCATGTCAGCTGCTGGTGTTGGTGCACTGTGTTTTATCAAGGGCAGGGTCAATGCAGCTAGCTATCAGGAGATTTTGGAGCACTTCATGCTTCCATCTGCTGAAAAGCTTTATGGAGATGAAGATTTCATTTTTCAGCACGACCTGGCACCTGCTCACAGTGCCAAAACCACTGGTAAATGGTTTACTGACCATGGTATTACTGTGCTCAATTGGCCTGCCAACTCTCCTGACCTGAACCCCATAGAGAATCTGTGGGATATTGTGAAGAGAAAGTTGAGAGACGCAAGACCCAACACTCTGGATGAGCTTAAGGCCGCTATCGAAGCATCCTGGGCCTCCATAACACCTCAGCAGTGCCACAGGCTGATTGCCTCCATGCCACGCCGCATTGAAGCAGTCATTTCTGAAAAAGGATTCCCGACCAAGTATTGACTATTGAGTGCATAACTGAACATAATTATTTGAAGGTTGACTTTTTTTTTTGTATTAAAAACACTTATTTTATTGGTCGGATGAAATATGCTAATTTTTTGAGACAGGGATTTGGGGTTTTCATGAGCTGTATGCCAAAATCATCAGTATTAAAACAATAAAAGACCTGAAATATTTCAGTTGGTGTGCAATTATTAACTGTTTCCCCGCCTGCATTTTATTTTTAAGTTACCAGCCAGTGCATTTTTAATAATATCCATAAAACTTTCATGGCGTTCGGTGTACCTTCTGGTATTTTGATTTTCTACTTAAAATGCCATAAAGATAAATGAGGAGTTTTGATTTTAGTTGTTTTCCTTTTGTGTAAGACTGAACCTTTTAAAAATAAAAAATATTGAATGTAAATTATTGCAGATGACCTTCCTGACACTAATGTAAATGGATTTGAAATGGTGGCTGTTGCTGGGCCCCAAATACGTGAGCACGCAGGTATCTGACATTGTAGTAAAAAAAAAACATTTTTCACATTAAAATTGATAAATTGTTTATGCCTGCCAATGATGCTTATAAATATGAACTGAATGGAGCCTATGGTCAGAGATATTTAGTATCTATATCCTTTTTCCTCGTAGATGATCTCTTTCTTCCTGATGTACCCAAGAAAGTTCAGAAGAATGTGCATTCTGGTTGGTGTTTGTTCAACCCTTTTTTTCTGCTGAACTTAAATCAAAATCTTGTCTTATTTCAACACTAAACTTAAATTTTGTTCCATGTAAGTTAGTGCATAGTAAAAGTTTAGTAGGGATGTCCCAATTTTTTTGTGCCCCCGATCCGAGTCACTTAATATAGCTGATATAAAATAAGGGATTGGGCTTAGGATAGTTAAAGTTTAATCAGCCCTGATATTGATCCTTAAGATCGGCTCGGTACATAACTGTTTTTTAGTATTTTGTCTTTATTGTCATCTGTTCTTTTTTAGCAGAAACTGTTGGCATCTGTCCAAACCAAAGCAGACCATCCACATGCAGCCCAAGTAATCCATCTGAGTCCCTCTCACACGACCAGAGAAGCCCCATAGAATCCCTCTCACAGAATCACAGGAGAGATCAGTCCAGTGAGTCCCTCTCACACGACCAGAGAAGCCCCATAGAATCCCTCTCACGGAATCACAGGAGAGATCAGTCCAGTGAGTCCCTCTCACACGACCAGAGAAGAGGCCCAAGTAAATCCCTCTCACAGAATCACAGGAGAGATCAGTCCAGTGAGTCCCTCTCACACGACCAGAGAAGCCCCATAGAGTCCCTCTCACGGAATCACAGGAGAGATCAGTCCAGTGAGTCCCTCTCACACGACCAGAGAAGAGGCCCAAGTAAATCCCTCTCACGGAATCACAGGAGAGATCAGTCCAGTGAGTCCCTCTCACACGACCAGAGAAGAGGCCCAAGTAAATCCCTCTCACAGAATCACAGGAGAGATCAGTCCAGTGAGTCCCTCTCACACGACCAGAGAAGAGGCCCAAGTAAATCCCTCTCGCACAGCTTGAGAAGTATTTCTTCAGAGTCACACAGCAACTGGAGTCTGTCAGATAGATCCATAGACACCCAGTCACACAGCAAAAGGAGACCCTCTAAATCAGCCTCCCGTGACAAATGCAGAAATGGCAGTAAGAGGTGAGCCTCTCACTAAAAAATACCATTGACGACCCTACCTGAATTTATAATTATGGATTTATACCATAATAGATAAGTAGAAGAATAAACTATCTTTGGTGTTAAGTATTGTTTTGTTAGACAGTGTCTAAACTTTAATTTCATTTTAAGACCACAACCTATTTAACATTTGTTGGTATATTGATGTCCCCTCAAAAGTGACAGCCAGAGAATAAGAGGTTTACAGAGAAGCCTGAGCCAGCATCCGAGTATTCACCCACCACTTAAATCCAACAAGAAGAGAGTAAGGTCCATGAGTGCAGAACTGTCAAGTGAGGGAAAAAGATATTGTGTGCCATACAACAATGAGGACAGGGAAAGATCAGAGCCTGCTTTCTCTGAAGTGTGCCAACAGACCTCAACTCCAAAATTGAAGGCATCAAACTTTCCTCTATCAGAGGAAAGTAAGTAGTCACTTTTAATTTTACTGACTTTTCATAGTGATTTGTGTTAGTGCTGGGCAGTATAATTTATTTTTTTAAGTTAATAATTTGTCAGACTATGAAGAATAAGCTTGGATACATGATCTGTAATGGGTATTTATAAGTTGAAGTTATGTTAACTGCTATAAACCACATAGTACCTAGAGGTTATTGCCCAACCCTATTAACTCATGTTCTCACTTCCCTAAATCCTAGAATTCCAGAAGAAAGTGCTTCAAATGCTTATTGACATAAGAGATTCAATAAAAATTGCTATTGGAAACTCTGATGGGACTACATTTAATCTGAAGCAAGCAAACAGTAAGATCGAATTCCAAGAACTGGAGAGTCGTTTAGAAGACAAAATGGAAAGAGCAGCCTTGGTAAGTTTCAGATGAAATACGCAATCAATCACAGTTCTAGCCTCAAAGTGACAATTCACAAATGTTAATTGACAATTCTATGTGTTCTATAATTAATTAATTAAATGATTATTTTTACGTAAAAGGAAAATAAAAGCTGAAACTTTTTCACAGAAGCTTGCTAAAGCAGCATGTTACAGTGGTGAGGGAAAAGCTCGCTTGATGTGATCACAACAAAGTTTGACAGGCGTCTATGTCAGCTGAGGAGATTAACCAAGTGTTTTTTTTTTTATGTATCATAGCAATTACTTGGTTTTGTTTAACCCTGAAACTCAGTTTAGCTTTTGGTAAAACAAATATAAAACATACTTTCTATTAACTTTTTATTTGGTAAGTTACCTGTATGTTTTTGGATTCTTTTTACTTAATCAAAACAACCCAGCTGCAGTTTGATATTACTTCAAATGCACAAACAAAAATACATGTTATATATTTTTTTGTTGCATTTGTGAGTGTAAACTTGGCACATAATATCTAAATATCAATATATCCCTGAATTGTATCACAGAATTTGTTGAGGTATCGACAGATATCGTATTGCTGGCTGAGACAATCGATATCGTATCGTGATGAACTGTCCAATTTACACCCCAGTTAGAAATTATGCTAACCCGGGGTGAAGGACTAGACCCTTTTATTTTGTCAGATTTCTATTGTCAAGTTCATCTTACAGACAAGTAATTTTTGCTGTTCTGTTTTACTCCTTTACAGCAAGCATATTTGAAAAGACCGGGAGGTGTTGATGAGGTAGACATGGTGAAAAAATCAATGTCTGCGTAAGTACCATTTATGCCACACATTGCTGCATTTATTTAAAATAAATAATTACGCCACACATTAAGCTCTAGTTTCTTGCTGTCGTTGCAATGTCTCTGCTCTATGCAAAAGACGTTGCAAATGTATTGTCATGTATTTAACATGGAAAAGATACCTTTTATAAATGAGTACTTAATATATATTTACATGCATGTTTGTTTTTTAGAACTCTCTCAAATGCCTTGATGGCACAGATGAATTTAAAGGGCAAACGTGGGAAGCTGCCATTTTCTCAGTCTCTGCTATGCCAGATCATCTGTGGTAAGTAAAAAAAGAAAACGGGTGCAGAACAACTCATTTGTGGGGCATTTGTGTTTGATTGTTTTTTTTTGTGTGATTATTTTGGTTGTGCTTATCCAAATGTAATTAAATTACAGTAGTTACAAATTGTAATTCTTATTGATCATTTAACAAGTTAATGGCAGTCTTTTAATTGTTTGTGCCTCTTTTACTTCCAACAGTCAAAAGTTAGCACCAACAAAGTGGTTTTCTGGCTTCACATATCAAGAATGTTTGCAAATATTTCTTAACATGCACCTACATGTGATTCTATTCTATAGAAAAAGTAAAACACAGGATGTTTCATGGGCTGAAATATACAGCAGTTATGTTGATCTAAACTGTCTTTATTTTTCTCTTTAGACGCTGTCATCAATGCATACAACACAACATGTACACAAATATTGGAGACCATGTCAAAATACTTAAAATATGCACCAGAGAGGATGGGTGGTGGTGGCCGTAAGACGACTCTTACATGAAGACTCAATTCACAAAAAAAAAAAAAAGTTTATTTATTGTTTCTAGGTCAATATATAATTCAAGAATGAAACCTAGAGTAAAATGTTTTTGGTTCATTAGTGATTTACTGATGTTGAAAGATGTTACTTGATGATAATTCTGGCATGTAGTTTTATAAGAACTTACTTGAAACCCACACAAAAAAAAGTTTGAATAATGGGTTTAATGAGCATTCTAAAATAGTTTTGCTGTTGAACAATATTACTCGAAATAATAGTTTATTATTATTCGGGCTTGTACTGTAATGCCTTTTTTAAAGACCTGTTGATGTTACTTGAAATTATATATTTATTATTATTATTCTGGCTTGTACTGTAAGACTGTTTTTAAAGACCTGTTGATGTTACTTGAAATTATATATTTATTATTATTATTATTCTGGCTTGTACTGTAAGACCGTTTTTAAAGACCTGTTGATGTTACTTGAAATGATATATTTATTATTATTATTATTATTATTCTGGCTTGTACTGTAAGACCGTTTTTAAAGACCTGTTGATGTTACTTGAAATTATATATTTATTATTATTATTCTGGCTTGTACTGTAAGACTGTTTTTAAAGACCTGTTGATGTTACTTGAAATTATATATTTATTATTATTATTATTCTGGCTTGTACTGTAAGACCGTTTTTAAAGACCTGTTGATGTTACTTGAAATGATATATTTATTATTATTATTATTATTATTCTGGCTTGTACTGTAAGACCGTTTTTAAAGACCTGTTGATGTTACTTGAAATTATATATTTATTATTATTATTCTGGCTTGTACTGTAAGACCGTTTTTAAAGACCGGTTGAACTCAATGAAATTATATAGCCTATGTATTATTATTCTGGCTTGTAATGCTGTAAGAACCTTTTTAAAGACCAAATTTTTGATGTTTAATGATGCTTTCAATTGATGAATTCAATTTATTTCATTATAGTTTTGTGTTTTGCTGTTGTTGAACAAGACAAATAAAAAAGCATATATATATGTATTCGAACAGTTGTTTTTTTTATTTTAAAATCTGGCATAGTGCTAACATTTTTTTCCCCCATACAATGTGTAACATCTCACCCCTGAACTACCGATCTGTACACAGTTTGAACCAAATGTTTTCCCAGATGCGACTATAGGATAGTATTGCAAATTATACATAGCAAGTTACATAATTACAGTTCCTTTGATTTTCTGTACAAATGTCATGTCTTCAGAGAGTAGGCTACAGTGAAAAGGAAACTCAATCTATAGTTTATTCAATGTTAAAAAAAAAGATATAAGGTTGCATTTTCAACGTTGTTTCGTTTTGCAAAATCATTTAATTAAACCAATTAATTCAACCTCGACGTCGCTGCAAGACGGTGGAACAATGTCACGAAATCAACGGTGAAACAACGTCACGATTTCAACGTTGAATCGTTTTGCAAAATCGAATCATAATCCAACGTTGATTCAACCTTGGTCCCTGACGTTGATTCACCGGTGAATCAACGTTGAAATGCCGGCTGGGCATAACTGAACATAATTATTTGAATATTTTTTTGCATTAAAAACACTTCTTTTATTGGTCGGATGAAATATGCTAATTTTTTTAGACATGAATTTTGGGTTTTCATGAGCTGTATGCCAAAATCATCAGTATTAAAACAATAAAAGACCTGAAATATTTCAGTTGGTGTGCAATGAATCTAAAATATATGAAAGTTTAATTTTTATCATTACATTATGGAAAATAATGAACTTGATCACAATATGCTAATTTTTTGAGAAGGACCTGTACCCTATATTGGATATTAACATCCAATAGTGTAAATCGCGGCAGCAGCTTCAGGTTGGTAGTCCAAGGCACTGTTGTCTATCTGTACTTCCGGGGTTCTTCCCACCGGAGCCTCGCTTTCGATTTCAAATTTCGATTTGCTTGCTCGCGTTGACTATGTAACGGCCCTAAAACGTTAACGTTAGCTTCTAGCTGCGTTGTACATCATGTCACTTAGCTTTATTAACGTATATAAACGTATGTAAATAACCGAGATAACAAATGTTAGCAATGTTGTGCTGAATGATTCATGTAAATACTGCAGTGCATGAACAATGCTGATCCTCTATCTTGTTGTCTGAGATGGTGATGGCAACGAGATGCGGTTTATCACGTTTACACTGTGACCTGTACATTTTTGCTTGGAGCTGAAGCTTTTCATTGACCTTCTCAACAATAAAATTATTAATATAACCCTCCAATGCATAGTTAATGCCCTTTTGGTGACTTCGAGATGATATATAATCTTTCTGTCTCCAAAAATCATCAATTGCCTCCTGTGAAATGTCTCCTACTGTGACAGCTGCCATAGCGCCTGTCACCGAATGTTGACTGTTTGTCCGAGTGAGTGGAGGGGGCGTGGCTTAGCCATAGGTCAATTCACTATTCTTATAGAATTAGAAGGCTTACTAAAACTTTAGAACATAATACGGCATATGACAGCTTACAGTATGAGTGCTGAAACAAAAATATCCCAAACAGACAATACTGTGTAAATGATCCAGCAACAGGCGGTTGACTCACTGTGTCACTGCATCTGAAGCTGACATTCTGCACCATGATGACAGGAGGCTGGATCTTCCCACAAGGGGGAAAATAAAACGACAAGCTCTGAAGGATAAAGGTGTGGTTAAAACTCTCTGATAAACAAGTGACAATTTCATCTTTAAAAGCAAACTCAGTGCCTTCTAGAGCCCAAAGCTTAAAGCTGCAGTCCGGCGTTTTTCCTCTTTGTCGCCATCTCTGTTCGAAATCTGCAATTGCAATCATTCGCGGAATTATCAACTTTACGTGAGTTGTACTTCAACACCCTCGACACGGCACAGCGCGGATGAACACTAATGTTTGAGGAGAGTGCAGCTGTCAATCACCGCGCCGGTGTGAATACTGTCATTCAGAATCACAGATTATTCTTTTTGGAAGTATGACCAACATAAGAATTTTCACCGGAAAATGTCTGAACTAGTAAGAAACATCCACTTTTGTTCTGGTTCTGACATTGCAGTAAATCGCGCTGATTGAATCTAACAATCGCTTATAAGTTATCATATCACGCAAAACCGTGCAAATTATACTTTGTTCACAAATTGTTAATGTTAACAACGTCAGCATTGCGTCACTACATTTAATGGCCTTCCGATATTATCCTTGTTTTCGCATGGGCCGGTTGCTGTCTCTTCTTTTCTGTAGCCACTCCGAAGTCCGAACGAAGTCTTTTGCATTTTACAACGGGTGAATCTCTAGTTGTCACTGGTGAGTGTCGTTTGAACCTTTCTGGATCCGCCATCAAATTGATAAGTTTAATTATATCAAGTGATGTGAGAAAAGGCTATAAATCTCCACCTCCAGCATCCTCACACGCAACATAGCCGACTAGCCGAGACTCCTTCTTTATGTGTACAGATGTGACGTAATGAATGTAACGAATCTCCCGCGGAAATCCACCAGTACCACTGGAATTAAAGTCCCCATGAAATCAAAATTGACCATAATTACTTTGTTTGCCTAAATTGATCGTTTTGTGGTGAACAATTCATCCATGCAAGTCAATCCACACAAAAAATTTTTTTGGCTTCGTAATCTTTAATCAAATTTTGAAAATGCCCCTCCCCTCTGCATTGGAGGACCTTGCCCGATGACCTAGGCTTTACGGTTTGGGTGTCTGCTTAACATCCATAACCACGCCCCTCCAACTGACAGTAGACAGGCTGAATGAAAACACCTACTTTTCTAGATCCAATCAGGTGCTAGTTGGAAAAAAAGCCACGCCCACTATTTTGCCTCATTTAGTATTCCGTTTCTCTCGGAAATACGTCACAACACTGGAGAAAAGTCGTTTGCAACTTCCGGTTCACGGGGACTTTAAAAACATTATTACAAGCTTACCGTTTTGAATCGAGCTAAAGCAAGCAGATAGTTTTGAACACTGGCTGGTTAAGTATTTGATCAAATATGTATTTTGGATAATTTTTAACCCCAAAAAAGCTACGGACTGCAGCTTTAAGCTGTGTTTATAGTCACCACAGCAAATGTCGGCTTAGTAAACTGTTAAGGAAATTACAGAATCCATTTTTAATCAATTGCTTTTACCAAACCTGTACCGAAGTGACAAAAAAATAAATCATGTCTGTGTTTTTTCTCTAAATGGTTCTCACTTTTCACTTCTTTTGTCTTTGTCATTGCATTGGTCAATTGAACAATGTGAGCATTTCTAAACTGATGCTTTATGCCGATAACAGGTGTTGGGCAAGAGAAAATGACATGCAAGAACTCTAAATGCTACAGTGTGTTAGTGTTGATGTGTTTGTCTGTGAGACAAACCTTATCATTTACGACACGAGTTGTTAGGCAAGAGGCCACCATTTTCTGCAGTGTTTTTTCTTTGCTTTTTGAGCCCGGCGAGCTAGCTTTGCAGAGCCGTGACCAAAACGGGCGATATAGCTCTACAAGAGATGAAGGGAATAAGTTTGACATTATCTTTGCAATGGCATACCTCTGGTGAATATTTCTGTGGCAACAACGCAATAAAATAATGATGAAATAAGAGAAAGTGCAATTCAAACAGAGCAATAAGGCCACAAGGCTGCACTGTTTCACCTTCATGTGAGCTATCTGGTCCTGCTCCCAGTTGTACCGCTTCATCTGGTTTTCTTCCAGTTCCTCCCTGGTCTTCACATACTGGTCATAGTTACCCTAAAATTGCATACATAACAGACTTTACCGCTCTCATACTGTACCTTTGTTCCTGTTAATATATGTGATAAGTGTGCCAATGAACCAGACAGTTCATAATTAGCAACAGTAATAAAAGCATCAGATTTCAGGCATTTTAAGGCTAGACAAGTACATAGCCAGCAAGCAATTTTGCGTTTAAAAGACGTCTAATAGCAGTCCAAACACAGCCCTGGTGTCTAGGCTAAAACAAGGCAAAATTTGGGCTGTCAGTGAAAATTTAATAGACATCTAACCATAGCCCAAGAATAGACGCACAGGCTACGCAGAGAACCTCTCAAAGAAATTAAACCAAACACCTTGTAATCACTGTTGACTTTGCTTGAATGATGGAATATCATAAATCTTGCAAGTTATTTTGTCAAAAACAACATGTAACCAAATTCAAGGTTATTTGGTCTAGAAGTGGGTTACTCGTAGTCTGACTATAGTTAACCGAAACTGAAATGACAGCTATTGCTTGCTGGGTAGCAATACAGATTTTTGGAGACAATAAAGCTTTTACATCCAAGTTCCTAAACACTGATGGAGCTTCATTCAATAATATCTGAATGGACTGCAAATTTTCAAAAAAGGTGTGACATTACATTAAAAAAAATTATTCGGTCATTATTTTCATTAAAGGCACACCGCGGAACTTTTGGCCACTAGTGGCGCTCGACCTGTAACTTTCACGTCTAGCGTCCCTAGAGGCCACAAGCTCCGCAGCACTGTCGCAAAAGTCAACAAACAGTCAACCGGTCAGCCCATAGACAGTGGGTCAGCCTCCCGTGTCTTTAGATTGTGTGCAGTGTTTGAGGCGGGCAGCCTCACTCAGAAGTGAGTTGGCACTGTGTGAAGGACGGAATAAAACGGAATGTCGCAGCCGTAATGCGCCGCAGACGTGTGCAGTGTAAATGAGGGGTTATAGCAGTCTGCTGAGAGAGAGCGAGCGGGGCGAGCCCCGTGGGGCTTAGTGCTAACATGTCTGTGAGTGAATGTGGGCGCGGGACGGTGGGCACATTTCTACTGCACTAAAAACACCGTCGGCCTGAGCTGACTGTAACTTATGTGTGTTGGTTTCGTTTTACAGAAACCGTGGGACATGTTGTGTGTAGTGTTTGTGGGCACTGAGTCGTGGGCACGTTCACTACATTTAATGTACATTTGACATGAGTCGACTATTTGTGCGAGCCCTGCACTGTGGCGGGCTGTGTTTGTGTGTAGAAATGAACAATGGGCTGTGGGCATTTTATTACACTCATAACACCATCGGCTGTGGCCGGAATACCAGAAAATACTACACTACTTATATGATTTATCTGGGTCACCTTGGAAACGGCATTTGTGTGCAGGCAAGCGTCAGCATCGGTCGGGCACCCCTCCTCCTCCTGTAGCTCACGCCAGCGAGCGAACGCTGGACCAATGGTGATCCTCGTCCTGGCTTTACATTTGTCACTATGCTTTTTCTTTTTTTTTTAGTGTCCTCTGACAAAACCTTTGCCTTCTTCCTTGTATCTGTTGGTTCGGCCATGACGAAAACATACAGACGGCAATCAAACGCGAGTTGAGCACTCACGTCAGAATCTGAGGAAGTGGTGGGGGAAGTGACGTATGCCGTAAAGCGGTTGAATTTTGTAGTTCTTTTTGTGCTCGGGTTCCTACCCGAAACCCGAAGTTACATAGTGCTAGGAAAAGCGATACAGACACCTTCAGGCTACGGCAGACGTGTCATTCAACCTATTGTAAGTCGATGTACCATCTCAATGGGTTTTGGTAATATATTATAAAGGTTGAAAAGTTCCACAGTGTGCCTTTAATGCCCTCATTCTGTTCCAAGCCTGTATGAGTTTCATTCTTTTGTAGAACTTAAAAGATATTTCTATTTCCATTGTACTGACAAAAACATTAAGACATTTTCAAAATACCTTCTCTTTTATGGTTCACAGAAAATAAAAAAAAAGTCATACAGTTTAGAGCTGAGCGAGGGTGAGTAACTTATGAGTTTTGAATTTTTGGATGAACCATCTCTTTAAATGCATTCAATAGATTCTCCAAATAGTAAACTGTAGGAAAAAAAACGTGACCAAAACAGCACTCACAGTGTAGTACTTGAGCTTCCTCTGGTGGAGATGAATGATGTTCATGCACACGCCATTAAGAAAGTCTTGAGAGTGTGAGATGAGTACAAGGATGCACTTAAAACAAAACAAAAAAAAGTTAGTTAGACATCATAAGAAAAACATATTCTTTTTGAAAAAACCTTGTTTCAAAAATATCCCCTGGTGTGCCTTAAAGGTTGTATCAGGAATTTCAGGCCCAAACATAAATGATCACATTCATCTAATCTTTCCTAACAATCCGCTAGCTGCCCGCCCCATAAGCAGGCCATCAAAAAAAATGCATCTCTGTAGGCAGCCTAGGCTCTGAGATCTGCACACAAAAACAATTGGTTTCACCAACCACTCAAAACCAAAATAAATAGTGTTCCAACCAATCACCGACAGGGGGCGGGTGTTGTGAGGTTTTGCGCTCGTGCACGGCTGCATGCGAAGTCGGAGCTGAAGAAGAATGAATGAATGAATGAATGAATGAATGAATGAGGCATTTATATAGCGCTTTCATATGTACTACTGTACACCCAAAGCGCTTTACAATCATATCAGGGGTTCTCTCCTCAACCAGCACCAGTGTGCAGCATCCACTTGGATGATGCGACGGCAGCCACAGTACAACAGCGCCAGTACGCTCACCACACACCCGCTATAGTTGGAGAGGAGAGAGAGTGATAGAGCCAATTCAGTGGATGGGGATTATTAGGAGGCCATGATTGGTAGGGGCCAATGGGTGGAATGTGGCCAGGACACTGGGGTTACACCCCTACTCTTTACGAGAGGTGCCATGGGATTTTTAATGACCACAGAGAGTCAGGGCCTTGGTTTAACGTCTCATCCGAAGGACGGTGCTCTTTGACAGTATAGTGTCCCCGTCACTATACTGGGGCGTTAGGACCCACACAGACCACAGGGTGAGCGCCCCCTGCTGGCCTCACTAACACCTCTTCCAGCAGCAGCCTGGTTTTCTCAGAAGGTCTCCCATCCAGGTCTAACCAGGCTCAGCCCTGCTTAGCTTCAGTGGGGAACCAGTCTTGGGCTACAGGGTGATATGGCTGCTGGCAAGAAGCCAGCGTCTATCAACGAACCCATGTCGGTGATTGGAAAACCACTAATGCCATGTAATGAGTGAGTAGGAACGAGTGAGAGTTAACAGATGAAATAAGTACAAAATTGTCATTTATTAATTCATTGAACAATATTCCACAGTAGGCAAGGCAAGGCAAGGCAAGTTTATTTATATAGCACATTTCATACACAATGGTAATTCAAAGTGCTTTACATAGAAGAAATTAAAATAATCAAAACAAATAAGAATAATTAAAACAGTTTAGAATAAAAAATAAAATAAAGTACAGTAAAAACAGTCGGACGAACAGAGGCACAGTGCTCATTCAGTAAATGCATAGCTAAACAGATGTGTTTTGAGTCTGGATTTGAATGTGAGTACTGTAGGAGCACATCTGATCTCTTCTGGAAGCTGGTTCCAGCTGTGGCTGGCATAATAGCTAAAAGCAGACTCTCCATGCTTAGAGCGAACCCTTGGTATTTCTAGCTGATGTGATCCTAATGATCTGAGTGATCTGTTAGGTTTATATTCAGTGAGCATATCTGCAATATATTGAGGTCCTAGCCCATTAAAAGATTTATATACCAGTAATAATACTTTAAAATAAAATCAATCCTAAATGTAACTGGGAGCCAGTGTAGAGACCTGAGGACTGGTGTGATGTGTTTATATTTTCTGGTTCTGCTCAGAAGCCTGGCAGCAGCGTTCTGTATGAGCTGCAACTGTCTTATGGTCTTTTTAGGAAGGCCAGTGAGGAGTCCATTACAATAATCCACCCTGCTGGTGATAAAAGCATGCACAAGTTTCTCTAAGTCTTGATTGGAAACAAAGCATCTAATTCTTGCAATATTTTTCAGGTGATAGTATGCTGATTTAGTTATTGCTTTGACATGACTACTGAAACTAAGGTCTGACTCTAGAGACACACCAAGATTCCTGACTTGATTTTTAGTTGTTAGACCCCTAGCGTCAAGGTATGCGTTCACCTTGAGAACTTCATCTTTGTTTCCAAACGCAATGACTTCAGTTTTGTCTTTGTTTAACTGAAGAAAGTTTTGGCACATCCAACTGTTTACTTCATCAATGCATTGGCACAGGGAGTCAATGGGGCTGTAATTGTTAGGCGATAGGGCTAAGTAGAGCTGTGTGTCGTCTGCATTGCTGTGGTAAGAGATTCGGTTCTTTCTCATTATTTGGCTCAGTGGGAGCATATATAGGTTGAATAGGAGTGGCGCAAGAATTGAGCCTTGAGGGACTCCGCATGTCATGGATGTCCACTCAGACTTATGGTCTCCTATACTCACATAATAACCTCTCCCTTCTAAGTATGACCTGAACCATTTTAGGACTATCCCAGAAAGCCCCACCCAGTTTTCCAGCCTGTCAAGAAGTATGTTGAGATCGACAGTGTCAAATGCAGCACTGAGGTCGAGTAGTACCAGCACTGATAATTTGCCTGAATCAGTATTTAAGCGAATATCGTTTATTATCTTTATGAGCGCTGTCTCTGTGCTGTGATGCGATCGGAAACCAGATTGAAAATTGTCGAAGTATCCATTCGAGATTAAGAAGTTGTTCAGCTGATTGAAGACAACTTTTTCAATGATCTTGCCTATGAAAGGAAGATTTGAGATCGGTCTATAGTTGCTTAATATAGTCTTATCCAGATTGCTCTTTTTCAGGAGGGGCTTGCAGTTTTCAGGGAGTTTGGAAAACTACCAGAGAGAAGTGAGGCATTAACCACTTTTAGGAGATCTGCTTCTAAACTGTTTAACACACTTTTGAAGAAAGATGTGGGAAGTGCGTCAAGGGCGCAGGTTGATGTTTTAAGGTGTTGTACGGTTTCTTCCAAAATTTTGCCATCAATTTCTTCGAAAACAGACATAGTAACTACTTTCTCAGGTTGTGGTCTGATCTGTCTGACCCCAGTGCGGCTCAATGATGTGCTGATCACCTTTCTGATATTCTTAATTTTCTCAGAGAAGAAAGAAGCAAACTCACTGCACTTGCCGTCTGAGAGCATTTCACTGGGAATCTGGCTTGGGGGGTTTGTCAGTCTCTCTACAGTAGCAAAAAGAGTGTGTGTGTTGTTTAAGTTGCTGTTTATAATATTTGAGAAGAAAGTCTGTCTAGCTTTGCCTAGTTCAATATTAAAAGCATGGATGCTGTCTTTGTAGATGTTATAATGGACTACAAGTTTTATCTTCCGCCACATGCGCTCTGCTCTTCTGCATGTTCTTTTCATATTTTGCACAGCTGTTGAGTTTCTCCAAGGTGCTTTTTGTCTACCACTCTTCCTGACTTTCACAGGAACAATATAATCTATTACACCTTTAACCTTTGAGTTAAAAGAATCAAGTTTAAAATCAACAGAGTCAGCAGATATGCTTGGTTTTAAAGATATAGCCTTCATAAATAGTACACTAGTGTTCTCATTTAAGCATCTCTTCTTGACAGACACAGATCTAGCTTCAATGGCAGGAGAGATCAATATATCAAAGAAAATACAGAAATGATCAGACAGTGCTACATCCTTAATAACAATCGATGAGATGTTTAGACCCTTACTGATAAGTAAATCTAGAGTGTGTCCACGATTGTGTGTGGGACCATGTACATGCTGAGTCAGATCAAAAGTTTTTAAAACAGTTTTGATTTCTTTTGCCATATTTGTATCATTATCTATGTGAATGTTAAAATCTCCAGTAATAGCAAAACAGTCTAACTCTGAGGAAATTGTTGATAACAGTTCTGTAAAGTCCTCAGCAAAGGCTGGAGAGTATTTTGCAGGCCTGTAAATAATGATAAGTAAAATGCGTGGGGCACCTTTTAACATAATACCCAGATATTCAAAAGAGGGGTAGTTACCAAATGATGTTTGCTTACATTGATAGACATCTTTAAAAAGAGCAGCTACTCCTCCACCTCTCTTATCCGCTCTGCAGACACTCATAAAAGTAAAGTTAGGAGGGGCTGTTTCATTGAGGACTGTTGCACTGCAGCTGTCTTCTAGCCAAGTTTCGTTTAGAAGCATAAAATCCAGGTTGTATGTGGTTATTAAGTCATTGACTAGAAGTGATTTATTTTTAAGTGAGTGGATGTTTAAAAGTGCTAACTTAACAGTCTTACTTTTTGTTACTTTTGTCTTAGTTTGGCGTGTAATAGGCACCAGATTAGATGGGTTTGCTGTACGGCTTTTGAAGGCCTTAGACTTTCTATCATGTAATCGAACAGCAATAGAGAAAGATACAGGCACACTGGGTTCCCGCTTGTTCTGTAAACATTTGAGAAAGTTACTGTTATCATAGCGGGCACCCGGCACATATCACTGAGAGCTGGTATCAGTTGTTTTTGGTTCACCTCGAGCCGATGGAGGAGGGTGTGGGCCCTGGCGTTTTTGCAGAGGCCGAAGAGCTCTCACAAGCGGAGAGCGAGCTGGGCCCGCAGGCTTTCGTGGTTTTGGGGCCTGCCGTTTTTTGGTTGATGTCTGGGGGCTTGCAGATAGTTTGGTTCCAGCAAACACCAGTTTTTCCATTTGTTCTGAGGAGCACATAAGATGCTGTGGAGATGCTGGAGATAGGGATAACGTGTCTGGTGAGAGGGTAGAGGCTGGAGGGGGCTGTTTCTCTGGTGTTATTGGAGGCTGTAAAATGCTGTCCTGGTTTTCCAGCAAGTCATCCTTTGGAGCTGAAACTTGGAGCAGTTCTAGCATGTCACAGTCTGTCTGTGGTGAGCTCTGTGGGCAGGGCTCAGCTGAGATTGTGTCCGTGAGCAGTGGCTGTTTTGGCTGAGTGGTGTTATCATTGTCCTTGTGTGATATGTCAACCGCATGTCCATCCACGTGCTGAAGTGAAGTCCTGTGGTCATTCATACTGTGTCCAGGTGTGTGTGTGTGCCATTCAGGTTGAGTGGATTGGCACACACTGCAGAAGGATGATTGAGGGAGAAGTAGATATTGTCCTTTAGCACTCTTGAACCAAGTTTGTTTGGGTGGTGGCCATCCTGTTGAAACAGTTGCCTCTGACTCCAGAAAAGATTGAAATTGTCAATGAAGTTTACTCCTTTTACATTGCAGGTTTTTTGCAGCCATGTGTTGAGCCCAAGCAACCGTGAAAACCTGTTTGTTCCTCTTGCTGGGAGTGGTCCACTGATGAATGTTTGTACTTTCAGTCTTTTAAGTGTTTCAAAAAGTTCATTGAAATCCTTCTTAAGGAGTTCTGACTGCTCTTTATGAATATCCTTTTTCCCCACATGAATGATGAGTCGATTTGCAGTCTTATGTTTCGTCAGAATGTTCTCAAGTTCCCTGTTACATCAGAAGTCGTTGCTTGTGGAAGGCAGCACGTAGTTGTATCCCTGCTACTAATGTTTCTGATTATGGAGTCACCCACTATCAGAGTCCTGTGCTCGGCTGCGCTCTGAGCTGAGTGCCGCTGTCTGCTCGACCTTGAGCGCCAGTTAGCAGTGTTAGCTACTGGCTGGTTCAGTCTGTGTTCGATCACATTCATCACATTCATCACATTCAGGGATTCCTCATTCATTAATACTTCAAATCTGTTCTCAAGATGTATAGGCGGTGGTAGGAGACCAGTGTTTGCAATCCTTGTCAGAGCCGTATCTGGGGTAGAGGATGCTACTGCGGCAATATGTGATGCTCGTGACAATCTGATGTCTCGAGTGCCTTTGGGTCTCGCTCCCTGTTTGTGCCACCGATTTGTAAGTTGATCGGCTTGTTTCTCTACACTCAGTATGGCCTGTCGAGGAGGACTAGATTCATGGGACTCACCGGCTGTATGCTGAGGGCGTCCATGACGAAGCTCTGTTGTGTGTTCCGACTGGTTTGGTGGTCCCACAAGTAACTTTGTTTCAAGAACTACAATCCTTTGTAAAAGTCTCTGGCAGTTAGTGCAGCAAGTAGATTCCAGAAGAGGCATTTTCTCTTATCCTTTAGAATGTAGGCAGTTGTGTTTTCTTCCCCGGAATGTAAGCAGTGGGAGGTTGGTTGAATAAAAGTATTCTGCTTTTTTTTAGTAATCCAAGCGTTTGAGCACTGTGCTGATTAGCTGAAGTTAAAATTAGGTGATAAAAGGAGATAAAATATAAAATATAAAAATATAAAAGCGATAGAGCAAAGCGCGGAGCGGTAAGCAAGAGCGTCCGAACAGTAGCAAAGCAGGAAGATCAGTAATGGACCCTAAAAACAAGCTATAAGGTATTATAAGTGTCTGCATTACACTACTACATAATAATAGTTATAATATTAATCCCATGACAGTAATAGCCATATATTGTAAAAACAAATGCACTGAAAAATAAAGGAAACTTTTATAATTAGTCTTGTACTAATTTCTATACTTGAAAGAGATTAGCACATGATCTTTTATTTTGGCGGAAACTGCATCAAGCTTTTATTTTGCCGGAAAACATGGTTTACAAACGTGTCTCATTAAATTTCTAGTAAATTGCGGTAATCGTCAACTATGCAGAGGTGGAAATAGTGCGTAACAGGGTAATGGGTTCCTACACTCATGACATAGTGAGAGGCGGTATTAACATTAAGTGACATGGCATCTGACGCACAGAAGCCAATGGCACATGTGGTGGCACATCCGGTCTTCATTGGCATGTGCCAGTGGATAGTGGCATGTGTCACTGACATTATCGCGACACACTGACAGGACACCTGACTGACACCGAGTCGCGGAACATGTCGCCGTCCCACATAGCAAATGTTTTCTGGCCCAGCTCCGGGCCACACAATCACTTTTCCCTCGGCCCAAGTACCGCAAAGAATGACGGTACTGAAGTGGCCCAGAACTGGATTAAAGACAAGGGTCACACATGGGCCATAACCGGCCCGAATCTCAGCCAGTTAATCACCCTTAACTGGCCCTGAAGTGGCCCAGAACTGGATTAAAGACATGGGTCACACATGGGCCATAACCGGCCCGAATCTCAGCCAGTTAATCACCCTTAACTGGCCCTGAAGTGGCCCAGAACTGGATTAAAGACAAGGGTCACACATGGGCCATAACTGGCCCGAATCTCAGCCAGTTAACCCTTAACTGGCCCTGAAGTGGCCCAGAACTGGATTAAGGACAAGAGTCACACATGGGCCATAACTGGCCCTGAATAGGACCAAAACAGGTTTTATTATTGGTACCAAGTCTCAGCCATAAGTTAACCTTATCAACACCAGAAACCCCAAAACTGAGCCATAACCCAGCCTAATCTTACCAAACCATATGAACAAATAAGTCACAGGAAAATTCAATTCTGAAAATTGCTTTATTTAACAATAATGTACACGCCAAAAATACATTTTTAAATTACATCTAGAATTGTGTAACTGTGTGAAGGCTATTTTAGTACATTCAAAGCATAACATCTTATTAGCACCTCAAAAAAGTGCATTTAATTTCAAAATGTTCTTGTCTGTCTTTAACCGTTACTTATTGTAGTAATGCACAAGCCAAAACATTTAATAATAATGAAAATTCAAATCTAGAATTGTGTAACTGTGTGAAGGCTATTTTTTTTTTTTTTGTACATTCAAAGCGCAACATCCTATTACCTCAAAGTGCATTTAATTTCAAAATGTTCTGGTCTGTCTTAAAGGAACACTCCACCGTTTTTTCATATTAAACTATGTTATTCCCTTAACTAAGACGAGTTGATACCTCTCTCGTCTCAGTGCGTGCACTATATCGCTCTGGCGCGCGGCAACACTTTGATAGCACTTAGCTTAGCCCAGTTCATTCATTAGGATCCAAACAGAGATGAAGTTAGAAGCGACCAAACACCTCCACGTTTTCCCTATTTAAATACAGTTACACGACCAAGTATGGTGAAACAAAATAAAACATGGCACTTTTCTAAGCGGGTAAAATGGATAATAATGTATGGCGGAATAGCACTTGAACTCGGCGCAGTAATATAACTATATCATCGGGAGAGGATTATGAGTGATGATATTACTGCACCGAGTTGAAGTGCTATCAAGTGCTATTCTGCCATACATTATAGTTATCCATTATATGTTATAAGGCAATAACATAGTTTAATGGTCTGTTTAATAAAAAATAAAAAAAAGTTTAATATGAAAAAAACGGTGGAGTGTTCCTTTAAACAGTAGCTTACTTATTGTAGTAATATTGTAGTAATACAGCTAGAGTTGTGTGAACACTATTTTAGTTGCCTGAACAGCCAAGTATACAACATTTTCCAATTCTAACTAAATTAATCTATGAATGAATCTAGCACTGAAATGTAACCATATTATAATGTAATTTTACTCTCAACAAACATAGAGCAAATTAAAACAATTACTTAAAACAAATTTACACATCAGAATTTTTGTATGTGTGAGGGAGAAAAAAAATAGTTCTCAGGAAGTGAAGTACATCTCTGCAGCCCCTCTTTTCTCCTCAAGCGCTCTCTCCTTCCTCCATCTCTATCAGGAGCAAGCTGAAGCCATCTTGTATAGTTGCTTCTATCTCCTGATCGGGAGCATGTTGTGTCAGACGATTTTTTTCTCACAGCAGCTAAAAGACAAAATATTAAATTAATACAAAATTAATAAATACATATACAAACATTAATCCACCTGTAGGTAACAAAATAAAATAAGGTTGCTTTGGTTACATTTTATACAGGAAATGGTTGCTTATAATGTGGCACTATTGAATGACTGTCAAAATACTGTTGTCAAACTCACAACAGTATGACAACAGTATTTTGACAAACAAAACCTTTTTAGCAAACAAAAACCTTAAAAATGTTTAGATATGAAAACTGTGGTGTAAACACATGCTTATCTGTGAATTAACTTTTAATTTATTAACTGTTAAAATAAAACGGCAATTATCCACTAAAGGAATAGTTCAACCAAAAATTTTAATTCTGTCAACATTTCCTCACCTCCACTTGTACGATGCCTGTATGAGTTTCTTCCTTCTGTTGAACACAGCAGAAAAAAAATAAAAAAATGTTTAATCAGTAGAGAACCACTTTCCAATTTAATGTTACATTCCAGTTACCTGTCTGGTCACCAACATTCCTCAAAATGTGTTCTTTGTGTTCATCAAAAGAAACCATATGAGAAAATGATGAGTAAATTTTCAGTTTTGTTTGAACTTCCTTTAAAAAACAAGAACAGACATAACGTTACACACACACACATAAAATAGCAGACATATCCTGCTTATCAAAGTCACAGATTAGATTTAGATATAATTAAATCTGATTATACAGCCATTGAATCACTTTGAGCTTTAAAAGTCAATTACTGTTGTTTGTTGCTGATTTCGCTGTGATTTTTCCTATCATTTTAACAGCATTAACTTACATTACATCCCGCAGGCCGGTTTATCGCACCGGTCGCGTCAGTCTGTACTCGCATTCTCAAGGGGCAGTGGATCCGCTACCATATAAGCAAAAGTTCACTTCAATAAAGAACAAAGTGACATCCGAGTTTGAATTCTGGTATTTAAAAAAAGCACAAAGAAAGAGAGCGACGAACTTCACTTACCTGAACAGCAGTTGTCTGACAGTGACAGACTTCTTCTGTTCTTCACCCTTCAGCGGGAGAAATTTCAAACGACGCATACATCACGTGAACCTCATTAACCAACCAGAAAAGCTGCTGTTACCGTGGAGATCGCGCCAAAATAAGCATTTTTTAAATGATATTTTTTTTCAAACGTTTTTTAATAAACTGATATATATATATATATATATATATATATATATATATATATATATATATATATATATATATATATATATATAGTTCGTTTTTAACATGTATATATATATATATATATAGTACGTTTTTAACATGATTTTGTGGTGCTTAAACTAAAAAGTATGGAAAATGTTGACTATTTTGTATGTGAATTATTTTTTCTTTAAACTATAATTTATTTATTTTTAAAAAAAAAATCAATTATCATGTTAGGAAAATGTATATTTTGTTCAGGTCAAATGGATTTGGGAATTGTTTAATGATTATTGAATTTTGTGAACATTGCTGAAAACTAATAGGCCTAGCAGCCCTAAATACTTATAACTGTCCAGTACACAAAGGCCCATAATCGCTACACTGATCTGGGCCATAATCGCTAAACTGATCTGGGCCACACACCTCCCATCCACAATCGGCCCAAATGTTGTCTGCCGTCATGCATGCAGTGCCATCATTGCCACGCATGGCCCAGAGTTGGCTGACATGATCTGGGCCACACACCTCCCATCCACAATCGGCCCAAATGTTGTTTGCCGTCATGCATGCAGTGCCATCATTGCCACGCATGGCCCAGAGTTGGCTGACATGATGCATGCGCAACATGACATCATGACTTTGCGTAAACATACACGCCACTTTCAATTCAAGTGGCGTGTTATCTATACGCATTTTGAAATATCCGCGTGTATGTCCACGCCGAGGCCACATTTGGGCCAAGTCTGTTTGCTATGTGGGGTGTTGTGACACCTCCAGTAGTGACTGGCAGATTCGAGCACCTATCCTGACGTAATTGTGACACAAAATCCTAAATAAATAGCCTAATTTTGTGATATTTTAAATATCAATTAAACGCAATAAAATCAGTAATATTTTTTCAAACGTGTTATTTGTGCCACTGAATGTTTTGTAATACCCCTGCTACTTTATGTTGTTTATCTCGTAAAGTCACAAACTGCTCTAGGAAAGACACGAAATAAATCTATCATGGGTCACTACGAATAACGTATTACAGTCAGTCACGTCCATTACTGTAAACCTTTGTTTTTGCGTGATGCTGCACGGACGCACCTACGCCAGTAGGTGTCAGTAGGAGTGAGTGTAACACTGGCCAGCGCAGGATTCTGTGGCTTTAATATTTCAAGCATTTCAAGTCCTTCCAAAAAGTGTAAAAAAAAAAAAAAATCAATTATTAAAAATAATTTGTTAGGCTATATCTGAAAAGGATTACATACAGAGCTACTAGCAATCTTCTTTATTTATCCAAGACAGTGCAAAAAAGTGCTCAGTGCATTTTAAATATTCAACAAACGTTTGGACCTTCCTATGTACCTTTAATATTTTAAAAATAATTTTATGGAATTATTTAATAAATAAAATCCATTTTTGTTGTACAAATTAACTATGTGCAATTGTGCATATGTTACATAATCTACAATATACTCAGGCAGACATCTGCAGGTGTCACTACTGGAGGTGCCACAACATAAAGAGACATGTCAGTTTTAGTGACACAGGCCAACTGGCATGTGCCAGTGGATATTGGCATGTGTCACTAAAACGTGTGATGATGTGCCAATGCATTCCGTCGTGTCACTTGCATAACAATTTGCTTTATGCTGTCAAACATATGATTTATTATATCGCTGAGTTAATGTGTACAACATTAGCTATTATACATAATTCGATAAAATTATTTTTGAAATATTAAAGCCACAGATGAGAATCTTGCGCTGGCCAGTGTTACACTCACTCATACTGACACCTACTGGCGTAGGTGCGTCCGTGCAGCATCACGCAAAAATAAAGGTTTACAGTAACGGACGTGACTGTAATATACGGAAGCCTTGTAAACCGCAACGTAAAAAACTCGACTTTAATCTCGAAACGTTTTGACTTTAATCTCGAAATGTTTCAACTTTACATCAAACTTTACAACAAAATTGACAAACATCATATGTGTAATTCAGGACACAATTCAAACGAGATGAAAATATTTGTTGTCTCTCGCCATTGACTACCATACAATATTTTTCCAAGGTCCCATGGTGGTCAACCGGAAGGGGAGGGACTTAGGGACTTTGACTATGCATTGATCAAAATGCATAGTCAAAATTGATGTGAAAATACGAAATTACAAAGACTGCAAACCCAAATGGTGCACATTTTCTCTCAATGAATGAAGCTAACTTTACTGAAGCTAACGTCTGTCATTTTTTCTATAGTATTACCAGAGAATGTCTAATTGAAGAGAATTGGCACTGTCTGGTTACTTCCGGTTACTGGACTGGCTGCAGTAACACGTCTCCGACTCTTTCCATGCGGGTGCGCTCGCAGGCGAGTGCAGAATGAATGGGAGTCTATGGGGTTTCACCCCCAGAAATCCACTTTTCTCAGGATGTAATTTTTTGTCAAGTAATTTGAAAGTTGCATTCAAAAGGGAGGGCTAAGATAATACACTCAGCTGAAAACTGAATTTTTAAGATCACTTATCTGTTCTAAAAATCCATTCAAAAATGTGATGACGTCACATAATAGCAGAATGCTAGCGTGTTCCAGCCAACAACGGCCTAACCTGTAAAAAATCGAAAGGACATAAGTACTCGTTCATTCGACTTTTGGCCTATAATCTATATTGAACTTGCAGAATCAACAATAAAATATATGTTGATTCAACGACAACCAGGAGAAAGAGATACATTTAGCCGTTTAGCTCCATAGACTCCCATTCATTCTGCACTCGCCCGCGATCACCTCCAGTGGAATTCTAATGAAACTGCAACCAAGATGATACACAATGGGGCTAATAGGAAGTGCCAAGGCTCTCCGTTAGACGGGCTCTGGTATTACGTTATAATCGTAACGTTACGCCGTCATGCCTGAGTGTATGGCAAGCCGTTTTAGCTTTAATTGTACACAGCCTTACTCGTCGTAATTACATTTTTACTAGTAATAATTCAGTTAGAGAGCTCTACAATTCAATTCTTACTAGTAACAATTTCAATTAGAGAGCTCTCTAATTCGATTATTACTAGTAACAATTACAATTAGAGAGCTCTCTAATTCAATTATTACTAGTAACAATTACAATTAGAGAGCTCTCTAATTGAATTAGAGAGCTCTGCAATTGCATTCTTACTAGTAACAATTCAATTAGAGAGCTCTTTAATACAATTGTTACTAGTAAGAATTACAATTGGAGAGCTCTCTAATTGTATTCTTAAGAATGCAATTGCAGAGCTCTTTAATTAAATTAGAGAGCTCTCTATTTCAATTGTTACTAGTAAGAATGCAATTGTAGAGCTCTCTAATTGAATTATTACTAGTAAGAATTCAAATTAGAGAGCTCTCTAATCCAATTATTACTAGTAACAATTATAATTAGAGAGCTCTCTAATATGGCAAGCCGTTTTAGCTTTAATTGTACCCAGCCTTACTCGTCGTAATTTCATTTTTACTAGTAAGAATTTAATTAGAGTATGGCAAGCCGTTTTAGCTTAAATTGTACCCAGCCTTACTTGTTGTAATTTCATTTTTACTAGTAAAAATTTAATTAGAGAACTTTACAATTCAATTCGTACTAGTAGCAATTACAATTAGAGAGCTCTCTAATTCAATTCTTACTAGTAACAATTGCGATTAGAGAGCTCTCTAATTCGATTCTTACTAGTAAGAATGTAATTGCAGAGCTCTTTAATTGAATTAAAGAGCTCTGCAATTGCATTCTTACTAGTAAGAATTAAATTAGAGAGCTCTCTAAATCAGTTTTTACTAGTAAGAATTACATTAGGAGAGCTCTTTAATGCAATTATTACTAGTAAAAACTGATTTAGAGAGCTCTCTAATTCAGTTCTTACTAGTAAGAATGCAATTGCAGAGCTCTTTAATTCAATTAGAGAGCTCTTTAATGCAATTCTTACTAGTAGGAATTCAATTAGAGAGCTCTACAATTCAATTCTTACTAGTAGCAATTACAATTAGAGAGCTCTCTAATTCGATTATTACTAGTAACAATTACAATTAGAGAGCTCTCTAATTAAATTATTACTAGTAACAATTACAATTAGAGAGCTCTCTAATTCAATTCTTACTAGTAAGAATTACAATTAGAGAGCTCTCTAATTCAATTCTTACTAGTAACAATTATTATTAGAGAGCTCTCTAATTCAATTATTACTAGTAAGAATTACAATTACAGAGCTCTCTAATTCAATTCTTACTAGTAACAATTGCAATTAGAGAGCTCTACAAATGAATTTTTACTAGTCATATATCTCTCTAATTAAATTATTACTAGTAACAATTACAATTAGAGAGCTCTCTAATTCAATTCTTACTAGTAAGAATTACAATTAGAGAGCTCTCTAAATCAGTTTTTACTAGTAATAATTGCATTAAAGAGCTCTCCTAATGTAATTCTTACTAGTAAAAACTGATTTAGAGAGCTCTCTAATTTAATTCTTACTAGTAAGAATGCAACTGCAGTATGGCATATGGCAAGCCGTTTTAGCTTTAATTGTACCCAGCCTTACTCGTCGTAATTACATTTTTACTAGTAATAATTCAATTAGAGAGCTCTACAATTCAATTCTTACTAGTAACAATTACAATTAGAGAGCTCTCTAATTCGATTATTACTAGTAACAATTACAATTAGAGAGCTCTCTAATTCAATTATTACTAGTAACAATTACAATTAGAAAGCTCTCTAATTCAATTCTTACTAGTAAGAATTACAATTAGAGAGCTCTCTAATTCAATTCTTACTAGTAACAATTATTATTAGAGAGCTCTCTAATTCAATTATTACTAGTAAGAATTACAATTACAGAGCTCTCTAATTCAATTCTTACTAGTAACAATTGCAATTAGAGAGCTCTACAAATGAATTTTTACTAGTCATATGTCTCCATTGACTTCCATTCATTTTTAATTAGAGAGCTCTATAATTGAATTGTTACTAGTAAGAATTACAATTAGAGAGCTCTCTAATTCAATTATTACTAGTAAGAATTACAATTAGAGAGCTCTCTAATCCAATTCTTACTAGTAACAATTACAATTAGAGAGCTCTCTAATTCAATTCTTACTAGTAACAATTACAATTAGAGAGCTCTCTAATTCAATTCTTACTAGTAAGAATGCAATTGCAGAGCTCTCTAATTCAATTATTACTAGTAAGAATTACAATTAGAGAGCTCTCTAATCCAATTATTACTAGTAACAATTACAATTAGAGAGCTCTCTAATTCAATTCTTACTAGTAAGAATGCAATTACAGAGCTCTCTAATTGAAATTTTACTAGTAAAAAAACGAATTAAAGATATGTATAATTGGAGAGCTCTGTAATTGAATTAGAGAGCTCTGCAATTGCATTCTTACTAGTAACAACTGAATTAAAGAACTCTCTAATTATAATTGTTACTAGTAATAATTGGATTAGAGAGCTCTCTAATTGGAATTCTTACTAGTAATAATTCAATTAGAGAGCTCTACAATTGCATTCTTACTAGTAACAATTGAAATAGAGAGCTCTCTAATTGAATTAAAGAGCTCTGCAATTGAGTTGTTACTAGTAAGAATTGAATTAGAGAGCTCTCTAATTGTAGTTCTTACTAGTAACAATTGCATTAGAGAGCTCTCTAATTGAATTGTTACTAGTAAGAATGCAATTAGAGAGCTCTATAATTAAATTACAGAGCTCTTCAATTGTAATTGTTACTAGTAACAATTCAATTAGAGAGCTCTACAATTAAATTGTTACTAGTAAGAATTGAATTAGAGAGCTCTCTAATTGTAATTGTTACTAGTAACAATTGAATTAGAGAGCTCTCTAATGGTAATTCTTACTAGTAACAATTCAATTGTAGAGCTCTCTAATTGTAATTCTTACTAGTAACAATTCAATTAAAGAGCTCTGTAATTAAAAATGAATGGAAGTCAATGGAGACATATGACTAGTAAGAATTCATTTGTAGAGCTCTCTAATTGGAATTGTTACTAGTAAGAATTGAATTAGAGAGCTCTGCAATTGTAATTGTTACTAGTAATAACTGAATTAGAGAGCTCTCTAATTGTAATTGCTACTAGTAAGAATTGAATTGTAGAGCTCTCTAATTGAATTCCTACTAGTAAGAATTGCATTAAAGAGCTCTCTAATTGAATTAAAGAGCTCTGCAATTGCATTCTTACTAGTAAGAACTGAATTAGAGAGCTCTCTAAATCAGTTTTTACTAGTAATAATTGCATTAAAGAGCTCTCCTAATGTAATTCTTACTAGTAAAAACTGATTTAGAGAGCTCTCTAATTTAATTGTTACTAGTAAGAATGCAATTGCAGAGCTCTTTAATTCAATTAAAGAGCTCTGCAATTACATTCTTACTAGTAAGAATCGAATTAGAGAGCTCTCTAATCGCAATTGTTACTAGTAAGAATTGAATCAGAGAGCTCTCTAATTGTAATTGCTACTAGTACGAATTGAATTGTAAAGTTCTCTAATTAAATTTTTACTAGTAAAAATGAAATTACAACAAGTAAGGCTGGGTACAATTTAAGCTAAAACGGCTTGCCATTATATGGTTTGCCATCCTACTAGTAAGAATTGCATTAAAGAGCTCTCTAATTGAATTAAAGAGCTCTGCAATTGCATTCTTACTAGTAACAATTAAATTAGAGAGCTCTCTAAATCAGTTTTTACTAGTAAGAATTACATTAGGAGAGCTCTTTAATGCAATTATTACTAGTAAAAACTGATTTAGAGAGCTCTCTAATTCAGTTCTTACTAGTAAGAATGCAATTGCAGAGCTCTTTAATTCAATTAGAGAGCTCTTTAATGCAATTCTTACTAGTAGGAATTCAATTAGAGAGCTCTACAATTCAATTCTTACTAGTAGCAATTACAATTAGAGAGCTCTCTAATTCAGTTATTACTAGTAACAATTACAATTGCAGAGCTCTCTAATTCAATTCTTACTAGTAACAATTCCAATTAGAGAGCTCTACAAATGAATTCTTACTAGTCATATGTCTCCATTGACTTCCATTCATTTTTAATTACAGAGCTCTTTAATTGAATTGTTACTAGTAAGAATTACAATTAGAGAGCTCTACAATTGAATTGTTACTAGTAAGAATTACCATTAGAGAGCTCTCTAATTCAATTGTTACTAGTAACAATTACAATTAGAGAGCTCTCTAATTCAATTCTTACTAGTAACAATTTAATTGTAGAGCTCTCTAATTGAATTGTTACTAGTAACAATTACAATTGAAGAGCTCTGTAATTTAATTATAGAGCTCTCTAATTGCATTCTTACTAGTAACAATTCAATTAGAGAGCTCTCTAATGCAATTGTTACTAGTAAGAACTACAATTAGAGAGCTCTCTAATTCAATTCTTACTAGTAACAACTCAATTGCAGAGCTCTTTAATTCAATTAGAGAGCTCTCTATTTCAATTGTTACTAGTAAGAATGCAATTGTAGAGCTCTCTAATTGAATTATTACTAGTAAGAATTCCAATTAGAGAGCTCTCTAATCCAATTATTACTAGTAACAATTATAATTAGAGAGTTCTTTAATTCAGTTGTTACTAGTAAGAATGCAATTGCAGAGCTCTCTAATTCAATTACAGAGCTCTCCAATTATACATATCTTTAATTCGTTTTTTTACTAGTAAAATTTCAATTAGAGAGCTCTGTAATTGCATTCTTACTAGTAAGAATTGAATTAGAGAGCTCTCTAATTGTAATTGTTACTAGTAATAATTGGATTAGAGAGCTCTCTAATTGTAATTCTTACTAGTAATAATTGAATTAGAGAGCTCTGCAATTGCATTCTTACTAGTAAGAATTGAATTAGAGAGCTCTCTAATTGTAATTGTTACTAGTAAGAATTGAATTAGAGAGCTCTCTAATTGTAATTGTTACTAGTAAGAATTGGATTAGAGAGCTCTCTAATTGTAATTCTTACTAGTAATAATTGAATTAGAGAGCTCTCTAATTGTAATTCTTAGTAGTAACAATTCAATTATAGAGCTCTCTAATTAAAAATGAATGGAAGTCAATGGAGACATATGACTAGTAAAAATTCATTTGTAGAGCTCTCTAATTGCAATTGTTACTAGTAAGAATTGAATTAGAGAGCTCTGTAATTGTAATTCTTACTAGTAATAATTGAATTAGAGAGCTCTCTAATAATAATTGTTACTAGTAAGAATTGAATTAGAGAGCTCTCTAATTGTAATTCTTACTAGTAAGAATTGAATTAGAGAGCTTTCTAATTGTAATTGTTACTAGTAATAATTGAATTAGAGAGCTCTCTAATTGTAATTGTTACTAGTAATAATCGAATTAGAGAGCTCTCTAATTGTAATTGTTACTAGTAAGAATTGAATTGTAGAGCTCTCTAATTGAATTATTACTAGTAAAAATGTAATTACGACGAGTAAGGCTGGGTACAATTAAAGCTAAAACGGCTTGCCATACTGCAGAGCTCTTTAATTCAATTAAAGAGCTCTGCAATTACATTCTTACTAGTAAGAATCGAATTAGAGAGCTCTCTAATCGCAATTGTTACTAGTTAGAATTGAATTAGAGAGCTCTCTAATTGTAATTGCTACTAGTACGAATTGAATTGTAAAGTTCTCTAATTAAATTTTTACTAGTAAAAATGAAATTACTACAAGTAAGGCTGGGTACAATTTAAGCTAAAACGGCTTGCCATACTCTAATTCAGTTGTTACTAGTAAGAATGCAATTGCAGAGCTCTCTAATTCAATTACAGAGCTCTCCAATTATACATATCTTTAATTCGTTTTTTTTACTAGTAAAAATTCAATTAGAGAGCTCTGTAATTGCATTCTTACTAGTAAGAATTGAATTAGAGAGCTCTCTAATTGTAATTGTTACTAGTAATAATTGGATTAGAGAGCTCTCTAATTGTAATTCTTACTAGTAATAATTGAATTAGAGAGCTCTGCAATTGCATTCTTACTAGTAAGAATTGAATTAGAGAGCTCTCTAATTGTAATTGTTACTAGTAAGAATTACAATTAGAGAGCTCTCTAATTGTAATTGTTACTAGTAAAAATTCAATTAGAGAGCTCTGTAATTGCATTCTTACTAGTAAGAATTGAATTAGAGAGCTCTCTAATTGTAATTGTTACTAGTAATAATTGAATTAGAGAGCTCTGCAATTGCATTCTTACTAGTAAGAATTGAATTAGAGAGCTCTCTAATTGTAATTGTTACTAGTAAGAATTACAATTAGAGAGCTCTCTAATTGTAATTCTTACTAGTAAGAATTGGATTAGAGAGCTCTCTAATTGTAATTCTTACTAGTAATAATTGAATTAGAGAGCTCTCTAATTGTAATTCTTACTAGTAACAATTCAATTATAGAGCTCTCTAATTAAAAATGAATGGAAGTCAATGGAGACATATGACTAGTAAAAATTCATTTGTAGAGCTCTCTAATTGCAATTGTTACTAGTAAGAATTGAATTAGAGAGCTCTGTAATTGTAATTCTTACTAGTAATAATTGAATTAGAGAGCTCTCTAATAATAATTGTTACTAGTAAGAATTGAATTAGAGAGCTCTCTAATTGTAATTCTTACTAGTAACAATTCAATTATAGAGCTCTCTAATTGTAATTGTTACTAGTAATAATTGAATTAGAGAGCTCTCTAATTGTAATTGTTACTAGTAATAATTGAATTGTAGAGCTCTCTAATTGAATTATTACTAGTAAAAATGTAATTACGACGAGTAAGGCTGGGTACAATTAAAGCTAAAACGGCTTGCCATAGACGCTGGTCATGTGTGTGATGCCTGACTGTGACGTACAACACAAGCTGTTACACTTCATGAACTCGAAGAAAATGAATAGTTGAATAAAGTCGTTATTTTTGTTTGTTTTTGCAAGATATTTTGCATTTAATTTTCTCTTTCTTCTGTTACTGAGCTAACAAGCCAATCAAATTGTTTTATTGCACTCCTCATTTTTGTAGGTTACCTCTCATTATTCCCCACATCAAAGTCTTTGACATTAAGCAATTAATTGTAGGCTAGCCTAATTATAACGGTTGCTAACAGCAGATGAACTTGATTAAAATGTAAACAGAGTCTTTAAGCAATACACAATTGTCAAATTAGAGGTCGGGTAACAGGAATCTCCTTCAGATTTCCTAATTTCAAAATAAATAGTTACAAATAAATGTTAAATTTTTTAATATATACTTTGACTTTCAATTGAGCACAATTCTTTCTGACACAAATCAAATTACAGGACCAGAGCTAACTGTTATATGATTAATTTTCCCTTTTATTTTATTTGTAGATTCTTTAATAATGTGACTCCTCCCCTCTCCTTGAAATCATGTATTTGACATTTGATGGCCTGAATCTTGACCTATCATTCGTGGTTGATGACGTGTCTACCACCTCCCCTCGGCCTGCCCTGAATGAGCACGATGAAGAGTGCAGGAGCGGGATATGGGATAACGGGAACCGCGCGGACAAACACTTGCTGTCTGTCAGAGTCAGAGCGACTCTCTGCTGCATTAGGACTCGTGTACACGTGGAACTCTTGTGCGCGTGCTGCTTGTTTCCCTGGGTCCGTTTGGTTTTAACGCATTGAGTCAAGTCAATCTTCCTCTCTCGAGCACATCCGTAGGTAGGACTTGATACCCTGCTTGATACGTGCCCGACGATGCTGGAGACGTTTACAGCAAAGCCAATAAAGTCATTTCGCGACTTTTTTTGTATTTTTCAACAAATCATCGGAAGTGACGCAGGAATTAATCCACATTTGAGAGCATTTTCTTCGGATTAGTGTGTTTTTGGGGAAATATCGCTGGTGGCTGCTAATGTTGCTCAGCTTCAGTGTGCAAGCAAAGCAGCTAAGTTACGCTAGATAGTGGAGGACTTTTTATTGAATGTAATTTATCGTCGATTGTCTTTCGAACCGCAGATTCTCTCCAAAAGACTAAAAAAACTTACATGCTAATATCCTGCACTATATCATATTTCAGTCCGCGGTCAACTGTGCATGAACGTTGCATCTTGGTTGCGACTGCAAATGATGTCGACTGGTTAGAGATCTAACATTTTGTGCATCACCAGTGGAGCTGATTTCTCATCTAATAATGTAGAAGTAATTCTCAAATAATGTATTCATACATGCAGCTCACGCATATCGCTTGCAGGAGGATGTCCGGCTAGATCAGTCAGTTTTTTCTTAGTCACAGACTATTTTATATGGAGGGAGTGGTAGTGCCTCGGTTTTGCATATTTGGATGGTAAATCAGACAAGTCCTGGTGTTAGTCATTTGAGTGTAAAGAGGCAGGTTACACTGGTTACTATTGCGCCTCCTTTTGTTTGCATTTGCGCTGCGTAACTTTACATCTTCATCGCCCATTATTTTGATTGTGAAGACCTCAACACTGACTGACTAGTCATGCTATGATCATATAGTGTCAGGAATTCAAATACTTCGCATACAGAATCGTTGTGAAATGCCTCTACTGTAATCAAGACTTTGCTGTTACTTGAACTGCTCTCCAAGGAGACCTATCTAGACTTGACATCCATTGACTGGTCTGGCTTGCAGAAGACTGCCTGCTCCACCATGCGCCTGTCTCCTTTCCTGGCTGTTTTCCGGCCTGCTCTGCCCCTCATCCTGGGCCTCTCTTTGGGCTGTAGCCTCAGTCTCCTGATGGTGTCCTGGACACAGGGGGACACTGATGAGGCTTGTGGAGATGAACTGGGAAATGGGAGACTCATACACAGTGGTCATATCAGGGATCTCCAGGATGGCCAAGATGGGGATGGGAATGAGGACTTCCAGCCTCGCATTGTGCCCTATCACAAGGACCCCAACAAACCACACAAGAAAGTTCTCAGGTGAGTCCTCAAATGTCAGTTCAGTTTGGTTTCATTTCTCAGATAAGACTGAAATCTCAGTTATAAAATGTTCTTTTAGTTGATATGTATAAATCATTCACAAATTAGACTAGGTATCAGTATAAGAAAAGAAGGCCATAATGTAAAATTGCAATGAGCTTGACTTAACTACGTAGATCTAAAATAATTTATTATTATGAATTTAGCTAACACTTATGAGTGTTGCAATCCAAAATTATTTAAAATTTAATTTGGCTCATGTTAGCATCAGTAGTTAGTATAGAAATATGACTTGTTTGACTTGACAGTAAGTAGTAAGGTCTCAGGCAAGTCTTTTTCACATCTCCTCTGTGCTTCTCTCAAAGCTGAATTCTCCACCACTTTGTGAAGCCGCCGACATAGAATCTCTTATTATTATTCAAACACCTGTGGATGCATATACAGGGCAGCCATGCCATTACCCTTAGACCTAGTCAAAATGTTACAGGTTCAATTATGAACAGTTAACTTTAAAATTCAAAAACAGAATTCAAGAATTTAAAAAACAAAGTCGGGACTGAAACATCAGTTAAATGAGATAAGATATAAGAATAAGAAAGGGCCTGTTTTTTTCATCCCAAAAATAAAAAAAAATAATGACAACAATTTAGATCACAAAACAACTTAGCATAAATAGAAGAGCATTAATAATAATAAAATATAATGCATTACAAAATTATTTTGTCAGGACTTCTATTAGAGTAGCAACTTCCTGTTTAATTTTTTGTTGTTGAGTTGAGCACATTCTACCTTTTCCATTATGAGGAAATCTTATTGTAAAAACCTTATAGTAAAATGTTACCAATTAAAAATAAATACAAATAAAATAATAATATGCAGCATTTAAAGTAGAAATGTATTACATTTAATACAATGAAGTGAGTTTCAGTTGGTGCCGGTGCCATTATCCTCATGTCACCAGTAACATATTACAGCTTTATAAATAATTATGGTGACAATAGGGTGCCATAGCAGAGGTAGAGGTCATTGAAGCAGTTCACTTTAGAGATCATAGTAGCTCTCATTTGTCTCACTCAGCTGTGTAATTGGCTTAGATCTCTATCCCATCACTCTTGGCCAAAACCTTTTCAGATACTATGTATATAATATTTGTGTGTGTATATATATTTATATATAATTAAGCAGCACAACTGTTTGCAACATTGATAACAATAAGAAATGTTTCTTGAGCACCAAATCAGGATATTGGGGACGGGGTATGTTTACATGACAACGATGTACTAAAAATTAAAAAGTTTTCCTTTGCTTTTTTCGCATACTTACAACAACGTTGTGAAAACTATCCCCGTTCACACAGATCCACGAAAACGGCTAAAATCGCTAGTTTTAATAGTTGCCACTTTGTAAAGAAATATAGACTGAACACCCATTACGCAACACGCATGTGCATGACGTCACCGTTTTCACAAATTCAAACCGTTTACACGGAGACAAATCCGACAATAACAGTATTGTTTTCAAAAACTTGCACTTTGAAGATCCAAAACGCTGTTGTCTTGTAAATAAATGGCCGAAACGCATAAAGTTTTCCGTTTTTAGTTGAAAACGGTGTTGTGTAAACAGCACCCTAGAATGATTTCTGAAGGATCGTGTCACACTGAAGAATAAAAATTCAGCTTAGCTATCACAGGAATAAACTACATTTTAAAATATAGTAAAATAGTTATTTTAAAAGGTAATAATATTTCAAAATATTAATGGTTTTACTGTCTTTTTAATCAAATAAATGTAGGTTTTTTTGAGCATAAGACACTTCTATAAAATAAATAAAAAAATAACGACAAACTTTAACAGTAGTGTATATTTACACTAAAATGAAACTGTTCAGTTTCACATTTTGTTTGTTTGCCACAGGACTCGCTACATCCACACAGAGCTGGGCATCCGAGAACGGCTCCTGGTGGGCATCCTGAGCTCACGTGCCACTCTGAACACGCTAGGGGTGGCAGTCAATAAAACAGTAGCTCACCATTTTCACCGTACCTTCTTTTTCACTGGCCTACGGAGTGCAAAGGCACCGCACGGCATGGCTGTTGTTGCTCATGGTGATGATCGACCCGTCTGGCTGATGTATGAAACTATACGGCACCTTCACCAACACCACGGCAATGAATATGACTGGTTTTACCTTGCACAAGATGATACGTACACACAAGCTGAAAGGGTCATGGAGCTGGTTAATCATCTTAGTGCGGGACAGGATATGTACATGGGACGAGCAGAGGAGTTTATCGGGGGTGAAGAACGTGCCCGATATTGCCATGGTGGATATGGGTATCTGTTGTCACGTAGCCTGCTAGCCCGACTGCAGCCCCACCTGGACTCTTGTCGAAATGACATCCTCAGCGTCAGGCCAGATGAGTGGCTTGGTCGCTGCATCATCGATTACCTGGGTCTTAGCTGTGTGGAGAAGCATCAGGTGGGGGAGCGCTTTTTAAATCAATGTAAATGAAAAGCTAAAATCACTTACTGTATACACTGTGATTGTTTGAGCCTTTTGTCAGAGTAACCACAGTGTAATTTGCTCCTCCTGAACTTAAATATCATGATCTCATAGTGAAAACAAAGTAAATATTGTTTTGTGCTTGGTCATTTGCAATGGCTTATTTTCTTTATTAATCTAGCCCAAAACAATGCACGGAGGGAGAATCTGTTAACACCTGGATTATGATCAGTGCTGTTGTGATCTTTTAAAATGATGTAGGAGATGACCTACCGTTACTTTGAGCTGCAGAAGAACGTGGACCCTGAGCGCGAGGACAGTGCACAGTTTAAAGGCGCCTTCACCGTCCACCCCATCTCTGAACCTTTCCTGATGTATCGCCTACACAAACGCTACAACCAGATTGAACTGGACTGGACCTATGCACAAATTCAGCAGTTACAGGTATGTTACTGTACCTCATCTTAGAAGATAAATTATCTCATTTTCATAAGCTACTAACTTCTAGCCAGCTGGTTAAGTTCCCAGTTGTTACCCTTAGGCATGTGCAAAAACCTGATCCAGAATCAGCACCTTCAGTTTGAGAATGTATTATGACCTTGTCATGCATCTTGACTAAGGTGTACCTTGTTGAGACCTGCACAATTTAGCATTTTATTAAATGCATGCTGTATTTGGATGTGATATGTCTCTGTTAGCACCGTCAAGATTAAGTAAATGACTTTTTGAGCAAATACACAATGCCAAGGTCAAGTGTAGTCGGTTGATGTGTGTACATGCTGGACGAAGCCATGCTACAATCACATTATCTACGTATATTAGTCTGACTTTGCAAATATTTTAGATTTCAGACTAAAGCATTTAAAAAAGATTAATCACTATTTTAGTACAAATTAAATTGCACTGAATGTAATCTTTTAGATGCTTAGCTTTGACATAGTCTTTCATGTCTGCACAAATATGCTGTACAAGTAATCGGGCAAGGTTTTTGCCATCACGCATCACATAACAGCAGGAAATGAACTTGAAATTAATTCTCAGCTTTTTCCACTGCCTTTAGATTGGATAGGATGACTTTGTCTTTGAGTCAAGGAGAAAACTTGCCTTTCTGCATAATAAATGAAGCGATTGATAGACATAATGTGCCTAAAGCAAAGAAAGAACTTTCTTCAAAGAAAAGATCCTTTTACCAGTTTAACGTTATTGCTGCTCCTTAAAATGACTTGTTCTGTTGTTTTGGCCACAGAACCAGATCAATAACATAAGTGACCTCACTCCAGAGGGCAAAGCCGGAGCCACGTGGCCCATCGGAATCAACCCACCATTCCGACCCAAAACCCGCTTTGAGGTGATCAACTGGGAATACTTCACTGAAGAGCATATTTATTCATGCGCTGACAGCTCTCCGAAGTGTGAGCTTCGAGGTGCGGACCGGGCAGATGTCAATTCAGTCCTGGAGACTGCAGTGGGCCGCCTGAACGAGCGTTATCAGCCCCAGTTGCGCTTCCGTAAGCGGCGTCTGCTGAATGGGTACCGACGCTTCGATCCCACACGAGGCATGGAGTATGTGCTGGATTTGGCCCTGGAAGCTTTTACGCAGAAGGGTCACAGTCAGGTCATCGCCAAAAGGGTGAGTTTGCTGAAGCCGCTCAGTGCTGTCGAGATCATCCCTATGCCATATGTGACAGAAGCAACACGAGTACAGGTCATCCTCCCTGTGACGGCACACGATCAAGACTTTGTGGGTAACTTCCTTGACATGTATGTCATGAATGCTCTGGATACCCATGACAATGCTCTGCTCACCTTCTTGTTTGTATATGACCCCTTCGATGCCCAGCGAGTCAGCCAGACGGACGTCTTTGCCGGTGTCAAAGCCATGATTGGTGAGGTAGAGAAACGTTACGGTGATGTAAAGATTCCTTGGATTAGTGTAAAGACTGAAGTTCCCTCACAGGTCAAGCTGATGGACATCATCTCCAAGAAGCACCCAGTCGACACCTTGTTCTTCCTGGCCAGCGTATGGACTGAGGTCAACGCCGACTTTCTCAACCGCTGCCGTATGAACGCCATCAGCAATTGGCAGGTCTTCTTCCCAATCCACTTTCAAGAGTACAGTCCCGCTCTGGTCTACCGCGACCAACAACCTTCTGTCGCTTCATCGTTTGCATCTGAGGCGCTGCGCGATGGCCACTTTGACCGCCACGTCTTTGAAGAAGCCTGCTTCTACAATGCAGATTACATGGCTGCCCGCACAAAGATGGCGGCTGACATCTTGGACAATGATGAATTGCTTGAGAGCATGGACGTCTACGAGATCTTTGTACGTTACTCTGGGTTGCACGTGTTTCGGGCTGTCGAGCCGGCGCTAGTTCAGAAGTATGTGCACAGAGAATGTAACCCGCGGTTCAGTGAGGACATCTATCACCGCTGCGTTCTCAGTAACCTCGAGGGGCTGGCCTCTCGATCACACCTAGCAATGGCTTTGTTTGAACAGGAGCAGGCTAACAGCACCTGAACTGACTACTACTGCAACATTAAGATGGATTCAACTTTATGATTCTCATTTAGGTGGCCTTAAATGACCTACTGATATTGATCGAGTGAATTTCACCCTGATGCTGTGAACTTCTCTGCACAGTTCATCCAGTGACTCAATTCAATTAAACACAGTGAAGTTACCTTGTTAAAGGGATAGTTAACATAAAAATGAAAATTCTGTCATCATTCACTCACCCTCGTGTCATTTTCTTTCTTCTTCGGATCATAAAAATATGTTTTTAAGAATGTCTTTGTTGTCCATACAATGAATGTCAAAGGTGACCAATTCATCAAAATCCCTTTTTTTTGTGATCTTCAGGAAGAAAAGAATGTAATTCAAGTTTGAACCCACTATAAGTTGAGCAAACAATGACTGAACTTCCATTTTCTGGGTGAACAATCCCTGTAAGGATCTACATATGGTGGAATTGACTCATAAATGTGACTAATTTAACCAGAGATCAATATTCATGAAGTCTTCATAATTCACTTTAAATAAAACCTGAGAAATGGGTTTCACCTCGTTTACATAATTACCGATGACTGAATGCAGGAACCTGACGTTAGGAAGTGAAATGCATAAGGAACTCATTCATCTTTTACTATTTTATGTATATGTCAGACTTCTGATGGTTAGTAGAGGTTCTAGTCTCAGCTATGGAAGTAACTTGAGCCATCTTTCTTCCTTCAGATATATGATTGTATGACCTTTAAACAGAATGTGCTGAATATTTCAGGATTGAATAAACAAATTATCTGTGAAACCTGATTATGAGTCATCATGACTATGATGCAACCCAAAGTCTGAAATATTTTTATTTTTGCAAAGGTCCCTTTAGGGGCTCCATACAAAAGACAGTAATACATGGTTAAATGGCTCACTGAGTTCAAATGTGTCTGTCGGGAGCTGTTAAGATATGTAATGTTGCAAATGTTCACATCTTGAACACATCTTAAAAGTGAAATGATTTCTGTAAATCCAGTGATCAAAAGCTGTGGGTCTCTCAGTTTTCAGTGATAGACACATGACTAGTGGCTGGCTAGACCTTCTGAACGTATACAAGCAGCAGTACGCTTTTTAGAAAGGAACATTTTAAAGATAAAAACAGTAGGGAGAATCAGTGGCGGTTCTACATTGAATTACACCCTGGGCGAGACCCCCTTCGAGACTCCCCTTATTTTTTAATAGAAAATTGTACTTTGCATAATATAGGCTACTGTAAAAACACATAATTATAGTTGATTTTAGTTGATCATTATGAAAATTACTTTCATTTCATGAATATAGTGACCAAAATGATCACGGTTAAACAGAATCTTGTTCAAAAAGTAGGCCTAATACACAATGAAATCTATTCACCAAGTTAATAACATTAAATATGATGGCCAAATTTTAAAGGAGTGTCTTTTATGTTATCTAATAACATGTACACGTTCAAATAAACTTTTGACAAAAAAAGGTTTTATAAAAAGATAAACCTCACATATTTCAGCCTTTAAATCATCTTTATAAAAAGAATGAGTCAATAAAGATAAATTCCTGACATTTATAATGCACAGTACTAGCTTATCTTTTATTATTAATAGTAAAATTCGGTCCGATTTTCCCATGGCTGTCGTTGCTATACAACCATACACTGCGCTCTCCACAACGACAAAGAAGTTTTAGTAGCTAATGGATTTCCACCACAGAAAAACGCTTGCTGTAGCTCTGCTAAAAGATTTATTTACGGAGAAGAGAAAACACCCTCGTGTTTGGGTGCACCCCCATACTGAAAAGTTTTAAAAATTTCATCTCGCTGCTCCTGGAAAAAATGAGCGCGTCGCTTCAATTATGAGCGCGCTTCCCGTGCGCCTACATTTGAAACAACGACCTCGAGCGCGCAAAAGACGTATGTGAACTTCACGTTGGTGAGTTACCTCCAATCAGGAGACTCCCTTGACATCGCTTCTGTGCACGGCACCTTCTCAGCAAGCAGGGGCGCCATTGCCAATAATTGAATTGAAATGATAGAAAATAGAAAACCTTAGTGGCGCAGAGGATTTTTTTTAACTGCTCGTGCCGCCCCCCCATGTGACATGAAAAAATGCCGCCCCGGGCGACTGCCCGGTTCGCCCGTGCCTAAAACAGCTAGCAGCTACTGGGGAGAATCAATAAAATATGACAAATGTACTGCCATTGTGGGAATAACATGTAATTGTAATCAAGTCTAATGGCTCGTTTCCACCGAGCGGTACGGTACAGTACGATTCAAAAGTCAGCGCTCTAGTCTAAGGTTACAACGGTAAAGTTAAATAGCCTAGGCTAAATATATAAAGTTATGAAACTTCACTTAGCCGGCTAGGGCGCCCTCAGTCAAAACGATTGGCCAGGGAACAAATCATTGATTCACGAGACCAAAGATCGCCCGTTAGGTCTACACAAGACGAATTCCATTTCATGTTTAAGTTAACCACTACAGACACGTCAGAGTCAGCGGCAAACGCCAGAACGACCAGCCGAGGAAAGGCTGTTCAAGGCGAGGTAACGTTGCATGAGCGCCGAGCGCCCGGTGATCGAATACGTGACTTCACCGCGCTACAGTCTGCAGCGAGGAGTAGCCTACTGGCAACGGAAGGGTACCGAAAAAGTACAGTACGGTACAGTTCAGCATTTTGGTACCATTCACAACTTTTGACAGTGGAAACGGAAACAATATTGCGTACCGTACTGTACTGTACCGCTCGGTGGAAACAAGCCATAATTGTGAGTATTTTAAAATGTAATATAATCTAAATTATTATTATTTTTTTTAATCTGATTACATAATCCAGATTACGAGTAATCAGTTACTACTACCCAGCACTGCTTGAGAATAGGTTGTTAGAGATTGTTGTACAAAGGGTGCCATACTCTTGAAGGACAGACTTGAGGAAATAAAGAAGTTTTAGATAACTAGCTTTGTCTAGCTCACCAGTCTGCTAAATCCCCTCTTCAGTCCCCTCCTTTATGGCTTTTCAACTTGAGATGAAACTCAATTCAAACTGTAGACGTATGTTTAGAGGGGCCAAAGAGATATTTGTGTGAAATGGCACCTTTATTCTCTTTAAATGGCTCCTTAACTTTATTTATTTTCACTTTATTCCACAGGGAACATGGCTTAATACAGTATATTCTCCATCTGACTGTATGGAAGTCTTTCTCCATGCTGCTATTTTCATGTATTTCAGAGAACAGAGGGGGGCCCTGTGGATTTTGCCAGGTCAAGAGTAGGTATAGGTAGTGAAAGGTTCTTTCAAAGTGGAGCGTGTGGCCTACTGCTGAATACAAACACCAGTTTCCTCATTGGCATAATGACACATTTGTCCTAAAAGAGGAGTTAATAAAATAAAAATACTGAAGGACATTAAAACTCCCTGCTGATTCAGCACTACTGCAATCACAAAGTATTGGATGTCAGAGATGAGTCTTTTATTCTCAACTATCAGAATCGTATTATCAAGTTGTGTTACTTAGTTTGATTCAGTGACCACCACTGCATTAATGCACATCTTAAGAATAAACTCTCAACACACTTTCAGTATGGTGTTTCATTCACAAACTTTGGCAAGCGCTTGTTTATTTACATCCTCACTATCCTACACAGGTACATCTGTAGTTTAGATCTCTCTCGCTGAACAGTGGAACAAGGTGAGAATGCAAACGTACAGACTGAGAGAAGAAAAAAAATACATAGTGGGCCATTAAAGCCTACTTGTTCAGATGTCTGCTGGCAGTACTTCTATAAACAAACCGGGGATAAACATGACACCATAAACAAACCTATTATTAATGATGAAGATTTCAAAGCCCAGTGGAACTTTCTCTTAAATACTTGAGACATTTTATCAAAGCATTCCAATCAGCGTTCATTTTTAGCACCCAAACAGTTTGGATGTTTTCCCTTACAGAAGCACTGGAGGGCAGCATAATGCATTCACTGCACCTCAAAAGACACTATGACTAAAAGCAGGAGATGGTAACATTGAACATTTGAACACACGATAGGTAAGAAAAGCACAGTTGGTGGCTTGGAGAGCAACAGAAGAGCTTACTTTACACATGAGAGCAGAAAACCTTGTTCAGTTGCTAACACAGTCCCACAGGCAGATGTTATATTGATTTACAACTGTTCATAAACAACAGTTCATAATGTTCAAAATGGCTGACTATATACATGTAGTACCCAAAATATTTGATGGGAGGTGCTGTTGTTGCCCAACAGGCTCTGTATAAATCATTGGTGTGCTTTTCTTATCCACATATTAAAATGCAAAGTCTTTTTAAAAGACAAAACAAAACAAAAAGAAAATAACACATGACCTAAAATGGCCTCTGCTGTACATGTTGGGTTGGTACTGTATGAAGAGACTGTCATGACCCAGCCAGAGAGGGTCACTAACTAAAGAAACTCAGTGCTCTTCTGATCAGCTCCCAAGCAGTCAGAAGGTTTCTCATGTCCTTGTATGAAAGTATAAAAATGTGTCCATGCAGCATGCATAGGTCTAAAAAATACTCTGAGTGACAACACACAGGTCACTAGCACTCCTCCCTCCTCACGAGAAGATGTGAACAGGCAAACTGCAAGAACACACAATAATTGACCTGGACGAGCCATCCTTCAGCTGACATTAAAACAGCAGCAGAGGGTTCATGATCAAAACCCAGAGCCAATGAGAACTCAGGACTATACTGCAATGATGAAACCAGTCTATAATGCCAGATGGCAGTACAGTGTTTTTCAACATTTATTCCCTTAGTTCATCCTTCATGTCTTTACTTTTTTTTGTTTAGGTGACACATAATTAGCATGGAAAGCTTTCAGAGAGCCCAGTCATGATCCATGATTTAGTGCAAAGACTATGAGTCATAAAGCAATTTTAAAAAGTGTTCTTTTCACAGCTAAGGAGACACATATGGGGAAAATGTGTACCGGTATTTGTAAAAAATGTGTCCTTCATCTTTTAAAAAACTTCATCTAGTAAAAGTCTGTACACTGTCTTATAAGTAATTTAGACCTTTGGTAAAACATCAAGCAACACTAATCAGAAACAAATGCCCACAGGGTGTTATTTAAAACCGCACTATTGAAACGGATAAAAAATAAATCACGATTTAAAAGAAATTCTCAAAGAAGATGGTAATGTAATGTGCACAGAAAAGGTTTTGGTGAAGCATAATAAAATGTCAGAATATTCACTTTTATCTAGTTGACTACTGATAATCCAGTTGTTAAGTCTGACGTTACTGCTTCCGGGTCCAAACGCTCCTTTAGATCCCAAAACTAAACAACAGACGGTGCTAATATACACTCACGGTGAGCCGTAGTTCTACTGAAAAATCATGATCCTAACCTTCTATCTCCACACTGAAATCCCAGTTGACCAGACAGTAGGGATGTAACGATTCACTCATCTCACGATGCGATACGATTCACGATACTGGATTCACGATACGATTTTCTCACGAATTTTTTAACAAATGAGATTTAAGACAAAGTGTCCCTTTTATTATTTCTCAGACAAAATGCTGCACATTTCTTTTTAATTTAAAATATACACTCACCGGCCACTTTATTAGGTACACCTGTCCAACTGCTCGTTAACACTTAATTTCTAAGCAGCCAATCACATGGCGGCAACTCAGTGCATTTAGGCATGTAGACATGGTCAAGACAATCTCCTGCAGTTCAAACCGAGCATCAGTATGGGGAAGAAAGGTGATTTGAGTGACTTTGAACGTGGCATGATTGTTGGTGCCAGAAGGGCTGGTCTGAGTATTTCAGAAACTGCTAATCTACTGGGATTTTCACGCACAACCATCTCTAGGGTTTACAGAGAATGGTCCGAAAAAGAAAAAACATCCAGTGAGCGGCAGTTCTGTGGGCGGAAATGCCTTGTTGATGCCAGAGGTCAGAGGAGAATGGCCAGACTGGTTCGAGCTGATAGAAGGGCAACAGTGACTGAAATAACCACTCGTTACAACCGAGGTATGCAGCAAAGCATTTGTGAAGCCACAACACGCACAACCTTGAGGCGGATGGGCTACAACAGCAGAAGACTCCACCGGGTACCACTCATCTCCACTACAAATAGGAAAAAGAGGCTACAATTTGCAAGAGCTCACCAAAATTGAACAGTTGAAGACTGGAAAAATGTTGCCTGGTCTGATGAGTCTCGATTTCTGTTGAGACATTCAGATGTTAGAGTCAGAATTTGGCGTAAACAGAATGAGAACATGGAACCATCATGCCTTGTTACCACTGTGCAGGCTGGTGGTGGTGGTGTAATGGTGTGGGGGATGTTTTCCTGGCACACTTTAGGCCCCTTAGTGCCAATTGGGCATCGTTTAAATGCCACGGCCTACCTGAGCATTGTTTCTGACCATGTCCATCCCTTTATGGCCACCATGTACCCATCCTCTGATGGCTACTTCCACCATGTCACAAAGCTCTAATCATTTCAAATTGGTTTCTTGAACATGACAATGAGTTCACTGTACTAAAATGGCCTCCACAGTCACCAGATCTCAACCCAATAGAGCATCTTTGGGATGTGGTGGAACGGGAGATTCGCATCATGGATGTGCAGCCGACAAATCTGCGGCAACTGTGTGATGCCATCATGTCAATATGCACCAAACTCCCTGAGGAATGCTTCCAGCACCTTGTTGAATCTATGCCACGAAGAATTGAGGCAGTTCTGAAGGCAAAAGGGGGTCCAACCCGTTACTAGCATGGGGTACCTAATAAAGTGGCCGGTGAGTGTATATGTCAAATAATAAAACTACATTAAAAAAATTCCCTTCAAGGTTGTTTCAACTCAGTCTTTCTGTCTGTTTGGTCTAGAGCCTGGACACTGGTACCTTCACACACTATGTAAAAGACTGTAAAATTACCAGATTGACAGGGGTTTTACATTGTAATAAAGGCAAGATTCTAATTTTGTTATAATTTGTATAATTACACTAGTAAGAGTTAAAAAAACACACATTTAGAGAAAGAGATAGTAAAATAAATACAACACCTGGTTGCCACGGAAACACTGATGCACCTTGTGATCTCCGTGACTCTCGCAATTGTCGTATTAATGACTTTTACATGAAAACGGAGGTAACTGGTGCTTCTCACGGTGGTGATTTATTATTAGTCTACGGAAAGTCAAAATGCCGCCACACCTCCGATTTGAATGAGTCAACGTCAACATCTACGCTTGCCGTCGCCACTACTGTTTGACGGCGCGTGCACACCACGGCGCGAGCGGAGCAAACCGAGCGTTTTCAGTTCATTCCTATGGAAGTTGAGCTTGGCTCACACAAGATCAAGTTCCATGAATGAAGTGAAAGGATGAACACTCGCTAGCTTCACGCCAGTGTGTGCTCGCTGCTATTGTGCCTGTAAAGCGAGGTTCACAACTTCACAGTAGGCTATACAGTAAACACGCCCTGCTGTTTAAAACGTGTTTCGCGATCATAGACGTGTATCACGATTCGTTTAACATTTCAACCGACTTGAATCGTCACACATTTTTTATCGATTTTCAACCGGTTGCGAGTGAATCGTTACATCCCTACCAGACAGTGATTCATCTGTATCGTTAAAATATTGGCGTCCGTGACACTGTGAGCTTAGAAACTGTATAGTGTACACCAGGGGCGGATCTACAGGGGGGCAAGGGGGGGCAGGTGCCCCCCCACTCTAGAGCCTTGCCCCCCCAGCTGCCCCCCTAACTTTGATGATCCAAAAACTGTATTTGTAAAAACAACCTGCCACTATGTCCACAAGCTTCGCAAAACAATGAACTAAAAAAATACATTTACCAAAAGTGAACAATTTAATTTTAAATATATTATTAGCCCCTCCCCCCTGCGTCCCTGATTCAAACGTGCAGAGCGGGCGGCGTTGGCGGCTCACACACACACAGCGAGTCTGCTGCGGTAAGGTGGCCCTACAACCCGACTGGAGAGAGTGAGCTTCCCCAGAGCCTCTGAAGGTGAAGTGAGTTTCCCCAGGTGTAGTGTAAACACACACGTTTAACTTAAAGTTACATTTGTAATGAATGTATTGTATACTAAAGACGATTCAGCATCAGCAAAAACAGCGCGTCTATTACATTAGCCAAAATCAGCGGTCAATTCGCTCCCTCGTGATTTGTAAGAGCACTCTTCCCTTTGATTAGCCTAATTTTGATTTTAGTAAAGACAAGAACAGCTTAAGGCGAGACACAAAAACATCGGGTTTTTTTTCACTGGTTAATTTTAAGATTTTGGGCTATTTGTCTTCAATAACATGTCTTCTTTCAGACTTGTGGTGAAAAAAATTCCAAAAAAACACATTTAGGACTTTATTTTACTACACTTTGTCTATTTGCGTCAGTAGATTTCTCCTAAATTCAACAAAAGTTGTCGTTCTAAATCAACATGCTGCTCCGCGATCGCTGCATGTCAATGTCATCACATACATCTCCGTTGGAAAGCTCTCTCTCTCCTGTACATTGTTGCCGTATCCAAATATGGTAATTTCCTTTTAATCAGCAACCAATCGTGAAAGTACAATGGGCATTTAACTCTAAAACCAAAATCTCATTGGCTGATGTCAATTTCTGACAACGTGATTCGTTCAGATGCATCACGTGACGTGCTCTGACATTTAGATATGCGTTTTTGACTGTTTTTCTGTTCAGTTGAAGCCCATAAATGCTGTGATTTAGGTGGTTTGTATTGTTGCTAATGATTTGATAAGATATTGTGTCTGTAAATAGTTGTTTCCACTAAAAAAAGTATGATTTTTTACATTACAAATCTTTAAATGCTGTTTTCTCAAAATTAGTTTTTTGTCATTCTCCAGTACAAACATCTCAGCTTGTGTAGCACATATGTACACCAAACTTTCCAGTTATACACTTAGCAGTATTCTGAAGATATTTTCAGAGGGATTTGTTAATAAATCATTCCTAAAAACCTTTGTAGTGTGTAAGGGCATGATTAAACAATAACATTAATCATTTAATAATGATTAAAAGTGTTTTTGTGTTTGTTTTGTTAAAGCAATTCACATATAGGGATTCCCATGTACCGTCTACCCCTGCCACCCTGCCAAGACCTCTTGCCACCCCTTTGCCCCCCCATGTAAAATTTTCTAGATCCGCCACTGGTGTACACTGTAGGTTTTTAAAAAGCTTAGCTTAAATGTGAATAAATAGTGCTCAAAAATGAGTATTCAGTATTCTTCAAGAGTACAGGCTTTAACCCAGAAGCAGTATTCAATACGTCACAATTTAACAAGTAGATTATATTTCTAAATAACTTTTGTCATTATGCTAGGATGGCCTATTTTCTCCATATATGTGACAGCTTCTCAAAAACCGTGACCTATCAAATTCCTTCAAAGTGAACTAATGACTATGTCAGTACTACTGACCTACAAAGGCAAAACGCAGTAACTTCACATAATTCAGAGAAAGTACCAATACCAAATCAATCAAAAACTTTAAAGCCATTTTCTCATTCTCACTCAAGTGTAGGTGTAGTTACTGTGTTTTGTCTTTATATGGCAGAATAGCTTTTAAATACTTGATTAAAACAACCTCATTCGATCTTTCAATGCTTATATACACTATTTACTTAAAAAACGCAGCTAAATGTCACTAATGTGGCAGGGACAGACAGCAGAGTGTGACATACCCTGTAAGCCACCGGTTCAGTTAATACTGAAGGATGCTTCTTTTAAAGCTGCCTGCCTCAAAGTACTTCATAAATACACTTCTGAATAAAAGTGTAAATAATGGAGATAATTATTGTAGCTCCACTGATTCCCAACACTGATACACATACAAAATGACCTTTTTGATCAATACTCAAGAAAAAATTTGATTCAAGTGGACTAAATTAGAGATGCAATCAATACCTCACCAAAAACACGTTTATCACATGGAAATTGTGTGTGAAAACCAGGAATTGATGATTGAGGAAGGAAGGCTGAATCAAAACTGCATCAACATTTGGATCCACAGTCAATGGGATTGAGCCGGCTCTGAAGTCATCACGTTCAAAATACTGGTGGACGTGAGTGGTATTAAACAACAGAAATCCAAAGAATGCATTGTAAGATGACTTCCTCCCGGAATGGAAGACACAACACTGTGATTGGCTGAAATGCACAAACTGTACAATGGAGCTGCAGTGGCTGTTGGAGTAACAGGGTGTGATAGGTCCAGTACAGTAGATTGTAGGTCAGAGTGAAAACAACGATGACTGGACACGCACACAAACCCTCATTCACTGTGGACAATAATGCAGGGACCTCCACATGGAGGCAGTGTTGTCACAAAGGAGCCGTGTTGTCTGAACGTGGTGGGTGTGGGTTCTAGGTGTTCCTCAGGGCCAAGGCCTGCTCCAGCTCCTGCCTCCTCTGCTGAATCTTTAGAAGGGGAAAGTAGATTAGGAAGACATAGAGCCAGTCAGTTTTTGCAGGCAGTGCAGATGCCTGACAAACCTCACAAAAGATACTGACATCCAGCCCTTTACATCCTGTTTTCTAGTAGACGAGCAGAAGGTTCACACAAGTAATCATATATTTTTACGCGCTTACCTTGCAGTAGAAGTAACGGCTGACAGCCTCCTGAGACCAAGGCTGATGATAAAACTCTGCTCTCCTCTCTTCCTCTGGGTTCCCAACAACATCTGTCATCAGCTACAAACAATCAAAAGGTGATAACAGTAAGAAAAGCAGGACAATGACAGGACAAACATGATGCAGGACATTGTTTACAGAGACGCATACACTACACTAAAAGTTTGGAGTCGGTTAGTTTCATTAATGTTTTTGAAAGAAGTCTATTATGCTCTTTATCAAAAATACAGTAAAAACAACATTATGAAATATAGCTGCAAGCAGCAATTATCGGGGCCAAGCGCAAGACGACGACGCAAGAGATGCCAACATGGCTGGGAGTGTCAGACCAACTGCAGTAAGGAGCAATTACAGACATTTTAAGAGGATTTTGGGCAAATGGCTGAAAAATCATATACAATAACATATAAGATGATTTAATGGTTTATCACTTTCGACCAATAGGTGGCGCAGTTACGAAATCGATGTGATGTGGTCAGAGTGAAGTGACAATGACACATACAAAGTTTGGTGTTATTATGTCAAGGCATTGCAGAAATAAAGCCTGAAGTGTCAATTTGGCATCATGCCTCAACTTTGCTCCTGCGGCATATGAAAATGGTTTCGTCTATCGACACGAAATCCATAACTTTTACTCGGCACGGTCTGGAGATGATACGGTTCGATTTTGGTGAAAATCGGACAAACGAAGAAAATAAAGATGGCGGACAGGAAGTTTGGCTGACTATGGCAAAATTAGTATCTGTTTTCGGCATAACCCAAGGAATCTATTAAGACCAGTGTCATTATAATAGGCATATTTATTCAAAAGTTATTAGCATTTTTGGAAATTTAATTATAACTTTTGACCAAAAGGTGGCGCTGTCTCAATTTTTTGAGAACCTTCAGGGCATGGTGCTGATGGCACATAGTGAGTTTCGTAATGTTACAGCAATGAATTCGTTAAGTATAGCATTTTACATCACAATACTATATTGAAGTCAATGGCAATTTCATGTTTTGTTCTATTATAACGCCAACAAGTGGCACAATCCCACTAATTTTTTTATGTGTCCTTAGAGTGAGCCCATGTGTGTCAAATTTGGTGAAAATATCTCATTTTGTTTTGGAGTTATAGACATTTATATGCATAAACACATAAAAAATGACCCACACCTGACTTTGTTTGAATTTTCTTGCCACCTACTATTAATATTTTGACATTTGGGCATTAACATATACCCAACGACCTATGTTTCCAAACTTCTGACGGTGGTTTCGTCTCGATCGGTCAAACGGTTTCGAAGATATCGGCAAATGTTTTTTTAAGCGCTAAATCACAACGCTACACAAACCGTAAGGCAAAACCTAGCATGTTTGGTATTGTTGGACTCGGAAAGGATTCAGGAACTTAAGTGAACTACACCCAGTATTATAAGCATTTGAAAATTTAATTTTACCACTAGGTGGAGCTGGTTTGAAACTTCTCAGGCTCCTTCAAGGCATCGTACTGATGACCCATACCAAGTTTTCCGTCATGAAAATTCGTCCGCCATTTTGAATTTTTCTAACTCCTCCTAGGCCGTTGCTCCGATTTTCACGAAAATTTAATCAGATCATCTTCAGACCATGCCGACAAAAAGCTATGGAATTCATGTCGATTCGTCAAACCATTCTCGAATACCACGCAAACGATTTTACATAGCGCTTTCAAAAACAGACGTAAGGCTGTATCTCCGCGACGCTTTATCGTATTAAGACCAAACTTGGTACATGTCATCACAAGCATGACCTGAGGCTACATGCTGCATTTCGGCACAGCGCCACCTACTGGTCCGGAGATATGAAAAGTGACTATATTTGCTTATAACTTCACAACGATTTATCCAAAAATCATAAAAGTGGTCTCGTTAGATTTAGGGCATCATGCCGAGTCGACTGATATCCAATTTATCCATATCGACCATTTTAGGCGTCGGCCATTTTGAATTTTGTACCAAAATGCTGTATTTTATGAACGCAGGATCGTATCATTACAAAATTAGAATTTTGTTTATAGCCCTTAGGCCATATGTCCACCAAAGTGTTTTTTCATGCGTCTGGGTTATTTTTTCAATTGTTTTCAATGGGAGCGCCGCGTTTTTAGAACGCCATGAGCGTAACGAGGCGCTGAGCGTTTTTTTCACGCTGAAGCGCTGAGCACTCTGTTTTTTACAGGTCGTCGAGAGTTGAAGAATGTTCAACTTTGGGTAAAACGCCGCGCTCATCACTGTCACTTTTTACCCAATCGTCCAATCACAGTGGAGGAGGGGTGGGACTAGTACCACACCGACCAACCGCCACATTCTACTTGTACAACGTCAACAGATGACAACAAGCAGCATAATAACGGAACAAAATAATTTAAAACAAAAGAACCAGAGAAAATACATTACATTGTATCGACATTTTAATATAGAATCAACACAGAAACAAAATATGTGTGAAATTAGATACTAGTAAGTTGTAGTAACACTTTCGCGGATATTCCGTATCATAACAAGCAAAGTGTCTCAACTGAAAAAAAATGCTGCGCTTCCAAAACGCTCTCAAGTGCCCATAGCTAGGCGTTTTCAGAAAGGCGTCCAGCGTTGTCAGCTGACTAAAAACGCTTTGGTGGACACGCGGCCTTATGGTTCAAAAGTTATTAGCATAAACATGAGTACAACTTTGGACAGTTGGTGGCGCTAGAGGGATTGAGTTAGAGACTCCAAATTTGCTATGTTGACAGTTCAGACTGTCCTCTATCAGTGTGCCAAATTTCATAACTTTACCGCAAGCGGTTCTATGCCACAGACTTCCAGAGCGGAAGAAGAAGGAAGAATAATAATAAGAATGCCAACAGATAAAATAGGTGCCTCCGCACCTTCGGTGCTTGGCCCCTAAATATTACTATTACAATTTAAAATACCCTTTCTATTCTAATATATTTTAAAATGCAATTTATTCCTGTGATGACAGCTGAATTTTCAGCATCATTACTCCAATCTTCAGTGTCACATGATCCTTCAGAAATCATTCATATATGCCGATTTGGTGCTCAAGAAATATTTTTGATTATCATCAATGTAAAAAACAGTTGTGCTGATTAATAGTTTTGTGGAAACAGTGATACTTTTTTCAGGATTCTTTTTTAAAAAAGTAAAAAAACAGAATACACCGTAGTGTATGAGAGCTAATAAAGCTTTGGTTTTTTACTGGTTGACACTACTGACTATGAAGCAAATATATTCTAGAAGCTTCTGTAAATCTGTCTCAAAGTGTGTAATTTCTGTATCATTAACAGCAGCAAACACAACTGCAAAATGTATTTCCAGAGAGGTTTACCAAACACTCCTACAGCCCCTTCTGACCTGTTCCAAACAGGTTATCCCGCCCCAAACTCATGCCATTGGTTGAGCCAGAAGTTGGCATATCAGACCACTCAAACAAACTGAGCAATGTTTTGAAATCGGCACAGAGCCACTATGTCTACACTTTTTGAGACCTCAGCCTACAAATGGCTTTCATGCATCTGTCTCAGCACATTAAACTGACATAGGAGAACATACTGTAAAACTGAGAACACACTTCATCTTCAAAAATATACATTATATAAATATCAAGAGTCATGTATAGAAGAAAGAAAGCTGATGCAGACCTTCAGATCTCTGCTCTGGGATTTGAGCCAGTCCTGAATGTAGCCTTTGGGATCTCTGGAGAAGCTGAGCATGAAATCTCTCTGAATCTTCAGCTGATTAATGGACTCAATAGTCTCATGGATCTGCAGATCATTTAGAACCAGATTGAAAAATCAAGGGTGTATTCACAGACATGGCAGCACTGCAAAACTGGTTAAGTCCTGATTATTATCCTTCTGTCAGTCGAAATCAGAGACCCTATAATTCAGAATAAAATGTCCAGAAGTTCAATTATCTGCTCTATTTTTGCACTAACCTTGTTGTCCAAAGAGGCGATCTCTTGCTGATTGGCTGTGGAGAGCAGGAAGCTGCTCATTTGTGCTTTAAGGGGATCTTCCACCTCTACATCAATGTCATAGCAGGCTGTCTTTTTTTGATCATTAGGGTCGACACTGTACAAAAATAACCTCAATGACACTCCTGCATGTTTTGTGTTCTTCAGAAAATTAATAAGAGCAGATAGAAAATACAAACAAGGCATAAAGACCAAACCAAAATAATATACTTTAAAATGTAATTTATTCCTGTGATGTCAAAAATGAATTTTCAGCATCATTACTCCAGTCTTCAGTGTCACATGATCCTTCAGAAATCATTCTAATATGCTGATTTGCTGCTCAAGATTTGCTTGCTGTATAAAAGATTAATTTCTTTAAAAAAATCTTATTGACTACTGTATTTTGGTAGATATCTGCAATAAATGTGACACATTCGTACGAACAAAATCACATAAATACCTAATGATGTGGTTGATGACAATAGGGTCTGGGGGCAGTAGAAGGTTGGTGAGCCGCTGTGGAATTTCAGAGAACTTCAGGCGTGGACAGTCAAAGATCTGTGAGAGGAGATGAGGTCAGAAACAAAAAGTTCTCGATTAAAATATTGCATACGGTCTTTACATAATAATTCCAACATGTTTCTGTGAATTTTGGCAGTCTCATTTTAATTATCAAATACATTTTAAGGGTTTAAGTGAAGCTGATTCATTCAATAATTACAGATTGTGACAAATGTTAATCAATGCTTCTTATCAAGCGTACCTGTTGGAAGTACTTGTCACAGTTGATGTACTCCTTGTCATGCGAGTCCTGCAGTTTGTTGGTTTTGACATACTGCCAGAGGGCCTGTATGATACTGGAGCGAGTCTGTGTGTGTATCCCAAGTAGACGAGCCAGACGCGGATCAAGCTTAAACTGAGGCGGCTGCACACAGGACACAAGAGTATTATGCTTACATTTAATACACTTTTCAGTCATTTAATACATTATTAAGTTCAATTAACTTAAGTTTTAATTTTAAAAAGAAGGCCAAATAGAAGAATATTAAATAATCTATTTTGGAATAAACTCGCGATTTTTTTGAAAACTGTGACTGGGTAACGTACTCGGTTACCTAACGTAACCTCGGTTCTCTCTAGAGAGGGAACGAGTATTGCGGAACCGGCCGTGCTCGCGCCACGAGCGATTTTCGCTTCAGATGATGAAAACCAGGGAAGCAGCCTCCGAGCCCTGCTTTTATACGCTAAGCCACACCCACTTGAGCGGGCTGTGATGCGTAGTGGGCGCGAAATGTCACCATTGGGCGTGACGTCACGCCAGGCTCACTGGTAGGCTGCTGCAGTTGCCGTAGAGCAGCCAATGAACACGCTAGACAGCCTGCTCTAGGTCTGCAGCTGCTGCACTGCGTTGACAAAGTTTACAAAATTAAGGATAATTTTGGCTTCAGTATCTCGAGAAAAAATTAACTTTACCCGTAGCGTAAGCTAAACTTACGCAATACGAGAGAACCTCTCATAAGAGAAATGCACTTTTTTATTTCACAAAATAAAGCATTACAAAATGATTAATAAGTAAACCTGCTGCTCACAGAGTTCCTGTTATGTTGTAATATATATGTGATATTCACCCTTCACTATTATGTTCACTATGTCATCAACTTATTATTTCAATGAAACTTCCTGGTAAACTCAAAGCTTTGAGGTCTGAAAGAAATTTACAATCAAAAAGCAAATCACACAAGTTCTTGTTCTATAATTTGAAATGACAAATGATACAGTTTAATCTTGCAGGTCATGATCAATAGCCTTCAGCTGATATACATTAGGGATGTGCATCTCCATAGCTGAGGCCGATGCGATACGCATCTCGATGCATAGCCAATGATACGATACATTAAAGATACATATAAGCAGCTACCGATGCGATGCAATACGATTCACTACTCTTACGATGCGGTGCGATCCGATTCAACGCGATGTGATTCAATGTAATACGATGCAATGGAGAAAAATATGATGCTATGCAATTCAATATGGTATAGATACTTATTCCATGGTATAGATATGGTATAGATAGAAAACTTTTATTTCTTTTATTCAGACATACAGCAAAAGTAGCTTAAGTGCCATCTGACTTTTAACGCATATTCTTACATATTTCTTCACAAAACCAAAAGATTAAATAAAAGCAGGTGCTGTTTTAACAAAGAATAAACATAAATAAATAAAAAACTTTCACAAACATGTCTTTCATAACTGTATTCAGATGTAAAAATATACATCTATGGGAAAAACTATTATTTGCAGTCACAGGCTTCTGTCCAGATTAACTTAATGTTCTACTTTAAGGTTTAAAGGTGACTCTCAGGACACGCCTCGCACTCCGTAGTGTTGTGATCCGTCATATTCCCGTAGCAGCGCAGCAGTGGTGATGAGAGAACGCGCTTGAGCAACAGTTCAGAAAGGAGAAATCGATCTAGTCGAACTGGACGCGCGAATGAGGCGAAATCGTGTCCATCGCACCGCGCTAAACGCGTCTCGCGCCGCAGGACCTCCAGACCCGCGTCAACGCGTCTTTACAATGACTTAACATGGAAATCTCTCGCTACAGACGCTCTATCCGCGTTCGGTGTGAACGCAGCAGTTACATAATAAAATATTGGTCACAAATGATTGGTCACTTTCTAAATAGTAAAAGTATAGCGCATCTACTAATAATTATATATGAATAAATCGTTTTTTACCGATGCAGATGTTAGAAACGATGCATCGCGATACAAATGCCAACTTGTATCCGATGCACACTTATTTAATTCGATGCATCGCATCGTTAGCTTTTATGCCGATGCACCGATGCGAATCGGTGAATCTTACCATCCCTAATATACATGTAAATGCCACTGGATGCATTTTGTTGTCTTTACCTGGTAATCCAGCATTAACAGCAGGGTGCAGCGCACGTTAACATCTCCAGGCCTCTTCACCTGGAAACCGTCTGTCTCCTGAGTGGTTCCGGTACGATGCCACTGTGCAAGACAAGAGAAATCAACATCATTTCACAGAGTCATTAAGGAAAACAAAAACACAGATTTGCAGAAACTGAAAAGAAAAATAACTTAAATGACAGTATCACCACACATCTTTAATAAACAAAGTGCTATATGGCATGTTTGTATGTCCTATAATGAAACATACTGTAGGACATAAATAATAATATAATACATAAATAAATATAATATATTTATAATGGTTTTAGCTCTTGGTTATAGGAATCGCCAATATTAATACATTTTCATTTAGGGTGATAAGCAGAAAATCAAACACCAACCTCAACCAAATGGTTATCAGGGCCGTAAAGGTCTTTGTCAAGCTCAATCACCAGACTCTTGAAGAATGAGGAGAACTTCCTCTTCATCTTAGCAGGCTGTGAATGAAAGCATGAATAGTTTTTCAGAGTGTGCCACTGAGCAAACTATCCAGTTTCAAGTATAAAGACATTTTTGTAAAACAAGAACCCTACACAACATCATAAACTTTCCGGGTAGACTTTCTATGGAAGAGTACAGCCTAAATGTTCAAATGAAATGTGGCATACTGGTGGATGATGTGCTGTGCGGGACAACATTCCATTCAGCCAAGAGACGGCATGAGTCCTTCAAGCTATCGTCAATAAGTACTAGTTTCATTTCTTTCTGCATGGAAAAGCATGCCTCAAGAGTATTAGCTAAACGGGTCTTGGTTAGAGACCGAACCAAGAGGCTGAATTTATGCTGCATTGCGTAAACCTTTAAGAATTTAGTCCTTGTGCTTCAGGGGCCGTATTCACAAAGATTTTTATCTTACCACTAGGAGTACTCCTAAATCGCACTAAAATATTTTAGCTAGGAGTTTTCTCTTAAAAGTTATTCACAACGCCTTTCAGACCTACTCTTAGTAAGGAAAAATGACGACTCCTAAACTAAGAGTGAGTCTTCGTTGCTATGGATGACGTCAATTCTCATGCACGAGCTTCCTCGCAATGATCACGGTGATTGGTTGTTAGATGACAGGGCCATCATGCGGAACATAACACAGACGCAACAAATCATGGAATTACGACATCTAAATATGTCTGTGTCCTACACAAAATAATAATAGTAATGTCATCGAAATGCATATGTTTGTGCATACCCCAGTGAAGTGTAATTCTAAAAAGGCAGAGAGAGAGAAAAAAAGTCGTGAATTAAATTAAATTAAATCAAGGTAGCCTACCCTAATAAAAAAACAGCCACTTGCCTAATAATGAAAAACGACACTTGCATTAACACTTTAATTGACATCCTATTAGCCTAAATAGACTAAGGAAATGTTGCTCCTATTGAAGTAGCCTAATGTAATAGTTGGATGACGGTGGATTATGAACTCGCCAAAACGGAAAAGAAAGCCCAACTGGACGCAGGATCAGTGTGTTCACACCGAACGCGAATAGAGCGTCAAATACGCGTCTATCGCGTCTAGTTAGACGCTTGAACATTCGCTCGAGTTCAAATTTTTCAACTTGCGCGGAAGACATTCGCGGCAAACGCATCGCCCAATTCGCGTCAATCGCAACGCCCGGCGCGAATGATACGTCTATTCGCGTCTTTGCATTGACTTTGTATGTAATCTACTCGCGCAAATAATTAAATTCGCGTTCGGTGTAAACACACCATTACTGCTGCTGGCTCAGTTGTGTTTAAAAAAAAAAAAGATAAATGGAAAATTCGCCACTGGGATATCAAGCAAAACACACAGGAAATTTGTTTGCAGATCAATGCAGCATTCCCGCTTGTGTCGCGGACCCCGGACGACTGCGAGAGGCGGTGGTATGCGCTACAATCCTTGGTCTTAGTGAGTTAGGAGTCCTCTCGACTTCTTTTAAGCTGTCCCAGACTTAGGTGCTACTTTTAGGGCTAAAATGCTTCGTGAATTACTCTTAGTGAAACAAATTAGGAGTCCTAAAGTTAGGTGACACGCCCCTTATTTTTAGGAGTTGCTCCTAAATTCGCCAGTTAGGAGCTACTTTTAGCCTTAAAATTCTTTGTGAATACGGCCCCAGTTCATTATCTTCAAAACTCTTACAGTATATATATAACTGTAAACCAGATGTACTGATGGGCTGCAATCACATGAATCAAACCAGTACATTAGCACGTTTGTCAGATCATAAACCAAAATATGCTTTCAACAAAGAAAACAGCAACATTCAATATTATCATATAAACCTATATTTGCACTGAATGCTGAATATTATTTATTCTGCTATCTTTACAAAGGTAATTGGTATCGTTACATAGATATGAAGGTCATGAATGTAAAAGTTTTTTTCTTTCACTTGCACAGATCAGAAACGTTTTGCAGCCATGGCTCCAGTGCTTTTGTGGCCGTAGGTGAAGGGGACAGGCATGAGCAAAAACAAATGTGCGATGAGCCTCAGCTTTGTCAATAAAAACATAAAATATACTTATGTAATGCTGAATTACAGATAGAAGGTAAGTTACCCAAATCTACTTTTAAAGAGGCAAAACTATTTCTGGTAACTTCTAGTTATTCGTTACAAATGTAATGGGTGGAGTTTGCTCCATATAAACAGCACTTCATGAATAGTTATGTCATGTCACTTCCTGGTATCTCACAGTGATACGATGCAAAAGCAACAGGGTTTTATTTTTTAACTGATCATGACATGATTTTAAAGATTCAAACCAGTCTAATGCTAACATGTATAATATTCATGTTTTATGTCTATACATTTCAGTAATGCTGCACATGCCGGCTAGACTGCCAATGTAACTGTATTACAGGAATGATGCTTTTTAGGTTGAAATTTCTTTCTGACAATAAAAGCATGCCACAAATCCTGTTGATAGAGCTTCAGATGTCATTAACCGAGAATTTTCCTTTAAGATAAGCATTGTTGGCTAAAAGTTAAAAACAGTCCAAGTCAATGGACCCACAGAACTTTCTGGCATGTATGTTTGGATGGAGGCTGGGAAGTGATCTCACTGGTAAGTGAGGCACATGTCTGTGGTCAAGACTCTGAGCCTGGAAGAGTAAATTTAACCTCACTAATTCAAAAGGCACATAGCTGCCATTCACAAGTCATGATGTCAGAGACAAACATTGATCAAACATTGCAGACAGTTTATATGTGATATTTCTTACCAATAAAAGCACCAAACAACAGCACCTCAGTGTTTTATAGTAAAAGATTTAAAATAGCTGTATTGTGCAATTATTGATTAAAGTGCAATTAACTCACATCATCCAGCAGTTTGCCCTCCACACGAAGCTCCCAAGATGCAATGCTGCCTTCAGAGTCCTCTGCATCAGGCTTGGCAGGGTTAAACGTGTTGGAGATGTAGAGACGCAGTTTTCGCTTTTGCTTGAAATAGAAAAAAAGAGTTTATCTAAATATTTATCTTCATCCAATCCTCAAGATGATATTAGTATGCTCACAAAAATACAGAAGCATTATGCAGGGAAAAATGCTTTTAAGCTGATAATTGGTAAAATATTAGAAGTTAGACACTCTGAATAATGACACCAGCCTCATTTTATGCTCATTTAAGTTGTTTTGTGTCTTATCCTGTTGATTTATGCAAGCAATATTTAAAATGGTTCAGTAAGAAATGAAAATTCTTGTCCCAAGGTTCCTTCTGCTGTGTTTTAAAAGGTCTGATATATAGGTTAACAAAAGTGCTAAGGCATATATATTTTTAATTGGCTAGATAAAACAGATCTTTTCTAAAACATGAAATTAAAAAGAATATGGACTATCATGGGGATGAGAAATACCTTCATGGGTCTCTTAAGTGCCTCTTGGATGTCCACCCGTTTGCGCATTATGGTCTGGTCTAATTTGCGCTCGAATGCCAACAGATCCATATACGCCTGTGACTCCGGAACAAGCTCACGAATCTGAAAAAAGAATTCAATAAAACCTCATTTTGTAAATGGCAGCACTGGTAAAGAAATCCAAACAATCCTAGTTATTTTCCCCTCTTGTTCTGTGGACGATAGACTGAGGGTTTTGTCAATGACTAATGCGTCTGGCATCTCCACTGGAGCTGTATCTATCTATATTGCCTGATAACACACACGCATAGTGCCGATTATCTTATCTAACACAACCAAATCACAGTGACTATAAAAAACTAAGAACAGAATCATCCTTAACAATAACATTAAAACCCCATTTAAATTTTTTAAATATAAATAATAGATTTCAACCAACAGCCATCACCATGAACCCACAGCAGTAATGCTGTCATATATGTTAAGATTATTTATTATATATTGCAATATTGTCTAGAATACATATTTAAAGAAAAACTCATATCTGGATATTCTTTGTGATATATATATATATTTTAAAGGCCTGCTGTCAGTATGTATTGTCTGGTTATGGCGACAATTACTGAATGCAAAAGCCCTCCAAAACATTCTGTCCATCGTATCGCTTGGTTGGTAGAGGATTCCGCCCCTCTAAAAGGCCGAGATAGAGAACAGACATGCACGCCAGAGCATTTTCATCATTACACATTTGCACACACACACACAAAAAAACCCAGTCAAACCAATGAAAGCAATGAAAAGGCTCAGATCTCTTACTCACCCTTTGTGGAAGGATCTTATCAGCCATCTTCCTCCTCTTGGCACTGCAGAAAGAGGGAGAAAGGGGAAACAGAGAGGAAAGGCAGAAAAAAACCCAAAGATGTTACTATGGAGACTGACAGTGGAGCACCCGGGACATCTGCTAAAATTCTGGGGCTGGTCCAGGATGCGGGAAAACCGGTGTGGGAGTGTGTGTGTGTGCCTCGCCAGCCCAGATGGTGCTGGCAACCATTGGCACAGAGGACGTTACTAGAATCGTTACTGCTTAAACTTGCACAAGTTGAAGCTTGGAAAGCAGCAGAGGTCCACAGGACCAGCTCATGTTGTGCAGACAGGTGTGTTGTATGCTCATAAGTATATTTGTGCTCATATACTGTATGATTTATTTGAACACAAACGATAATGTTGTTTTGTACACTCAGAAGCAGGATCCGTACAGGTAACAATCACCAAAACAAAACCCAAAAGTGCAAACACTGTGAGCAGATCAGGGAAACGATCACCATGTACAATTTTTGTTATTCCACAATGAATCTCTGGGTAGAACTCACTAGCTTATGAGTTTTTTTAGTAAAAATAAAATAAAAAATATATAATAAAGATGAAATAAAATCAAATATTAGCACACTTTTGCTTTTTTCCACCAGCGATATATTTATCCCATCAACTAAAAGATGCACAACTCAGTCGGCCTGACTCATTAATAATACATATTTAGTTTTTTGTTAAAACATTTAGAGATGACACTTTGCATTGAAGTGTAAAACAAGCTCTCACATATTACATCTGCCATCATGCCATGCAACAGGACATGCAAGCACATCCATGCCAAATTCAGCAAAAATTTTAATAACGTTAAATCTTCAATATTTTTCAGTGACTTAAATGCCAGGTTAGATCAAATAGACTGACATCAACTGATCTACAACTGAATTAAAACATTGCTGTATGAATAATCTTCGATAATAACCATCAAACATCAAGGTTGTGGTAAATCAGAAGTGAGGGGGGAAATCCTTGTTAGGGATATGTCTCTAGAGACAAGATGTGCCAGGGGGTAAAGGGGTCAAGGCTCGGGGCAAGGGTGGGATCAAAACGTGTGAATCCATCATGCAGCAGAATAAACTCCTACTTTGATCCGAGTGTGGGATCTGATTGGGCCTCTCTCATGTCCATCTGCCTCCCTGGCATCTCATTTGGTCCAGGAAATCCCACAGGCTTCCTGATGGCATTTGAAGGGTCCTTCATTAGAGGGTACTGAGTGTGTTTGTGTGCAAGTTAAGAATTGCTGAATATTTTGACGGCACATCACAAAAAGCTGAATAGACAAAACAGACAACATGGGAGTTGCACAAAAACCAGCAGAACTAGAGGACAAATGATCTGATAAGCCATGTGTGGTTATTACACACACACACACATACAACTATTGCATTGATTAGTCTGATGTAAGACAGGAGGGTTGTAGTAGCAATGCAAGATAATGTTACACTAATGTGTCAGACAAGGTCGACAGACAGAATGAGCAAGTATGCGAATCAATGGAGCTGAGTCAGAGAAGACACAACAGAGAGAGAGAGAGAGAGAGAGATCCAGAAAAAAACAAAGAAACAAGTATTATATAAAATATTTCTCAGTGAGTGGCCCCTTTCTGTCACAACAGCGCAGACAGTGGTTGGCCAGCAGACTGAAGACTCTACAGATCAGATTAACTGCAACTAAACACTGCCCAAACTAAGACATATGTCACAAAGATTTGTGATACAAGACCATAGAGTGGCCCCATTTAAAACATTTGGGAATTTCCAGAGATTTACAAGAAAGGAGTTTGGGCCATGTCGGATCAATCCTCTGATAAAAAAAACAGCAAACAAATGGCACCCAAGAACAAACAGTGCAACTGAAATTAGAAGAAATAAACATCCTAATAAGAAAGATGCAAAATAAGAGTGATGAGAATAACACAATGTCCTAAACAGTTTCCAGCAACAAGTGATTTATTTCATCACAGTCAAGTGAAACTGTTCAGCAACATGATGCAATTAAAGAGAAACAGAAGATATGTTGATGTCTAATGTACAGCTACTCTGTATGGAGCAAAATTTTTGACCAATGAGATTTCACTGTGGACGGGTGAATATTAATATTCCTTCCTATAATACTGTTTTTGGGTTGAGGCCTCTACTCAGTTTCAACTGAGAATACCATTTCAAAAGCCGTTTATGAGCACTGTTCTTTTATGGCACACATTTAAAGGTCCCGTTCTTTGCGATTCCATTTTTCAAACTTTAGTTAGTGTGTAATGTTGCTGTTAGAGCATAAATAATACCTGTAAAATTATAACGCTCAAAGTTCAATGCCTAGCGAGATATTTTATTTACAGAAGTCCCCTTTCAAAGCCTACAGCGAACGGCCGGTTTGGACTACATCCCTCTACTTCCTTTTTTAATGACGTAACTAGAACAGTTTTTTGACTACTTAGTTCTCCGCCCACAGGAATACACAAAAAAAGGGGGCGTGGTCTTGTTGCGCTCCCACGGAGAAGAGGAAGAGTTTTGTTTGTAGAGTGTGTTTGTCGCCATGTCGTCGAGACGCTGTTATTTGAACAGGTTCTAATCGATTCTCTTCATCTATGTTCTCCGGGTCTGACTCCGGCTCAAATTGATAAGGTAATATGTTTGACATTTTAACAATAACAATCAGCACATGCATCGCCAATTTATGGTAAGAGGCGTGACCTTTCCGGGCAACGTGCGATAAGCTGCTGTCGAATCACAACACAGGAACCGCTGGCCCAATCAGAACTCGTTACGTATTTCTGAAGGAGGGACTTCATAGAACAAGGAAGTCATCGGGCCGTGTTTTGGACAGTGAAAACAGCGGTATACAGATAAGTAAATTGTGTGAAAAATACTGTGTTTTTTTACACACGAAACATGAACACATGTTATATTGCACACTGTAAACACAATCAAAGCTTCAAAAAAACATGAATAACGGGACCTTTAAGCAAAGCTTTTAAAAACCTTCACTGTGTGCACTACAGTTTCTGGGCTCACAGTGTCCTGGACGCCAGTATTTTAACGATTCAAAAAAGTTGAATCACTGTCTGGCCAACTGGGATTTCGATGTGGAGATTAAGGCTAGGATTAGGGCTGTTGAAACGAATTCCGAAATGCGAATATAATTCGAATATTAAAAAAATCAATACTATTCGAATGCTGAAGTTACTATTCGAATATTGTTTTTTTATGTATATTTTAATTTTTTTATATAAACAGGAAAGAGGCCGCACTATGCATAAATTGTTTTATTTGCACAAACGCGTTTCAAGAAAGCACGCGCCGAAACGCGTTTGTGCAAATAAAACAATTTATGCATAGTGCGGCCTCTTTCCTGTTTAACGTTATATATTCTAATCATCAGGCCAGCATTCTTAAAGTTTAAGTTTAATCATTGAGTGAAGCCTGCTCCTATTCCCATTCATTAATTTTTTTTATATGGAATCTTAGGCTACTCGCCACCTTGACTTACACACATGTGAAAATGAAATGCTTTTGTTTCGTCTGATGAACAATAAAGTTTATGAATTGTAACACAATTGTGCACGTTATCCACGCTGTATCATCATAACAATACTGTCAAAAATGGTAAATGTTTAACAACGTAAAAAAGCGCCCGTGAAGCGCAAATATCTTGGTGAAAACTCAACGGATTCGGCGAGCACCAAACTCGTTGGAACCGTCTAGTCGAACTGAAAAGAACGATATAAGTTTCAGACTTTTTGGTGGTGTTTTAGCGGAGATATTAGCCAAAAACCATCGGTAGCGCTTCAACCATATTCAGCACGAATAAAATGTTTATTGTAATGTTAGATATCCCTCTAGTGGACAGAACGTGTAACAACAACCACATGCTATAGTGGCATTGGCGATCCATAAGCCTAAATAATGTCGTAAATATTAATAATAGGATGAATTTGAGCATTTAATATTCGAATATTATTCGAATATTAAATAAAATAAAGAATGGAATTCGAATAGTATTATAGAGGAAGATTGACAGCCCTAGCTAGGATTATGATTTTTCAGTAGTACTACAGTGTATATTAGCACTGTTTACAGCGTTTGGGTCTAGAAGCCGGATAGACCGAATAGAAATCAAGTAAGAGACAACATGCCTGTTGCTCGTTGTGGTCAGTTAGGACAAAAACTTTACATGAAAAATAAACTTTTTTTAAATCACTTTGCACCTGGTTAGTAGGATATAGTGTAAGGCTAAGAAAAACATCATGAAATCTACACTACATCAATACAGTCATAACCATTTCATTGTGAAGAGCTGTTTGCTATATTTTTGTAAATGTAAATTCTTTTGTTTCCCGTTAAGCTGCATGTACAGAATCAAACCTCATGCCAGCAAAGATCAAGCCATTCTGTTGAAACAGATTATTTGACAAGAATGGTTCTTGTCAAAGGAAAAAACACATCTTCCCATCCAACCATCAATGCAAAAGAGGCAATTGACATAATCAACTCAGCTGAAGTCATTCAGCTCTGACTGTATTGAACACTTCAGTTCCACTGTGTCCGTACTATAGATTGTAGGAATACAGTGACAGTGTAAGTCCTCAGGGGTTTATACAAAAGTGTTGTCTAGTATTAAAGACCTTCCAATCTCAAGGCAATGACACACTTTCACTGTCTTTTTTCCATGCTAATCTTGACCCTATGGTTACAGTGATTTTTAACAAAATAAATGAACAATCATCATTATTTACTCACCCTCATGTTCACCCAATCCTGTATGACTTTCTTCTGAGAAGATATTTAGTCAATTGTCAAAGAATTTGTCAATGGTCACCAAAATGTTTGATTCCCAACAGTCCCAACAAAATGTTCTTTTATGGTCTACAGAAGAAAGAAAGTCTTACAGGTTTGGAACGGCATGAGGGAGAATAAACCATAACAGAATATTTGGGTGAACTATCCCTTAAAGTAGCATTTCACATTTGTATTGTTGAAAAGGGGTGAGTGCTTCTTTTAACCGTGGATTACTGCTGCAAAATGGGGTTACTATTGCTTTTGCCAGGATAACCCAGAATGATGTTAACCCAGGATTAAAAATTAATGGAATAATGATTTTTATCTTTATTGATATGATAGTGGAGGGGGAGTTTGCACTCAAACCTGTCAGTTCTTATATGTTATGAACACACCACATCGCTGCTTCAACAGGGTTCACAATTTCAAAAGCCTACATAAGTCTACAACCTACATTAGGTTCCTGTTCTGATATCATCCTGTCATTTTTTTGTGGGTTCCTGATCATTAGTATATGTCATATAATACTCACTTCCTGTTTCGACTCTGTACGGCCTGCTGCTGCATCTGCTGCTGTGAAGGAGCGGGCCGTTTGCGACTGGCCTCCATGTTCTGATTGGTAAGTCCAGGCCGGACAGCGGTGTTTCCTACATATGGTGGCCCTGGAGGCCCCATTGGGGCCCCCTGATGAGGCATTCGTGCTCCTGATGGCATGCCAGGCCGCTGAAAAAAGGGTGACAACCAAAAGATGGACATAAGAAACTAAGTGAGGTGGAGAAAATGTATACGATTAACACACTCTGAAACAATAGTTTACAGATACAGTATAGAGTGAATCAGTATAATGATGATTTTTAAACATACATATAAATAACTGACAATCAATTGAGAAAAATAAATACTTTTTTTTTTAGATGAAAATGAAAAGTTTGAACAATGGATATAATATGTGCACCTGTGTTTATTTAAAGTTTAAGGTGAGGTGAATATTTAAATATCTATCACTATAGTCTGTTAAACCTACTAAATTGACTAGTTCAGAAGCAGCTGTTGTCTGCCATAACAGCAGGAGCAACTGCACACACAATTCATTCACAACCTACTCAACACTTGTGACACCAGAGACAACAGGTCATACGTACAAGAGCTCAGGACAATGAACAAATGTCTCCGAAAGAGTAAACCCATAGTCTTCTTGTCACACATAAATCTTTCCCCTGAGAACAGATGGTGTGTTTAAACTTTTTCTAATACAAACTCATGGTATTTTATCTTTTAGCTGCAATGTATTGCATTAGTTAAGTTGTTACTCTAATTACATTAGAATGAGGCATGGAAATGGTTTTAATTATGGTAAAATAACATTGAAACAACTTAAAGTAACAACAGGTAACTTTTCAGCCTTCATAATATATTTCCAAGTCTCTTGTGATGGTACATCGACTTACAATAGGTTGAATGACACGTCTGCCATAGCCTGACGGGGTCTGTAGCGTTTTTAATCGTACTTTTAAACTTCGGGTTTCGGGTAGTAACCGGCGAACAAAGAGAACTACAAAATTCGACTGCTTTACGGCATCTGTCACTTCCACCACCACCCCCACTTCCTTAAAATCGGACTTGCGAGCCAAATGTTATAGTCATGGGCGAAGCAGCACAGAAAAACAAGAAAGCAAAGGTTTTATCGGAGCAAAGCAAAAAGAGAAAAAGAGAAAGTGATCGCGTTAAAGGCAGAACGAGGATCAACATTGCAGAGCTGCCAACTCACGCATTGGCCGTGAGACACCCGCATTTGATTGGTTTCACACGCTCACACGTACGGCACACCCCCGGTTTCTCACGCTAAATTGTCAACCCGGTCGGTCAAATCCCTGAAAGATGAGTTTATCTATAGATCTACCTGTTGAGCCACTCGTGATCGACAAGTTATACCGCAAATTAGTTCAAATCTCCCGGAATCTAGAGCGAGCGCGCACGCGAGACAGAGACTGTGCTCCAACGCGCGCGGACGGCAGAGAGAGAAAGCGAGCGAGAGACCTTGCGTGTGCAGGGAGCATCAAACCCCCCATCGAAAAAAGAATGCCTCTCTCTAACCTCTCTAATTCGCTAGAGTAGTAGCGAATTATCAATCTGGTAGCTAGTAAACGATATTCTAGTTTTTGATGGTTAGCTATCGCTAGTATTCTCGTTCTGATTTGAACTTTGCAATCGATGAAATGCAAATAGCAAATGTTTGACCTAAAAAGTGTAGTCTACTCAACATTTACAAAGAAAGGAGGAAGATTATTAATAAAATCATATTTTAGGATACCTAACATGTCTGTGATATTTGTTTATTTGTCTTGCCTCAAGCTATAATGCAAATCGATTTGTAAAATTTGCAGATTCATTTATGGTAGCTTGATATTATAATATTGACGATATATGGTTATTATCAACCACTCAAACATTGCATTGAAGTATCATATAGATCCAGTAAAACGGTAACCAATAGACTAGGCTACTATAATGACGCTGGCTTGTAAACGTGAGCATCGCGATCATTTGTCGTTAAAAAAAATAAAACCCATGTAATTATATTCATATGACATGCTGAAATATATGCCACTGTACCTGGGATGAAGACATTTCACACGCGACGCAAGCAGAACACCTGCATGTGACCTCCTCCTACAGTGTTCAGGGCTATCATGGTTGTCAACAATTGCACGTGCATGTAGGATGACAGAGTTTACGACAGTAGTAGAGGACAATACTGTTTCCCAACTGTAGGGGGAGCCCGAGAGCAAAAAACTCCCAGTTGTTACTTTAAAGTAACACTATGTAGTTTTTCAACCTTCAATATTTCCAAGACCCTTGTGATGGTACATCGACTTAAAATAAGTTAAATGACACGTCTGCCATAGCCTGACGTGGTCTGTATCGCTTTTACTGGCACTATGTAACTTCGGGTTTCGGGTAGGAACCCGTGCACAAAAAGAACTACAAAATTCGACTGCTTTACGGCATACGTCACTTCCCCCACCACTTCCTCAAATTGTCTGTGGCCATTGCAGACATCCGAAGTCTCCCGGGAGTCTCCTGCGTCTCCCTGATGCCCGCAAATTAGTTCAGATCTGCCGGAATCTAGAGCGCGCATGCGAGACAGAACATACTGCGCGCATAACATACATAGCGCGAGCACGGCTGAGAGAGAGAGAGCGAGAGACCTTGCGAGTGTGCCTCACGAAAGCTAGTCAACCCGCCGCTAGTCAACCCGCCGCTAGTCAACCCGCCACCAGCCCCCCCCCCCCCCCCGTCAACAATCCAGTCACCAAGATATACCTCCCTGAAATGACTTCTTGCAGGTTGGGATGTCTGCCATTGTTGATTCCAAATCCGGTGCTGGATAAACAGCGAGCGTGCGCGTGCGACAGTCGGCTGCGGAAGGCTAAATTATTTACGACAGCAGTAATGGACAATTCTGCTTCCAAACTGTAGGGCGACCGCTGAGGAAAAATCACATGGTGTTGCTTTAAAAAGTACTGTAATTGACATAACAGGAAATGAGAGATCTAGATTAGTGGGATCACTATTGAATTGAGCAGGTCAATACATATTAACATTATGAGCCAGATCTACTAACAGCTTGCTCCAGTGCAAACCCTCTTTTGGCATTAACTACTGTCAGAATTTACTAAAGACACACAGTGAAAGATTAGCGCTGAAAAGGCATTATTTTTGCGGCTGACCTCAATGCATATGCATTTGTAGGAGCTTCCATTTCAGACAAAAAAATTATGGAAGGAGAGTATTTAAATTAATAATGCAAGGTGTTTTACTAAGGTTTGCGCTAGTTAATTTAATGTTTTTTAATAATTTGTAAGAATCCAGTTCCAGTGAGATTTTTGTATACACAAGGAGTCTGACAACAGCAGGTATTATCCACACGGAGATCTGATCTCACCATCATCAAGTCCATCTGGGATTAGCTACATGAAGAAACAGAAAAAACAGACTAGTTTTAGAGACAGACTAAATCCAGAGGAACTGCGGCAAAAGGTCTCTAAAACGTTTGAAGAAACCGACCTGCAAAGCTACCTGAAAAACTATGTGCAAGTGTCCAGTGGACAAAAGCTGTTTTAAACGCAAAGGGTGGTCACACCAAATATTCATTTGATTTAGTTTAACTGATAAATAAAATCTATTTAAGACATTAGTTTTGAAAGCATCCTCAGTTTACAGCATTTTTACACAAGTGTCTAAAACTTTTCTCAGCACTGTAGATTTGCTGGTAGGTTTCTTCAAGCGTCTTGGAGAATTTACCGCAGTTCCTCTGGATTTAATCCGTCTCAGTTTTTTCTGTTTCTTCATGTAATCCCAGATGGACTTGATGATGGTGAGATCAGATCTCCATGTGGAGCACACCGGCTGTTGTCAGATTCCTCTCACTGGATTATTACAATTAAAACTGATATTTCCATTACTGACAAACTACAGCAAAAAAAAAAAAAAAAAAAAAAAATATATATATATATATACACTCACCGGCCACTTTATTAGGTACACCTGTCCAACTGCTCGTTAACACTTAATTTCTAAGCAGCCAATCACATGGCGGCAACTCAGTGCATTTAGGCATGTAGACATGGTCAAGACAATCTCCTGCAGTTCAAACCGAGCATCAGTATGGGGAAGAAAGGTGATTTGAGTGACTTTGAACGTGGCATGATTGTTGGTGCCAGAAGGGCTGGTCTGAGTATTTCAGAAACTGCTAATCTACTGGGATTTTCACGCACAACCATCTCTAGGGTTTACAGAGAATGGTCCGAAAAAGAAAAAACATCCAGTGAGCGGCAGTTCTGTGGGCGGAAATGCCTTGTTGATGCCAGAGGTCAGAGGAGAATGGCCAGACTGGTTCGAGCTGATAGAAGGGCAACAGTGACTGAAATAACCACTCGTTACAACCGAGGTATGCAGCAAAGCATTTGTGAAGGCACAACACGCACAACCTTGAGGCGGATGGGCTACAACAGCAGAAGACTCCACCGGGTACCACTCATCTCCACTACAAATAGGAAAAAGAGGCTACAATTTGCAAGAGCTCACCAAAATTGAACAGTTGAAGACTGGAAAAATGTTGCCTGGTCTGATGAGTTTAGATTTCTGTTGAGACATTCAGATGTTAGAGTCAGAATTTGGCGTAAACAGAATGAGAACATGGAACCATCATGCCTTGTTACCACTGTGCAGGCTGGTGGTGGTGGTGTAATGGTGTGGGGGATGTTTTCCTGGCACACTTTAGGCCCCTTAGTGCCAATTGGGCATCGTTTAAATGCCACGGCCTACCTGAGCATTGTTTCTGACCATGTCCATCCCTTTATGGCCACCATGTACCCATCCTCTGATGGCTACTTCCACCATGTCACAAAGCTCTAATCATTTCAAATTGGTTTCTTGAACATGACAATGAGTTCACTGTACTAAAATGGCCTCCACAGACACCAGATCTCAACCCAATAGAGCATCTTTGGGATGTGGTGGAACGGGAGATTCGCATCATGGATGTGCAGCCGACAAATCTGCGGCAACTGTGTGATGCCATCATGTCAATATGGACCAAACTCCCTGAGGAATGCTTCCAGCACCTTGTTGAATCTATGCCACGAAGAATTGAGGCAGTTCTGAAGGCAAAAGGGGGTCCAACCCGTTACTAGCATGGGGTACCTAATAAAGTGGCCGGTGAGTGTACATTAAAGTTCCCCATGATAATACACAACCATATTCCCAACATAAAGAAGAACCAGCCAAGACAGACATGGTAGTGATAGGTTAATGACGGCAAGACTGGATTTTCTTTACTAAGAAAAAAGACAGTACAGGCTTAGGATTGTGGTGCTGGCAGTAAAATTGGACAGGCAATTTGAGAGCATGTCAAAGGTACGGTTTGGAGTGACAGAGAAAACACAAAAGAGAGTGGTCAAAGGAACAAGAGAAACTCCAATCAGACAAAAATAGACAAAAGTGTCCACTTTTTGTCTAAGTCATAATGAGAGGGAAATTAGTTCAATGAGAATAACTGAAGCCACAACAAAGAAATGTTCAGGGAACAGATGAAAGAGATGAAACTCAGAAAGCAAAACTGCATCACAGGGGAAAATCAGGTGCAAAAATGCACGGATGTGTCACAAAGCTTCACAAAAGTTTAATATTTAATATTTTATGTATTAGGCTACACATTCATTTCTCATCCAAAACATTATTCCTGACCTATTTTCAGTTTCATCTATTTCTGCAAGAGATGGCAGGATAAATCTGAAAAAGCTTATGAATCGTACCAGAATAATCCAACCAAATCAAATTCCCTTTACACTAATGTTATCACTTGTAATCATTATCAAAAGAGGTTTTTCTCTTTTCAAGCCTTTTCTTCAAATTCTGATTCGCAATCTCGAAAGTTGTGACTTATGTTATTACGTAATTTAACAATTTCTTTAAAGAAAAATGGCAAACTAAACATTTTGCCAATTGATGAGCACAATAAAAAAATGTACAATACTTAAAAAAAAAAAAAAGTTTTCTCGTGGAATGTTCAAAGGGAACTTCTAAGTTATTGTAGCTGAAAAATAATTCCACATCTGATTTAAGAAGCGCTCAACATTATTAAAGAGCATTATATAAAGCCGCCAAAGTCATAGAACCACTGAAATGGAGAAGATCCATCAAGCTCCATTCCTAATGGTGTGAATGAATCCTATGGCATAGTTATGTTAAACATTATTACTTTCACCTTGTGGCTACGTTGTGAGAAATATCTTTGCACTTCAGTTAAACAGGAAGGGTTGGCATTGAACTGCTGCAGATGTGGAATGTGGAACAAATGTGTGAAAGTAATGACTACCTGCTGATTTTAGACGCTTTTGTGTTTAATTTACACAAAGGAAGTGATTGTGATGTACCTAATAATGATGTACCTCGCATGGGCTTGAGCACTGTTATGTCTGCAGGTTAGGAGACTGATGAAGTGAACTCTAGACTATTGTGAAATAAGAGCAGACTGTGCAGGGAGCATTGAGTTGCAGGGTAATGAAAGACAATGACTTACAATGAGATATTTAGAATTTGATAAGGCCACACGCTTGCAGGTGTAACATTTCTGTTATTCCCTGAATGCTGCAGTTAAACATTTTCTTTGTCTCTCTGTCTGATTTGCTGCCAGATGCTTTAGCGGTCTGTGTTTGCTGTTGAGCGGTCTAACGCTTATATTAACACAGGAAAAACTGACCACTGACCAGCAGGAGAAATAATCATATTTAATAGCTAGAGAGGGATAAAATAGTCTTTCATCAGATTCTTCTTGTTATTAGAGTAGCGAGTTCACACATAAACATAGATAAAAAAAATAAAAAAAAACTTGAACATTTCAACAGTCCTGAAATGTACCACTTAAAATAGTTTAAACAATTACTGTCCTTTGCTGTCTCTGTTTGTGAGGCTGCTTTGTTCACAAACCACTTTGAATATAAATTTGGATGCAGGAAGGAAAACATTTTATTTGGAATATGTTTTCCAGCAGTCACACCATGTAGATTTGCACTTCAGAGAGATTGGCGGTGCTTGAGCTGTCAATCAGCACTGACTGATGAGCACTTCTGCCCGAATCCTGCTGATAAACAACTTCTTTTTGCTCAAGAACACGCACGTCCCTCTGGAGTTTCTTTGCTTCCTGTTAATATGACAACTACTGCACAGACATCTGATTGGATAGACTTACATAACTGCATTATTTCATTCCTGAAATAATCCATGAGTTTCTGCAGATGTTTAGGCCCACATTGCTATATTTATATGTAACCAAATAATCAGTTTATAATAGGACTGAAAACCACCTCAATCCGATTTTTTTAAATTTAATTTTGACCTGCCTGAAAGGGGTGGTGTAGATCTTAAATATTCAATTGAACAGAATTTTTTTTAGATATGTAAGCCCTTGAATGTGACTACTTTACATAGGTTTTCTTAATGTATTATTATGTCCTACAAACTGATCAGTGGAGGAGAGGGACTGGAGATTATTTTGTAACAGACTTTCAGCTGTTTGCAATGAACAAATTAAACAAAAGTAATTGAAATAGCTTAACACAACAAATGTTTCAAGTGGTTTCAACTGAAAACGCAACTTTTAATGACTTCTGCAGTCTCAAAATTATGCCCTTCAGGCCATCCTTAAAAATATTTTGGTTTGCACTTTGCAGTAACAGCAAAAAAAAAAAAAAAAAAGGGTCGGTAGGTAGGTCTATAATTTTTTTTCAAGATTCAATGTAAAAAAAAAAAAGGATAATTTTGGTCATGGTGATTACGTCGGTATGAATTTAAACAAATTTGCATATGGTGACGTCACTGACTGGGTCTTCAACCCATGCCTTAGGGCGCACCATTGCGAACCTCATTCTGATACAGGTTAGACCACCACAAACAATTTGAAATCTTTGTCAAAAAAACATATTTATTGCATTAATTCCTGCTGAATTCATTTGGAAAAAAATTAGGCAGAAAAAAAAAAAAAAAAAAAAAGGAGCCACTAGATTTCAATGAAAGTGGATTTTCAGAGGGAAACAAATACATTAAAATGACTAATCTCACCAGCGCCGCGCCGACCAATAATACAGCGCGTTTGGCATCATTCGTTTACATTTGACCCATACTGTTACAAGCCCCCTTTCTGGTCTAGGGGCAAGAAAGGAGGGTAACAAAAAGTTGCAGGGAGAGAGTGAGAGATTTGACCCATAAACATCTGCTTTTATTAACGGAAATCAGTGAGGTGGTCAAATGGCTATAGGCGCATTGTAGAAACTATAGGCTTATTAAGTAGTCCTGTCATATTATGGAATGGACGATTTTCTTTTGTGCAATTTAGTACATTTCGGTATGGGATGTGCTGTTTTATTGGTCAGCGCGGCGCTGGTGAGATTAGTTCGCGCCGCTCTGACCATTGGCTGGCGCAAGCAAACACTTCTCCCTGCGCTGTCGAGTCTGTCGCGACTCGGTCCATTGAGCCACGCAGATTACAAGTCAGCGTAACGCGAACTCTGTAACACACCGCGCCGTTTCGTCCCCCTTTCGGTGTGTTTGGCTTCCCATACTTATGTGTGTGTGTTTGTCAGAGCCTGCAGTTGCTGTGTGACGCGCGTTCGCGGTGGGCATGTCATGACGAGCTGGACGCGCTCCGAGAAAAGGCCGTTAACATCGATTCCCTATTCTCCTATTCCCTATTTGACCATTAAGAATTTCGAATAATGAGCGACTAAATGTAGGCTCATACAGACGTATTTCACAAGCAGCCGCCGCGCCGCAGCCATCACCGAGCGCGAACCATTGACAGTGAATGAAACGAAGCGAATGGCACAGGCCATAGTGTGACATGCGTAAACCAATGGTGTTGTTGACATAATCATAATAGATGACGCCACAGGTTTTTATTTAAAAGAAAGAACGTAGCCTACGCAATTTATATTCACAATACTTACTATAATAAATTTATATTATTTTATTGCATTTGTATTAGTTGTTTGAAGAGTAAAAAAAAAAACGGTCGGTCTTAATGCAAGTTTACAACCGGCAAGTCGGTCGGACTAAAAGGGAAAATAAATAAATAATTGGGTCGGTCCTAATTTGACAGGGTCGGTCGGGTTACGGCAAACTAGAATATTTTTAAGGATGGCCTCATGGCAACCATCTTTGGTTCATAGTAGAAAACCTTTTTGTTATGACCTGCTGCAAACAAGATGTTTAACCAGACACCAGCTTCTGGCAGTGTTTCTGAAGAATCTTAGCCCATTCCTCATGAACAATGGCCTCCAGTTCAGTAATATTCTTGCTTGCTGCAACCACCTTCTTCAAATCCCACCAGAGAATTTCCATAGGGTTCAAGTCAGGTGACTGTGATGGCCATTGTAGAATCTTCCAGGACTTCTTCTGCAACCAGGCCTTGGTGGAGTTTGAGGTGTGCTTGGGATCATTGCCCTGTTGGAAAGTCCAATGACGCCCAAGCTTCAGCATCCTCACTGATGGCATGAGGTCTTTACTAGGATTTCCTGATACCTCAATGAATCCATCTTGCCTTCCACACGCTGCAGGTTTCCAGTGCCAGAGGATGCAAAGCCGCCCCAGAGCATCACCGACCCCCACCATGCTTAACTGTAGGCAGAGTTACCTTTGAACTGTAGAACTATGCTTCCAACGGTTTCTATAGGAACATTAAAAGCTATCTTTTTGTATCATGTTCCTTGTTTGTGAAGGGCGATGATATTTTTTATAAACTTTTTGGACCATTCTTTTGACTTTTTTTCTAACCATATTTCTAAGATGCAGTCAAACATGACACTCAACAAACCTAGCTAGTCTAGATATTTCATGTGTTCTAGCTCAAGCACACCTGGTGCAACTAATGAAGCTCTTGATGAGTTGCATCAGGTGTGACTGAGACAACGCATGTTTTGCTGATTTGTGCTGTTGTGGATTCTATTCACGGGGTTGAATAATTTTGAAACTGCAGAAGTCATTAAAAGTTGCATTTTCAGTTGAATTTGGGAAAACCACTTGAAACATTTGTTGTGTTGAGCTATTTCAATTACTTTTGTTTGATTTGGTCAGTGCAAACAGCTGAAAGTCTGTCAAATTGTGCCAATAAACCTGATTTGCAATGGGGGTTGAAAACTTCTGATCACAACTGTATTTTATAGTAATATATTCCACCTGAAATATACTTTTTTAAACATGTCATTATTTCTCCATTTCTGAACGAGGCAACTAGGTACTGCGCATGGGCTGAAATTTTTTCCTCTCCAGAATACATGTAAAAGGATATGTGATCCTGATCGCAAAATTTAGGGTTCATTTAAACAGAACTTTCAGAATCTGAAAATGGATTGGACTCATATGGACGGATGATAAGTGCATGCAAACATATTGATACATAAAGACAAATGAAAAGTACAATTTCAATTTTTACATTTCGTTATTTTGATAGTTTCAAATTAATTCTGCAATGATTCACAATATGACTGTTTTTGAAGCAATAAACAAAATGGGGTAAAAGTCATAGTTGTTGTTTTGCTAATTAATTTCAAACAGTTAAACCAAAACTTAAAGCTACAGTCCGCAGTTTTTCCTCTATGTCGCCATCTCTGTTCGAAATCTGCAATTGCAGCTATTTGCGGAATTATCAACTTTAACGTGAGTTGTACTTCGACACTCTCGACACGGCACAGAGCGGATGAACAATGTTTGAGGAGAGTGTGCAGCTGTCAATCACCGCGCCGGTGTGAATACTGTCATTCAGAATCACAGATTATTCTATTTTGAAAGTATGACCAACATAATAATTTTCACCGGAAAATGTCTGAACAAGTAACATCCACTTTTGTTCTGGTTCTGACATTGCAGTAAATCGCGCTGATTAAATCTAAAAATCGCTTATATCATGCAAAACTGTGCAAAATGATACTTTGTTCTCTAATTGTTAATGTTAACAACGTCAGCATTGCGTCACTACATGTAATGTTCTTTCCGGGCGATATGTATTCTTGTTTTCGCATGGGCCGGTTGCAGTCTCTTTTTTTCTGTAGCCACTCCGAAGTCCGAACAAAGTCTTTTGCATTTTACAGCGGGTGAATCTCTAGTTGTCACTGGTGAGTGTTGTTTGAACCTTTCTGGATCCGCCATCAAATTGATAAGTTTAATTATATCAAGTGCTGTGAGAAAAGGCTATAAATCTCCACCTCCAGCATCCTCACACGCAACATAGCCTACTAGCCGAGACTCCTTCTTTATGTGTGGAGATGTGACGTAATGACGCAAAGACATGCTCGAATCTCCCGCGGAAATCCACCAGTACCACTGGAATTAAAAACATTATTACAAGCTTACCGTTTTGAATCGAGCTAAGGCAAGCAGATAGTTTTGAACACTGGCTGGTTATGTATTTTCTCAAATATGTATTTTGGATAATTTTTAACCCCAAAAAAGCTACGGACTGCAGCTTTAACCCTACCCAATTAACATAACCACTACAACATCAACTTAACTCCTAGTGAACATATACCCTAATCTAGTGTGACCAAAAATACCAAAATGATATACAGGTCCTTCTAAAAAAATTAGCATATTGTGATAAAGTTAATTATTTTCCATAATGTAATGATAAAAATTTAACTTTCATATATTTTAGATTCATTGCACACCAACTGAAATATTTCAGGTCTTTTATTGTTTTAATACTGATGATTTTGGCATACAGCTCATGATAACCCAAAATTCCTGTCTCAAAAAATTTGCATATCATGAAAAGGGTCTCTAAACAAGCTATTAACCTAATCACCTGAATCCACTAATTAACTCTAAACACTTGCAAAAGATTCCTGAGGCTTTTAAAAACTCCCAGCCTGTTTCATTACTCAAAACCGCAATCATGGGTAAGACTGCCGACCTGACTGCTGTCCAGAAGGCCATCATTGACACCCTCAAGCAAGAGGGTAAGACAGAAAGAAATTTCTGAACAAATAGGCTGTTCTCAGAGTGCTGTATCAAGGCACCTCAGTGGGAAGTCTGAGGGAAGGAAAAAGTGTGGCAAAAAACTCTGCACAACGAGAAGAGGTGACCGGACCCTGAGGAAGATTGTGGAGAAGGACCGATTCCAGACCTTGGGGGACCTGCGGAAGCAGTGGACTGAGTCTGGAGTAGAAACATCCAGAGCCACCGTGCACAGGTGTGTGCAGGAAATGGGCTACAGGTGCCGCATTCCCCAGGTCAAGCCACTTTAGAACCAGAAACAGCGGCAGAAGCGCCTGACCTGGGCTACAGAGAAGCAGCACTGGACTGTTGCTCAGTTTTGCATGTCATTCGGAAATCAAGGTGCCAGAGTCTGGAGGAAGACTGGGGAGAAGGAAATGCCAAAATGCCTGAAGTCCAGTGTCAAGTACCCACAGTCAGTGATGGTCTGGGGTGCCATGTCAGCTGCTGGTGTTGGTGCACTGTGTTTTATCAAGGGCAGGGTCAATGCAGCTAGCTATCAGGAGATTTTGGAGCACTTCATGCTTCCATCTGCTGAAAAGCTTTATGGAGATGAAGATTTCATTTTTCAGCACGACCTGGCACCTGCTCACAGTGCCAAAACCACTGGTAAATGGTTTACTGACCATGGTATTACTGTGCTCAATTGGCCTGCCAACTCTCCTGACCTGAACCCCATAGAGAATCTGTGGGATATTGTGAAGAGAAAGTTGAGAGACGCAAGACCCAACACTCTGGATGAGCTTAAGGCCGCCATCGAAGCATCCTGGGCCTCCATAACACCTCAGCAGTGCCACAGGCTGATTGCCTCCATGCCACGCCGCATTGAAGCAGTCATTTCTGAAAAAGGATTCCCGACCAAGTATTGACTATTGAGTGCATAACTGAACATAATTATTTGAAGGTTGACTTTTTTTTTTGTATTAAAAACACTTATTTTATTGGTCGGATGAAATATGCTAATTTTTTGAGACAGGGATTTGGGGTTTTCATGAGCTGTATGCCAAAATCATCAGTATTAAAACAATAAAAGACCTGAAATATTTCAGTTGGTGTGCAATGAATCTAAAATATATGAAAGTTTAATTTTTATCATTACATTATGGAAAATAATGAACTTTATCACAATATGCTAATTTTTTGAGAAGGACCTGTATATATCCCCACCCCCCACGTCTTGTTATCTGCAGCTTTAACATGTAAAAACATTGTTCTCATCTCACTGTATTTTACCATGGTAGTAAGTTTGCTTTGTTTAAAGTGAACTGGAATGAAGGTTTCCGCTCCTAGAGTGAAATGACCTGTAGGTCATCTTTATTTATCCACACAGTTACACAGTAAGACTGAGTCTGTCATTAACCAAGACTGTGCATTTTATTTTGTCTGAGAGAAAAAGAGCTAATATAACAGATTACAAGTAATGTTGTGAAACACTGATAATGTGACACTTATCTAAACTCGACATCGAGCCAAAACTTAGCGGCTGGAGGGGGAGATCAAAAAGAAAATAAGAACTGAGACAGAATATGCACAAAACTAAAAACAAGTCATCGCCCAAGCACAAGTGATTTATCACAGAGAGACAAAATACATCGAGAACATTTCAAATACACTGATTTAGAACATTTAAACAAGAGACGGCAACAGATACTGTACATAATTGGCCATAGATTTCCTCCCACACAAAACAAACTTTGAGAATACATTTCTCTCATTCTAGAAGCTGTTCAAACTGTAACTTAATTGCAAACCTTGATGAGCACATACTGTTCCTTGCCTTGGGAACAAGGCTGCTGAACCACCACATTCTTGCAGCTCAAGCTGTGGTCAAACATACTGCCATGTAACAACGAATATACTGTATAACTTGCACACGCCAGGCTTTAGACAGGAGTGCAGCACAGAAGCAGCAAGGTGAACAATAGCAAAGGTCAGGCTGAGGTAATCCAGGTAACTCATGAGTCCAGAAAGAAACATAGCAGAAACAGAGGAGAACAACAAAGGCATATGAGAGGACATAAAAGGAGAGGAAGACAAAATAAGGAGCGGGAAACATTTTGCCCAGGAACAATCAGTGCTTCGCCAAGGTTAATTAGTCTGCAGAGGCAACACCACCATTTTCCTCATTCATCACCCAAACTCAGCATTTATGTGTTAAAAGTTAAAGCAACTCTATGCACTAAGGCAAATAGTGAACAAACGGTTATGATGCAAACTAAGATGACTGCTGCAACTCTGCAAGTGAAAAGTGTTCAAAATAAATTATAAAACACATCACATGCCAGAATGAAATATTAAGCCATAAAGAACTCAAGTCATTATATACACAGCAGTTCAAAAGTAAAACAGTACAAAATTCCTTACAGTATAGTACAGTTAAAAAATTCCATAAAGGCTGGAATACATACATTAGGAATCATACATTTCCCGATTTTATAAATAGTTAAAGAAAACTGGGCATCATACACTAAATGACTGAGGATCAGACACTTTCAAATCGTTCCGAATCCGAACACAACAAATTCACGCATGAAACACGTGCCATGTTGCTAGGAGATGAATTTGTGTGACAAATAAAAACAATATGTTCTAAAATCAGCTCAATCGTCCAAATGGATGGAATCAATAGTATGGAGCTAAAAAAAAATCAGAGTCTGTGCCCATCATACACTGCGCAATTTATGAAATCTTTCAATTCAAATCTGCAGACATTGGTTCTGACTTTCGGCAACTATAAACTTGTTCGGTAAATCTGGGCAAAAGTCGTGTAGTGTATTCCAGCCTTAAAACTGTATTTATTTTATTACAAATACAGTAAAACAGTAATAATTTGAATTATTGTTACTTATGAAATAAATCCTTATTTGTTATTTAGTTATTTGAATATATTTTAAAATGTAATTTATTCCTGTGATCAAAGCTGAATTTTCAGCATCATTACTCCAGTCTTCAGTGTCACATGATCCTTCAGAAATCAGTTTAATATGTTGATTTGGTGAGCAAGAAACATTTTTTACTATTATCAATGTTGAAAACATTGTCCTGCTTAATATATGTTTTTGCAGGATTCTTTGATGATTAGAACATTTAACAGAGCATTTTTTAAACAGCATTTATTTAAAATTGAAATCTTTTGCAACATTTTAAAATATATTTACTGTCATGTTCGATCAATTTAATACATCCTTTCTGAGAAACGGGATTGTTAAAAATTACTGAGCCTAAATCTTTGAACAGTAGGCTATATCACAGTTGAATAATTCATATTAATTCAATAATTCTGCATTTAATTAATATAACAAAAAACCCTGAATAATCAAGTCAAATAGTAAAAAAGACAACAAAGACACCAATCAATGTATCAATAAAAGTATGTAATAATGCAAATGTAATAATAATAATTTTAGGAATAATAATAATTATTATTATTATTATGAGTTTTAATAAGAGTCTTTCAAAACCCAAGGTCGCCTTAAAGAAACAGCAAGAAATTATAACAAGAACAAAAACACAAGAAACATAATATGAACGCAGGTTTACGCATTACACTCGCTATACTACAAACTGCTTTTCACTTCAGATTGATCTGCTCTGGATAGACAAAGCCCTGCTAATCATAAATAAAAGATTACACAGCTACTGTATGTACACAAAGGTGCAGACATTAAGTGGATCATTATTGCCTTATGCATCAAACCTTGAATAGTGTCATACGGGAAACATCAGTCCGTGTTACAGTATTATCAGTAGTAATCATTACTAATGCTTCAAATACATAATTTAGCTCTAGAAATAGCTTGAATTTTTAATGAACAACATGACAACAGACAAGCTTATCTACATAGTAGATGTTATCTGTGAAGCACTTGATGTGTTCTTGGAGTTGTAATAATAGTGTGTTGAGTCTGAAAGCGGCTGTGTTTTGAATGAAAGCGCTCGTCACCTTAGGCATGCTGCCAAACGCATGCAGCCTCCAGTGACCAAGTGGCTACCTTTGGCCTTTCTTTTGCGTTTGTCGATCCTTCTCCCTTTTTTTCTTAAACACTCGCCTCCCTCGTTCGCCTCCTCTTCCCCACCCCGTCTCCGCTTTAAAAAGAAGAGCGGAGCGGAGCGGAGCCGGGATCCGGAGGACTGGAAATAACCTTCACATGGACACTGTTCAGCGCTATCACTCAAACGCACGGGCTGTGTCTCTCTCTCTCTCTCTCTCTCTCTCACACACACACACACACACACACACACACACACATGTGCCGAGAGGGTACGTACCACTCCGTGGACGAGGAACTCAAATAGTTTGCTCTTGGTGGCTTTGCGAGCTCCTCCAGCGGTCTCCTCCGAAGCCATTTCCCTCTGGTCTCCCTCCACTCTGGTTCTCCCTCTCTTTTGTCTTTCCCTCTCCCTCGCCTCTCTTCCTTTTCACCCTTCGCTCACCTCCTCAACCCCCCTCCGAGGCTCCCTGCTCCACTTCCCTTACTTTCTGCTCTCTCTCTCTCTCTCCCTCTGTCTCGGAGTGTGTTGCCCTGTCGAGCCTCTCGCTCTCTCTGTGTCTCTCACGCTTACGTTTGGTTGAGCTGCCTTTCAGGAGCCCAGCTGCTACAGAACGTGGGGGGTTGAGAGTTGGGGGTCTTTCAAGGGGGTTCCTGCTGGCCCACCATGACCGTCCCCCCTCCCCCTTTTACAAACACGCTGACTGAAAGCACACACGCTCACAGGCTGCTGCAGCTGTTGCATTCCATTGGTAGATAAGGGAATGCTCGCTGACTGGTCGCTCGCAGCCCTGCTGCGGTGTAGTTAGTCTCGCCGCTAACCAAACCCCTCCTTCTCTGCCTTCACTACTGCTCTCGCTCGCTCTCCTGTCCTTTGCTGCATGCAGACAAACCCAGCAAGGCTTGGACTGCTCATTCTCAAAAAAAAAAATGGAGGGAGGATCCTTAAAGCAGCAGCAGTGAGGAAAAGCTGCCCGTATTTAGACACAGGTCGGAAATAAAACTGGTTCAGGCAGCATTGAAGGCTGATTTTTTTTTTTTTTTTTTTTTACCTCGTTACTGGCTGTCTGTCTCAAATAAATATGAATACTTGAAATGATTACCTGATCTCTCATTTTTGTGAGAGACATGTCAGTCAGAGATGGATTTTGTTATATTGATGGATTGTACTTTGGACATTGTGGGTTTTGAAGCCATTCCTTACCAACAATGATAATGAACAGTAATAAATAAATAAAAATAAACATACGGTAACACTTTAGATTAGGTACACACATTCACTATTAACTAGTTGCTTATTAGCATGCATATTACTAGCATATTGGCCATTTATTAGTACCTATAAAGCACATATTAATGCATTAAAGGGGTGGTTCAGGATTTTGGACATCGGGCCTCATTTCCAAGTTAGCCTGGGTGTTATTTATCAGTGGAGACAGTTTTCAAAAATGTTCATCCAGTCGTTCCAGTTGCATAGTTCGCCGGTGCTAGGCTAGCGCGAGTCAACGGTAACTGCTAGCCTGCCATTAAAAACAGTTTTACCCACTCCACAGTACACCAAAAGAAGATAAATGATAACGCCAGACTATCGATGTAAATGTCTGTTGAGAGAATAATGTTAGAAATCAAACTATTCTTGCTGAATAACAGATTTTTGATTTTCAGAAATGTCTCCCTGTATTTTTACAAATTCAAAAATGACTTTTTGTTAAAAGGATTTGAGGAACATAAAAAAAATATATTTTGAAGAATGCCTCATGGTTCATACACTGAAGTCGGCAGGGGTGTAAAGTCCAGGTTCAGAAAGTAAAAGTCATCCTCAGTATTTTGTTCCTGGATATGTTAATTAGCACAGTTTTTCAGCCAGGAGATAGAACTAATTAGTGAAATCAGCTGGCTGAGTTCATGGGTGAAATGAACATATGGCAGGACTTTTACTTTCTGACCCCTGGACTTTACACCTCTGATCGGTGGGGTCCAATATTTTTCCAAATATCTTAGTGTTCCTCAGAAGAAAGAAAGTCAAATGGTTTTGTTTCCGTCACTGTCAAACAGCAAGATTGGTGGTCTTATTAATGGTATTTGTACAGTGGCAAAAAATGCGAAACTGCTATTCAGTAAAACAGCATGTTATATTGCTTGATCATTATATTGTTTATTTACACGAAGGAGCTAAAATAATATTTACACTTTAAACTTTGGCACATTAGCAATAAACAACGGTATTTTGAAAGTCTGTAATCATATTTAGGATTGAGGGTAATAATTTAAGAACTGTACACTGAAAAAAAAAACATTTATTGACCAAATATTGGCGTGATTCTAGAAAGTGTGTGTGTGTGTGTATATATATATATATATATATACACATACATATAATACAGTGGGGCAAAAAAGTATTTAGTCAGCCACCAATTGTGCAAGTTCTCCCACTTAAAAAGATGAGAGAGCCCTGTAATTTTCATCATAGATACACTTCAACTATGAGAGATAAAATGAGAATTTTTTTTTTTTTAGAAAATCACATTGTGGGATTTTTAATGAATTTATTCGCAAATTATGGTGGAAAATAAGTATTTGGTGAATAACAAGGTCAAAGGTCATCAGGTCAAACGTTTCCTGTAAGTCTTCACAAGGTTTTCACACACTGTTGCTGGTATTTTGGCCCATTCCTCCATGCAGATCTCCTCTACAGCAGTGATGTTTCAGGGCTCTCGCTGGGCAACACAGACTTTCAACTCCCTCCAAAGATTTTCTAAGGGGTTGAGATCTGGAGACTGGCTAGGCCACTCCAGGACCTTGAAATGCTTCTTACGAAGCCACTCCTTCGTTGCCCGGGCAGTGTGTTTGGGATCATTGTCATGCTGAAAGACCCAGCCATGTTTCATCTTCAATGCCCTTGCTGATGGAAGGAGGTTTTCACTCAAAATCTCACGATACATGGCCCCATTCATTCTTTCCTTTACACGGATCAGTCGTCCTGGTCCCTTTGCAGTAAAACAGCCCCAAAGCATGATGTTTCCACCCCCATGCTTCACAGTAGGTATGGTGTTCTTTGGATGCAACTCAGCATTCTTTCTCCTCCAAACACGACGAGTTGAGTTTTTACCAAAAAGTTCCATTTTGGTTTCATCTGACCATATGACATTCTCCCAATCCTCTTCTGGATCATCCAAATGCTCTCTAGCAAACTTCAGACAGGCCTGGACATGTACTGGCTTAAAGGAACACTCCGACTTTTTGGGACTTTAGCCTATTCACCTTATCCCCCAGAGTTAGATAAGTCCATACATACCTTTTTCATCTCCGTGCGTGCTATAAGTCTGTTTGACGCACCCACCGCTAGCCTAGCTTAGCACAAAGACTGGATGTATATGGTTGCAGCTAGCATACTAATCCAAATAAGTGACAAAATAACGCAAACATTTTTCTATTTACATGTTGTGATTTGTATAGTCACAGAGTGTACAAAAAACAAAGTCACATGAGACACAGACATATTTTAACCGTATAAATACTGGGAACTATATTCTCTGAAGGCGAAGCACTGCTACTTGGGCGGAGTGATAACCGCAGCACCTGAGACGAGCCGTGGTGAGGAGCAGAGAGCGAGTCTCAGGTGCTGCGGTTATCACTCCGCCCAAGTAGCAGTGCTTCGCCTTCAGAGAATATAGTCGCCTTCAGAGAATATAGTTCCCAGTATTTATACGGTTAAAATATGTCTGTGACTCATGTGACTTTGTTTTTTGTACACTCTGTGACTATACAAATCACAACATGTAAATAGAAAATTTTTTGCGTTATTTTGTCACTTATTTGGATTAGTATGCTAGCTGCAACCATTTACATCCAGTCTTTGTGCTAAGCTAGGCTAGCGGTGGGTGCGTCAAACAGACTTATAGCACGCACGGAGATGAAAAAGGTATGTATGGACTTATCTAACTCTGGGGGATAAGGTGAATAGGCTAAAGTCCCAAAAAGTCGGAGTGTTCCTTTAAGCAGGGGGACACGTCTGGCACTGCAGGATTTGAGTCCCTGGCAGCGTAGTGTGTTACTGATGTAGCCTTTGTTACTTTGGTCCCAGCTCTCTGCAGGTCATTCACTAGGTCCCCCCGTGTGGTTCTGGGATTTTCGCTCTCCGTTCTTGTGATCATTTTGACCCCACGGGGTGAGATCTTGCGTGGAGCCCCAGATCGAGGGAGATTATCAGTGGTCTTGTATGTCTTCCTTTTCCTAATAATTGCTCCCACAGTTGATTTCTTCACACCAAGCTGCTTACCTATTGCAGATTCAGTCTTCCAAGCCTGGTGCAGGTCTACAATTTTGTTTCTGGTGTCCTTTGTGTGAGTTTGGAGTGTGACTGTTTAAGGTTGTGAACAGGTGTCTTTTATACTGATGATAACAAGTTCAAACAGGTGCCATTAATACAGGTAACGAGTGGAGGACAGAGGAGCCTCTAAAAGAAGTTACAGGTCTGTGAGAGCCAGGAATCTTGCTTGTTTGTAGGTGACCAAATACTTATTTTCCACCATAATTAGCAAATAAATTCATTAAAAATCCTACAATGTGATTTTCTGGATTTTTTTTTCTCATTTTGTCTCTCATAGTTGCAGTGTACCTATGATGAAAATTACAGGGCTCTCACATCTTTTTAAGTGGGAGAACTTGCACAATTGGTGGCTGACTAAATACTTTTTGCCCCTGTATATAAAACTTCCACAAAACTATTTTCAGTTAATTTAATTTATATATTAATTTATATTAATTTACATTAATTTAGCTTACCGGTATATATATATATATATATATATATATATATATATATATATATACACACACTCACCTAAAGGATTATTAGGAACACCATACTAATACTGTGTTTGACCCCCTTTCGCCTTCAGAATTGCCTTAATTCTACGTGGCATTGATTCAACAAGTTGCTGAAAGCATTCTTTAGAAATGTTGGCCCATATTGATAGGATAGCATCTTGCAGTTGATGGAGATTTGTGGGATGCACATCCAGGGCACGAAGCTCCCGTTCCACTACATCCCAAAGATGCTCTATTGGGTTGAGATCTGGTGACTGTGGGGGCCATTTTAGTACAGTGAACTCATTGTCATGTTCAAGAAACCAATTTGAAATGATTCGAGCTTTGTGACATGGTGCATTATCCTGCTGGAAGTAGCCATCAGAGGATGGGTACATGGTGGCCATAAAGGGATGGACATGGTCAGAAACAATGCTCAGGTAGGCCGTGGCATTTAAACGATGCCCAATTGGCACTAAGGGGCCTAAAGTGTGCCAAGAAAACATCCCCCACACCATTACACCACCACCACCAGCCTGCACAGTGGTAACAAGGCATGATGGATCCATGTTCTCATTCTGTTTACGCCAAATTCTGACTCTACCATCTGAATGTCTCAACAGAAATCGAGACTCATCAGACCAGGCAACATTTTTCCAGTCTTCAACTGTCCAATTTTGGTGAGCTCTTGCAAATTGTAGCCTCTTTTTCCTATTTGTAGTGGAGATGAGTGGTACCCGGTGGGGTCTTCTGCTGTTGTAGCCCATCCGCCTCAAGGTTGTGCGTGTTGTGGCTTCACAAATGCTTTGCTGCATACCTCGGTTGTAACGAGTGGTTATTTCAGTCAAAGTTGCTCTTCTATCTGCTTGAATCAGTCGGCCCATTCTCCTCTGACCTCTAGCATCAACAAGGCATTTTCACCCACAGGACTGCTGCATACTGGATGTTTTTCCCTTTTCACACCATTCTTTGTAAACCCTAGAAATTAGGGGTGTAACGGTACATGTATTCGTATTGAACCGTTTCGGTTCGAGGCTTCCGGTTCGGTACGCATACAAACCGAACGATTCCTTGGACCATTTTTCCTGCCGACAAAATTCGCGCTGGCGCGATCACCACAACGTTGCGCAACATCAAATGGCAAGCGTAATGAAACCGGAACGAAACTGCGCTATTGTGCTTCACGGATCGTTTATCAGTTCGGAGCAGAGCAGCAACATCTGTGCAGCGGGAGCCGATCTCGATCAAGCGACACTGTTACAACCGTTACAACACAGCGCTAAGAGATCCAGTAAAGAAAACATTTGAGTTTGCCACTGAAGTAATAACATCGCTGCGAGATCTAGTGAGAAGCATTCAAATTTCTCCGTTATTAACCGTAGATCTCTATTAGATCAAACAGCGCTGACGTGGACACCAGGAGAAACATTGTGCCGTGAATGAACTAGTAATACTTTACGTCCACAGACCAGCAACATTCACCATGGATTTAATATAGTAACACTAACTGTAACCAGTTTGGCTGGAATAGTGAAATGCTTTCAAGTACTTCACACATCTTTTTCCAGCACTTCAAAACTCAAATATTATATAAATAAATAGCCTATATGAAAAGTTCAGATGCAAAAGCCTCTATAAGTGCCATTTGAAATTTTCTTCTAGAAATTAGAATGATAATTTTTATGAAGCTTGTACATTTAAGTTCAGTCATTTCACTCAAATGACAATTAATAGGCAATCTTCATTGCCATTTAAGTGAAATTACTGAACTTAAATATACAAGCTTCATAAAAATTATCATTCTAAGAAAATTTCAAATGGCTTTTGCATCTAAACTCTTCATATATTTAAATGTTATTTTTAATGTGATGACCAAAACATTATTTGTTCATCCTTCAAAGATGACCCCCATTTATAAACCTGAAAGTTTCAAGATGTAGGAAAACTCACTTATTTAAAAAATATTTTTTCTTTTAACAAATAGGAAATTTCTCTGGTATTTCTTACTTTTTGCTGTATCGAAAACGTACCGAACCGTGACTTTAAAACCGAGGTACGTACCAAACCGTGATTTTTGTGTACCGTTACACCCCTACTAGTAATGGTTGTGCGTGAAAATCCCAGTAACTGAGCAGATTGTGAAATACTCAGACCGGCCCGTCTGGCACCAACAACCATGCCACGCTCAAAATTGCTTAAATCACCTTTCTTTCCCATTCTGACATTCAGTTTGGAGTTCAGGAGATTGTCTTGACCAGGACCACACCCCTAAATGCATTGAAGCAACTGCCATGTGATTGGTTGATTAGATAATTGCATTAATGAGAAATTGAACAGGTGTTCCTAATAATCCTTTAGGTGAGTGTATATGTGTGTGTGTGTGTGTGTGTGTGTATATATACATATACACACACACACACACACACACATATATATATATATATATATATATATATATAAGCTAAATTAATGTAAATTAATATATAAGCTAAATTAAATTAACTGAAAACAGTTTTTTGGAAGAGGCTTAACTGCCACAACACTTCCTCCCAGCCAGAAGTCTTCTCCCAACCCCCTTGAATTACTATTTGCTTAACTTGAAAACAGCATTGAATTATCCATGAGCTGTTTTGAATGACAAACTCATTGTGCAGTAAGTGCTAAACACCTGAAGCCTTTAAATTAGGAACATGTGAAAAGTTGTGAAAACATGGATGCAGGTGATGGTAGGGGAGAGGTAAAAAAATACGGGTTTGGTGACAGCCTGAGAAAGAAAAAAGCAAGGCAAAGGCAAAGCAAATTATTACATTTAATTAAATATTACAAGACAAACTTTATAAAAAATAATAATGAAAAAAACTCACAAATGAATCATGAACAACAAAACTGAAAAATGGATTTCACCATATTTTTGTTTCTTAACGCTGAAATGCAATTGTTAACATTGTGTTTTTAAATTTGAAAACACAAAAAAGCTGAAATATGCTGTTTACATAAGCATTCGGTGTTGCAGAAGCTTTAAGTTTACACAGATGAAGAAGAATTGCCCTAACAAGGACATAAACTGACAAACTATGGCCTCAACCTGTGAATCACCCAAATTACTACCACATTGTCTGGCTGAAAACTCCAAAGTTAAGGGCTATGATTCTAAAGGAGAGCTATGAATATGAAGATTAAATAACTAAAATTCCTAAATTAGGATAAAATATCCCAAGTGTTTGAATACAAGTCATTGTTTGTTGAATAATCAGAAAGTGTCTAAAAAAGTAATTCATCAAAACCCTCTGCATTAACAAGAAGGAAGATTTTGAGAGATGCCATGGTGAAGCTGAGAACATCCACAAGTCAAACATATCAAGAGCTGTGCATAACATGGTCCTTTATGGGAGAGTGGCACAAAGGAAACAATTACTCAAACTGAAAGCATGTCTGAACTCTAGAGTCTGCCAAAAATCATAATAATTACCAAGTGTGGTGGTGTGGGAAGTGATTTTGTGGTCAGATGAGAGAAGTAGTGATATGACGCAAACCTAAAGTTGACTTTTAAAAAAAAACCTACCAGCAGTTACGTCTGATTACAATGCACACAATACATAAATAAATAAATACTGTGGGAGGGCCTGGTTTAGACTTGGAAAAAAAGTTTAGGAGAAAAAAAACAGGCTTCTTTTGCTGTGACATTGTGACCCCTTGTGATCACTTTTGATCAGCCCATTTCAGGAAGTAGTTCTACAAAAGCATCTCATCAGAGAGCTGAAAAGATGTGTAGGTCTCAGTACCCCTTTGAGTCTCCCCAAGTCTCCCTTTTAGCATTGCAGCTCTGCCAACTGCTCAGGTCCCATTGACTGGGAGGTAAAGGGGGTGGGGGACTCGCGTGGGGTAAGGGGAGGAATTGTCTGTCTATTGTTGGGCAGTTTGACCTCAAGCTGAAGCTGCAGTTTTAGGTTTCTCCTGCAGAGGTCTGTATATGACTCCCAATGAAACTATTGACTATAATCAATGTGCCACAGCACTGAGGCATTACGGGTGTGTTCACACTTGTAGCTCAGTTCTCTTGTTTCTTTTGGTCCAGACCAAAAAAGAAAATAATAAATGTAGTCCTGGTTCACACTGTAATTTTTAAGACGAAACCTAAATATACAAAAAAAGGGACTTTAATATCACATATATTGCCAAGGAACTTACCGAACATCCAAAACAATGCTGTGTGCTAGGCTAAATGACCTCATTGTATGTGCGTACATATGATGGTATTTTTACTTGCTGTGAACTTGTGAAGAGCTTAAAGGGATACTTCACCTCTGGAAAGATGAATGTGTATTTAAAATGGATCATTTATGTAGAAGAAATGTGAAATTATTTTTGAATTTGGAGCTTTCTAGACCGAGAAAAGACAGAAAATGTATTTTTGGCTTATGTGGATGAAAGAAAACAACTCCCAGAATGCACTTCCTTCGCTGCCCTAGGAGGCCACGCCTACCGGTAACAGAGCGCAGTAGTTAAAGTCCCTGTAAAGGCAATTTCAAAAAAAAAATCTAAACACATTATAAATGTTAGAAATGTATTGCTAAAACATATTACAAAGACTGTGAAACTGAAGTACTGAATTGTGGAGTTAGACCGTTAAACAGTTTTTCACCATTGCTATTTTCCGGATTTTCTGGGCGGGGCTAAAACGGGGCTCGATGACGCACTGGAGCCCTTGAGCTCCTGGACACGCCCCTACTTGATGACGCACTGGAGCCGCTGAGGCTGGCCGCTCCTAACAATATAGAGCACATTCACATCAGTTTGCCGCTCAATCGCGAGTTACTGTCAGTAGTATTATTAGTAACACAGCATACAGATTGCTAGCTAGCTATGCCTTCGTCACGGAAATGCGTACTACCTGGATGCGATCACCGGATCACGTACAAAACAGATCGGTGTCCTTATTTAAATTTCCGAAAAACGATCACATCAAGAAGAAGTGGATTCATTTTGTGAAGAGCCACCTTGATGGAGAGCTGAGGATCACCGCCAATACCCGCCTCTGTAAGTGATCATTTTACACGGGATAGTTTTATAAACTTTCGTCGGAGACAACTGGGATTCACTGATAATCCGCTGTTACTGGTGAATGGGGCCGAACCGACTCCCGCCTCGGCCTTCATCCTCCTGTCGCGCCGACAACTGGTGCCATCATCGGCAGTGCGTGCCCACCGTGCGAGCATCCATTCCGGCTGTAGAGTTGAGTGTGTGGCGACGGCAGCTTTACCGCGAGTGGGCGTGGTTTCAGCACAGCCAGCGGACACGCCCCCAGCGTTTGAGAGCAGAGAATACTGCTCATTTTTTCAAGATTTTGATAGCTTATTTTATGTACTTGCTGGCTTTTTTTATCATTCAAATTTGGCTGGGTGACTAATAACACATTTTTCTGTGGTGTGACAAACTCAAAACACATACTTAATTTTGACTTTACAGGGACTTTAAACAACAAGGCTGCGTTCCAGTCCAAAATTGTCATGCCCTTCACTTGCTAACTTCCCTCCGTCTTGTTCACTCGGATGTACGTCATTGCTTACGTTGCACGAGTGCCACTACTGCCGGAAACTGCAATTGGCTGAATTGGAACGTCCTAAGATCTTGATCACTTGGAATCAGCCATGGAGTTGATTTATTATTTATTTATTTTTTCCTTTAAGAATGTGTTTAATGCAGCATCCAAATGTATATAGGTGTGTTTGGGTTGTTTTAAATTAAAAATCTATGTAATTAATATATCAGAGTTGTTTGTGGTGGTGGTGATTAAACGAGATCTGCGGTGACGTCACAATTGTGTTGCATTGTGGTATATGGAGCTGCCTGAAGTGTACATATGAAGTAGACTCGCTCCCTCGGTCAAAATCGAGGGAACAAGTGTCTGTCCATATAAACTTCCCTTGTCCACTTCACGAAGTGGAACGCACTTCAAAATGGCGGCAGGGATTCCCCCGAGGGGCAGTGCTTAGGGAAGTTCGCAAGTGCGTGTCTAAAAGTGGACTGGAACGCAGCCCTGCGCGAGGCCGGTGGAGTGATTACCGATGAGCGGCCGACACTTGTGAGACGCACCAGTCTCGTATCTCTCACGGAGGAGCGGGAATTTTCTTAGCAATGTTAAAACGCACATCAACCGATCACTTGTTTAGCGTTCATGTAAACACTACATTCAGATTCACCAATCGGAATGAATTCAGTTAGATTGAAACAAAAGGTGTGCATGTAAATAATGAATGGCGACTGCAGAAAGCAAAAGCTGAATCCCGGACATCGACGGCCGGACATGTCCGGGAAAAAGAGGATGGTAACCCCTACTACTCAGCTTTCTCCACAGAACAAGAGCCTGCTAGCTTAGCTTCCAAAAAAAGATGGCTGACACTATGTGCACATTCTGTGAGTGAGATCCCAGCCTCTATGGGCGGGTTGAGAACATGCGGGACAGCCCCTACTACATGTAGTCTTTAGCCTCTGGCCAAAAAATCCTCCGATGACACAAAATGACGATTTTTGCGTCAACAGAGGATTTTTTTCCAGACAAAAAATACATAAATCTCTCGTCTCAGGGGGATATGAGGGTGGAAACTGGAAAGCATGGTAATTCGAAAATACTACAGGTTTTCTACTAATACAAAGCTTAATGCTAAATCCTGAAGTATCCCTTTAAAAATTGTGCAAAGAAACAGCACCAGGAATTCCTTCATTACATGCACAAACGATGATCTGCAGAAAGACGACGCAGTTCCAATGCCTGGAATGAACTGTAATAGTCAACATTGTGACTATAACGAGAAAAAATGTGTGCAAGGTAAGCAATCGCACCAGAGTTCGTTTTAATCAAACCAAACCTGCCAAGTTTGAACCCTTATTGTGCAGAACTGGCCGTAAACAAAGGCAGTTTGAGATACAAAGAGTTAGACAGCAATTAATTTTAAACATTTATTTAAAAATTATTTTTTTAATGTACACATTAGATGACAGCAAAGGTAAGCCAAACGTTAAAAATAGGGGGAATGAGCACGAGCAATCACACATCCAATATTCAATAATACTCAAAAAAAACATTTTTTTTAGAAAAACTGGTGGTATAAGGGGTGGTATAATGCCCATTTTTACAATAGTAAAATAAGTCTGTTTCCCCAGAGTGTGTATGTGAAGTATTAGCTCAAAATACCCTACAGATAATTTTTTACAGTTGTCCCTTTTAGAGGGTCAGTAAAAACGTGTAGTTTCGTGTGTGTCCCTTTAAATGCAAATGAGCTGCTGTTCCAGCACAGAGGGCGGAGCTTCAAGAGTTTGTGTGCATGTGTGTGTTAGCAGCTCCGATTACCTCAGACAAGCACTAAAATGTCAAAAACTGTTCTTTCTTTTGTTTAAACTTCGAGTCGGACAATGATTAAGAGACACAAGAAGAAGTGACAACATGTAGAATGCAACAGGACGTTTCTGAATGATTATTTGATGAATTTATGTTGCTGATGTGGAGTTAACTATCTTCAATTAGCATATCCTGCATATTAGCATATTCTGTCATGATAATCTATAAAATCGCTAGTGTGGGAACTGTTGTAAGATGCCTACAGAGTGACATGCTGTTACATCCTCTTCTCAACATGGGGTGGCTTTTATGTAAATTTTAGGGTTGGTGATGTCACTAACCCGGGAGGAATGTCGTGTAGTCCCTACCAGCCATTTGTTGTAGTCCTTAAAAAACGATTTCTTTAAAAGCAAATATCTTCCTTTGCTTTGAACTTTGAGCGTTGCAACTTTGCAGATGTTGTTCATGCTCAAACAGCAACATTACACACTAACTAAAGTTAGAAAAGTGAAATCATAATCAACCACCCCTTTAAACTGCAAGATAACCTACATGTTATACAGCAGTGGTCGGCAACAGGCGGCCCACGGGCCAAAACCAACGATGCCAAGGAATAATTCTGAGTGTAAAAGTAGGCTACGTCAAATAATTATTACAATAAGTTAGGCTCCATTGTGTAACAAGCAAATTAAAATGATACACATTTATTATTCACAATATGGAAAGAGGAAATAAATCAGTTCGTTAAGAGCATGACTCAAACATGCCATTAATGGGCTTATTCAAGTCCTCTTTTATTTTTTGAGTTATTTTTATCCATTCCGCATCTCCCACATATGTGTGTTTTAGCAAGGCAGTCTGTGTTGCAAGTTGGTGAATACTGCTTTATTAATTTATCCAGTGTAAAACCTGGACACCGCCACACAAATGTGTCTTTTTGTTAAAGGATTAGTTCATATCAAAATGAAAATTTCCTGATAATCTACTCACCCCAATGCCATCCAAGATGTTCATGTCTTTCTTTCTTCAGAGGAAAAGAGGAAAGTGGAAGTTTTTTGAGGAAAACATTTCAGGATTTTTCTCCACACAATGGACTTCAACGGTAACCAAATTGTTAAAGTCCAAATCAATGCAGTTTCAAAGGGCTTTGAAGAGCTTCAAAGGGCTCTGCACGATCCCAGCTGAGGAATAGGGTCTTATCTAGCGAAACGATCGGTCAATTTCTAAAAAAAATATAAATGTATATACTTTTTAACCACAATTGTTCGTCTTGTGGTGGTCGGCGACGCGCCAGGCATTACGTAATCACGTTGGAAAGGTCACGCTGGACGTAGACTGAAGTATTTAGTTGTTTACAAGCATGGAGGAGGAGGATTGTTCAAATTTGATTGTATGTTAAATGACATATTTATGTCTTCGTGTCAGTTTATTGTTTAAAATGGTCCTTTCGTGTGCGTATCCTGGATGTTTAAAACAATGGGGCGGTACTTCCGTCTACGTCCAGTGGACTTCTTTTTTTTTTCAATTATTAAGACATGAAGGACTATACATTCAAAACAAGCTGATAACTATTCCTGAACAACAAAATGCTGCTACATATATCACTAAATCAAGACTAAGCTGCACAATAACACAATATTTTTCATTATTATTGCAATTCCATTTGGTGACACTAGTGGCACAGACAAAAATGTTTAACATTTAATGGGAAAGATATGGCTGTTATCATTTCATTGAACTTTCCCTTAATGAAGATATGAACATTTTCTTGATTCAGACTCTTTATATACAACTTTCCTGAATGTTCAGTGTACAAAGCCTATATGGGAGGTCCGTTTTCAGACTAAATACACTCTCAGCATAGTCAGAAGTCAAAGCCAAACAGACAATTAAAAGCAAGCTACCTTATTCATTTAAAGGCCAAAGATGATGCAATTCTGGATTACAGTGCGTGTAATAACAGCCAAGCTCAGTTATATGCAACATTTGCTGCAGCATACTAGGAAATAATTGTTTAGAATGGCAATAATAGTTCCAAACTATGCAGTTTAAGCACTTGGAAAATATAATATTTAAATACCAGAAGGATTAAAAAACACAAGTAAATTTAAAACAAAAAACTAGAGATTTGCTACAGAGATTTTGTTAATTTGTTTTTTTTTTCATGGAGAAAAGCAGAAAATATTTAAGGCAACATGATTTTGAGTTGGACTGATTAAACATCTCTATCCTCTGTTTTCTAAGACCAGTTTCTCTGTCTCAAAATTGTGAAGAAGAACTGTCCCATCTCACAATCCTCACAAAAACTAAAACATCTCATTGGCACCCACAATAGTTTTCAGTACAAACTGTTCCTCTTATTTTGTAATTAATATCATTAAATTATAACTATTGTAACCGCTTCTGAATATAAATGTGATAAACAAAAGCTTAAGCAACTGAAAAGTAGTTGACATTAAGAAAATAAGTGTATTGTATAATACATTTTAGAATAATTATATAGACCGTTAACATGTTTTTTCAACTAGCAAACTTCTGCCCAATAATACTGCTTCAATTTAATGTAACTTACTTTCTGATATACACTAACCTACCCTACCCTATTGTTGAAAAGTTTGGGTCAGTGTGTGTGGGTTTTAAAAGAAGTTAATACTTTTATTCTGCTAAGATGCATTAAACTGATCCTTAATAGAAAAAAGTATGTGAACTCTATATTTAGTCGAACTTGCAGCAGGGTTCTAGTTCCCAAAATGCTTTGCATCAGACTGTTTAAAGAAAATAAATGTTCAAATTAAGTGCCATTTTGTGTGTTTTTGCACAAGATTAATAAAAGGAGAGATGTGTTAGTGTTTAAAGGGTTAGTTCACCCAAAAATGAAAATGCTATCATTAATGACTCACCCTCATGTCGTTCCAAGCCCGTAAGACCGCCGTTCATCTTCGGAACACAGTACACGGTATACTGGCCTTGTCCAGAAAGGAAATAAAGACATCATCAAAGTAGTCCATGTGACATCAGTAGGGTTGGGTATCGTTTGGGTTTTATCCGATTCCAGTACCTACTCGGTATTTTTTAAACGGTTCCGGTGCTTAAACGGTTCTTAAATCGGTACTTAAGAAAATGAAACCGCACACACTTTATCAAAAAATAATACCCTTTAATTTACAGGGCCAAACTGGACACAATATTAACTTAAATCTTTAAACAATATAAATACAAGTAACATATGGTAATAATAAAACCAATATAAAATAAAAATTCATATTTACATAATATCAAATGAAACAATATTGTATCAAACAATGTAATAATACTGGAGATTAATAGAGATTACTAGCAGGCAGAGCTGCCAACTCTCACGCATTGACCGTGAGACTCACGCAAATGACCCTTTTCACACAGAAAAATCGCGGACAAAGAGGACACTGACAGACAAGACAGAGAAGGTTACTTTTGATATGGAACAAATCCACAGCTGTCAGATTCTGTCAATATTTTTACGAGATTCACACAATAAATAACGTTTTGGCTCTTTGAAATGTGACAGATCGCTGTAGCGCGTCAGTTCAAACGGCACGTGATACAGCAGCCTACAAATACAAATCCACTGCTTCTTAGCTACGCAGCGTTGAGTGAACCTATGAAAGAGAACATCTCTGGTTGGTGTAACATATCTCTCAATAGGGAACGGGACGCAGCCAAGCTCCTCGCGCTGCCGACCAGCTTCCTTTTTCGGAAGAGAAATCTGAGCAGCAGATGGCGCGCGCGCGACAGCATAGTATGACGACGTAAGTGCGTCGATGCGGCGCCATCAGCCAATGAATTGGCTTGATTCTATATGGGATTCAGACTATCGGCACACCCAGAGGGCGTTCTGACACGTAATTTTACACGTGAAATGCAGCCAAACCTTGCGAGAAAGAGCGCGCATGCGAGACAGAAGAAACTGTGCTCCAAACTGTGTAGCACACGCACGGCGGAGAGAGAGAGAGCGAGAGACCTTGTGTGTGTGTGTGTGCGCGTGTGTGCCTAATGAAGTTAGGCACCGAAATCAGGCACCGAAATTTTCTTTCTTATTCGGTCTGGTTACTACCGTTTACGTCGGAACCGGTTCCCTATTGGCACCGAGTTTCGGTACCCAACCCTAGACATCAGTGGGTTAGTTAGAATTTTTTGAAGAATCGAAAATACATTTTGGTCCAAAAATAACAAAAACTACGACTTTATTCAGCATTGTATTCTCCTCCGGTTCTGTTGTCAATCCGCGTTCAGTGACGCTGATGACGTAAGACGCTGCTGACGTGTTATCTGGTGCGTCCGAGCTTCGTTTACAGAGGGAGACGCATGCTGTAAACAAAACAATCTTCGCAAACATGTCTAAGGTTTTCGACACAGAGGAAGACTTGCATTTTTTTGCCCAGCCATATTTATTTGAACCCGAATACACGGACGCACCAGAACACGACAGCAGCGTCTTACGTCAGCAGCGTCACTGCGGACTCGTGAACGCGGATTGACAACAGAACCGGAAGACAATACAATGCTGAATAAAGTCGTAGTTTTTGTTATTTTTGGACCAAAATGCATTTTCAATGCTTCAAAACATTCTAACTAACCCACTGATTTGATACTTTGATGATGTCTTTATTTCCTTTCTGGGCAAGGACAGTATAACGTGTATACATTTTCAATGGAGGGACAGAAAGCTCTCGGACTAAATCTAAAATATCTTAAACTGTGTTCCCAAGATGAACGGAGGTCTTACGGGCTTGGAAGAACGAGGGTGAGTCATTAATGACATAATTTTCATTTTTGGGTGAACTAACCCTTTAATGTTCTGTTATGTAGGGACTTGAAGGGGTTTATGCTATGTTGCAGGTTTGCATTGTGTTGAAGAGTAGAGTAGTTAGACAGTAGTTAGACTGAGGATAAGCTGTAACACTTTAAGACTTGGGTACGTTCACACTGTCAGTTATTGGGAATGAAAACCGCATTTACACACAAGTGTGAGTCTCGAAATGTCCTGTTCAAACAGTAACTTACAGTATAGCATCTTAAATACAGTCTATATGAACCTGCAATGGGAGTCAAGCTTGTATTCTCTTTTCAGTAATCATTGTGACAGTGACCAAAGTAATATCCAACATGGCGATGTCCATAAAACTGAAAAGTCGTATTACTTTTGACACAACAAGAGTCCAATCAAGCCATGAGTTATCCATCAAATCTTCAATAACCGATAGCAGCTTTTAAATCTGGGTGGAGAGCGGAGCATTTGAGTTGCACGTAGAAAGCAAAACTGTAGAGAGTATCTCCAGTGGAGAAACAGTGACTGGATCAGTTACATAGGTAACTGTGGTTCTGTGAATTCCGGATGACAGCCAGAGGTCGGTGCTTAAGCAGCACTAGTGAATTATCGCAGAACCAGCTAGATAAGGTAGAGATAATATACCAAAAAAAAATCACGTAGTGACGAAAACTGACCCTAGAAGGTAGGGGTGGAACGGTACACAGAAGTCACGGTTCGGTTCATACCTCGGTTCAGACATCACGGTTCGGTACGATTTCGGTACAATGGAGGGAAAAGCAAAACAAAAATGCAGAAGGCATTGCATTTTTTAAATAAGTTTTTTTAATAAAGGCATAGAACCAGTTTATTTGTAGTGCACTGACAATAGTTTTATATAATTAGTTTATTAATTAAATTAATAAAAAGAAAAAAAGACCTTGCGATATGTTTGGTAATTGGACCTGAATTAATTTACAATTATTTTGCTATATATCAGATCAATATATTTGTTTTCCTTAACTTTAATTAACATTATTAATTGACAATGTAACATTATTCTCTTCTGAATTATAAATAATTGATTTCTGTATAAAATAATACTACCATTAAAAACACATTAGATTTTCTTTTTTTAATCAATGTAGAATGTGTAAGATTAGTGCTCCGAGGACAAGAAATGGAAACCAATGCAATATGATGAATGTCCAAAAGATGGGACCCACAGACTGTTTTGAAATGGAGTTGGATAAATATGTTTTGCTTTTAAAACAGTGTGTGTGTGTGTGTGTGATTTTGGTTGGGTGACAGTTGTAGGTTACAGTTTGACAAGAGTTTACAGTGTGACAAAAGCACAATGTTGTGTTTTATTGCGAGTGTACACAAATATAAGTAAACACTTTTCTCTCTCTCTCTCTCTCTCTCTCTCTCTCTCTCTCTCTCTCTCTCTCTCTCTCTCTCTCTCTCTCTCTCTCTCTCTCTCTCTCTCTCTCTCTCTCTCTCTCTCTCTCTCTCTCTCTCTCTCTCTCTCTCTCTCTCTCTCTCTCTCTCTCTCTCTCACACTCACACTCACACTCACACACTCACACACACACACCAGCATTGCAATCTTGACATCGCTGCCTGTTCATTATGCGGTCACGGTCACACCAAACGCGAATAGAGCGTCATATTCACGTCTAGTTCGACGCTAGTCCAAAGCGAATAGGACGCGCGCATAAAGCCAACGTTTGAAGTGAACGCGCGTTCGGAGCTAAGCCGATGGTACAGATTATGTGTCCCTAAAGAACCCGCGTATCTAACAGTAGTTCCGCATTACATTAATTAATTTGCACGCGAGTTTTAGTTATTTTTATACCGTGTATTCTCCGTGTAAATTCGTGCACCGAACCGTGACGCCCGTACCGTTTCGGTTAGATACGAATACATGTACCGTTCCACCCCTACTAGAAGGTAATAGCCATATTAGATCAGCATCCAGTCTCGGTATGCCATTCTTGTGCATTCCGAGTGACAAATAACTCTGGCGGTCATGTTTCATTCCACCTGACCGCCAGAGGTGGTGTTTAAGCACTAGTGGATGACTCCTACCAACATAGTCATGAGGAATGCCACTCACCTAAAAAAAAAAGTCAAGATTTCTCCTGAAGAAATGCTGAACTGACAGCATGAGAGGTAGCAATGTTGAGCTGCTAGAAGCAGGCCAAAGTACAGGGAGAACCCTAAGTATCAGCTGCGCACAGATATACGCAATATAGAATCCTCTAAAAGCAGCACAAAGTGTATACACAGCCCAAGTGGAATGACAAGATAAACCTCCTGGAAGAGGCTTTTGGGCTTTCTTGTATGCCATAGCGATCACCTCCGCTATCCAATTTGACAATCTCTGAACGATTTACAGACAAAGCATGTAACTAGCTAACACGTTCAATAGAAGCAATAGCCAAAGAAAAAAAAAAAAAAAATTGTCAGTTTTCAAAGATATCCATTCAAGGTCAGCTGTCTGCAAAGGCTCAAATGGTGGCAAACTTCGACTCGGCGCATATACATCTATGGACTCGGCGCAGTAATATCATCACTCCGGAGAGGGAGAGGGAGGAGAGGATTTTTCACGAGTGATGATATTACTGCGCCGAGTCGAAGTGCTCCCAAGCACTTGCTATGGTATGCCGCCATACATTATAGTTATCCACTTTACACGCTTAGAAAAGCGCAACATTTTATTTTGTGTCACCATTCTTGGTCGAGTTACAATACTCGTGTAACTGTATTTAAATAGGGAAAACGTGGAGGTGTTTGGTCGCTTCTCTGCTTGGATCCTAATGAATGAACTGGGCTAAGCTAAGTGCTATCAAAGTTTCGCCGCAAGACAGAGCGATTTAGTGCACGCACTGAGACGAGAGAGGTATGTATCAACTTGTCTTAGTTAAGGGAATAACATAGTTTAATATGAAAAAACGGTGGAGTATCCCTTTAAAAGAGAGTTGGACCCAGAGACCAAACCCCAAACTGCAGACGGGCCGGATCCGGGCGCCGAACAGTGCCGTCCATCTGTGAATTTTTTTTGCCAAGGCCTGCCTCAGAAGCATGGGAAACCAAGGCCTCACTGGCCATCGGGGTTCAACAAGTAACACTCTGTGGTTGCACAGAGATATCCTGTGTAATGTTTCCCACCACAGCGGAAAAGGAGGGAATGCATAAAGTAGACAGTTTGGCCAGTCATAAGACAGAGCATCCTACCCCAATGGGCTAGACGTCTGTGTTCTCGCAAACCACAAGTGACAGTGAGTGGTCGCCTCCGTTGCGAAAAGATCCACTTCTGCTTTGCCCTGCTGTACAAACTGCTGCCATATCCTCTGCACCACATCTGGGTGAAGCCTTCATTCTCCCGGATGCAGAAGATCCCTTGAAAGAGCATCTGCTACCTGATTGCTTGACCCCAGAAGGTTAACTGCCCTCAGCGATGCTAGTTGAGGAAAAGACCAACCGAGAATCTTTTGAGTGAGATGCAGGGACTTAAGCGACTTTGTGCCACCTTGATGGTTCAGGTGAAACACTGTTGATGTGTTGTCACAACGAATGAGCACATGACGGCCTACCAGAACCGGCAAGAAATACTGCAGGGCTTGAAAAACCACACGCAATTCCAGATGGTTGATGTGGTCCCTGGACCGAACTGGAGACCAACGGCCACAAACACCCCTGTGATTCCAACTTGGGGGGCCAGAGACAGGTTTTATGAAACATTCTTAAGAATAATGCAAACTCAAGAAAAAAAGGAAATAATATTTTGTATTCCTAAAAAATTTCATTAAAAATCTTCTTATCTTTTTTCTTAAGATTGTTCTTAAAATCATCATAAGTAACTTCTTAAAGTTAAAATAACCACCAACTTGTCTTAAATCCCCAAAGGTAAGATGTTTTATGAATTTATTGGGTTGTTTCAAAGATTAAGCATTACAAGATAACACTAGCTCAATAGCAGCTACATATAATACATATTACAAGTACAAGTGGCACAGAGTGCAAAAAGACGGGGCACAAATGAATGGGAATGATATTATTAAATAAAAATAATAATCTTCTTGAGACAGGCTCTTTTTAAAATAACTATTTTAACTTGACACTCCGCATTAAAAGAGGTGCTGATTGATTAACTCCCATCGAGCCAGTCGTGATGAAAATAGTCTGCACGGTTATTATGATAACTACGGCAATCTGCAGGCAGCTCAAAAAGACAAGCTTCGATGTGTTTTTCATTCAGCGAGTATTTTTGTCAGGGATCACTGGATATAATAGGACCCAAGCACAGAGATGAGCGGTGAATTAACAATAATGAGCGGTGTTTTATTAACAATAAAGTGTGTACATTTACATTTATTCATTGCTTTTATCCAAAGCGACTTGCAATTGCTATATATGTCAGAGGTCACACGCCTCTGGAGCAACAAGGGGTTAAGTGTCTTGCTCAGGGACACATTGGTGTCTCACAGTGGATTCGAACCCGGGTCTCTCACACCAAAGGCATGTGTCTTATCCACTGCGCCATCACCACCCCTACTATGCAATTGCAATTGTGTAACAATTGCACAGTCCAGAGACAGTCCCACAACGGAGATCTAGACAGGAGACTAGGGCACAGGATGGAGCAGTCCGGGAACCATCAGTCAGTGGAGTCTCAGGCTGGGCAGGACTCAAACATACATAGATGCACAACACAACAGGGGAGAAACAAGACACAAAAAACACTAAAACATTAAATAAGTACAAGGCAGGGCAAACACTAGAGTTATGGGACTGAAAAACTAATACATTTACAAAACCTATACATTTTAGGGGAAAAAACTAAAAACACTGAAGTAAACAACTAAAGCAAAACAAGTCCACGACAGGAGAAAGCTAGGTATTAGATCAGTGAAAACCCAGGCTAAATAAATCAAAAAGAAAACCAAAGTAACAGTAACTAAATCTATAAATCTGAGAGACAGAACCAAACCAAAATTAGAATAGCTCAAGTAAAACAAGACAACTAAAGAAGGCTAAATAATTCTCTGGACAATCACACCTTGGTATGAACACAATAAAGGTTTAAGACATGAACGCAACACAGCAATCCAGCAAAGATATGAGGCAAGGAAGCACAAGGCACAAGAGCACACGAGGACCAGGTGAGCACAATTAGTGAAATGAGGACTAGACAACGACTAAACGAGGGGGCGTGGTATGGGGAAACTAGAAGGCAAGGCAAGAGGAGCACATGGCCAACATAAATAAAGACAAAGCCATGTGCTCAAGCACAAAATATGAATGCCCGGTCGTGCTGAAGGTGGGGCTACTGGTATTGGAGTGGTGCGGTATCTACCAGTACCAGCCAGAGGGATAGATGAGGGAACAAACTTGGGTGGCGGCAGCTCTGGCTTGAGAAACATAACCAACATGAGTAACTCTTGGGCTTTGGGCTAGCTCAGGAACTAACTCTTGACTGGAGAGGGACTTAGGGATAAATTCAGGATCCATGACCGCAGTGGCAGGAAAGGTGAATGTCTCAGGAACGGACTCTGGAATGCCCTCGGGGGCTACAAAGGCAGGCTTGGGAGTACCCTCCTGGGCTACTGGAGTAGACTCTGGAAGGCCCATTGGGAGCTGCATAATTAAATTCAGGAGTGTCCTCCGGGGCTGATGGAACAAACTCAGGGACTGACTCTGGAACATCTTTGTGGACTATATAATTAAATTTAGGAATGCTCTCTGGGGCCACAGGAACAGACTCAGAAATGCCCTTGGGGGCTGCTGAGACTCTGGAGATGACTTAGGGACAAACTTTGTTGCCTTGACTCCACTGGCAGGGAAAATGGGTGGTTCAGATGATTCCAAGACTAAAGTTGCATTGGGAACAGACCAACTAGCATGAAGGATTCTGGTTGCTCTGGGCTGAAGCGGACTCTGGCTGCTTTGAGGCTGGAGAGGACTCCATGGCAGTGACAGCAGGCTGCTCGGGAAAGACCTCCATGGACATTACAGGGAGATAGGGCTCTTCTGGGACGACCTCTATGTGCGTGACATGACTGGCAAGAGTGACCTTTGTTGGTACAACAGGAAGGGCAGGTGACTCAGAAACAGCCACTGTGGTCATGGCAGGGAGAAAAGACAGATCTGAGGTAACCTCTATGGCCCTGACAAGTAGTGCAGACGACTCTGGGATGGCCTCTGTGCCTGGGAGAGGCAGAATTAATGGCTCTGGAATGATCATGTGGCTTCTGTGGACAGAAGCCACAGTGGTTTTTCTGTGGATAGGAAGAGTGGCTGGCTCAGGGATATCCTTCGTGGACATGACAGACAGGTCTGGCATTCTTGTCCATGACAGAAGAAATTGGATGCTCTGGGACAGCCAGTGTTCATGACTGGACTTAAAGGGAAGATATTCTGCTCTGGGAGAACAGTTAACCCTCTGGGGTCCGCAATCACGCCGGCGTGATCTGCTCGCTTTTTTTCTTATCAGTGCAAAAGAGACTCAAAATACTCAGTTGATTTTGATCTTACATTTAAGTGTTATACATCATTAGATCCTGTTAAGTTTCTATTTTTTTTGTGGATACTCACAATAAAAACAAAGTGTTGTGCTTTTCACCAAATAAAGAAAAACAAACATGATGCGAGTTCTGCGTTCTCTCTGTCAGTGAAGTCCATTCTGAAACGCGTCCTAAGATTAACTCTAACTCCGCGAATACTTGTCACACAGGCACGAGAGATTTTTCTTTATGAAGCTTGAATTCTCTTCTTTTAAATGAAGTAATTTATATAAAAAACAAATATTCTCAGTTTATGCAATCTGTATGAAAAGAGAGTGCTGTCAGTATTTTTTCCCCCAGCTCATTACACTTCATTACGCGTTAATCTGACACGCCCACGGAGGACGCGCGCTATTCAAACGCAAATGTGAGGCAAGCCATGACAATGCCCACATCAGCCGTTCCACCGCGGCGGTAAAATGTGTGGTGTATTTGCTGCCTTTTACCGCTAAGAGGCGCTACAATCATAAAAGTGTTCGTTTATTCCGGTTTATTCTCCCTAATGCGTAATCTGCTGCCGCACCGCGCTGATTCAGAGCGATTGAAAGCTGGTAGCAGATGTATTCAACAAGTGAAACGTAGCTAAAATAATTCATAATCACAATACTGAAATTAGGCTACTGAAATGTAATTGAATAAATAATGAAAACATTTCAACATAAAACATTGCAATAAAAACATTTAGGCTACATCAATGAGGCTTTACAATTTTAACAGCGTACAGACGATAGCTCAGTGATCAACGCATCAACACGAGCTTCGAGGAGCTTCAATCGACCCGAGATCGAATCTCAATGTAACATACATGTTGTTAACCGATGTTGTCCTACAGCGTTTATATTTTACCACCTTGATGCTTAAATAGTAACTGTTTATAACTGTTTACTTATTTAAAGTCAAGAGTTTTGTTTAATTATCATTACAACATAAATTTGCTACATTCCTGTAGAACCGCAGCCGCTGCACAAAGGACAAAAACTGATGAAGGAAGATTGTCAGCCGATTGCATCAGAAAATTAAAATGAAGAAGCTCGTCTTTAGTCTGCTAAATTATTGTGTAATGTAAAAGAACACTAAAATTACTTAAGTTTGAAACCAAGTTCGAACATTTCAAGGTTTAAATAAAGTGTCGGGACAGTTTTTTTTTAATTTAAAACAGGGTTGCATCGGGTTTAGAGTTTATTTCTTTTGCGATGCAAAATAAGAAACACTAGGCTAATCTTATTCTTGCGACATTTTAAATTTGTATTGCCAAAGAAATTACAGCTAAATTAAACAATTAAAACAGTACAAAACGAAAATTGTCCGAAACATAATTAAATTAAAAACATGCGTTTCTCTTTGCCTCTCTCGCACTGGATCTCTTTTTAACAAGTTTATTTAGTCTCCCTCGCTGCGCGCGCTGGGTATCTCTCGAAATTAAACATCAGGGTAAAAACACATCATACAGCTGATAATACTGTATATGTCGCTGCGTGTCAGCCATACAAATCACGAAAAAATTATTTAGCCTTTAATTGTTGCTTCAAAGACACACCATGCCTTGTTGAATTCACCTTACAATAACTTCAATTGAAATTTTGTGTGAAAAAAACTTTAAATAGGCTACAATAAATAAACTACAATATTTATAATTTAATAAGATATGGGGCCTACTACATTTGGACAGATTTATCCTTACAATAATTTTGCCTGCTCATCAGGCTGGCTATCCGACACTCTCCATATGAAAGAGGAACATTAACACCTTTGTCCAGCAACTGTCCCTCCAACCCCCCACAGGCTATCGGAGTCTGAGGCTGACTTAACACAAAGAGAAGTCGCAATTCACACTTAAATCGCTATTCTAGACAGTGTTGATAATGAAGGAATTAAATGATTTAAGTTACATGTAGCCTAGTGATATTTCTGTCATAAAAGTTTATTACTAAATATTTCATTATTTCAATAATTGATTAAATAAAACTGGTTTGGGACAGCTTTTTCCAAGCAAAACTAAATATAATCTGAAAAAACGCTTGTTAATTTGTTGTCATGAACAAAATGTTCAACTCAATATTAAATTCTACATGGATCTTTGGATCCTTACAACCAGGCATGCAATTTGTGAATTAAGTTTTTATTTTATTTTGTATTATTCAAATAAACATCGAAACACGGTGCTTCGTGGTAATGCTGCTAAATTAAATAACATTTATATAATAATTATGAACTTAAATGAAACAATATCGCAACATTTCGACAAATACATTATTTGATCTGTTTTTACATTTTAATTCAGGGCGATTTAGCCTACATTTAATAAGAGCGAGATTTTCACCCTTGTCTTGTCATTTTCTCGTTAGGAAGCGCTTACATTAGGCCTACATGTTTGAGTAGCCTATCCTCTGTACCTCTCGTTTTCATATGGATTAGCCTACATAATCAGATAACATTTATTAGCCTAAATATTTAGACATTTAAAGGCTTTAGACATAGCCGATTTCTTATCGTGACTGAGCTGAAGTGGCTTTCGGTTCATTTTTGTGACGCGCAGTTCCCGGAGACAGAGACGACAGATGTACTGTTTTTGTCGTTAGCCTATGAATACAAGTTTACAGTTTTGAACGATGTAAGCTACTCTACTCTTATCTGTATGACCAAAAAATTACGGAGTCGCCTATTAAGTTATTTTAGCTGTTAATGAGAAAAATAAATTAATCTAAATGAACGCTCCGCCGCGTTTGTCGAACACTAACTCACCATGCCAGAATAAAACCCGACTTTAGAAAAATGCATAGGGCCACTCGGCGTGGTGTGCCAAAACACTTAATTATAAACTTCAATATTTCATTCAAAATAATCTCAACACGCTTTGTGAAATTTTGAAAAGCTGTGCATGCATTAGGGCCACTGGAACTAATGAACAACTGAAACGCTGGTTTTGATTTTATTGTTTGTCGTTTAAACGTGCCTGTTGCATATCTCTATTTTATATATTTGATATTGGTGAAGCAGCCTATAGCATTGATTAACTGTGGAGGTAGGGGTGTGGGGATTAAAATAATTCAGCAGAAGCAGGGATGTTTAGACCAGAAGGAAATCCCTGTCCCCCCTGGCAAATCACACTTTACTTAAAACCATGTTTTTAAAAACTCTAGGTTGTAGGGAACAGACCTCTCTGCCATGCGCGCGCACGGTTTGGAGCACAATATCTGTCTCGCATGCACGCTCGCTCTAGATAGATTACGGGATATTTGAACTAATTTGCGGTATAACTAGTCGATCACGAGTGGCTCAACAGGTAGATCTATAGATAAACTATATCTTTCAGGAATTTGACCGACCGGGTTGACACTTCAGCGTGAGAAATCGGGGGTGTGGCGTGAGAGCCTGGAATCAAATAAAAAAAAATATATAGCCTATATACACTCACCGGCCACTTTATTAGGTACACCTGTCCAACTGCTCGTTAACACTTAATTTCTAAGCAGCCAATCACATGGCGGCAACTCAGTGCATTTAGGCATGTAGACATGGTCAAGACAATCTCCTGCAGTTCAAACCGAGCATCAGTATGGGGAAGAAAGTTGATTTGAGTGACTTTGAACGTGGCATGATTGTTGGTGCCAGAAGGGCTGGTCTGAGTATTTCAGAAACTGCTAATCTACTGGGATTTTCACGCACAACCATCTCTAGGGTTTACAGAGAATGGTCCGAAAAAGAAAAAACATCCAGTGAGCGGCAGTTCTGTGGGCGGAAATGCCTTGTTGATGCCAGAGGTCAGAGGAGAATGGCCAGACTGGTTCGAGCTGATAGAAGAGCAACAGTGACTGAAATAACCACTCGTTACAACCGAGGTATGCAGCAAAGCATTTGTGAAGCCACAACACGCACAACCTTGAGGCGGATGGGCTACAACAGCAGAAGACTCCACCGGGTACCACTCATCTCCACTACAAATAGGAAAAAGAGGCTACAATTTGCAAGAGCTCACCAAAATTGAACAGTTGAAGACTGGAAAAATGTTGCCTGGTCTGATGAGTCTCGATTTCTGTTGAGACATTCAGATGTTAGAGTCAGAATTTGGCGTAAACAGAATGAGAACATGGAACCATCATGCCTTGTTATCACTGTGCAGGCTGGTGGTGGTGGTGTAATGGTGTGGGGGATGTTTTCCTGGCACACTTTAGGCCCCTTAGTGCCAATTGGGCATCGTTTAAATGCCACGGCCTACCTGAGCATTGTTTCTGACCATGTCCATCCCTTTATGGCCACCATGTACCCATCCTCTGATGGCTACTTCCACCATGTCACAAAGCTCTTATCATTTCAAATTGGTTTCTTGAACATGACAATGAGTTCACTGTACTAAAATGGCCTCCACAGTCACCAGATCTCAACCCAATAGAGCATCTTTGGGATGTGGTGGAACGGGAGATTCGCATCATGGATGTGCAGCCGACAAATCTGCGGCAACTGTGTGATGCCATCAAGTCAATATGGACCAAACTCCCTGAGGAATGCTTCCAGCACCTTGTTGAATCTATGCCACGAAGAATTGAGGTAGTTCTGAAGGCAAAAGGGGGTCCAACCCGTTACTAGCATGGGGTACCTAATAAAGTGGCCGGTGAGTGTATATAGGCTATATATATATTTTTTTTTTACAGAACTGCTTTTTAAATTACGATTGGTAGCCTATTATTATACAGATGCAAAGTCGTTCTGTTGGATACTATTTTGTTCTTTAGTCTAAAATGGAAATGCATGATAATTGTATTTTATAAATATAAGCAAAAAAACTGTATGGTGTAACAGAGTTTTAGAGCTAGACAAATCTAAATAAATATAAAATTTACAGAAGACCATGTTTGTGCGGGATTTGAACCCGTGTCATCTTGGTGATGAACCGTAAGTTCTACCGCTCGGCTATGAATTTTCTCACTGAGAAATACCTAAACGTCTGTTTCTCACATGAGCGAGAAAACGTTTTGTCTTGACTTTAGCCTGTGAGTGTTTAGCCTTTTACAGTTTTAAAAGATTATATCTTATATAGATTATACCAACAATTTGTTGTAGGCTTATTTGGAAATTACCATAACTTGTAGTATTTCATCCTTATAGGCTACTGTTAATAGACATTAGCCCCACTTACGTTTTGCTAAATGTCCCTTTGCGCCACCTGGCGGTCATTTCGCGTACGACTTTGAAATGCGACTGGTTTATTTTTACCGCGGTGGATGGCTAAAAGGTGTGACTAAAAATGTGCTTTTGGCTTTCATTTATATTTTGATTGTTTGTATATATATATATATATATGTGTGTGTGTGTGTGTGTGTGTATATAAATATTTATTTATTTATATATATATTGTCCTTGCATTCTTTCTTGTGTGACACCCCTGAATGAAAGGCTCATTAGTATGCAGTCTGCTCAGGTGAGAACTGCCTAATTATTCATGAGGGGGTTGGGCCGTTCCGCCCATCCGCATATTGCCTTTGCAAACAAAAAAATGTTTTTCACAATTTAAAACAATCTATTGTTTTATGTGAATGATTAGGCAGAATGATTTTCAGATCAATTTGAAGCAAAAACTCAAGGCGACAACATCCACTAGTCAAAAGTCTTGTGGACAGATATTTAGTATGTTATTTGTGGCCTTATATTAGAAACTTTAGTTTTTAGTTTTTTCAATAACCACGCATAAACAATATTCTCTCAAAAATACAAACATGTACATACATGTTGATAACATATTATGGTAGCCCTGTGTGTGCTATATAAAGTGTAATTTCACCTGTGCCATTAATATGTTTATAAGCAACTGAAAAAAGCACAAATGTCAAAGCATGCCAAAACATCTCAAGGACCCCGAAAACACCTTAGACCCCAGAGGGTTAACTGCCAGACAGCACAAACCTTCCTCTTCCTCTGTTTTGCGAGGTAGAGACAACAATGAAAACTTAGTCTCTGGGGTTATTGTAACAGATTCAGGCATCTCTGGGGTTGCTGTAGTATACTCAGGAACAAGCTCTGTGGCCCTCACAGAAAAAAATAGTTGGCTCAGAGGCTTGAGCGGGCTCCTGGCTGAGCTCTGGGGATGACACTGGAGTGTGCTCAGGAGCTGGAGCCGACACTGGACTGTGCTTAGGGGCTGGAGCCGACACTGGACTTTGCTTAGGGGCTGGAGCTGACACTGGACTGTGCTCAGGGGCTGGAACCGACAATGGACTTTCTTCTTCTGGGATGGACTCTGGAAGAACAGTGGACTGTAAAACAGCGAAAACCTTCCTCTTCCTCGGCTTGTGAGGTAGAGAAAATGTAGAATCATTAGTCTCTGAGGGTGTTGCAGCAGACTCGGGCTCCTCAGGGGGTGCTGCAGTGTACTCTGCGGCCTTTGCAGAACAAATGGTGGGCTCTGAGATGGCCTCGATGACCATGACTGGACTGACAGACTTGACTGAGCAGGAAGGAGACACTTCAACAGCCATGAGAGGAAGAGATGGCTAAGGAACATCCACTGTGTCTGTGACAGGAAAAACTGGTATCTCTGGACCGGCCGTCTCTGGGGAAGCTGCAGCACGTTCGACTGCTCTCTTTCTCCTTAACCTGAGCTTCTCAATGGGACACAAAGCCCGGCTCTTGACTCAAAGAGGGAGGGGTGGAGGGAAAGTCTCTGCGGAAGAGTTTTGGTTGACCTGGTGTTGCCCATTGGCTACGATGATGGAGATATCTGATGAAGCCCCAAAAATTCCTTTATTTTGACTTTCTTTCAAAATAAATCTTCACACTGGTGTATACATGTGGTGAATACATTGTAAAATATGTTAAATGTTGTATGCATTGTACTGGACACTACTGAAAGCTCAGTGCAACTTATACCTGACTAAGAAAAAGTACCTAGATCCAGAACATATTGTGTTTCTATTACTTCCCTGATCCCTGTCCCCTTGTCATATTGTATGTATGTCTGTATGGACCGGTTGATGGCTAATTTCGCTGGTACTTGTGACTAAGTGACAATAAAGGCTACTACTACTACTCCTACTGATATCTGTTCCTCTCATCAACCCATTTACAATAACAAATACTTCTTAACCTACATACTTCACTCTCATGCTGTCTATGTGGACAGATATGGACAGAATAAGGCCAGAGACAGTGAGGGTCTAATCGAGCCTGGTATAAAGAATGCTTTTCAAATATACATATTACAGCACAAATTAAGGTAAACATTTAGGTCCTTTCATTGTATAACATACACACAGAACATCCGAAAAGCATCCAATCAGCTTTAAAGCCATCAGCTCCATGTATCAAAAGTACCAATTCAATATGGATTTACAATAACAAGCCATTCAGCTAACCCAGACTCTCTCTTCTCCTTGCTTACTTGGGGGGAGCACTAAATGGGATATTGAGCCTTTTCCCTGTAAAAATTGGGTCAGCTCTCTGTAAGCCAGACAGTCTGTCTCATAGACGACCAAAAAGCACCATAGTTGGGTGGAGCGCTGTAAGCAAACTATCAGACCACCCTGCCTCACAATTGTGCCCTTTTTGAGTCCAGGACCTTAAAGAGATGTGTGTAAAATACTGTGGCATGCTCCAAAGCCCACCGCACAGCAGTCGCAGACTTAAACTTAGGGAAATCACCAGTAATTGAACATACTGTAAGACCAGAACACTGCCATTGGTTGTGAAGCATCAGGATCACTGTAATCAGGGTATCACTAATCAATACAGGGGTGGTCTGAACTGAATGCCCTATACAGGACAGCGATACAACCAATCAGTCCTAGAACAGTGATTTATCACTGTAACATTCCACTAAACTAAACTTATATTTAACAAATTATCTTTAAAACCCTTTTCCCAACAAACAAACTGTGTAAGAGTTGTATGGGACGACCCCGAATGGCATATGGGACGTATGGGGCGACCATAGGAAAGACATTTATAATTAATTATAATAAGTTATGATTAATCATATTTTTCCTTTTGAGTTAAACGTACAGTATGTAATTTTTGGCCACCAGGGGTCGCTAATCTCTTACAATAACAAAGGCGTATATCGATGACGCAAAGCATCAAGCGGAATTATGGATCTTGTCGTCAAGCTGATGGATCTTTTATGGATGAGTGAATACAGTGATGTTTTTAACATGACTGTGGTGTGAAGCAGCGCGCGATTGCTAATGAGAGACGTATACCAGCGCCACACGCAACGCGAGTCCCGCGGAATAAGGACATTTCATTCTACCGAACTACACGCAAGTGCTGAATTACTACTTACACAGGTCAGTTTATTAGACTAATTAAACTTGAGGTAAAGCAGCGCTGTTTCACTTGCTTTAACAGTTACACTATCACACTAAACGGCATTTGAGTGTGTTAAATATTGTTAGTTAGGTTGTTTGTTGGCTGTATGAGACTAGCAGTGAGCTAGATCAACATTAGAATAACATACAGATAATATTCTAACATTTCATCATATTGAACTAAATAACATTGATTAGTTTTATGTACACTTGCTCACCTGTCTAATAAAGTACATGCAACACTCGCGTCTCTGTCAAGTCGAAGTTAGTCGCGGACGTGGAGCTCTCGGCATCTCAAAAGAGTTTGATCTTCGTTCTAGTCCTCTTTTTGTCTCAAAGTCTGCTTGCCATGGTCCAAAATGTTTGAACAAAACAACAACAGCGTGAGCGTCCTGTTAAGCATAACCCAGTTGTCCACGTCTGTCGCCATGGTTACTATGGCAGTACGAGCGGAAACCGAGGGTAACGCGGATATGACATCATTGACTGGCGACTCCTCACCCCTGCTGACACGTCCCGTTTCCTTGGTTAAAATAGCAATTTTCTCACGATTTACAAATAGTTGGAAACATTGGGGATATTGTAAGTAATCAACTAAACAAAATATATAACATTGGCCAAGTGGTTTTTGGATATTTTACTGCAAAAATCCTACATATTGTACCTTTAATTTGATACAATCCACAAAAAAAAAGTTGAAAACTGGAATTGCTGACAACTTGTTTTAGGCAGTTCAGATTGGTTCTTTTTTTGGGAGACAATAACTCCATTTGTTGTGCATTTTGATCTTTGAAACTTTGCAGCACTTTTACATTCAAACAGCTATATTACACACTACAAATCCAAAAAACACACAATAGGGGCACTATAATAGAATTAAGCACACTTTAGGGAGTTATAATTATGAAATAAATTCTAGGTTTGTTAACTGATCAGAAATGTCTGAATTGCTGACCAACCAAAGCAGTACAGTCATTCAAAGGGTCATGAACAACATAAGGCACTTTACTGAGCTACAAACAGATTTCTTTATAAATATCAACAATTTCAGATTTTTTTAAATATATACAAATTATTTGTGAAAAGTTAACTTTGCAAGCTGATTACTTGATTATTGATTACTGATTACTCTATGTTTTCTTGCATAAGCAAATCAAACTCCCTCGTAAGGCTTGCAGGAAGATTCTGCAAAGCTGGGTTTACCTTAATGCTGCCAAAACATTCCAGTCCAGCCAAATAAGGAAGTCCTTAATTGTCCATATTTCTCTGCAATGAACCTTGGACATAAAGGCCATAGATTTCTAAAGAGTGATGTAGTGTTTTGGGAGGACGGGAAACACATTTTCTGCTGATCGAATAAAAAATTAGGAACCTATACAAAACCTTTAAGGAAAAAAATAACAGTGGCCCCAAGTACACTGCAGGCAAATGTGGCCCAAATCCAAATCCAATTTTTGTTCACATGTGACTCAGGTCTGTTTTTCTCATGCCAGTATGAACAGCAAAAACCACATGGAATCTGATATTTTCAATTCAGATTTGTGCCACTTCCTTATGTGGTACTAAATCCGAAACAGGTCATTTGTTTTGCAATGCAACCGCAGTCTGAACCGCCATATTGGGATTCATGCGCCTTTTATGTGACATCACTCTAGATTAGGGATGGGCAACTTCGGTCCTGGAGGGCTGCTGTCCTGCAGAGTTCAGCTCCAATCCTGATAAAAACTAGTCCTGCGTCCCAATTCGCCTACTTATACTACGTCCTAAAAGTATCTACTCTTTTTATGAAGAAAAAGTACATACTTTTGAGTGTGTAGCAAAAGAGTAGGCAAGCTTTCGGACATACTACTTCGTCATCTTTAACGGACAGATCTGTCGCGTGCATCCTGTCACCGTAAACTGCCCTGTCAATCATCTCGTCACAGTTAAAATCCTCCATTCAATTTAAGTTAATTTCTTACGGTTTCGGAGAGAAATGTTGTAGCAACATCGTGTGTTTGGAATTTGAATATAATAATGCATTTAAAAGTTAATGGCTAAACGTATCTTTGCAAAAGTTCACAATGCTGCTGCAGATGCAATATAATGTGGACAACATTGCAGATGCAATATAATGTGGACAACATTGAATAAATACATTTTCGTCAGGTTAGATACTGATAATTAATCACTCAAACCCCTTTATCTAAACCTCTCTACATAACCTTCGGACTCACGCGTCCTCCATGTCTGTAGTTTTTGAACACTTTTCACTCGTGTTTGTAGTTCTAACCGAATGCTCGTCCAACGCGCGATGGGTTGTGGGCAATATTAGCCGTTAGAGTGTGCTGTGCAACGATCTGCACTTCGGATTCTGACCGGATATAGTAGACCATCCGGGTCTCTTTGGGACACTCATTTCAACATACTACGATTTGGGACGTACCAATTCTATTTTCGAATACTATTTAGGACGGATAGTATGCGAATTGGGACGCAGCATATGTTTCCAGCAGTCCTGAAGCCCTTGATTAGCTTGTTCAGGTAGGGTTGGAGCTAAACTCTGCAGGTCAGTGCCCCTCCAGGACCAAAGTTGCCCATCCCTGCTCTAGAGCAACATCAGTCACAATTCTGCGCTCATGAGAGTCACATCAAAGATTTTACATACCTGTCATTATCAAGACAGTTGCGAAAGGTAGTCAGTGAAAGACAGAGATGTATCAGAGCTCACAAGTATTACAGTGACAGCTCTATATACAAGCAAAACATGAGGGCTTGTATAATCAATGTTTAAAAACTCTGCTCTGTTTTTTTTGCATCTCTGTCTTTTCTTTTTTTTATATTGCCCACTCATTACTTCTGTATGACAGTGTGCTACATGACGTCTTTCTATCGTTCTTTTGCGCATCCGGGTCAGTTAAGGAACATGATCTGTTCACACTGGAATCTGATATTGGCCACATTTAAAACAATTTAAACAACATTTAAGCCGGTGGTGTGATTACTGATGAGCGCCACCTGCGCAACGAACCGGTCTTGTATCTCTCAAGGAGGAGCGACGACAGTGAAAGACAAGAGAGGACCAGGCCTGGACTATTCATTTATGCTTTGTGTTTATATGTGGCGGCAGTCGTCCGTGAGGGGCTGTCGTCTTTACTTTCGCTTTGTATTTGTTTATTTTATGATTATTAAACGTTGTTTAAATGTTCGCCGGTTCCCGCCTCCTTCTTCCCATAACAACTAACTTTACAACACTATACAAAAAAATATCGTATCGGAGTAATAAATCGTGCGAATGGAGCCTTGGACACTTAAGCCCTATTCGCACGGGATAAGTATTACCTGGTGACCTCTAGTCATTTGTAATAATTGCGGAGGTTGTCTGTGATCTTAATCCCGTGCGAATCGGCCACGTCTAAAAATTCCCCCACAAATGACCTACCATATTTCGCCGAACACCGAGGTCCTGTGATAATATTAGTCCCGTGCGAATCGGCATCTCTGTGATTTGGCGGGGTCGTTTATAATTTTTTCAAGGTTTTTGTTTCCTGTGCGCTTTTTTCATCCATCTTTCACGAAGAATAGAGGCTGTGTTGGAGTGTTTTGATAGTATTTTGGGTGCTGGGTCATATCGCTATACACCATACAACTATACAATTTCCAGAAAGAGAAAGCTGAAAACCATCAGAAGAGCAAAAACAAAAAGAATGATTAGATGGAGATGAATGACATGTATAGCAGCATACGGTAAGGACAATTCTTCTGTTTATGATATATCATACAGCTAGACATATAATAACGACAAGAGAGAGACATTTCCAAGCAATAGCCTAATGACATCATATCCGGGAGATAAGTCAGTAAATTCGAGTAAAATCACAGGCTTCGCTTATCCCGTGCGAATGCGCCACACGAAATTCAGATGTGGGTGGGTAATTTCAAATTCACACGAGGTCCCTAGATAATACTAATCCCGTGCGAATAGGGCTTTAGACTGCAAAATATCAAGCCAAGTGGCATCTGCAGACAAATATAGTGAAGCTCAAGCTTCTTGTAGAACAAGCTATTTTTGACATTTTTACTTGGAACTAACTGATTCCAAGGTAAAATAATAACAGTGGTGGACAGTAACAAAGTATTTTTACTTCAATACAGTACTTTAGTACATTTTTCAAGTATCTGTACTTTACAGGAGTATTTTTATTTTAAGAAATTTTACTTCACTACATTCTAAAGGATAATATCAAACATTTTACTCCACAGCATCCCCTAAAAAACATCTCGTTCCTCGTCACTTTGAACTGAAGAAATCGTCACATGCTCCATGATGCAGCAGTGGTGTCCAATTCGTGAACGAACTGATTCTTTTCAATGAGCCTGTAAATCGGTTCGCAAATAGCACCAAACAATTCATTCGTGAATTGGACTGATCCGATTGTAGCTGTTATCGAGTCAACAACTCACTGAATGATACGTTCAGAGCGAGTCTGTCGGTTAACTGAAGTCACAAGTCTGACTAAAAATTAGCCAAGAATCGGGAGATCCTAGAAACTTGAGTGCAAAGTGCAACCAATGGCGCGAAAAGTAAGTTACAAATGCCAAATTTTAGGACTGATTATTTTAAAAGAAAATGTTTGTGAACAAAATCTGCTGTAAAAGGGCGATCTGTTTAAAGGAGACCTATTATGCCCCTTTTTACAAGATGTAATATATGTAATAAGGTGTCCCCAGAATGTGTCTGAAGTTTCAGCTCAAAATACCCCACAGATAATTTATTATACTATGTTGTTGTGGTGAGCAGGACGAGGTCGAGGGACGTGAGAGAATGGCGCGAGGCCGGTGGCGTGATTAATGATGAACGACACCTGTGAGACGCATCGGTCTCGTATCTCTCACGGAGGAGCGGCGGCATAAAGGAGGAGCGACGACTGTGAAGATCGAGAGAGGAACAGGCCTGAACCTATGTTGAGTTTTGTTTTATTATATGTGACAGCAGTCGTCCGTGAGGGGCTGCTGTCTTTTACTTTCGTTTTGTATTTGTTTTATTTTATGTTATTAAACTTGTTGATTGTTCGCCGGTTCCAACCTCCGTCTTCCCACAACAACGAACCTTGTTACAGTTGTAAATCCCATTTTTGAGTGGAAGGAAAAACATGTTGTTTACGTGACTGTATCTTAAAGCCTGGAACACACCAAGCCGACGGTCGGCCGTCGGGCAGTTTTTGTGCGTCGGCCGACTGAGTTTCCTCGGTGTGTTCCGCACGGTTCCGTGCCGTCGGCTGAAATTGGTCCTCGTCGGCTTTGTTTCGGCCGATTCGACATGTTGAATCGGCGTCGGGCCGTCGGTGAAAGAGGGAACTCTGATTGGCTGTTCAGCTTAGTGAAAGAGTCATGCACGAGAATAATAGCAAAACAGCGAGCAAAGAAGTCAAAACTCTACAGATAGAAGGCTGTTCTTATGTTACGTCATCTTACCTGGGTGTTACTTGGCGAATATTTCAATATTAACACGAGCGGAGTGGAATAAATTAAGTGTTTAGCAGGATTGATATTTAAAACGGTAAGCACGCACTGCTTTGTTTATGGTTTGTGTATCTGCAGCCGACAGCGTCGGTTTCCCCTTTTTGAATGACGAATATAGAGAATATATCTGCAGAAATAGACAGTTGTCTCATTTACACGCAGGCGCAGAACGCGCATTCTAGCTGCCAGTCGGCTGTAGTTCTCTCGGTGTGTTCAAGTGCAGCTTTTTACCCCGACGAGAGGCAACGAGAGGCGACAACACAGTCGGCTTTCATCGGCGCTAGTTCGTCGGCTTGGTGTGTTCCAGGCTTTAGATGCAAATGAGCTGCTGCGTGCTAACCACCCTGCTTTCCAGAAGAGGGCATAGCCTTTACAGCTCCTGCCTCAGATACTCTGCCAAAAACTAAAACATCTGTTAGGTTTTGATTATCTCTATCTCTATCATCATCAGGTCTGTGTATTAAAGTGAAAGCAGTGTAATATACAGTACATACTGCTATGCTGTTAATATGAACCAAACAACAAAAGAAAAACAGAAAATCACTCACTGCTCTTGATTGAATAACTTTAGTAGCTTTAATAAGAATACTTGAATGCTGCTGTTAAATGCTCTGGTGAGGGGATAAACACGGCAGACTATTGTGGAAAAGTGGCAGTGGAAAAGCGCCACAAGTGAGCCGTACCGAGCCGAGCCGTACCGTACCATGCAGTGGAAAAGCGCCAAAGCGTGCCGTACCGAACCGCACCATGCTGTGGAAAAGCGCCAAAGCGTGCCGTACCGAACCGTACCATGCAGTGGAAAAGCGCCATAAGTACAGCTCACTTCAGGGCAGGGTCTAGTCTGTCAGGAGTCGTGGGCGGGGACTAAGCATTTGTGACGTCACAATTGCATAGAAACTGCAAACGGCTTATTCTGAGACACTGCTTATGATTTATGGGGCTTAAAACAAAGGAGTGGGTGGATTTTTACCATTATAGGGTGGTTGTGTACACACACTGCCGACACACATTTATGTTCAAACACCATGTAAAAGTGAATTTTGCATAATAGGTCCCACTGCAATGCTTGAATGCAGACTTGTCCACATCACCATCTCAACAGGGTAGGTTTTATGTAAGAAACAACATAACGCAATTTAAAATAAAAATAAAATAAATATTAAATTAACGCAAATTAATGCGCATGCACCTTCCCCGCTGCCGTAGTAGTTAAAATTGTATAAAACTAGTATGTATGCATAGTGTTCTTCTTAAAATTGTATGCATTTAGGCTTTAGCCCAATGTGACATCTGTTTTTATATTCTTTGTCAACACCCATTTTGTTTTTTCCTTATTTTTGAATACTATGCTATATCCCCCCCCCATTTGTTTGCACACATGAAGTAGCCTATCAGTAACCTAAATTGATATTTTAAAGCTGCAGTCCGTAACTTTATTTTGTTAAAAATTTACTAAATTTATGTAATAAGCAAATACATAATGACTCCATTTTCCAAACCATGTTTTTGTCTTATCCTGAATCACTATGGTACACCTATAATAAGTGCTTATATTCAGACTATTTTAGACTGGTACAGGTCGTTCCACTGCGGAGTAGCCCAGTACCTGTGTGACTCGTCATTAGGGTTGGGTACCGAAACTCGGTGCCAATAGGGAACCGGTTCCGACGTAAACGGTAGTAACCAGACCGAATAAGAACGAAAATTTCGGTGCCTGATTTCGGTGCCTAACTTCATTAGGCACACACGCGCACACACACACACACACACAAGGTCTCTCGCTCTCTCTCTCTCCGCCGTGCGTGTGCTACACAGTTTGGAGCACAGTTTCTTCTGTCTCGGATGCGCGCTGTTTCTCGCAAGGTTTGGCTGCATTTCACGTGTAAAATTACCTGTCAGAACGCCCTCTGGGTGTGCCGATAGTCTGAATCCCATATAGAATCAAGCCAATTCATTGGCTGATGGCGCGGGCGCCGCATCGACGCACTTACGTCGTCATACTATGTTGGCGCGCGGGCGCCATCTGCTCCTCAGATTTCTCTGCCGAAAAAGGAAGCTGGTCGGCAGCGCGAGGAGCTTGGCAGCGTCCCGTTCCCTATTGGGAGATATGTTACACCAACCAGAGATGTTCTCTTTCATAGGTTCACTCAACGCTGCGTAGCTTAGAAGCAGTGGATTTGTAGGCTGCTGTATCATGTGCCGTTTGAACTGACGCGCTACAGCGATCTGTCACATTTCAAAGAGCCAAAACGTTATTTGTTGTGTGAATCTCGTAAAAATATTGACAGAATCTGACAGCTGTGGATTTGTTCCATATCAAAAGTAACCTTCTCTGTCTTGTCTGTCAGTGTCCTCTTTGTCCGCGATTTTTCTGTGTGAAAAGGGTCATTTGCGTGAGTCTCACGGTCAATGCGTGAGAGTTGGCAGCTCTGCCTGCTAGTAATCTCTATTAATCTCCAGTATTATTACATTGTTTGATACAATATTGTTTCATTTGATATTATGTAAATATGAATTTTTATTTTATATTGGTTTTATTATTACCATATGTTACTTGTATTTATATTGTTTAAAGATTTAAGTTAATATTGTGTCCAGTTTGGCCCTGTAAATTAAAGGGTATTATTTTTTGATAAAGTGTGTGCGGTTTCATTTTCTTAAGTACCGATTTAAGAACCGTTTAAGCACCGGAACCGTTTAAAAAATACCGAGTAGGTACTGGAATCGGATAAAACCCAAACGATACCCAACCCTACTCGTCATAGTCATAAACAGAGAGAAGTAGCTCCGGCTACAATGTTCTTCCGCAAGACGCGTGCAATTCTGTTTATTAAAGCTGCAGTCAGCAAGATTTTTTTTATCATATTCACTGTCTGAAACCGACACTATGCTCCGACAGAACAACATAAATCAGGCGGTTTAAAAAAAAAAAGAAACGCGCTTCTACCTCCATCTAGAGCCTGTTATTTGTTTTGCAAAAATCCACCACTCCCGGTTCTTCTGGTCCAATCAGCACAGGGCTGTGTGAGATCTGACTGTCAATCACAGTTCGTGCACATGCCACAGATCCCCCCTCGTGCACGTTCCAATATCACATGTACACGCCTGAAGTTCGCAGGTGTGTTGGATTGTATGAATCGTGATGGTGGAGAGAAAATCTACTAACAAGCTTCCAATTCCTCGGTTAACAACCAGAACTAGGAGGTCCAAAACAACCAAGGAAAGTACCAAGTAACCAAGTACTCCATTGTGTTGATCGATGCTGATGAGACATGCCCGTTCACAAAAAATCTGGTGCACGCGCACTGACGAGCCCCACGAACCAGATGGGAGAGTGCTCAGTGGTAGTGGCATGAGAGTTGTAAACATTCACAATTTTGGCTAAGTCCCCTCAATCTGCCAGTCTTGTCGACTGCAGCTTTAACCGCTAGAGTGTTAAAAGTTACAGAGTGCAGCTTTAATATACTTAAAGTTTTGATAGAGTATGAGAAGTTTTTGTAATAAAATAAAACGTTAATTTTCTAACTTGCAGATCAATACATATCTGCATCCACTAATCTTCCATACTGACTACTTGACAATTCATAATGATGTCAGACCCAGCTATTTTTTAATAATTGTCATTTGGTTTGATATTTTGTTATGCTATGTATAATGATATTCAAATACTTTTTGGTTCCACTGTGTGTGTCAAATGAATTAAAAATGTAAATAAATGAACAGGCTTGGATTAAGTACAAATAATACATATTTAAATCAGAGATGCAAATTATACCGCAAGTGTCTAATAAATGAGAAAATGTATTGTTGGGCTGAACAAAGGGCATGAGGCGTTTCTAGAGTCCAGCCATCCTACATTCTAATGCTTTACTTTTAGACCAGCAGAAAGGCAGCAAAGGAGAAGAAAAGAAAAAGAATAAAAGAAAGAGAGCACTTAATAACCACCCCTTCATCTCTCTGCCTGCACTCTCACTTGTGAATGAGCCAATTCTCCCTAAAGCTCTTGAGGTGTGACAGCTAGAAAAAGCGGGTTCTTGAATACTAATGGGATTTCTCTCACTCTCAGAAGATTACTGGGCACTGAAGCGAACTTCTGTGATCCATTCTAAGTGTTGCTGGCCCCTCTGGAATTGTTTTCAGGGAGAATACAAGGCTTCGAGCTCAAAGACACACCTGCGGCTTGGTACTTTAGACCACAACCTGGTACTACAATAATGTCCTCCTTTGAATCAACTGACTTAAAACAGTACTTTGAAGCTTATCCAGCCACATGGCGTACAATCCTCAAAGGTTAAAACATTTAACATATCTGAAAAAAAATTTGTTGAGAAGACAGCAGACAGTAAGAAAACTACTCATAATGTATACAATTATTTTACAAAACTTTACAGCAACAAAAGCAATTAATTGTAAATATAAAAAACTAACACTAACTAAGACTAACACAACTATACCACAAATTACAGTTTACTATTTTAGTCTGTTTCTCGCACAAAGCTATTACATGGCTTTTGAAAACAAGTAATGTGGACTACTTTTCTGCTATCCTCCTTGTTCACTCTTTCATCCCCTATAAAGAAGAATCTGTACTTTCAGAGATTCAAAATCTTTAGGGTTTGACCATGACAACTTTCTCTGTTTTTATAAATGCCTGAAATAACAGTTCCAAACATTTGAGAAACCGCAAGAATTCTATTTTATAATTACCAATTGTATTGTTTATTTTAAATATTTTGTATGAGATGCTTTTCATGAAAGAGTGTGATTTTCTTTTAAAAGAAAGGCTTTGATTTCTGAATAGGATATTAGGACTTGTGTTTTTAACTGTTTAGGGTACACTACAGGGGCAGGTTGCACCAGCTGTGTGTTAGTTACAACTTAGCCTGGTTTGACGTAAATGGACACTATGTAACAACTTACACACTACTAAATATTTTTGCGTTGCACCATTAAACTAAGTTGAAATGTATCTCTACGTATAAACTAAATATTTATGGGAGCCTCCAATCAGGAGTAACGGTTGGAATAAGACAGCAGACTGACTGAACTGCATCAATAAGCTCTTGTTTTACCCAACAGACTACAATTCTTTAGACATATGATAATGCTGACATTTACACTCACTTACATTTTAAGAGAGAGAATCTATGAATACATTACTATTTTGTTAGTGGCTCATCAACACGAACCTAAACAGCGACATGTTGTGCATGTCAAATAAATCAATCAGTCATAATAAATAAATGTCATTTCTTATGTTTTTTTGTATCAGTATTTATTTATTGATCCTTATTCATTTCAAATAGAGTTTCTGATTGTTATTTATGCTACATATAAAAATACCCATTATGATCACGATTAAGTAGTAAAATCATATTTTTAAACTTAACTTATTTTAACAGTTAGTTAGGCTACATAAGGCAAAAGTTAGAATGAAGGGATCAAATATAATGACCACACTGTTACCCACTCAAACTTACATTTAACTTGTAATACTGCACACAGGCACAAAAGACAATCAACATAAAAGCGCAGCCCCAGCTCCATACAAATCAGCTTGGACAGCAGACATGAGTGGCCCTGCATGTTCAGTCTATCTACAGTACGGTCAGTGGCGCCGGCGGTGTGCGTTCCAGCAGTGCAACCAAGCAGAAGTGATGCAGCAGTTACAGAGAATTCCAGCTGCTTGTGTCTCAACACAGATAAAAAGCTTGTGTATAGCACAACTACTAAATACTCTTAATTGTTTTTTCTGGTGATTTACTCAGGAACCCAATGGATATAGGAGGGGGACGAATTTGGGAGGGAAAGGAACTCAATGCTAAGATCACAAATGCTTTGTCACAATATACAAGAAGACAACAGGACATAAGATATGCTACAGGAAAACAGACCTTTTATAAATCTATGCCATATTATAATATGTGGTCATATAAAATAACACATTATGCATTATGATGACCCACAAGAGAAACTGCCCGTAAACTTGCAGCTCTTTTTTTTGGTATGACATTGACGTCAGGGTCACTCCACTCATATAAGATACCACTAAATTATGTTGGAGTATTATAATATCAGTCCTGTTGGGGAAGAGGAAAGTAGCACATCTTAATAGGTTACCAAAGACTGGAAAGCAGAATGCATTCAATGCAATGAAGGACAACATTTTATTTTTAAATAATAAACGGAGCAATTCCAAGAGGGTCCTTGCACCATCGGTGCTCGGGCCCTAATAAAATTTGTTTGTATATTTCAGATCACTTAGGGAGAAAAACTCACAACCAGAAAGCATTAGGTTGCAAGTCCATATGGGAGTTATCACACTTACTGCACAATCGTAATATGTGCTGCATATTGTAATGTGTATTCTGTTGTGTTTTAATTTTATGGACTTTTAGTTAGTTTTACCCTGTTTCCCTGTGTTTTGGTTTCATTGGCTCCTGTGTTCCCTCTCTTCATTGGTTTTGATTAGTGCTCAAGTGTCTCAGCTGTCTAATCATCTTGTCCAGACTCTAGACAAATCCGAAATCATCCCTAAACCCTCATTCAGTATTCCCTGCGTTAGTCCACTAATACAGTTCACTTGAAGGAGTGAATGAAAACGAGTGAGTGAATTCAGACAGCCGTTGAGCATGTAACTTCACCAGGTAAAATTACAAATCTTAGGATTCATTATATATATATATATATATATATATATATATATATATATATATATATATATATATATATATATATATAAAATGAATCCTAATATTTGTAATACATACATACGCACACATACATACATACATACAATACATAATAAAACAATGTAATATAGCCTAGTGCTGTAGCCAGTATAGCCACATCATTTTTCCAATTGTTTGTGACAAATTGACTGCATTCACACAAGTAGAAAATTGTGTTATATTCAATAAAGATATTTCAATGCCTTTCAAATCTATGACTTCAGTTTTAAAGTTCCTGACATTTCCAGTTTTCCCATCACTGCAGGCACCTTCACAGAGAAAAAGACTGGAGCTTAAAAAATAACTTGGCGAAGAACAAAATAGTGATAACAGCCTCTAACTGTGTATGCATCGCAAAACCGCTTTAGTTATTTCTAAGATCAATCCACCTACATAAACATACCTATGATAAATCACATACCTTCACTTATAGACAAACAAACAAACTGACTTCACATTGACTATTAGAGTGAATCTTGAGGCAAGGCATCTTTATGTTGCTTGCTAGTAACACTTTCAATCCCAACAACTGAAGTCCCAACGATTATTCGGCTCTTTACATCGTACAAAGGGGCCTCTGAGGTCTCAACATCTCCGTGCTGCTATGAACCTCTCACTAAAGTCAGCATTAAGAACATGAAGGACCCTCCATCCGTACTGAAGACCAGTGATGGAGAAAACAGAATTAACACGTGTTTGAGTGTGCGCGCGGGTCTGGCTTCAAATAGTATCTGCTTTTTCACATTGCCAAATAAACTAGATCCAGTCGGAAAACTCCCATGCGCACTAATCTGAGTGCCTGTGATGAGATGGGCGGATTATACACCATCAGGACGGCAACAGACCGCAGACATTAAACACTGTTGTTTAATAAGTGCTTTATGGAGCCGATGGCATTCTTATGATGTTGCTGTAAATGTCCTACCTTCCTCTCCATGGCAGATGGTTACTGTGGCCGGTTGGTCGCTAAAAGGCAGCGAACGGCAGATGAAGAAGCGGTGTGTGTCCGGAGCGATGGAGATGAAGTTCTTTATAGCTTAAAGCAGAAGCATAAACACACTCCCTGTTGCTCGGTGCTGGAGTGACTGGACAGTCAGTGTGGAGAGGAGAGAGAGAGAGAGAGAGAGAGAGAGAGAGAGAGAGAGAGAGAGAGAGAGAGAGAGAGAGAGAGAGAGAGGGAGAGAGAGAGAGAGAGGAGAGAGAGAGGGAGGAGAGAGAGAGGGAGGAGAGAGAGAGAGAGAGAGAGAGAGAGAGAGAGAGAGAGAGAGAGAGAGAGAGAGAGAGAGAGAGAGAGAGAGAGAGAGAGAGAGAGAGAGAGAGAGAGAGAGAGAGAGAGAGAGAGAGAGAGAGAGAGAGAGAGAGAGAGAAGTGAGGAGGGGATGCAGCCAGAGACGGTGAGCGCTGAGGCGCATGCGCGTCCTGTCCACCGCGGCTTCGAATAAAACTCGGGGGTTTGAAGGGAGCGTCATCAAATTGCACCCCTCTCCCTGCGCGACGTTAGTCAGTCACTCTCACGTGCTGACGGAATACAGTCGGAACTTTGTCGAACAGGCCTAATATAATAAGCAACTTGCGTATGAAAAGTCCGCCAAATCTCTGCACAAGAGATGGCAGCAGTAAAGATTAAACAAATGTGCAAAGACCATTTGTCACATACAACAACCAAGGAGCTGGTTCCTGGTTTTCACAATAACAGACATTGATAATCGTGTGACGCCGCCTACAAGAGTTCTTAAAGGGAATAATTATACGTGTAATTATTACTATAAGATTATAAGTAAAATTCTGTCATCATACTCACCATCATGTTGTTCCGAAACTGTGAGACTGACTTTCTTCTGTGGAACGTAAAATATGTTTTTGTCCATTCAGATTAGGCCTATTCAGTGGTGAACAAAACTGGTCACAGGTAACAGGTTTTTATTTTCACTGATTTTAAAATGTTTAAGATTCTAATAGTAGTTTCCTCAAATTTTTTCCATGTCAAATCAATCAGGCATCTTGCAATAAGGGTCCAGCAGCAGAGGCCCTTCATTTTCTAATTTTGTCTCAATGAACGAGGGTCCTACCAACAATCTTCCAGCACCCTACTAATGTCAATATCATCCTCGGGAGAAACTTTCCATAAACCTTAATATGTTTCTTGAAATAAGTAGATGTTGACGTCAGGGTCACTAAATTATGATGGAACATCATGTCATTCATGTTGGGATAAAGCAAAACTAGGCTACATAATCCCAAAGCCTGGAAAGCAGAATATGGACAGGTTTGAGCTATACTATTGTGCACAATTTCACACTTAACTAAGTCACATGAACTACAGAAATTTGTGCTTTCAGAAGTACTTATTGAGGATGAGAGGCGGTTATTTTCACCTTCTTTAACAAGGTAACATAAAATGTGATTCCTACCTGCAATCTTCCTGATGCTGATGTCCAACTTTACTTCACTAAGGTAAACAACTCACTGTACATCCTGATCCCTTAGCCATTAATGTGAACACCCAAGCAAGGAACCTCGGTGTAATTTTTGATTCAGAGCTAAAATTTGATAAACAAGTTAATGCTGTGGTCAAAAGTAGTTTTTATCAATTACGGAGCAGACAAATTAAAGAGCATTTTGTCATTTAAGGACATGGAAACTGTCATTCATGCTTTTATTTCATCCAGATTGGATTACTGCAACTCATTATATTTAGGACTATATAGGAAATTGTTGTCGAGGCTGCAGCTGGTGCAAAATGCAGCAGCCAGACTATTGACTGGCACACGGAAATGGTCTAGGATTTCTCCGGTATTGGCCTCGTTGCACTGGCTTCCAGTTGAATTTAGAGTCCAATATAAAGTTCTGTCCATGGTTTTTAAAGGGGTCATATAATGGTACCTGCACTTTTACAAGTTGATTGTACTGAAATGTGTGTTGGCAGTGTCTGTACACAACCATCATAAAATGATAAAAATCCATCCAGTGTTTTTGTTTTAATCTCCTTATATGTTTTCCCCTGCCTCAAATTGAGCCGTTCGACCGTGTGACGTCACACGCTCGGAAGCCCCTCCCACGATTGTTGATTGACAGGAGCGAGTCAACACAGACCCGCCCTCGCTTGTGAACCAGCTGTCAATCATAGTCTGCGCGGACAGGCGCGGTCATTGTTGATATGCTGGACTCTGGAGCACTGTCTATGAGCAGAATGGCGTCTAAGCGATTGTGGTGTTCTGTTCTTGGGTGTAATCGAACACAGCAGTCATTTTAATGTTCCTAAATCCGAACCGCTGAAGAGGCAGTGGCTGTGTTTGTTTTCGAAGGGAATATTCCCCACGAGCAACGTCAATGCTCTCATGTTTGCGCGAATCATTTCACACACCAGACTGCTTTATAAACGAGGATCAGTATAAAGCTGGATTTGCTAAGAAGCTGCTCATGAAAAAGCATCGGTTCCAGATATTCGTGTTCCTGCTGAACCTCCAGAAGAACGGAAGTGAGTGTAACGTCTTATTAAACTTTATATTAATATATTAATCTTTGCAAATCGCTAGCTGCACGCTTCACAATGAATGCGTCTAAGGTTTACACTCAGGGTACATTACGGCATGTTTTCTATGTATGATGTTCTCAATATAATTCATAATCCCACGTTTATACTGAACAACGCGTTATGGTTATTTAGTTATTGAGTTACAAACGGTGTATGCACAGAACAGAGAGGCGGGGTGAGCAAAGCTCATTATCATTTAAAGTCATATGCACTGAAACGGCGTGCTGAAAACAGAGCTGTTTTTGACCAGGTAAAATAAGTGTTTTCTTACAATACTAATGAGAATTTTTAATTAAAGTATATTACAAACTTTTAATTTAGACCCTAAAGAATCATATTAGCTTGTACAAAAATGGCATTATATGACCCCTTTAAAGGTCTGCATGGTCTGGCTCCGGAATAAGTAGTACGCCTGATACAGAGACAGCATCACTTTTCTTCTCGACCCCTGAGATCATCCCAGAATTTGCTCCTACATGTTCCCAAATCAAGGTTAAAAACCAAAGGAGACCGTGCATTTTCTGTGGCAGCTCCACGTCTTTGGAACAGTCTTCCTTTGCATATCAGAGCCAATGACTCGTTAGAATGCTTTAAATCTATGCTGAAAACACACCTATACGCTATGGCCTACAATTGCCCCTAGGTTTCAGGATACTGGTCAGGGTAGGATATTAACCCAGTGTTTTGTGTGAGTACTGTTTGAGTGTTTGAGTAATTTTTAGATCTGTACAGCACTTTGGCCAACTCGTGTTGTTTTTAAATGTGCTTAACAAATAAAAGTTGATTGATTATTGATTAACATTCACTCTTAGTCACTCCTGACATATGTCAAAGTCTAGTCTCAAAATGCAGATGCAGTGTTGGGCACAGTTGTTTTTTTAAAAGTAATGAATTACAATATTGTGTTCCCTAAAAAAGTAACTAATTGCTTCACTTAGTTACTTATGAAAAGTAATGCATATTACCTTTACGCTACAGTACTTTTTCTCATCTGGGCTAGGTTAGCTTGTTTGTTTTATAATAACAAATGACAAATGTAAAGGCCCTTTCGCATCAAAAGTGAAATGAATAAGCCTCGGGCTGAAGGAAATGTAAATTCACATCTGTGTAGTAAAGAGAGCAGTTCAAACAAACATTTCAGCTGTGCTGCCATTCTGGACCGCAGAAGAATAGGACACAGAAGAAGAAAGTTCAACACTCGTACTATATATATATATATATATATATATATATATTAACATTTACAACAAAATATCTGAGTTACTTTTTCAAATACGTAACGCAAGTTTCCTGTCCCCATGTTGAGAGAAATCGTGAGTAAGTGCAGAGGCGTTGTGTGCGCTGATATATATATATATATAAACTTTTTTTTTTCCCAGGGGGTCCCCATCATGCACATTTTAGAGTGGCCTTTAATTGTGGCCAGCCTAAGGCACACCTGTGCAATAATCATGCTGTCTAATCAGCATCTTGATATGCCACACCTGTGAGGTGAATGGATTATCTCGGCAAAGGAGAAGTGCTCACTAACACAGAGCTGAACTCAAATATCTAAGACTTTTTCTATGTACACAAAAGGCCTATTTCTTTCAAATATTGTTCACAAATCTGTCTAAATCTGTGTTAGTGAGGCACAACAATGGGCCTCAGGATCTCGTCACGGTATCTCTGTGCATTCAAAATGCCATCAATAAAATGCACCTGTGTTCGTGGTCCATAACATACGCTTGCCCATACCATAACCCCACCGCTACCATGGGCCACTCGATCCACAACGTTGACATCAGCAAACCACTCACGCCATCCACGCTGTCTACCATCTGCCCTGTACAGTGAAAACCGGGATTCATCCGTGAAGAGAACACCTCTCCAAAGTGCCAGACGCCATCGAAATGTGAGCATTTGCCCACTCAAGTCGGTTACGACTAGGGATCGACCGATATGGATTTTTTAGTGCCGATACCGATTTTTTCCCCATCAGCCTTAGCCGATGACCGATACGGGCTGCCGATTTTCTTGAGCCGATATTTGGAGCCGATACATTTTGCTCCCTCAATTTACATCATAAAAATGACATGATGTTAACAAATGTTACAGGTCTCAATTTAATAAAAGTAACATTTATTTAAAGGGATACTCCACCAGTTTTTCTTATTAAACTATGTTATTCCCTTAACTAAGACGAGTTGATACATACCTCTCTCGTCTCAGTGCGTGCACTATATCGCTCTGTATTGCCGCAAAACTATGTTAGCACTTAGCTTAGCCCATGCATTAAATATGGGCCAAGCAGAGAAGCGACCAAACACTTCCACGTTTTCCCTATGTAAACACAGTTACTCGAGTAGTGTAACTTGACCTGGGCTGGTGACACAAAATAAACCGTTGCGCTTTTCTAAGCGTTTAAAATTGATGACTATATTGTATGGCGAAATACCATAACAATTGCTTTTGAGCACTTCGACTTGGCGCAATAATATCTTCACTCGTGAAAAGTCCTCTTACCGGCTCCCGCTTCCTCTCCCCCTCCCTCTGACATTTCCGTCAATACAACGTGACATGCGCCGGTAGTAGTAGTTTGAGCGGAGTTGACGAAGTAACAGGTTGTTGGAAGCTAGTTTGTGTACAATAATGGTTAAAGCGTGCATCGTAAAGGGTTGTGAAAATAAGGAGAATGTACATAGTGCTGTCATTTTTCACCGAATTCCAACACACCACATACAGCGGAGAGCTTGGTTAGCTGCTTTGAACAAGAATCCCAAAACACCATTGATGACTCTGAAGAAGTGGCGTGTTTGCTCCGAACATTTCACAAAGAAGGACTATACCTGCACAGGAACACGCCTAAAGGATGAGGCTACACCAACAATATTCAGATCACTTACAGAAAGCCCGTGGTCTTTCGCCAGCTCCGGTCTGTTCTGGATCATATCTTTCTTGCCTCTCACGGTCCACAAGAGCTAATTCCTCCTCCGTGTACTCGGGTTCAAACAGATATGGCTCTGGGTCTACTAAAAGAAGTCATAATCATCTACAAAGTCGGCCATTGCAAATGATCTGCAGTTTGCTAATAGCACAGGTAGTAAAAGTCACGTTGGTAGTATTGACGGAAATGTCAGCAGCTGGATGCTATTGGAGGGAGGGGGAGAGGAAGCGGGAGCCGGTAATCTTTTCACGAGTGAAGATATTATTGCGCCAAGTCGAAGTGCTCAAAAGCACTTGTTATGGTATTCCGCCATACAATATAGTCATCAATTTTAAACGCTTAGAAAAGCGCAACGGTTTATTTTGTGTCACCAGCCCAGGTCAAGTTACACTACTCGAGTAACTGTGTTTACATAGGGAAAACGTGGAAGTGTTTGGTCGCTTCTCTGCTTGGCCCATATTTAATGCATGGGCTAAGCTAAGTGCTAACATAGTTTTGCGGCAATACAGAGGGATATAGTGCACGCACTGAGACGAGAGAGGTATGTATCAACTCGTCTTAGTTAAGGGAATAACATAGTTTAATAAGAAAAACTGGTGGAGTATCCCTTTAACGTAAAAAAATCAATATTTAACAAATAGTAAAAACATGTGAGGTAGAACAAGAACAAGTAGATAAACAATATTTAATAAATATTAAAAACATGAGGTAGAACAAAAAAAAAGTTCACTGCTGAAAATAAATATTTAAGCATAAATAAAATAATTACACTATTGCACACAGTAGCAACCAGCATAATAAAGTGCACAGTGCACACTGTACTTCATTTTAAAAGTAACTAACTATTTACTGCCATGGTTTAAATTTTTCTACATAAAATAAAATAAAATGAGCATGTCTGGTCTCTAATATCACTGCGATGGCGAGGGAGACACACACCACACGCGTCCAAACCTCAGCCAGGTGCAAACCTCAGCCAGGTGCAAACCTCAGCCAGGTGGTCGCTGAATAAATCTCCCACAAAAAGCACGGAACAACGTTGGTATTACTTATCCTATGACCAGTGTTCGTAACAGCTACCGTACGCATACTAGGGCTGTCAAAATTGCTCAAATGGCGTTTGTATATTCCCTCTAAAAAAACATATTTGAGCATATCGTCGTGCATTTGGTCAATGACGCGCATTACGTCAATAACAGGACAAATTAATACAAAGAGACATAACTACTAGTATTAAGTAGCTTATTTGAGTTTAAACATATTTGACAACGTATTACTACAAAAAAAAAAACGAGTAAATCAACTAATGGCCAAGACCGCAGAGCTCACTCTGGCTCGCCCGGACTCGCAGGCGCACTCTCTCTCTCTCTCCCGCACTCACCCTCAAGCCTTGTTTATACTCGACGCGTCCGCAAGAGCGCGAAGGTGCGCGCGGCAAAAATGACGTAATTGCGGTGTGGGCGGTCGTGCGCGTTGGGTGCGCAAGACCCCATTTCGCCTGGCGGTGTGCACGGCACTTTTTGTAACATCGCGCGCGGCGCCGCATCCGAAGATGAACGACTTCGAGCCGAATCTGGCCGAACTGGTACGTCTGTACCAGGATGTTTATGATCCTTCTATACACAGAGACATTTGCATTGATGGGCGACCATAAAAGCCTCTCATTTTGTGAATAGGAACACATTTGCATCAAACACACAGTTTGCACTCTAAAGTAACTGCTTATATTTACAAAATAAGCCTACAATAGCAGAAGTAATTAGCCCTGCTGATGAAATTAAGGTTTAAACACTCTTCAATAAGGCTTCAGTTGTTTAACTAGTTTACATGCAGTGAAAGTACAATAAACCTACTGCATTTATTACTCTTTTTATATGAATCAGCAATTAATAAACTACTAATAAACGGCAAACTACTTCTTCACTGCTGATTCCTGGTGGTTTAGAGTAGAATTACTCCGAGTCGCCCCCTGTCGTTTCACAGAATAGCACAACGGCGAGCGCGTCGAGTATAAACGCCTCGTCCGTTTGGAGAGGTGCGCGCGCAGTCAGCGGAGACTCGCGCTCGTGCGGACGCGTCGAGTATAAACAAGGCTTCACGCTCTCCGCGCATACCGGTTTAAATGAACAGCAACAAACAAATGTTGAGTGCTGATCAAGAGTTTTGTGCAAGCAATTTAAGGTATATAGCAGGCTTCATTCAGTGATTGAAACAAATACATTAATTGAAGTTTCACAGTACATAGAACCGACACTGAGCGAGCTGTGCTGTGGTAACGTTAGTCTGCTACCGCGGGCGTGTTTTTCCACATTCGAATATTAATTTTCACCTTTAAAATTCAGTTTTTTTTTAAACTATTCGAATATATATTCGTATTTAGAATATTCATTGACAGCCCTAATGCATACTGAACGGATAGCCTACAGCTATTTGCAGCTCCCTAAATACAATGGCAAGCAAGCAGTTTTATAGACGAGTCATTCGCGTTTTCCATTTGGACCCACAAACTTGCTTAGCTATATAGTTGCAACCACATAACAGTTATAGAGCAACGTGTTTCCATTTTCAAAGTGTTTGACAATATTTCAGCAGTCAAACAGTTAAAAGATGCTTTGAAAGTTTAAAAGTTACCGTTATCTTGAAGCGCAGGTTGCACTCTGCTAGTGGGGGAGGGACAGTGCAGGGTCTGCACGTGAACTGCAGCGTCTCCAGCAGCAGCTGCCTGTGGACGCCTGCCTATAAATAATGCCGGGAAAAAACTATCGGCGAACGCAGCAGCCGCGTATCGGCCGATTCCGATACACGTAAAAACCGCAAATATCGGACGACGACAGACTGCAATCAGATCGAGACCCCGATGAGGACGACGAGCTTGCAGATGAGCTTCCCTGATACGGTTTCTGACAGTTTGTGCAGAAATTGTTTGGTTATGCAAATCGATTGTTGCAGCAGTCCGGGTGGCTGGTCTCAGACGATCTTGGAGGTGAAGATGCTGGATGTGGAGGTCCTGGGGTGGTGTGGTTACACATGGTCTGTGGTTGTGAGGCCGGTTGGATGTACTGCCAAATTCTCTGAAACGCCTTTGGAGACGGCTTATGGTAGAGAAATGAACATTCAATTCACTGGCAACATGAATGAATGAAATGAAATGAACAGTTCTGGTGGACATTCCTGCAGTCAACATGAATGAATGTGTTTGGGATGCTCTGGATCGGCGTATACAACAGCGTGTTCCAGGTCCTGCCAATATCCAGCAACTTCGCACAGCCATTGAAGAGGAGTGGACCAACATTCCACAGGCCACAATCAACAACCTTCCCATTACTTTATTAGTTACTTGAAAAAAGTAATCTGATTACATATCTCGCATCACTTGTAATGCGTCACCCCCAAACCTTCAAATACATCTAGTATTTTTTTATTTGTTTTTAACTTGTGTACAGAAACCACATTAATTTTAACTCCTACATGTTTGCTCTTTGGAAAACCTAACAAACATGTCCATAAATCACAGCTGTAGAATCTCACTTTCTTTGTGTTCAGAACTGACACTATACAAGTCTATGGACTTTGGAAAGTTTTATTTTGTGATTGTTATTACAGTGACTATTCAAAATTCCATATCAATCCTGCACATCAAAATAATCAATTGTGGGCTCCTCTTTAGATGGTTTCATCCAAGCGTTACTATTGTCAGCCCTGAAACAAATGTGAATAAATAACTTTATTAGTTATGATACACTTTACACTCAACAAAACCATTCATATTACATTGATAAACTAAATGAATGGGAAAAAACATCTCTCCAGGCCATACCAATAAGTATTATTTACTATGAATGACAACAGAGTGTGGATTTACCAGAGGACTTTATACAGTCCACCTCATAACAGTATCAACAACTCATATAAATAATTATAATAATTTACGATAGGGCCTTATACACTCACCTAAAGGATTATTAGGAACACCTGTTCAATTTCTCATTAATGCAATTATCTAATCAACCAATCACATGGCAGTTGCTTCAATGCATTTAGGGGTGTGGTCCTGGTCAAGACAATCTCCTGAACTCCAAACTGAATGTCAGAATGGGAAAGAAAGGTGATTTAAGCAATTTTGAGCGTGGCATGGTTGTTGGTGCCAGACGGGCCGGTCTGAGTATTTCACAATCTGCTCAGTTACTGGGATTTTCACGCACAACCATTTCTAGGGTTTACAAAGAATGGTGTGAAAAGGGAAAAACATCCAGTATGCGGCAGTCCTGTGGGCGAAAATGCCTTGTTGATGCTAGAGGTCAGAGGAGAATGGGCCGAATGATTCAACCTGATAGAAGAGCAACTTTGACTGAAATAACCACTCGTTACAACCGAGGTATGCAGCAAAGCATTTGTGAAGCCACAACACGCACAACCTTGAGGCGGATGGGCTACAACAGCAGAAGACCCCACCGGGTACCACTCATCTCCACTACAAATAGGAAAAAGAGGCTACAATTTGCAAGAGCTCACCAAAATTGGACAGTTGAAGACTGGAAAAATGTTGCCTGGTCTGATGAGTCTCAATTTCTGTTGAGACATTCAGATGGTAGAGTCAGAATTTGGCGTAAACAGAATGAGAATATGGATCCATCATGCCTTGTTACCACTGTGCAGGCTGGTGGTGGTGGTGTAATGGTGTGGGGGATGTTTTCTTGGCACACATTAGGCCCCTTAGTGCCAATTGGGCATCGTTTAAATGCCACGGCCTACCTGAGCATTGTTTCTGACCATGTCCATCCCTTTATGGCCACCATGTACCCATCCTCTGATGGCTACTTCCAGCAGGATAATGCACCATGTCACAAAGCTCGAATCATTTCAAATTGGTTTCTTGAACATGACAATGAGTTCAGTGTACTAAAATGGCCCCCACAGTCACCAGATCTCTACCCAATAGAGCATCTTTGGGATGTGGTGGAACGGGACCTTCGTGCCCTGGATGTGCATCCCACAAATCTCCATCAACTGCAAGATGCTATCCTATCAATATGGGCCAACATTTCAACATTTTCAAACATTTCAGAATGCTTTCAGCACCTTGTTGAATCAATGCAACGTAGAATTAAGGCAGTTCTGAAGGCAAAAGGGGGTCAAACACAGTATTAGTATGGTGTTCCTAACTTTAGGTGAGTGTGTAGAGTAATCATATACACTAACGTTCAAATGTTTGGGGTAAATAAGATTTGTGTGATACTTTTAATCAACATCGATGCATAATAGGGCAACACGATATTGGAAAAAACTGACATTGTGATAGTTTGTTTTTCAGCGATATATATTCCGATATGAAAACAATTTCACCAGATGATTTGAATAGCTCTATTTGTAAAGAATTAATCATTCTAGAATGACTGGGGTAATTTTGTAGGAGAGCGCATCTGCATAAATAATAAACAAATTTCAAGCAAAGATACAATAGAACAAGTATACAATAAGTATAGTGCTTTATGTTTTTCAGGTAAATCTAACTATTCAGGTACAGACATTGAATAATCAAATGCAAATTAACACTGCATAGTTTTCACTGTATAAATTAAATATAATTAATATAATTAATTAATACAATTTATCTTTGTTAAAGCTACAAAAGTGGTTTTCTCTTTTGTTGTTTGATTAACATTGGTGGTGACAAACAGCTGCGGGTATATTAGGCTGCTGTCACTTTAAGATGAATGCATGGATCCAATATAATGATAAGCATATTGTTTACAACACATAACCTACAGTGTTTACGTAGATACTTGCGGAAACATATTTAGACTTAATTTTGCGTGCACATGTCTGGTCAAGCTAAAAAAAAAATCAGAGAAAGAGACTGTGTCTGCGCACATCGCGATATCGATGCTAAAATGATATATCGTGCAGCCCATGGATCAGTAAAGACATTTATAATGTTACAAACAATTTCTATTTTAAATAAATGATCTTGTTTGGAACCTTCTATTCATCATAGATTCTGAAAAAAAAAGATACAATTTCCACAAAAATATTAGGCAGCATAACTGTTTTCAACATTGATAATAATAAGACATGTTTCTTGAGCAGCAAATCAGCATATTAGAATGATTTCTTAAGGATCATGTGACACTGAAAATTCTGCTTTGCATCACAGGTATAAGTTATACTTAAAAATATATTCAAATAGAAAACTTATTTTAAATTAATATATTTTATTACTATTACTGTATTTTTGATCAAATAAATGCAGCCTTGGTAAACACAAGAGACCTCTTTAAAAAACAATTAAAAAAAAGTCGTAAAAAATTAAAACAGAGGTGTGTGTGAACCTACTTGCTGTTGTGTTGTTTGATGTGGGCAATGGGAGGAGGGGCTCTGGCAACAGTTTCCCTTTCAATCAAAGCAGCCAGAGTAGAGTTAGGACATGCTGATTTCCCCCTGAAAACACAACATATAGAACAATCATTTTCAAGAGTACCCAGTGCAACTGACAGGGCATATGTCATCCTCAAAGTTTACTTGTGTTTGCTTACCAAAAGAATAGTTTTTAATATTACAGTTCCTAATCTAAAATTTGTAGTTTTTGCTGACCTGATAGCAGTGACCACTACATTACGCTTGGGTTCGCTGTCATAGCTGACGCTTTCCACACCATATGCCTCAGCTAGCTCATGGATAATTCTCCGGTGTTCACGCTTCATAGGTGGGAAACAGTGACTCCTTTTAGATGGTTTACCCTGAGGAAAAACAATTACAGAGCTCTGAAAAATGATGTTTGGATAGTCAATTTTAAAAGAACTATTTATGGTGTGATCATTAGTCTACATCTTACCTTATTAGCCAATTCAACTAAATTTTTAATCTCTTCCTCAACTTCACTGACGAACTTGAAATCTCTCCTGTATTAAAAAAAATCCTAAGTGTGAGTGATCAGGCCTTCCCTTGGCTCTGTAGTAGACTAAACATTTAACATTTTGGGTGTATATTCTACACTTCGAAGCAAAGCAAAATGTGTGCAAGAACCCAAACTCAACTGCCAATGCTTTAGTGCACAGTTACTACTGCTGTTGAGCCACGAGACAGACATTAATTAAAGAATAAGAATTTGTTAATTTTAAAAGGATATGATCCCAATTTCTATGTTCGGAGTATGGATCCTTTTGAAGCATTTGGCAAGTAATAGAACTTATTAAGTGTAGTGAATCAAACTGCGAGACTGAATGCAACAGAAGTATTTCAGTAAAATGGATGGTGTCTTCATCATGATGTCTCATACTGCCATGCCATAGATTTATTCTGTTGATGCATTCTTGCACTATTTTAAAATTTGAACCACCTTGCATCCTCTTTGAGAGAGTCAGTAAATTTGGAAGATGTTGACTTGTTGAAGGGATCCACTGTGTGATCAATCTGCAGGGCCTCAGCTAGCCGTCTAGAGGCAAAACAGAAAACATCAAAACCAGCGCACCCACATAGACACATCTAATATATACAGGCACAGATAGAGGGAAATGATGTGCAAGGGTGTGTTCACACTTGTAGTTCGGTTCGCTTGGATTAATTGTTCATGGTACAAGCAGGTTCAATCCAAGTCTTGTAACAAAACACGATCAGCCACTTTAAATGATAAACAAATTGTAATTTAGGTATTTATTTATAAGCATTGTTCAAATTAAGTGTGCGCGTTGTTTAAGGGATCATATGTAACACCCTGAAGTCATTCCCTTAGTTAAGGGGAAATAACACCTTAAGTGTCATACTTAAGGAAAACACTTGAGGTGCTTTATGACACCGGGCACTGATGCCTGTACAGAACTTTGATGGGCAACAATGATGAGAAAAAACAGGTATTCTTGAGCATTCTAATCTTGTGACATCTTGTGACATCATGTCCCGTTTTTGGTTCCTTTACATGTCTTTGGTCCATGTTGTGTTCATATATTCACACTAACAGAGCAATTACACCAGGGTTTGTTTGAATCAAACCAAACATGCCAAGTGTAAACACCCTAAATAAGCCTTTTTCATCTTTAAGTTCACCTGTTCCTCTCCAGTGTAGCGCACTCTTGATCACACTCCAATCTGAATAAGAGAACGTCCAAATAAAAAGGTTACTCCACAACTGTAGCATATTACAAAGCATACTTCAAACTTCTGCAGTAAAAGTTATTAAAATTAGTTCCTTATGAAGTTACCAGCCACTGGAAATGTATTTAATCACCAAAAACAATTTTTACTTGCATTTTGTGCTTGGTGAGTGTCAAGTTCAACTTGTTCTCTCCTTCAACTTTGAACTTGTCAGAAACAGCAAAGATCACTAATGCTGCCATGCACATAAGGTAAACACTGACCCACAGACTACTCTTCTGGACGACTAATAAAAACAAGCAGTCTAGCAAGCTATAGTTTGCGAGTATACCTGGCCTTTTTCTGCTCCTTCTTTGTGAGCTGTCCAATATCAACAGACTCTCCCAGCTGCATATCTGACAGCTTACTGGCCACAGCAATAGCTGCATATCTGCAGAATATAGAGATGAAAATTGTGTTTGACCTCTGATCAACAAGAATGTTTGACATTGCTAGCAGCAGTCTTATTTGCAAATGTATATCATTCATTTCATATGTATCGACTTGCTGTGACTGCACACAATTAGTGTTTAGCGGGGGGGGGGGGGGGGGATAAGAAAGAAAAGAAACTGCTGGTGATTCAGCCAAATTACCAACACAAGGCTTAAAGGTGGGGTATGTGATTTTCTTTTTTGACCATTTTTTCAAAATCACTTGAAATCCTATTCCTAACCCACTTACAGTTAGAAGCACTGAAATGAAAATTAAGCAATTTAATCATCTGTGGAACGGACAGGACTCGAAAAACTCCAGCCAATAATTTCCAAGACCACCTAAAATCATTGGACTGTATGTGCGTCAATCAAACGGTTGTACCATACCGTTTGATGTAAGAATTTTGTAATAAAATATCCAAAAATCACTTGCACAGTGTGATATATTTCCTGCAGTTGTGTACTTACAATATCCCAAAAGTTCCCAAAGATTTTTAATTTTAGAGAAATTCCAATTTTAAATAATTGTCCGTCCCGGAATTTTCACTTGTCGCCTGTCACTGACGTAATATCCGCGTTATCCCTGGTTTCCGCTCGTGCAGTACGAGCATAGTAACCATGGCGAACACAATTAAACAAACACAGCTTTTGTGTCTTATACATCTTCTCCGCATAGGCTATATACTGACCCAGATAATCATCACAAAAACTTAATGCATGCTCAATTGCTGTAAATGAGTTTGAATGAATGGCTTGCTCTTAGACTGATGTCGCCATACTCAGATTCTAGTCAGAATGTGAGTCTGATACTGCTCCATTGGGCTGTGTTTATTGGGCGTTTCAACCCAGCGGCAACCTCCCTGTCTCTCTCTTGAAACCAACACGGAAGTGAATTAAACTGCAATTCATCTACTGACCGCTTGAGGCTGGCAGCAAAAGTGAGTCAAATCTGTATCTCCCCCATTTTAAAATGCCCAACTTTACAGCAGAAAAAAATATGTTTACAGCCTGGTGGCAAATAGTGGTTTTGGTCTTTATAGCTTATTTTGCCCTTCATGACAACTGTGAGGGGGGTGATTTTTTTTACAACTCATCCGTTGAAATTATATTAAGCCTTAAAGTTCTGCATAATTAAGGGCGTGGCCACTTGAGTGACAGGTGGATTGCGGCTGCTGTCACTGCTAGCCGTTTGTCTGCTGTCTGTTAACGTCACCCTCAGCTAATTCCAGCAGCTGCTGTACTTGCCATCTCTGCCGTGTTTGTGCTTTTTTCTAGATTATTTCATACAATTTAATACACGCATTATACCTTCGCCCACGCCGTTGGATTCCGTCGTTGTCGAGTATTGAGAGAACAACCAGCGCTGTATTTCTAGTTGTTTTTCCTCGCATGCAGTAACGATAATGGATGTCTGACAATTTTGTTGCTTTTTGGAGTTTAGATTTAAAAACGTCTATAGATATAGAGACCACACTCGTTATGCGGCACTGTTGCTCTCACGGAACAGATATGCTTATTTAACTTTTTAGTGAAAGTACCGTCAGATGAAATCCTGCAGGTGTCAGTGCTTTCTCTCCGTCCATGCAGTAGATGCACACCCTTGAATGAGCGCGGGTTTCTAGTGCATTTACTTGAACTTCTGAGATAATATCTTTGGTTTAACCCATTTGAGAAATTGAGAGGCGGCCAAAATCAGATTTTAAAATGGACTGAATAAAGCTCTTTACGAACTTGACGTGCGATGCCATGCTGACTGACATGTATGCGCATGAATCACTGTCACACGCACAAGCTCAGAGCAATATTGTAAGTTACTGTATGATAATACATTTTTAACTAGCAGAATAATAATGCATCACGATACACAGTCTCACTTTTAGTTACGTCTTTTAACTATTATAGTATTTCGAAGGGCAAAAACATGAACTTTAACTATTGGCTTTACTTCTTCAATCAGCTGTCACTTTAGCGCGAGGCCAGTAGCATATAGCATTAGCACCTCAGCTCCACCCACATCCCGCCTCTTTGCCCATTTTATTTTATCCGGGAGTGACGAGAGGTGACGCGCTGCCAAGATGGCAACGGCCGGCCCCGCCCACTTTAGATGGCTATGGTTTCAACAGAACCAGGAAAAAAATGCCTCTGCACTCATTTGGATACCGAATCCCGTAGGAAGGACGGCAAAAACATCTTTCCGGTCGACAAATGCCTTCTCGCAGTTCTCGGTTCCTCTTTTAAAATGAATGCGCTGTCGATATCTTCTATAACAGACGCGATGGCTGAATCTACACATCTAAATTCTCCAGCGGCAGCCATACTTTGTTGTAAACGAATTCAACCCAAGCGCTCTTTGGTGACGTGGATGATTACGTTACTGTTGATCATCTGTCCATCATCGCATAAAGCCCGCCCTGACAATTTTATTGGTCCGAACAGCTTTGGTTCGGGCATACTTGCTTCTCAACGGATCAAGTCCAGACTGAACTTCCCATCCTCAAATGTTGTGGGCGGGGCTAAGTTCGGCTGGAATCCAGGCTAGCTTGCTCTAACTGTTGCTCTGGTCTTCGTCAACAACACGCGCTTTTGCACCTCCTGCTGGTGAGGTCGACTAACAGCAGATGGAAAGTATGCTCTGTAATCTACTGCTATTCCTGCAGTTCCTGGATGTCAACGTTGAATTTACTGTTGAATTTGAACCACTGAATTTGTGGAAGCGAATTTGCAAAGTGAAATAAAATGGACCAAAAATTGCCTGTTGAATATTATAGGTTGTATTTTTAAACAGTTTGAATATTTTGGAAGTGAAATATGAAAGGTGATGGATTATTGAATTTTGAATAATGAAAATGTGTTTGAAATGTTTTGAATTGAAATATTCACAGCTTAAATATTCAACCATGTTGAATTTCAGCCCATAAAAATGCAAGCCCTAAAAATACAATGCATTAAAATGCAAGCATGGTTAATGCAATGCCTATTTATTTTCAAGTAGTGCAATTCAACAGGCTTTTTTTGTTTCAAATTTGGCATTATTTTACTTCCATACTAAACTAACTTAAGTCGGTATCACTACTATACTAAATTACACACTGAATGTCTATGAAGGCTTTGATAGCTTGACATGTTTTAACCTTTGGTAGGAACTGGCTGCATCAGCACAAGGGACGGTCTCTTTCTTGCGGCCACAGTCACACTGCAGTGCCACCTAGAGATTGAAAATAGGAAATAAGTGTGAGTATAACGCAAGGCTCACCATTTTGATTATTTTTTGGTAAAGAATAATTGAGTACAGAAAATGAAAGCGTTTACGAAAAAATAAATATATATAGCTGAGGAGTAATACTTGTGCTCAAAACATCCAATTCTTCTAATCTGTTTTCCACACTTGAAAACAACAAATAATCTGAAGATTAATTGTGACAAGCTATAACAAACAACCATAATAGATGTATGTGAAAACCATAATTTACTGCTTCATCCCAATACTTCATATAATCTATAACGTTTGTCTGGTGAGCATGTGCCAGACAACAAGAACCCTGCAGCTGAGGAATCAGATTAGGCTACGGCCGAGGAAACAAAGGACTGCTTTGAGCAATAACTGCATGTTCCATCAATAACCAACTGAGTAGATTTAGGAAGAGGGAAAGGCTGTACCTTGGCACTGCAGATATTGGGTGGACAGGGGATTCCTGGATGGCAGGGAGCAGCACAGGGGTGCCCACAGCCAGGTTTAGGATGAGTGCATGGCTGCTTACACTCTCCATCTGCCTGACATTCCCCGCGGTGACATATCCTCTTACACCGATGAGAAGTACAAGGTAAGAGCTTCTCACACACTAAACCACATGAGATGTCCTGTAGGTGGCATGGGATATTACTCCTTTGCTAGGGAGAAATGTGAAAATGATGATGATTTGGAACTTTCCTTGAATAGAGTGCTAAATAGGATTTGATAGAAAATGTATTGCATTTAAAACCACCCACTTTTCAAATGCTACGCTTAAAATGTGAAAAAAACAAAAACTTGGCTTGTTGTTTTAAAACGTCTTTTTACCTCATGATTACCCATGCACCACTTCTTAGTGAGGTAGGTACAGGGAGGACATATCTCATCACTATGGCATGAATGGAACACTATGGGAAAATCATAGAAACAAAACCATTAGCTGCACAACCTTTACAATTCATATTACTTTTCAAAGGTTTAGGGTCATTAAGAAAATAATACTTTCATTATGCAAGGGAGCGTTAAGTTGATCAAAAGTGAAAGTAAAGACTTTTACATTGCTACAAAATATCTCTAATTCAAATAAATACTGCTCTTCAACTTTCTATTCATCAAAGAATCCTGACAAAATATATCATGGTTTCCACAAAATTATTAAGCAGCACAACTGTTTTCAACATTGATAATAATAAGAAATGTTTCTTGAGAAGAAAATCAGCATATTGATTTCTGAAGGATCATGTGACACTGAAGACTGGAGCAATGATGCTGCAAATTCAGCTTTACCATCACAGGAATAAATTGCATTTTAAAGTATATAAAAATAGAAAAAGGTTATTTTAATTTAAAAAAAATATTAGAAAATATATCAGGAAGTATTTTTAAACAAATAAATGCAGCCTTATGCAACGGTAGTGTAATTCAAGTTTATGATTCAGTTCATCATTTACTTTTAGTATACATTAGTACATTACTTTAGTATGTTTCAATGTTTGCAATTGTATCTGAACTGAAAAATGTCAAGGGTAGGAACGTACAGACTGACAACTTTCATAATCAACCATATACAGTATATGTGTATACATCTATCTTCACATATATCTGTTATTAAGTATATCTGTGATTTTCTGAGCAGGCAGGAGTACCTGGGTGATCACAATCATGACTCCGGGTACACAAGTTTTTACATTCAGGAGGTCTGGTTCCACAAGGGATGGGCGGGAAGAGCACAGTCTCCCCACAGAAGCATGCCAACTCGTCAAAGCCTTAGAATAAACACACACAATGCTGATATGAAGAAAAGGGATGGACATACATCAAGATGTTCAATACACGGGTGTCACCCTGGTGGTAAAGCTTACTGGTTTGCCAACAAGGCTGGCAGTTGCCACGGTGACAAAGGTCCTGACATCGGTGTAGACCACAATTGAGCTTGTAGCCACAAATCATTGAGCACTTATGCTCCATATCCTGATAAAGACAGAGAATGTTTACTTAAACCTGTCTTGTTATTATTGCACCCAGATAAAACATTCATGAAAACATAAAAGACTCACCACACAACACAACTCTCCACACTTGTGCCTGCCGCAAGAGCGCTTCTTGATGCAGCGTTTCTCACAGGTAAACACCATGTCCTCTGTAGAGGACAGTACTTTAGCATTACATTTGCTACTCTGGAATAGTACATATAGGGCCAGATTTACTAACAGCTTGCACCAGTGCAAACCCTCTTTTGGCGTTAAAAAAACCACAGTCAGGATTTACTAACGACCCGCCGTGAAAAATTAGAGTTGAAAAGCCGTGGACAGTTATTTTTGTGGCTGACCTTATCGCATATGCATTTGTAGGAGTTTCCCTTTCAAATGCAAAATTTATTCATTTATTTAAATCTGGCCCACAATGTGTTAAATAAAGTGTTAGTTACAATAACTGCCCTGTTATCACAATCACAATCACCAAAAGCCTTACCTTCAGTCTGAATCGCTGCACAAGGAACTTCCTATAAAAAAAAAAAACAGAGTATGAATTACATTTGCTGTTTTCAGAACTTCTCTGACTTTAGTGCAACTGTAAAATAGCAGTCCAACCTTGCTATTACTGCCACATCTGCATTTAATAGATGATGTCAAAGAGCATGGCCCACAGCTGTCCTCATGGCAGAGCTTTTCACACAAGTGGACAGAATCTACAGCAGATCAGACACAAGTGCAAAAGAAATATAACACTTTTAACAACTAACTTATATTTCAGTTCAATTTATGTACAAAAAAACTGGCCCATACCATCATCTCCACATGGCAGAGGCTTGTTGCAGGTCTTGCCACAGGAGGGGATGGGGTCAGTACAGGTCTTTCTCTCTGGGTAGCCAAGCTCTAGAAGCTTAGAGAGTGGAGTCTGTCCACACGAACAACTGCGTACCAGCTTGGGGCTGAGTGCACACGGCTGGCACTGCCCAGGGTGGCATGGCTGCTGACAGCGATGAGACTGGCAGTCTAGCACCCTAGAGCAACAGATTGACAGATGAGAGCTCACAAACATTAACTGAAAATGCATGCAAAATTAATGAATACAAATGTCTTTAGAAAATAACCAAAAGGTCAAAGGTCAAAAATAATTAATGAAACACATAATAAAATAAAAAAAAGGTCTAGAACACAAGGTAAGTTTGATATCAAGGCTCTGCATAGAGTAATGTTGTTAAATTATTTAATGTCATCCTAGGGGTGGGCGATATATAGATGGTAGACACGATTAACCAGTAGAAATTTGACAACCGGTAGAGATTTTGGACTATCGTCTCTATCGTGGTTACGCTCATGTGACGATGCTGTGCTGTGCTTTGTTTAATTTACTTTTTATAAGTATTTGATTACTTTATACATTTTATGTAGTATTTCTAGTGCTTGAAGTTTTTCAGGTAGTCTTTGTTCTATTGTAGTTTGATTTCTCAGTTTACTTGTCTTCAGGAAGCTTGAGAGTTTTTTTAGGCTAGTATTAGTTTTTTTTACGATATTAAAAATGGTGATAAGAATTATGAAATTTCAATGGTATCAGTTTTTTTTATATCATTACCTTATTTAAAGCAAAAATAACTATATCGTGATATATATCGTTAAAGTGAAATAAAATTATATCATACACCACCCCTATGTCATACATTGATAAGTGAGGAGATTTTAAGTTAGTACAACATACTTTCCACATGGCTTGCAACAGGAGAAATATCCTGATCCATCAAAATTCTCATGATCAGTTCCACATGCCACCTCCCTGAACACCACACCACAGAAGCAGGCTAAAAGGGTACAAATACATTGCTGGAGAATTACCACGTATAAAATTAGATTACTGTATAGACTCTGAAACCAATCAAATGACACAAGGATTACTGTGCACTACTGACCTTGCTGGACACGAAGTCGGCAGGGTTGGCATGGCCCTGAGTGGCACACCTGGGCACAGGAGTGCTCTGAGCAGTTCAGAAGAGCCCCACAGACTTCTTCACAAAGCAAAGGTCCTGCCTGACTGCAACGCACCTGCTTACTGCGCACACACAAGAAAACGCTGTTGTTTTGCCTCCATATTTCTGGGTAAAGCATTTCATATAGAGTTAATTAGAAATAGTTAATAGTACCTCATTCTCCCACAAATGCAGGATTTGGTGATAAAAGCAGGGCATTGTGGGCAGGGCCCAGGATGGCACAAGCTACAAAGCACAAGAGAAAGTCTTAAGCAAGAATGTCAACACTGGATTGACCCATGTCATTAGACTTATCATAAATATAGACAAAATCACAGCTGTGCAAACAATTTAAAAAGAAATCGAGTTGCCTGAATGACTAGTTGAGTAATCACTCTTAAGAAAGCATCTATATTAATTAAGCTGGTATCAAATTCATTAGACATGTTTCTTATGGTGTGGTCAATTTTGGCAAATGTACACAGGCAAAAAAGGTCCACTGTTGATCATTAATATATGGTTTTGTGCTTACATGTTACAGGGGTGATTGCATTCCGCTCCACTCCTCTTTTTCCCACACATATCTCCACAGCTATGAGGGATCTCAGTGCGCTGAAACTCAGGATTGGTCACCTTCCCTGTTCATTAAAATGAAAGGTGAATAAACAGAAATCTAGAGAACCTTCAGTTTTACAGCACTATCCATTAAATAAATAAACCCAAATTATCATTTCACAAAATTCGAAAGATTACGACAAAACATCATGTGAGGTGCAGAACACAATAATCTTACCACAGAAGCAGGTATACACATTTGGGGCTTTCAGTGCCACATTCTGGCATGCAGGACAACGCCAACCTTCAGTGCCAATGCCATCTGTAAATATTGAACCATTTAAATTTGTTATTAAACTATGGTTACTGTTGTACAACAGACACTGCTGAGGGTTAGCCCACTGTATTTGACACTTGTTTTTGTTTTTTTGAAATCCTGTATACAGTAGCCTGCCAGTATAGTAAGTTAAAGTCCATACTTGCAATGCCTCCAGGAAGCTATTTCAGGTATGCAGAAACAACTGCTATCTACTTAAATCTAAAAATTTCTCAACAAAATCACATATTTGAAATAAACAATAAAATCTGACATAAACCGTTTCATAAATGTTGCTTCTTAAACTCAAATAGCCTTAAAAAGTGGATATTTCAGGGTGATCCTGGCAATGCACATATGCAGTCCAAAGCGGGACTCTTCTAATGACAGCTATATATACAGTCTATGGTAATGTCCTCTATCCAAGGTGAGAGGCAGTTAACATACCATCAGCTTGAGATGCAGGTGATCGAGCCCATTTCTTGATGCAGTTAAGGTGGAATACGTGGAAACAGCTCTGACAACTCCAAACCGGAGCCATAACCCGGATAACTTCACAACAGACCATACACTCATACTTTTCCTCTGTAAGCTGCTCAATTAGACAACCTATATAAATACACACACACACACAATGTTGAAGATGTTAAAAAGCATGTCATTAAGAGAGACAGAAAAACTGTCAGACTCATTTGTCCATCATTAAAGGGATAATTCACAGCTGGCCAGATGGGCTTTTAATAAAGCATTTTTTTGTTTGTTTTTATTGTGCTCAATGACTAGAAAAAATGGCTGTTGAATTCCCTTTTGCCAGAAAGGTAGGAAAACTTCCAACACCCATAATGCACTGGGCACCACCCCTCCGTCCATCTGACTGTCAGAATGCATAAATGCAATCTTTAGTATTAACAAAAGCCTGGGACCTGTCAAAAGTCCGACGGATGATCCAAAATTACATGTTTTGTGTCAAATAAATGGGTAGATCTGACAACAGCTAACATTAAGGAGTGCACATTGTTAATTTACATATTTACAAATATAATTTACATAATACTGACTTTGCAACAAAACAAAGCTGGTTGAAAATCAGCAAACTTGTCCTTTTATAGGTGCTCTAAGTGATGTTGGGTCATGTCACTTCTTGTTGACGTTCGAAGTATTGTCAAACAAAACGGAGGTTAGCTAGACCCTCCCTCCCTCCTCATCCGCGCATTAACCCCCCAAACCCCACCCCCAAATCCTTCTTGCCGGTTTTTGGCTGGAACGCTGTTTGTTATGTTTCGTGGTGCGGGTTGGCCCAGTTTGTTTTTGTTGCTGTTTGTGGAGCCTGGAGTGTCTACAGAGACCGGGTTTTTTTTACAGTGTGTTCAGGGGACAGGCAGCTAGCGGATAGTGAGGAGATGTTTGCTGTATGTGATAAAAAATGTTTTGGCCTAAAAACGTGTGACATCGCTTAGAGCACCTTTAAATATCATACATTATCAATTATCATAATTATCAAAGTATTTACAATCAGGGTGTACAGTAACTGTAGGTTCTAGAGAAGTGACAATCATTTGTAAAAGGTGCAACAACAAAACAAGAAATTGTATATGTGTGAACTTCCTGACCTAAAGCACATCACCTGTCTGTGTTTCTTTGCTTTTGGGAGGCTCCATGCATTTCACCGGTCCTGTTCTTCGCTCAGGCCCTCCACCTCTCCTCGGCACTGGATTCTGCAGTAGTGCCCGTTTCCCTCTCGCACCTTCTCTGTTCCTGTTGGACTCCTCATGTCTTTCACTGTCATCTTCTGCACCTCTCCTCTCCTCTCCTCTGATCTGAACAGGTTCTCTTTCTCTCCAGTTACCCTCAATCCCATGGTTAGGCATCGGCCCTTTCCTCTGGGAACTGGACTGTATGCGGCGGTCTCCACCTCTCCATCCCTTATGGTTCCTCTGCTCAGACTCTGGATGTTCATGAACTGCTGTAGGCTTTGCGTCTCCTCCAACACCCTGGTTTTCTTGGTTCTCCTCCCTATTCCTGGGCAAAGGCTCATTTATCGATCTCTCAGCTCTTACTTTATTGGGCTTCTTCCGTCGGCTGTCTTGATAAGACTTACTTACATCTGCTTCCACAGTTGTTCTTTCCTTCTCCTCATCTGTCGATCTGTTAGAAGTGGGCGTGTTGGGTCGCTTAGGACCACCAGCTCCACGGCCCCTACCTGACCAGTCACTATCACTTCCACGTTTTGTCCATCTCTCACTCTGAGGGTGACGATCATTATTGCGCCCACCATATACTCGTCCTCCTATTTGTCTTCCTCTGCCTCTACCTCTTAAGCCTCCTCTGATGGCAAGGTCAGGAGTGAATAATGTATTGCTGGCAGGGTTTTCAAAATCATTTTGACTGTGATCAGTCGCACTGAACTGTCTAAAGTGAGGATGAGGCCTAACATGTTGAGCCCCCCAGTCCTGACTGTGGTCCAGCTGACTGTAACTTCTCCTAGAGTGGGGCTGCTTGGTTTTAGCTTGCGGTACAAACTCAGCAGACTCTGGGTTCAACTTTGATGTGTCTAAAAGTGAAGACAAATGGTTGACAGGATTATTTTCTGCCCTTTGACTTTATTACTATAGCATTATCTATATAGCTATGACTGGATGCTTTGTAAGCACTGGACATTGTGTACACTCTGATACTGACACAGCTTTTTTTGCAACATGCTGTAACGTCACATGACAAAGAATAGACGTCACTCGCTTTTCTCTATAGTGTTAGAATGTCTGTCGAGTGTCGACCAGATATGATTCATGAATTTACTGACACTCTTACACATCGACCTTATGGACGTGACGTGACGATGACTGAATATTATTCTCTGAACAGTTGTTACAAGACATCTCTTTATTTTATTTCTCAAATACTGAGATAATATTGCGGAGATAAAAGGCTGAGTTCACCGTCACATTCGTAAACACACACACACACACACACACACTTCACTACAGCTAGTTAGCCGTTATGAGTAGCCATTACCGCTTACGTTACCTGTAACGAAGGCTTCAGCCATTCAGCAGGAATTCAAGACAGTTTAGACGAGATTTTCTCAGGACTGCTGAGTATGTGATAATTACACCGAGAAGCCCATAAAAAAAGAGGCACAGATTATGAATACCGGTATATTAGGAACTACACTCACTGGACTGAGTTGGTGCTATAGTTGTACTGAAACTGTTTGTCCAATCAGAAGACAGAGGTCGCTGACAGAGAAACATGTGACTGCAGCGTCACAGCTTCTTCTTCTTTTTGTTTTATGGCAGATTGCAACCATGACTTTTGAAGGTGCATCCCGCCACCTACTGTATCGGAGTATGTAGCATGAACTATGTTCGTTGGGACTACTTTATATAAAAATATATATATTATATATCCCTATATTTTTCAGATATTGTACAACTGCTTTCTGTGTATCCTTTACCCCATTTCCTGTTGTGCCTAATGAAACTCCATTCGCCTGAGATATCTCTTGATTTAGCCTCATCTCATCCCTATATTCCCTACATGTAATAGTAGCCTACATGTTCTACATCTTTCTTGGACCTACATTCCAAACATTAATCTGATTGACTTTTGCCCATTAAAAACAATGTTTTATTTAACCCTGCATGATCAAACCGAACCTGGTTAAAACGCTCTCCTCTCTTCTGTTACTTCTATTCACACCCTGAGCATTAATAGATTTTTGCAAGCTGTGATATTTCCTTCCACTTTTATCCACATCCCACCTGTCCTGCCATTTCTTCATCATTTCTTTTTTGATTATCGCCTTAGCTTCTCCTTTTCCAGGGGGTATATTTATGACATTGTTCATCCTGGTTGATTTTTTTTGCTTCTTTGTCTGCTCCCTCATTCCCTTTTATACCTACGTGGGCAGGTACCCAGCAGAATCTCACATCTATCCGTAGTCTCTGTAATCTAAATAAACTTTGTTGAATATCTAGCATTACATCTTCTCTATTAGATTTCATATTTAGAATACTATAAAGGGCTGCTACACAATCAACACAACGCACTGATTCATTCCACTTGAATCAGAATAAATTCTCGAATTATGTTGTATTTTAAAATCTTAAATTAATTATATCTGCAATACATTCATGTTGGTTCTGGTCTGTTTACCCAGAAGGAGGGTTGTTGCTGCCTGGATGCGCAGGGAGTTCTCGCCCAGAACGGAGCCATACTGCAAATCCAAACTGTATGCTAATTGTCAATCGTATTTGACGATAGTGGCCCTGACATGGTTATATGCAGATGTTGGTTATATGGTTATATGTTAATCAAGTCATGTCCAACCACACACACACACACACACACTAAACGTGTTTGACAGAAAGAACGTCCCTCCAGTGTGTTTAGTTCTCATTTCCAATTTTGTTAAACAGTTTCCCAGTTTTGAACTTGTGATAACAAAAGAACAATTTGAACTTCCAGACCTTAGCACAGTGAAAATGACTATTGGATATTCCATCCATCAAGGTTGCAGGGAAATATTAGTTGTTCCATACTTGCAGTTCCTCCAACTTTTCGAGGTTTAGGAAGCTTCTTCAGCACATCATTCAGGACAGATCCCACATAATTTTCTTTGAATGCAAATGTGGCTTTGTCTTTGCCAGTGCTCCCTCGGATTCTTCTGAGGAATCTTGCATTAACTTCATTGCCCTCAGGCTCTCAACCAAGCCACTATAATGGTAACTGTTGCATTTGGTCTCAAAATTCACAATAATAAAGTCACCAACTGACAGATCTGAGATGTCTGGTTCACTACTTTCATCCTGGGAGCTGTCACACTCAGAAGTGTCATCAAGTTTGTGGGTTCATCAAGTGGCTCAATCTTAAGTTTATCAAGCGACGAGAATACTTTTTGTGCGCAAAAAACAACAAAAATAACGACTTTAGTCAACTATTCATTTCCTTCTCTGTGGGCCTCGAGATAGTTCACGTAGTTGTAGGAGGGAAAAGGTCTGAGTTCGGTTGCACTCACTCGGCACGTGCTGCGGTCCGAGTCTGAGCGGGAATGTTCCCTTACCTACATTCAAGTGTTGATAAAAAATAAAATAAAAAAAGATTGCATGAAGCTAGAAAAAAAAACGTTTTTTTTGTTGTTGTTGTTGTTGTTGTTGTTGTTGTTGTTGTTGTTGTTTAACAGAAGAGTCCCTGTTCTTTCTTTTGATATAGGTTATTGCATGTTTTAGATATTCATACAACAAAATATTATGGGGGCCATGAAAAGTTTGTGAAAATAATAAAAAAAGCTGGCAAACTTAAAAACAAACGCTGGCGGGGAAAGAGTTAAAACAGAATCATTCATTTATTATTTAATCAAATTTTATTATGTAATCAAATTGACAGTAGTAACACAAGATTACACAGATTACAGCATTGTGCATTTCACTGTCTCTCAATGGTGTAGCACAAATGACGATTATGATTATCAAAAATGCAGGTCGCTAATATGTTTGTTTCCTCGAATTCTGATAGCAGACATCACTGCTGAACAGAAAATTTATCTCATTCAACAAACGTTTTCTTTGAGATTATTTCACAAAATAAAACATCCACTTCAAACCCCATATTAGTGTGCACTCATATACATTCAGATTTAGTGTTCACACACACACACACACACACACACACACACACACACACACACACACACACACACACACACACACACACACACGATACATTTGTTGAAAATAATCAGGTCTTCCAGTGAAGAAAGTTGATAAAAATAGAATTTAGACCTTGATTTTTGGTGAGCCACCCTGTTATGAGGATAATAAAAGAGGAGGAAAAATATCCCTTGCATGCATTATTAAAAACGCCTAAAAGACATTGAAAATAAACTCTCAGGAACTGCCCCAATGCATAGGTTTGCTGAAATAATGAAACAGAAGACAAAAATATCTACTACTGTCCATCTCAACAAGTTGTACAGTCTTAAGGAAATGTTTTTCAATTGTTTTCATTCTATATATTCTGTTTGTGTGTAATGATGACAGTTCTTTGGTCACAATACTCAAAATGTCTTTAAGATACATTTTTAAAGAAGGTGGTAATACAATGTGCCATAACTAAATCAGTTTTATAAGGATAAATATTGTAAACCTTCAAAAGTAAAATCCCCATTACTATTGAACACAATGGGAATTATTTAGAACATAGCCTACTGAATGTTCATCATATACAAGGTTGTAATGTGTTGTGTTTCTCATTCTGTAGAGTAATAATTCACATTCTTGAAGTCAAAATGAATTCATTATTGCAGTTCTCAATTCCACGGCTTCTAATCTTTGAAACTGAGATGACCTTGACAGCAGAGGGAGAGCTCTATATCAAATATTATATAACAACTCAATGTAAGGACTGTCAGTGTAAGGGATCGTGTACCGTAATATAACGACAAAAACAACAACAGAAAACTCTAAACAAAGATGCACACACGCAATCTCACAAGCGCCTGTCTTGTAAATATGCATTAGTAACATAAGTTGAGGGAAAATTAAACTTGAAAAAAGCGATATATGTGCATTAAGTGGATATGTGCAAAATGTCCTAAATGGTTGGAATATGGATGAAAAATGTTAATCAATACTGTTGGCACATTTGTTCACAGAACATTTTCCAATTGTATCCAAACAAGAGGAAGAGACACAGTATCTATAACTGTGGAAAGGTCATCCAACATACTCCAAAACATCAGTTCAAATCAAAGAGATAAAATCATAAGAGAATATGCCAAAAATAATCTGGAAAACAAACATAAAAACCCTACAAAACCCATTTTTAAGATATATAAAGGTCTATATAATGAATGTGCAGTTCAGAAACTGTCAAGACAAGAAACATCTCTGAGAGGCACATCAAATCAGAGAATCAAACGTAACTGCCTTCAGTTCAATGGGGATTTTGAGGGTGAAAGGTCAAAGCCTCATCCAGTACAATCAAGGTTTCCAGAGCTGCTCCCCACGTCATGACAGGAACCGAGCAGAAGCTGCTGAACGTTTCCTCTGAATGTAGATGTTTTGTTCGGAGTGTTAAAAGCTGGATCCAAGCATTTGTTTTGTGGATGCCTCTTTCATTCAAACACCACACCCTCACTGTTTTCAGTTTCGTCAGTGTTCACGGGGGTTGGTGGAACTTATGATTTGAGATGTGTGGATTTGTAGCAAGACACCAAAAAGGTTGCTGGGCTGTGTGTGACTTAAGAAGTCAAAGGTCAAATCTCAGCACTGCTCTGATTCAATAAAGCCTTCTTTTTCTTGACCCATAGGCTCTACCTCTGCGTATGCTGGATGACCAGAACCTCGGCGAAATTTCATCGCTGACCATCGGCTGGGACGTCTCTGTAAATGTATGAATTTGATAATGATACGTTTTTTTTTTTTCTCATATTTTTTTAAATATGCACTTACCATCAATGTCAATACATACATATTCTACTAGTTCTACATGTATTAAGATACATAAAAACAAATTCAAGCCAACAAACATTCCTGAATTAAGAATAGTTCAAAATTAAAATTGTGTCAGCATCAATTGTGTCATAGTATGAATGTTAATGGGGTCCATCAACTGTTTGGTTACCGACATTTTTCAGAATATCTTCCTTTATGTTCAGTAGAAGAAAGAAATTCATACAGGTTTGAAACAGCTTGAGGGTGAGTAAATGATGACAAAATTTTCATTTTTAAGTGAACTATTCCTTTAACAATTTGCAGTTATAGAATTTCTGCATCCCTTTTTTGCTTTTAATAAGTAATAGTTCACACAAAATGGCAATATTGTCATTTACTCACCATCATGTCATTCCAGACCTTTCCAGACTTTCTTGCCTTTGCAGAGCAAACAATCAACTTTAACAACAATAAATGAGGACTGAAGCTTTCAAGAATGCAAAAGCACCATAAAATGTTCTTCCCTGCTAAAAAATAAAGCATTGCTGGTCACCAGCATAAGGTATGTTTTGCAAGCTGGTTTCTGGTTTGCTGGTCACCAGAATGGGAAGCAGGAGTGCTAATGGACCAGCTACACCTCAGTTTGGCTTGACAACAGCATTACTATATTGGCCCACAACTAAGACCAGCACTATACCAGCTCTAACCTGATCTACATTATACTTCAAGATCATTTTATCAAGTATGCTTAAGTAAAGTTCAAGTATATAATAAAGTGTTACCGATTTATACTGCAAGTATAGCCTACTTGTAAGTTTTTTATTTAAGTACACATAACATCATACTTATAGTTTACTATTATAGGCTATATTATGTTTGCACTTTAAAGGCAGGGTAGGCAGGTTTTTTCTAAAACACTTTTTCCCAAATTTGTTTAAACTGTCTTTATATACCAATACATATTTAAAATGTAAGTACTCTGAAAAGGAGAGTATAACAAATGTAGTGCTCTCAGGGCTGCAATAAACACAGCTACTTAATCCATTCGGAACAAATGAAATGATTGGCTGGGCGACTGTCACTCTCCCTCGCTACCATGGCTACCACCCCTGCTGCTACAGGAGCTGCCCACATGCGCGCATTTAAACTTCTTAACACTGATGCAGTCACTCATACTGTCAGAATGAATCAGTCTGTCTTTGTACACACATAACTGCACTGCTTGTAATATTTTCAATGAGGATGAATCAAGAGTGGAGGCTCTTTTTTCCACTCAATCTCATCCTTTTAACTATTACCTACACACTCTCACCTCAATGAAGAAGAGTCCCGCAGCAGAGCTTGGGTGGTGGTAGACGTAGATGGTCACCAGGACGATGGCTACCATCACTAGCAGAAGCAGGATCATCCCAAGGATCAGCCCCATGTGCAGGGGGTGAGTGCTGTTCTCTGCTGTGCTTTTTGCTGCAGCAGCTGAAACACACATTATACCGTATTTAAACTTCTTAACACTGATGCAGTCACTCATACTGTCAGAATGAATCAGTCTGTCTTTGTACACACATAACTGCACTGCTTGTAATATTTTCAATGAGGATGAATCAAGAATGGAGGCTCTTTTTTCCACTCAATCTCATCCTTGCCTTAAAAACCGAAAAGGGTATAGCTGAGGCTGGAGATCTCCAAATCAGGGTGGAGCTCCAAAATAGGGTGTGGCTTCCTCCTATTGACAGACAGACACATGACATGCATGTGTGATTTTTTCAAACCAGTTGGCTTTATGCCACAGCTTCACTACTTCCTGAACTTCAGCCAGCCCTTTGTTTCCTGTCTGTCATCATTGTACAAACTGATTAATCCAGGTGCGCCTGGCCTCAGTAACAATAATCAGGCACACCTGGATTAATCAGTTTGTCCAATAATGACAGACAGGAAACAAAGGGCTGGCTGAAGTTCAGGAAGTAGTAAAGCTGTGCATTAAGCCTGTTCAGTGCAATCTCTGCCGCACAGCCGATTTTAAAGATTTTATTGGTCATGCAATCACAGTGCTGATTTCCTAATGCTATAACAAATCCTTACCACTAAACCTACCCTTAACCTTAACCAATGAAATTGACAGCAGGGTGGGATTTGCGCTGAATAGCGTGCTAAAGAAAATGGCAGTCCAGGAGATATAAGTAGTTAATAAGATCATATGAAATGAGATCACCGAGCCGGGCCGTCTGTTAATCCCCAACTTGACCTCACCAGACAATGGGACCTTTTTAGTTGCACCCAGCGTCACTGCCCCCTTATACCATGCGAATCTCGAGCACCGGGACGCCCCGTCGCTTAGAACAAAGAAATAGAGCACAACTTAACCCACATGTAAAATTAACTTTTTATATTTGATAACTAGAAACGATCTGTAATTTACGAATTTTTATTTTTAAATGTAAGTCAATGACAATTGGCTGAAGCCAGAACCAATAGCACAAGTATCCCCTTTAGGAGGTTCTGCCCACTTTTGGAGTTCACGCCCCATTTTGGAGATCTCCTTTCTGCAGCTGTACCTACTTGAAGAAACCAGTTGAAGGTTGAATCTTGTAGTTCGTCTTTTGAACAGAAGAGAGCACTGTCTCCACAACAAATTTATACTGTTTGCGTCTTTGGGTTTCTGTGGCTTGTGTATCTGTCTAACAGGCAGATAAAAGATTAAAGATGGAAGAGAGACAAAGCCATAAACCTTAATTTTGTATTTCGGACATTTCCAACCGGCCCCAGAAAGATTTACTGTGGTCTACAGTTCTTGTGTGTTTGCACTACAGCCAGGCTCCTATAAAAACCTGCTGAGCAGACTCTGTGGCAGCTTTGAGACTACCAAATGAGTAGGAAAACCTCATTCTTTTTCTTACAGTGTCGGTTATAAATGTACAGATGCCATTTGGATCTGCTTTATCTAAATGTAAATCATACAAACTGTATGTCTAAAAATGCATTACCATTATGTAGTGACATCTAAATGACCTTATTTTATTCAAGACAGATATATTCAATATAAGTAAATTAACCTGACTACATTAGGTTACATGAAACCTACAAAGGAAGATATTTTGAATAATGTTTCAACTGTTTTTTGTCCATTTCGGATCCTAATGACATTCTTTTTATGGACAACATTTTTATTTTTCAAAATATCTTCTGTAACTCCACTTCATCTTTCATTTTATATATCTGTGGCTCCATGATCAGTGAAAACATCTCTGCACATACTGTAGCTTGACAGGGTGTCATTGTTCTTCTTTTCTGTCAATAACTTTATTCTACATTGTTATATTTAATTTTAATATTGCATTGCATTGCTATATCCTTACAGTATACCCACATACTGCTCCTTACTGAACAATTTTGCAGTTTATATGTAATGCTTTGACTCATGTGTAATTTGTTGGCTCTATATCTCTTTTGTCAATACGTGAACTAACTTTCTTAGGTCCAGAAATGTCTGATAAATGACCGACTTTAAAAGTAAAAAAAAAAAAGTCCTATCAAGTATAAAGTGTATTATACAGTTCTTTAAGTCAAAGGGTGCCAAAATGATTGACAGACATTACAGGGAAGAAGCGAAGAACTAATAATGAAGCAGGGTTTCTGTTGTTATTCATTACAGCCAAAAGTGCCCATGCCCACTTAAGCATATGGAACTCATTTATTTTCAATAAGAAAACTGAAGAACTGAAGCTTGGCAGTCAAAGACAGCCTGGCTTGATGACTGTCGTACTGAAACAACATACAGAAAACTGTGACCAGTCAGTGTGCTGTGACACTTGTGGATCAGTCATTACTCTTTACCTGATGCCTTCAAATACCATTTTAGACTTCAGTGAAACTGATGTAGACATTTTCCTTAAGTGCCGGCAGTACTAATGGAGACATTTTGTTGAAATCAGTTTTAAAATCAAATGTGATTTTTCCGATTCCTTGGCTTCACTAGTTTAATTGGCACAGACCCCAAGCTCCAAATCTCCTCCTAAGAAAATATTCCAGATTCACCTTCATTACAGTGTAAAGAGATGGTAAAATTAGCACCCCTCCAGTCACAAAAGGACAATTTCAAGAGGTCTCCTCTTAAGGTTAATTACCAAGAGACAGAGCTGTTCTTGAGTGACAAGCCTAACCATGGGATTTTAAGCATGAAGATTTTATTATATAATTATATTATATATTTTTAGCATGAAGGTGCATGTTATTTTAATTCTATACATTTACAACTGACTGTGGTACCAGAAGATATTGTAAACAGTGCAGCGACTGGCTATTGTAGATTATAAAAAATCTGGTAGGCTGGAGAAGTCATGATGTCATGAAGGATTGACTTTGTACACTGCACTGGCTGTTGTCAGACTCCTTGTGCATATACAAAACTCACTGGATTATTACAATTGATGGCAAAAGGAATGTTTGTAAATGTAAACTGATATTTACTACAGACACACAACAGCAAAGGATATAAATGACTGGCTTAAAACCATTTTTTTTGTGTGAAAATACTAACATGCCTAAGACTTTTGCACAGTATTATATATATATATAGTCTATTGCTAATGCACTTGCAGTTTTTGAACTAGTTTAAATCAGGAATTACAACAATCATATTATTCTGCATTAGGTTAGATAATGCTTTCTTCTGGCTACATGTTTTCATTGGCAGAATGTGCTGTTTTCAGCTTTACTGATGAAATGTTGAAGCCCTGACTGCCGTTTCCGACTGGTAAAGAAATATTGAGCTTGCTCCAAATTAAAAACACATGACCTGGATCATACTGGATCATATGAATAACAGAATTCTGGGAACACAGAAGGGGAGAGACGAAAAGGAAGGAAAGAGAGTGTGTGTGTGTGTGTGTGTGTGTGTGTGTGTGTGTGTGTGTGTGTGTGTGTGTGTGTGAGAGAGAGAGAGAGAGAGAGAGAGAGAGAGAGAGAGAGAGAGAGAGAGAGAGAGAGAGAGAGAGAGAGAGAGAGAGAGAGAGAGAGAGAGAGAGAGAGAGAGAGAGAGAGAGAGAGAGAGAGAGAGAGTGAAAGAGAGAGAGCATATATACAATATATGTTGGGTTTTCATGTTTTATAGGCACATTCCATAGACATAATGATTTTTATAGTGTACAAACTGTATATTCCATCCCCATCCCATAACCCTTCCCATCACAGAAAACTTCCTGCATTTTTATATTTTCATCACTTAGAATCATTTATAAGATGTTTTCCTCATGGACAAGGATTTTAGATATTGACCTCTTTGTGTTGCCAACATTTTGTTCCCACAATACAGGTATACCTGAACCACACATGTACACGCGCGCACACACACACACACACACACACACACACACACACACACACACACACACACACACACACACGTGCACACACACACACACACACACACACACACACACACGTGCACACATGACACACACACACACACACACACACACAGTATGGCCTTATTCGTAAGCAGGAAAAATGGATGTTATTTATCAGAAAAGTGAGATCAGAGTGATGCAGCGCATTCCTGTGTAGTTCACAGATGCACTTTGATACCACATACACTGCAGCAACAATAAGATCTTACCTCCATTGTCTTTGAGATGTAGCGCAATCTTGGTGTCATCTATAAAAATAGATGAGAAAAGAGACAGAAGGGGGAGAGAAAACATTTGTAGAAAAAAAGCTCATTTTACATCTAGACAGTTTCTCTCAATTGTAACATCATAGACCCTAAAACAAACTCACGTCTAAACAACTGTAAATGGGTCGCACGTGTGTGTGAGGATAATTTCAAAGAGACTGAAGAATATGCTTGTGAACAATTTATAATGAATTTTTAATGAGCAATCCACTCCGACATTTTTAAATATGCTTTCTGGTGATCTGAAAAGATTCTGTCTGAGACAGACAGGTCAACATCTGCTGTAGGCAATTCTGATGAGAACTGAAACCGAAATGAATGAAGTAGCACAAATACTGCTGATGCTGAGGGACCTACTACTGCTGTAGTATCTGATGTAGCCAGTGGCATTAGAGCAAGATATCAAGCTTCTCATTTACATCATGTAACATCAAAGCTTTTCATTCACATACATGCATCACCTGATTAACTGCAATACTTTACAGAGTCAGAGATGGCAAGAAGAAAGTTAAAGGGACACTCCACTTTTTTTGGAAATAGGCTCATTTTACAACTCCTCTAGAGTTAAACTGTTGAGTTTTACCGTTTTTGAATCCATTCAGCCGATCTCCGGTTCTGGCGGTACCACTTTTAGCATAGCTTAGCATACATCATTGAAGTGGACAAGACCATCGAAACTCTTTGGTCATTTTTTTTTTTTTAGAAATACTAATGGTCTTGTCCACTTCAATGATGTATGCTAAGCTATGCTAAAAGTGGTACCGCCAGAACCGGAGATCGGCTGAATGGATTAAAAAACGGTAAAACTCAACAGTTTAACTCTGGGGGAGTTGTAAAATGAGCCTATTTCCAAAAAAGGTGGAGTATCCCTTTAACTCTAGATGATTGTAACAGACAAATTATATCCGGTAAAAATTAAAATGTGATTCATGCTGTTAACATAATAGACATTCAGGTCAAAAATATTACAACTAACAAATAACACAACTGAATCAACTTTACATTAAGTTAAGTAATGCCAACAAATCTACATTTAAGGTTCCTTGAAGGGATAGTTCACCCCAAAAATGAAAATTTGGTCATCATTTACTCACCCAAACCTATGACTTGTGGAACACAAATTAGTATTTTTAAAAATTAAAATTTAGTATTTTTTATTTTATTTTTTGGTCCATACAATAGAAGTTAGTGGTAACCAAAATGGTTTGGTTACCAACATTCTTCAAAACAACTACTTTTGTGTTAAAAAAAAGAAGGAAAAAAAAGATTATCATACAGGTTTGGAATGACATGAGGGTGAGTAACATGAGGGTGACAGACTTTTTATTTTTGGGTGACCTATTCTTTAAGGTAACAAATGCAGGTTACCACTTTTTACAGTGTACAGCAGTGTCACAGTTTTATAGTAAATGTACTTTAGATGCAGCATTTGAATTTATTGACTATTCGATATGGATCTCTCAGCTTTTTAATTTTGTTGTCATAATAACGTAAGCGAGCAGTTAATGACAAAAAAACATTCAGTAATGAATGAGGGATGAAGAAAAGAGTGTGTAAACAAGAGTTTTATGCCTTTTCAATGACCTCATAACTCACTGTCTTATTGAGCATTCTGAGAAACTGTTAATGATGAACAGATTGTTTCATGTCCTATACTTAATCACTTTAAGTGGACTACTGGCAACTCCTGGGACTAATATAATCTTTGTAGCCAGAGCCTGCCTGTAAAAACAAAGAAAGGTAGTGCCACTGACTTGTACGAAGAGAGCAAGACTGCCTTTCATTTTAAGACATGACAGAAACAAATACAAACATCAAATACCAACATCATCTTTTATATACAGCGTCCTATATAGTTCTACCCACAGTGAAATCTCACTGGCCTATAAAGTCCCGCTCCTCATAAATGTGCATTAAACCTCAAATATGTTCTCATTGGCAGGGACTTTGTGGCATCACACAGTATTTTTGCTTTCAGTACAAACAGACAAAAAACTTGTCCCTGGACATATTTGGTTACGCGCTACATTGACAGCTGAACTGCTAAGTGCCCGAGTAATAATTAGAAGCGAAAAAAATCACTTATTCACGTTGACTTAGTTGTGAACTAGACAAACAAGTAGGAAAAGTGATAAAAAAAGTTTAATTTCTTGTGCTAAAGTTTGGGTAATGAAAGCGTAAGCGTAAGTTCTACCAGAAAGACTCCATTGCACGTCACTAATTTATAATTCCACGCTACCAATCACAGCTCGACATTGAATATAAAAGACTGATCCTACCGTTCCATGTTGTTGCCCGCAGGTGTCGTAGCAAAGTTTTCCCCCATCCTCCCCACCACCACCAGAATGGCTCCCGTCCACTCGTCGGGGGGTAGGCTCCCCCCCTGCCTCTAACATCAGGCAGGACCTACAAGCTAACCTTCAGACCCTGACAGAGGACGAGGCCTACGCCAAAGAACTCAGAGACGGAGCTTGTCGAGCATCTACCTTTATTTTTGTCTGTAAACTCCTTTCACAAAATAAATTCTATTTATTTGAGAATTCTTCTGAGTCTTTATGGTAGAACTGCTATTGCTCCTCTACATTTTAAATATTTATAAGTGTATTCATAATTCAGAGATGAGATTGATAATTTATGGTGTGTTGTTTACTGTCTGATAATGTGTTTGTGCCTATCACAAAGAAAAACAGAACAAAGCACACGGCATGACATGAGGTCAAGGTTGTATAACAGTTAAGAGGTATATGGATGAGGGTCTACTTTCGGTTTATATTCATTGTAAGTGACAGTGTTTATTTAAAGGGAGATTCTTGTGTCCCGCTGGAGGAGAATGAACAGCATGATTAACTATTGAACGCCATTTATGAGTAAACCCCTTCAGCTACAATCTAAATGTTCTTCAACACAGAACATTTCTTCTCCAGGAATTGATTTTCCCTAGACTCATAAAGCACAAATAAGCCTTTCTTTTTCCGTGTCCATTGATTTATGTAGAACCCATTGGTGGCCTGTTAACATTATCCTGCTGCATTCTTACCATGAGCAGTCACTAGTAATTAATGGTTTAGATCATTGACCCGTTGGTTTCCTGTTGTCAGAGGATTGTAACGTCAGTTTCATGATCCATATTTCAATCTTAAGTGGTATGTGTGTTGGTTTAGGTACGACAGTACCTTCTGTTGGTATGCTGGTTGGCATGTGCGATGGGGCTTGAGTAGAGTGACCCTCAGTAGTCCCTCTGTTCCTTGTGGTAATGTTATCAGTGGACACAGTGGTCAGTAGATTGAGATTGGTAGTGTTGATGATGTCACAGGTGTTATCCTTTGTCTGCGGACGAAAGACAGGTTAAATGATCAATCTGACAAATCTAAAGTACGGTTAAGTTATGACGCAGACATGCATTTGGTTTAACGATCTAAGCGCATGGTCTAAAGTGCACGGCGCAAGTGCACTTAGGGCGTCCCCGAATCCACTTTTGTTAGTTTAACAACGGGTAAAAGGGTCAGTGCGCCCGGCGCATGATCTAAAAGGGTTGTCACTATTCTCTTAATGAGTAATGGGTGTCCATTACTAGTTTGGGGCAAAACGTGCAATAAACCAATCAGAGTCTCATCTCCCATTCCCTTATTTATTTACATGGCGGAATTTGCAAGCGGAAAGACTAAACGCTTCTCTAGCGAGGAAACGGATCTGCTTGTGCGCGTGGTTAAAGTGCGTCCCATCTGCGGGACAAGCCGGATTCCACCATATCTTTATGTACACAATAATAATCTTTTACATTGTAATCCTTTTATTTTTAATATTTGCCATGTTTGTGTGCTGCTGCGGGTCCCTGTGTGTGAAATAAGCAGAGTGTAAGTGCGTTGTGCACCTGCCTATAGGTGCACATTACTAATGCGCCCTTTAAAAAACACAACAAAAAATACTGCGCCATTGACTTTAGACCAGGTTTTTGCTGGTCAATGGTGCAGTCTATTTCAGTTGCCTCAAAATAGCAACGCGCCAACAATGCGCCTGAACACACCTCGTTTTCAGACCCGCACGGCCATGGGCGCACAAATAGGCGCAAATGCATTTGCTATTTAAAAAATGTGGCGCAGGACGTGAAAATTATAACTGCGTTGGGCTGAAACTAGCAAAAAACACTTGCGTCGCGCCTGGCACCACATTGCGGACAATATTTCATTATCTAAAAACTAGGGCTATCGATTTAACATGTTAATTTAGTGCAATTAAAAAATAAAAACAGTGTTATAAAAAAATTATGTTTACTCTTTATTTCAATGGTCACTTTGAAACTACATGTCAACTAACTCTTATTAGAGTATTAGTAGATCGTAGTAGACTGTTAGGTTAGGGTTAGGTGTTAATAAGGTTCAGGTTAGTAAATAAGTTGGCATGTAGCCTAGTTGCAAAGTTCCTTATAGTCAGTAGAATTTCTTTTGGGGGAGCATCAAAATAAAGTGTTAGCAGATATTAAGCAGACAGTCTACTATTACTCTAATGAGAGTTAGATGACATGTTATGGACAGGGTTCCTGCACACTTTTGAAAGTCAAATTTAAGGCTTTTTAAGACCTTTTTAAGACCTGAAGAAATCAAAATTAATACCATACATTAGGGCTGTGCAGTATTGACAAAAAAATATCTTGATATTTTCAACGTTTTGTTGATAATAATTAGATGATATTTTACTGATTGTGTTTTTGTGCTGGTGCCATGGCTGGTTTAGGTCTGTTGTTGACAGCTGACTCACGAAGATATTCATATTTTTCATATTCTATGCAGTGGTCAGTTCACAGCAGTGACAGAAATTAATATTTTAATTAAGGGGCAATATTTGCCACCTTAAATTGATTTTTTCAGGGGCATTTTCACCTATATATGGACATTTTTTCTAAACTTATTTAGAGTTATGCATCACCTTTAATGTCAAATACTATCATTCAAATTAAATTATACAGTAATTATACAATAATACTTAATTATATAATAATCATACAGCACCACTGTTACCAGTCAAATTAGATCATTCAATCAAAATCCATCTTTGCAGTGCAGAGGTGACAGAAGCGGCATTAATATATTTACACTCCATTTACAACTGCATAAATAAAGCTATGAGATATATATTTTTAAATCAATATTCAATATTTAAATATGAAATGATTTCTAATTTTAACATTTTATTTAAAGGGTACTTTAAATATGAAACCGCAGCGGCAAATCACTGTCTTAATAACTGTGCGTTCACACCGCCGGCGGCGAGAGCGTCAAAGTGGCCGGAAGTCATTCATTTTCAATGAGAGCCGGCGGCGAGCTCCGGCGAGGGCGGCGCGGCGCGTCTTGGACGGTGAGAGCGGCGAGGAGCGGCGAGGAGAAGTTGAAGTCAGCTCAACTTTAGGGAAATGAGCTATGACGCGGTTCGGCGGCAGCCGGCGGCAACCAATCGGAATGTAGATGTGCTCCGTTTGAGAGGATTCCAGAGAACGCAGTCAAGTAACAAAGGTTCCGACCACATTAGTTCCCAAGCAAAATAGAGGCGAGGTTGATCATTTGAATTTCATAAGAAGGCGCGCAACACTATTTATAGGCAAGATATTCGTGCTAGAACGCTTGTTTTTCAGCGGGAATGCAAATTAGAATAGCATTTAACCATGAACACAAAAGCCACACCAAACAAATGGCTTTTAATTTGTTTATTTCGTTAGCAAACATGTCACTATAATTGTTAAGTTCTTTCCATCGATCAATTTTCTGCAAACATAACGATCGACATGCTTGTTTGCTTCGCGGCCCCTTTAAATAAAGTTTTAAAAAAGACCAAGCATTCGATTTACGTCAGAGCATCAGAGCGTCCACGAATCTTTCCACGGCGTCGCTGACAGGGCGGCGAGAGCGAATTTTGCCGCTCTCGCCGGCGGCGGTGTGAACGTACGGTAAGTGAGTTGAGGGAGTCATTCATTCAACCGATTCGTTCAAACGGCTGATTCATTCGGGAAAGAAGCAAGTGATTCGTTCAAAACGCGGATTTCAGTCAAGAAATCATCGCTGTGTTGCATTGAGACTCTGCTACGGTTTCATTTTGAAATTATAGTCGGCGAAATAAAGGGAAAACAAACAATATTGACAATATTGTGTCTAAAAAGTAACTCAATGTTAACTTATTGTTAATTTAACTGTTGTACAACATAAATATCACGCTTGGAATTGTGCATGGGAAAACGGCACTCTTGCTGATGTGATATTCTAATATAAGAACATAATATGATATAAATATAAGACAAAAACTAATTTGGGGACATAACAGTTACACTGCACACATCACGCAGTGAAAGCACGAGACAAATGCGATGTCAGCTCGCAGTGCCTCGTACATCGTTAAAACAATGATTACAATATCATAATAGACAATAGACATCGCACACCATACGCACATAAAGAATGAACTTACAACTGAACTGACATTTAAGACCTTTCTTCTCTTTCTCTCCTCTCGCGTGCAGGAGACAGTTATGCTGCGGCGACTCGCGAGTGACGCGAAATGTCACGTGAACTAGCAAATCCACAAAGATAGAATAATAAATAAATAAAAATACGTACGCTAATTAGATAGTTTTAATTTGGAAATCTTTTAGATATGTCTAAGTCAAAGTGTCATCTAAAATTTAAGACCTTTCATAAGTAAAAATAAGACTTTATAAGACTTTTTATGGCCTTAAATTTTAAAAATCTAATTTAAGACTTTTTAAGACTTTTTAAGGATCCGCGGGAACCCTGTATGGAAGCTTGTTTCCGCCACAGAATGAAAAATAAAAAAGTAATTGCGTAAAAAAAGTAAGGTAATTGCGACTTTTTATCTCACAATTCTGACTTTTTTTCTCGCAATTGCGAGTTTATATCTCGCAATTCTGACTTTATTTCTCAGAATTGCGTGATATACACTCACCGGCCACTTTATTAGGTACCCCATGCTAGTAACGGGTTGGACCCCCTTTTGCCTTCAGAACTGCCTCAATTCTTCGTGGCATAGATTCAACAAGGTGCTGGAAGCATTCCTCAGGGAGTTTGGTCCATATTGACATGATGGCATCACACAGTTGCCGCAGATTTGTCAGCTGCACATCCATGATGCGAATCTCCCGTTCCACCACATCCCAAAGATGCTCTATTGGGTTGAGATCTGGTGACTGTGGAGGCCATTTTAGTACAGTGAACTCATTGTCATGTTCAAGAGACCAATTTGAAATGATTAGAGCTTTGTGACATGGTGGAAGTAGCCATCAGAGGATGGGTACATGGTGGCCATAAAGGGATGGACATGGTCAGAAACAATGCTCAGGTAGGCCGTGGCATTTAAACGATGCCCAATTGGCACTAAGGGGCCTAAAGTGTGCCAGGGAAACATCCCCCACACCATTACACCACCACCACCAGCCTGCACAGTGGTAACAAGGCATGATGGTTCCATGTTCTCATTCTGTTTACGCCAAATTCTGACTCTAACATCTGAATGTCTCAACAGAAATCGAGACTCATCAGACCAGGCAACATTTTTCCAGTCTTCAACTGTTCAATTTTGGTGAGCTCTTGCAAATTGTAGCCTCTTTTTCCTATTTGTAGTGGAGATGAGTGGTACCCGGTGGAGTCTTCTGCTGTTGTAGCCCATCCGCCTCAAGGTTGTGCGTGTTGTGGCTTCACAAATGCTTTGCTGCATACCTCGGTTGTAACGAGTGGTTATTTCAGTCACTGTTGCCCTTCTATCAGCTCGAACCAGTCTGGCCATTCTCCTCTGACCTCTGGCATCAACAAGGCATTTCCGCCCACAGAACTGCCGCTCACTGGATGTTTTTTCTTTTTCGGACCATTCTCTGTAAACCCTAGAGATGGTTGTGCGTGAAAATCCCAGTAGATTAGCAGTTTCTGAAATACTCAGACCAGCCCTTCTGGCACCAACAATCATGCCACGTTCAAAGTCACTCAAATCACCTTTCTTCCCCATACTGATGCTCGGTTTGAACTGCAGGAGATTGTCTTGACCATGTCTACATGCCTAAATGCACTGAGTTGCCACCATGTGATTGGCTGCTTAGAAATTAAGTGTTAACGAGCAGTTGGACAGGTGTACCTAATAAAGTGGCCGGTGAGTGTAAGTCGCAATTGCGTGTTATAAAGTCAGAATTGCGAGATATAAAGTCAGAATTGATTGATATAAAGTCGCAATTGCGTGTTATAAAGTCAGAATTGCGAGATATAAAGTCAGAATTGCGAGATATAAAGTCGCAATTGCGTGTTATAAAGTCAGAAATGCATGATATAAAGTCGAAATTGCGTGTTGTAAAGTCAGAATTGTGAGATATAAACTGTTCTGAGAGGAAAAAAGTTAGTCTTTTATTTTTCCTTAGAATTGGCCTGATAACTCGCAATTGCGAGTTTATATCTCACAATTCTGAGATTTCCATTACACGAGAGTAGATGTTAAAACTTCATGCTGATTTGTAGTCGGCTTTCGCCAAGCTAAGCAAAACTAAGACGTAGCTTTACAGTAACCTATGCTTCTCCATCCATTTACGCTTCTTTCCATAAGGTGGTGTGACTCCCCTTCTGTCCGGCGTTAACGGCAGCAGTGTACTTGGCGCGTCAACGCACGCGACGGCTGCAACTACAGGACCAGCACGACAACCGTCTGGATTGAACCGAGTAGGGGACATCTCTAGGGTCTTCAAGTGGGCACCTTCCGTCCTCAGTGTTTCGTCGACTAGCCCACGACACCTCAAGAGGGCTCGACAGTGACTCTGGCGTCCCAGAGTCACCCCCCTCCGTCCCCCACTCAACTCAGCCCAGCTTACTGACCTCTACATCCCTCCTGCTGCTGAGACCTAACCACAATCTCACAATCTATCCGCAACCCGACCATACGCGCCAACCCGTTTGACTAAGGCTGTCGAGCCCCACTGGTGCGTTAATATGCAGTTTCAGTGGACAACGGTTCCGTATGGCATACCACCTACCGCAAAACACAATATCTGCCCAACCACCCGTCATTCACGCAATATCCACAGGAACGCGTACAAACAAACCAACAGACTCTTCAAGTTTCCAACAATTCTACGAAACCGTAGCGTGGCGGCCTGTACACAGCCAGCTAGAATCTTTCCGTCTCAACCACAGCCAGTTGCTGCTCCTTTCTGCTGCTTCAGATAAGTTCTTTACTGTGCGACGCAACTCTTGGCCGCTGAATCCGATGTCTCTGAGGAACCGGGTTGTAGAGTGTGCCACAAAACCTCGACAACCCACTTCCACTGGATAAACCTGGACTCTCCATCCTCGCTGTTCTGCTTCAGTGGCCAGATGAGCATACCGCAGTTTCTTCCTCTCATATGCCTCATCTACCGCATCCTCCCATGGCACTGTTAACTCTATCAGTTGAACAATGCGTGCTGATCCAGACCACAAAACAATATCTGGTCGTAGGTTAGTGGTGGCAATCTCAGGTGGAAAAATAAGCCGTTGGTCAAGATCAGCCAGCATCTTCCAGTCCCTAGCAGCTTCCAGTTGTCCTGGGCGAGAATTGGTGTTAACACCTTTTCTTGGTGGTTGCTCGCCTGGGCGGAGGAATATTGTCTTCTGCGTGTAATGTTTTGCTAGAACAGGTGGCAACTTATTGGTCATGTTACGCTTGCCTTCTAATGCTAAAGCCAAACATCGCAGTACTTGGTCATGGCGCCAAGTAAACCGACCTTGGCTAAGAGCCACCTTACATCCTGTCAAAATGTGCCTTAATGTGGCAGGTGATGAACACAAAGGACAAGAGGGATCCTCTCCTACCCAGAGGTTTAGGTTCTGCGGTGATGGGAGAACATCATATGTTGACCTAATAAGGAAACTGATCCTACTCTCTTCCATTGACCAAAGGTCTTGCCAGCCCATCTTACGTTGTTCCACACTCTCCCATCTCATCCACTCTCCCTGCTTGGCCTGGGAAATGGCCTTTATACACCTCATCCTCTCCTCCTGCTGTCGCACCTTGTTGACTACCAGCTTTCTCCTTTGAGCTGGGCCTGCCTTGTGCCATTTAGGAGGAGCTAAACTGAGCCCAAAACCCCCTCTTCCATGCTGTACCTGTCCCACGATATCACCAATTTGAAGGCCAGCCTTTGCCTCTACTACAGATTTCTTTGCTGACCACTTTCTACCAGTTTTTAACACAGGGGCTGCCTCCCTTACACATTTGTCACGTGACTCTACTAAGGTAATTTCCAGTCTGACCTTGGCACACTTGAACTCCTCGGTTAAAGCAGAGACTGGCAGCTGCAATATTCCTTTACTATAAAGTCCTACTCTGCTGAGGCAGCGTGGAACTCCCAACCATTTCCTGATGTATGAACTTATCAACGCTTCCAGCTTATCCACTGTTGTCAAAGAAACGTTGTACACGGTCAGTGGCCACAGCAACCTTGGCAGTAGACCAAACTGAAAGCACCAGAGCTTTAGTTTACCAGGTAGAGCACAGCTGTTTATGCTCTTCAACCCTTCCACTGCTTGTCGTCTAACTTCTCCCACCCGAACTGTGTCCTTTAGATCCCCATCATACCATCTCCCAAGACTCTTCACTGGCTTCTCAGAAACTGTTGGTATTGCCTCACCATTAATGAAGAATGTTTTATCTACTACCTTTCCTTTAACTATCGAGATGCTCCTTGATTTAGAGGGCTTAAATTTCATTCGTGCCCATTCAATATTATCTGTTAACTTCCCCAATAACCGATTAGTGCAGGCTACTGTTGTAGTCATGGTTGTCATGTCATCCATGTATGCTCTGATTGGTGATAGTCGCATCCCAGAAGCCAAGCGCTCTCCTCCTACTACCCATCTTGATGCCCTCATGATTACTTCCATCGCCATGGTAAAAGCCAGTGGAGAAATGGTGCATCCTGCCATTATTCCAACCTCTAGGCATTGCCATGCAGTGCTGAATTTTGGAGTTGAGAAACTGAATTGCAAATCTCCAAAATAGGCTTTCACTAAATTTGTTATTGACATTGGTACTCTGAAAAAATCAAATGCTGCCCAAAGAAGCTCATGTGGCACTGAACCATATGCATTAGCCAAATCCAGGAATGTCACATGGAGCTCCTTCCTCTCCTTTTTAGCTGACTGAATTCGTTGCCAGATAACATTGATGTGTTCTAAGCATCCTGAGAACCCTGGAATGCCCGCTTTTTGAACTGAGGTGTCAATGAAGCCATTCTTTAACAGGTAGGTGGACAATCTCTGGGCAATAATGCTGAAGAAAATCTTACCCTCAACGTTTAATAGTGAAATAGGACGAAACTGACTGATGCTTGTAGCATCTTTTCTACGAAAAGATGTCAGAATTTCGAGATATAAACTCGCAATTATGTGTTATAAAGTCAGAATTGCGAGATGTAAACTCGCAATTGTGAGAAAAAAAGTCAGAATTGTGAGATAAAAAGTAAAAATTCTGTCTTTATTTCTCGCAATTGCGACTTTATTTCTCAGAATTGCGACTTTATATCTCGCAATTGCGACTTTATTTCTCAGAATTGCGACTTTATATCTCGCAATTGCGACTTTATTTCTCACAATTCTGACTTCATATCTCGCAATTGTGAGATAAAAAGTCGCAATTATTATTATTATTTTTTTATTTCAGTGGCGGAAACAAGCTTCCATAACATGTAGATGAAAAGTTACTTATAGTTAGTAGAATGTCTAAAGTGGACCACTGAAATAAAGTGTTACCAAATAAACACACAATCGATACCCTTTTACCCAAATTCCAACAGCCAAAGACGCTAGTCTGTACAAACTAATAAAGATAAATAAATAAATAAATAAATCAAATGTTTACAGGTCACAAAGCTAAAACACATTTTTATACACGTTACTAATTACTTAGTGGGCTTCACTGTACAAGCAGTATTTTAGAAAGGCAGAAGGACAAAGAGAAAGAAAGAGAGAGAGAGAGAGAGAGAGAGAGAGAGAGAGAGAGAGAGAGAGAGAGAGAGAGAGAGAGAGAGAGAGAGAGAGAGAGAGAGAGAGAGAGAGAGAGAGAGAGAGAGAGAGAGAGAGAGAGAGAGAGAGAGAGAGAGAGAGAGAGAGAGAGAGAGAGAGAGAGAGAGAGAGAGAGAGAGAGAGAGAGAGAGAGAATATGGTATCCTTATCATGTAGGCACAGAGATTTAGGTTAGAAACCAACACACATCCACATACAAACCTCATCTGGGCAACTGTTATCCACCCAGTCCTGCCGATGGCGATCAAAGCCGCTGGAACACCTGACATGAAAAATTATAACAGGTCATTAGTATTTTAAAGACCGCCAATAAACACGCAAACATGATCTCCATCTTTTATAGATCCCATCAGTGGCCAATGCAGGGAAATCCTATGAAGTATTCACTCTTCTAAGAAAAACTATAAGTGCGTGTTCCAGGAAAAAATACTTCTTACGGGATTAAAAAAGCAAAGGGTGAGTAAATCATAAACATGAATTTTCATTTACGAGTCCTCCATGAAACTTCCGTTAAAAACACACTTCACAATGGCCCAGAACAGGAAATTCAAAACGGTGTAATATACTGAGGACTGTCCACAGCAGTATATCACTGATAGATGCTGGCTTAGAGAGTCAGGAATAGGCAGTACAGCTAGTATTTCTTTTCCTCCTCTCCTGCCTTCACATTTCTTGAACACAGAATGGTGCACAATGGGCTTTGGCTGCTTGGCATTCCAGATGAGATACAGTCACCCTTACTCCAAATCTTTCACCAATTCCCCATTCTCCATCTATCTTTTTGTGACATATTATCTCTTTTCAGTTCAGTTCATATCAGCTCTCTCCTTCTTTCTTACTGATATATTAGGGTTAGAAAACACATATTTGCTTCCCAGTCACAGATGGTAAACCATGTTCATTTTATGTGTGCGTGTTTGTATGAGATTTTTATTTTGCTTGTCATGGGTTGTCACTGTAAACAAAAATCAAAGAACAAAGAATCCTTCTTTTGTTGTGCTTGCAGAACTAATGATTTTATACAAGAGTTGATATAAATGGACAAAACTATTAAGTAAACATGGAAGAAATAGTTTCATCTATCCAACAAGGTAATATAAACCGACAGTATATGGAAACTGTGTGTCTCAACAGCATTTTTAACTCAGCTCTTGTAAAGGAGTGGGTGAGAGTCAGAGAGTCATCAAACACAAGACACTGCTTTAAACACATGACGTGCTCTTTGGAAAGAAGAGCCATGACCAGTGGTTAGGCACTATAGTGTGCGTCTCACTGAAAGCTTTGGATTAGAGATTTCATGACCCACGAACAGGAAGCAGAGCTCTGCGTGCGCGCACACACACACACACACACACACACACACACACACACACACACACACACACACACACACACACACACACACACACACACACACACACACACACACACACACACACACACACACACACACACACACACACCTCTCTATGGCCTCTATCAGCCTCTACGGGCCAATGATGAATACAACGAGGCATTTTTGTTGCTCTCTTGTGGTGGCAAATTTTTTTTCTTTATTTCCTTCACATTCGTTCATTCATCTACACTTTTACCCAAAACAACTTGTTGATGAGTAATACAAAAAGTTAATAATCCAAGGTAGTATGAGTGCACAGTAATCTTGCACTCATACTCACACTCAAAAAAGCTATGAATATTAATTTTCATACTGTCCATCTTGATGTTGTGATGCTTAAATTTATTAGTAGTATTTGTAGTAATTATCAGTTTATCAGGCCAGATTTATATAGGTGCATCCCTAGGGAGAAAGTAACATGACAAATGACATAATACAAAGCTTTTGAATGGACAAAAGTGCAAAATGTACAAACTAGATTTTAAATGATTTAATTATTTAGTAAACAAATTTGATTTTGTGTAATTTACTTTTATAGCTTTGCCATGGTCATTATGTCTGCTTTAATTTGATCTCCCAAGCAGTTACCCCGAGCCCTGATCAATCAAGAAAGGAAGACAAGTAAAAGAGAAATATATCTGTCTGGATTTGAGGTTGCCCATGGCGGCCATCCTTCGTCAGCACTTCTCCAACCTTTCATAATCTCATTTACATGTTAATGGCTGTAAATGCAGTCAGCTCAAATTTATTCTGATCCAGTAATAATCTGACCTTGAGGGTGAAAGGATGCTTTTCCAAGTATGCAAATCTAGGTTTTTGATGCACATAATCATTATTAATACACTCATCTGTTAAAGTAATTTCATTACTTCAGAATATTGAAATATGAAAGATATTATGTGAAACACCCTGCTATAGCATGACACTATTCTGTTCTGTTACAGCTTGTTTTGTGTGTGTGTGTGTGTGTGTGTGTGTACAGGTTTATATTACATTGTGAGGACCCAGCGGTCCCCACGAGGGAAGTGGGTTAATGAACATACTAAATGATGTATTTTTGTAAATGTAAAAATGCAGAAAGTGTTCTGTGATGGGTAGGTTTAGGGGTAGGGTTAGTGTAAGGGGATGAAAAAATACAGTTTGTACAGTATAAGAACCATTACGCCTATAGAGAGTCCCAACAAAGATAGCGAAGTATGTGTGTGTGTGTGTGTGTGTGTGTGTGTGTGTGTGTGTGTGTGTGTGTGTGTGTGTGTGTGTGTGTGTGTGTGTGTGTGTGTGTGTGTGTGTGTGTTTGTGTGTCAGTCAACTGCATCTGACTTCAACTGCTCTCTCCAAAGACAAGGGGTAAATTGTTGATAAATTGCGTTGGGAGGATCAGACTGTCAGTTATTAGCTTAAATCAACTGAGCTATCTGCATTTAGTGTATCATTAGCAAGCTCTCTCTCTCTCTCTCTCTCTCACACACACACTCTCACACACAGCCTTCATCAAGCCAAAAAAACTTTAATTACCGCAGCAATTTCTAACTCTGCATTGTTTCCATAACCTTCAGCCAAACAAAAATGGTTATGCATATTGATGAAGTCTGAATTGAACTCCCTTGTACCAGGAGAAGATTCAACACTCAGTGTTCTCATTTAATTATACAATCCAGCAGTTTAGAAGCAGGTTTTCTAGAGTGGATGGAAAAACCAAGCTCCCACTGACATTGAAAGACGTGTTTGTGCTTTGCATTATTATGTATGTAATGATTCATAGAATAACAAATAGCACAAGAAATGCTACAGCTCAAAAAATGTGTGCAGCACATATGCACTTGATAAAGGGAAAAAGTTAAACTCCTCTTACACAAGCGAACTGGCCTTTTTCCTCTTTCTGCCAATCAAAGACCAAATCTCACAATAAACGCCAACTGGGATATTATATCCCTGAATCCCTCAGAGTATGTGTATGCATGTGTGTGGGTGTGTATGTGCTTGAGAATGAGAGTGAGGGATTGAAAGAGTAGACCGATGGAAGGATTGCCAGGAAAATAAAGCAGAAGGAGGTCAGCTGTCTAGGTTTCGTCTGTTCTTTGGTATGTGATCTACAGAAAAAAGCTGTCTGGGTTCGGGAGGTGAGAGCCCGGGCATGAATCAGCAGGAATGTGACTTTATTTTCCCTCTTTCTCACATAAGGGAAAAACGTCTTGGTATGAAAGATTCCCTGCCACATTGGAAGCAATATTACTTAGGAAAATGCGATGCAAGATGCAAGAGAGATTTTGTTAATGGTTTACACATGATGTTTACAATTCGTTTCAATTTTTAGGCCATTTTTATATACAAAGGCAATCTTGTAACATTGTGACTGCTGAATTAGAAGTAGTGAATTATCTGCACACATCTTGTGAATGTCTGTGTTGAGAGTGCTTCTGTTTCAGCAACTGCTGACAGAAATTACTCCCCTCGTTCATTGCACCACCTCAAGGCAAGCGGTCTGAGAACTTTAATTCCAGTAAAATGAAGTTGGGATAATGGAAAGAGAGACGGATGAAGAGCGGTTTGTTTTCTTACCTATTGAGCCGGTGACACCAGCTGCAGTTGAAGTTAATCTGTGATGCTAAGCAAGAAGTGCAGCTTGTGAATTGAAGACATGCTGCAAAAGAAAAAAAGAGACAGAAAATACTTCAGCGCAGAATCAATTAAGAATAGAGCGAGAGGCTAACAGGACAATGAACTGGATTTTCATATGACTTGAGAGAAATGTTGAGTACAACTGTCTAATATAAAATCTGATTTTGTAGATAAGAGGTACAACTGTATAAGCTTCTATTAGCTATGAGGTAATTCATATTTATGTTTTTATGGTAGTTTAAGATTATATATGTGTATATATAGCCTGTGTGTGTGTGTGTGTGTGTGTGTGTGTGTGTGTGTGTGTGTGTGTGTGTGTGTGTGTGTGTGTGTGTGTGTGTGTGTGTGTGTGTTCAATGGCTTACTGGGTAGCGGCATCATTTCTACAGCTGTACTGTTGGTAATTTTGGTCTTTAACAGCTCCACTCTGTGATACTCATAGATAGTCTTCCTCCGCACATCTAAAGCCACACAAATACACATTACAATTATGTAATCATGTGAATCATCTGAATTGCTGAAACTACTGTAACACAAGCAAATCGAGAAAGAGTAATGTCATTTTTCAGTCACTGCCTCTTAATTGCTATCTTGAACACATTTACAGTACCGGTACTTTCACTTGTTTTCACTCATTTTTACTGTAAAGGTGATGATACACAGGGCAACTTTTTGAGCAATGTTGCTGGGCAATCTTGCCGAGCAATTGTTGCTTGGGCACTTTCCCATTGAAAATGGGCAATACATTTCCAACTGGATAAATTAGATGGGTCGTGGGCCCTGTTTCTCATCTGGTTGCCCGTTGACGGCAACATTGCCCAGCAACATTGCTCAAAAAGTTGCCCTGTGTATCATCACCTTAAGAGGGGGCACGGCCATTATTAATGGAAAGGTGTCAGCTGTTTACAGTTATTTTAGTTGCACAAAAACAGTCCGATACACGGCTTGATGTGACCAATGCAGGTGTGTTTCCTCTGAGGAGGCAATGGAAGCTGTGCCTTGTCAAAAAATTGGATGAGAAAATCATCCACAGTACAAAAATAAATTAAAGCAAATCTTACTAAAAGATGTGTTGGACAGTGTCACTTTAGAAAAAGGAGTGATTTATACAGTGACAGCAGAGGTTAAAGTAACAAGGGAAGGAAGCATCTCTCGTGCCTCCCCTAAATCAATTGAGTTTTAACAGATGCCCTAAAGTGTGTCGTGGGTTTGGTGGGTAAAATTAAGAAAGAATGGGGAAAAGTTACATGAGAGTTAAATGACTTGATCAGTGAGGTTTTTTTTAGTGAGCTATCAGCTTGATGATAATAGCCTAGATACATCCTGTGTCTGTGACCGTTGTGACACCTGCAGTGTTTACTGAGCTTTGATGACTGAAGATCTGAAAATAAGTTGACTATTAAAAAGAACTAATAAGGCATTAGTTTACAAATAAAATATACACAAAATGTGTTACTGCATTATTATGGTTAATATTTTGGAATAAATGTAAAGATGTTTAAAAACTTGAGATTTAAAAACATGAGATTTATACTTAATAAAAAGAACATAATTTCATTGGTAATGTAAAAAAAAATATATACAATTGGATTGGTTGTTGGTTTTTATGATAGTGTAAGTAATGTTTATTTATTTAACCTGGAAAATTTGTCAACATTAAGCATAACTGGAACATGAATTTACACATGTAACCAAAAAGATGTCAGAAAAATCTTACAAGAATGGCCCATATTTATTTAGAGTTAATTAGTCACTACAGGTGAAGACAGGTGTGTAGGCTACTATATCACATGAGCTTGATGATTATAATTCAGAGTACAGCCATATACCCGATTATTGATGGGAGTGCACAGTTATGCAGTGAAGTTATTTTCAGTTATTTTTTTCTGAAATCTATCACATTTCATAGGCATTGTAGGGTGTCATTTTTACATGAAAAGTGCTAAAGTTCTGATATGATTTAAATTTCGTTAAAATAACCATCTGTTTTAATAGGTGTGTGTAGAATATTTACATCCATTGAGCTTCTGCATTGAAAATGAGGTGGATACCTAGAGCCACATGCTCTTTCAAACAATACGTTATCCACAATTGTCCTAGTCTGTATTCTTTGAAGAAGACAAGAATTCACTCAATTCATTTCATTCTACAAATAGATGGAGACGTTTGATTTCATATCAAATGATGAGAATCAATGGCAAAAAATATTAAAAGAAGTAAAATTGTTTGTGGTCATTAGAGACGGACAAAACCACATTTGAGTGGACAACTGCATGAAGCAGCAGAGTGCACTGAATGCATGTAAAGGTATCAAACGCTCTTTTAATGGGAGCGTTAAAAGAGCGTTTGATACACCTGAAGGTATTTCAGTATATAGGCCTATTGTAATAGTCTTTGAGTTTAAGTTAAGCCACCCATTATTGACACACGCTTGATCAAATGCATGTACGGATATAACTGCACATACTGGTGCAGTCAGTGAAACATCATCTACATGACAGGTAGCTGAATTACCTAAGCAGTGAAATGGAAAACTGAATTAGAATGAGAAGAGGCTGGGTAATATAGCAAGTTTTCTACATGTGTATGTGTGTACAGATTTGATTATACTTCAAAATTCAAAAACCTTTTTAGTGGTACTATAGCTTTTTGAAAGACTCATAAATCATGCAAACCGTTTTAGGTTTTAACTTTACTGATACCTACAGGTTTGTGTTAAGCGTTTGGGTCACCTCTGTATAAAAACAATGTCCTCTCTAATAGAATAAAACCAAAATGTGTGTTTGTAGGTGTGTATATGGCTTTACATGTGTTAGCCTCTGGCTGAATGTGTCCGGTAAGGTAAAATTTCTCTGATAACATGAATGTGTGTCTGTCTGCAGCTGAGGAAGTAACTGTCTGACCTTGCTGAAAGCTGCATTGTTGGTGTATTAATACATAAAAGAGTGGTTAAACTTTAAGACAGGAAATTGCAGCTTGTTCTTTGAAGGCTGTTTTTCTCTTCCTGTGGGTAATTACATTTCTTGCCCATGGGGTGTCACAAAACTCCTTAGCATGCTGATATTGCCCGGAGATATGCATGTGTGTGCGCGTGCATCTTAAACAGTGTGACCTGATGAGTCTCCAGACGCTAATTAGTGAAAGAGAGGCAAGAACAACGCAGGCTATTACCATTCTCAATCACTTCATCTCATTCTAGACTCTCTCCTTCCCCTCAGAGCTGACTCTCTCTCTCTCTCGCTCATATTGTAACAGACTGATAGACAGACAGAATGATGCAAATCCTGCCCTTTCCCAGCAGACAGTCACAAACAAACACACATACGCTTGAAAAGAATAAGCTGTCGTGGAAAATCATGAGCTTCCATTCATGATGTCCTGACAGCAAACACCTTCTCTCCTCCCGATCTCTTCCACACTCGCTCACTGCCCACCTCCAGAGTCCAGACATATTTATTTGCTAAATTTGTCTCTCCAGCGCAGTCGGTTTTGGTCCTGCTGGGCTCACTGTTACTACAACATCAAAGACTTTTAACTACTTGGCACACCAGACAACAAACAGACAGCTTAAAAAGGGAGGAGATTGGAGCTTTGAGATCATCCCAGAGGTAACTGACTGTCAGAACAAACATACTCCCAGTTTTCTGAATAGCACCTGTCATACAGACTGCAGATGGTTTACTGGTGTTATGATGAATGCACCACGTTCACTCACTGGGGATCTGCTGAATCTTATGGACCACCACAAAGGCATCAGAAAGCCCAATTTTCACTGGATGATTGACAGAGCTGATCTTTGCTATCTGCACTGGGACCTGAAATAAAAGCACATATTATTTATCTCATCAATCATCGACAAATTTTGACAGCTAGAAAGAAAGAAAGAAAGAAAGAAGAAAGAAAGAAAGAAATGGATTGAGTAGAGGAGAAATGGAGAGAGGGAGAGGCTTAATTTAGTTAGGAGGTTTGCGGGCTGAATGAGCTTTGCAATAATCAAATAAATCCCAGCAGCATTTCCAATGCCTTCTGACTAGAGGCTTACAATATTTCTTTATATATTTCAGTCATACATATTTTAATCTTTATTCATAAAATGATTACACATACAATTATTATTATTCTACATACAATTTTAAATATTATTTGATTAATGACTAAAGGTGATTCATGTATCTCAAGTACTATGTCACATTTGACTGCAAATGATCTGTACTAAAACGGGAAAGTCTTAACCATATCGGTTACATTTCACTTTGACATTACACGGTACCTGACCATGTTTGTAAGTGGCAAATTGAAAAGTGACACAATCACACAAACTCTGATGGAACAGGAAGTAATCACAGAAGAGCCAAGTCACACAGTGAGAGAGACAAATAGAAAACAGGATGAAATAAAAATATATATATCAGACCTCTTTGTAAGCAAATACAATTCGCCCATCGCTGTATAATGTGGCCTGGAAGGTGAAACTTCCTTGATTATAAGAATCCTGGAGATGGACGTGATCCCACTGGACAACCAAAGCAGTTCCTATAAAGCGCACACAAACACATTCAACTAATATTTAATTGTATACTTAATATTAATATTCTTGTAGCGTTTATACGCCCGTATAAATATAACAAATTATTATTCATAACGGATTATGATCAATAATTAATAATTTAATTATTTTCAGAATTTACTGTAGCAGAATCAATAGTATGATCATTTTATCAGTTCATCAAATGAACGGAAAGCATAAACAATTATTAATTCTAGGAAATATAATATCTTCCTGGCCACGAAAGACTAATTCCCAGCTAACAGCTAAATTAAGAAATAATTCAAGGGTAAAAGCATATAGCTTAGATCGCAGTTCAAGACAATAAATTCGTAAGCACATAACACAAGTAATGCTTCTCTTTTCAAATACAAACAATACTTTATTGATTATAAGCCTATGACTAACACATAAAACTAATATCTAACACACACACACACACACACACACACACATTCATACGAGTTGCAGAAAGAATGAGAGGGAGGAAGAATTAGTTTTAGGAGTTAGATGGTGAGATCCCAAGTTTCTATATGCACTTAAAAGACATGACCTGAACGAACCATCAATCATCGATTTAACCCTTCTATCGTTTCTTAGGCAGGTTATTCAATTTTATATTAATGCACCAGTTCAGTTAAGAGTCTGAAGGCTACTTGCTTGTCTTCGGTTTGCTTTGGGGATTCCCTTTTGTCGGTGTAAAGGGTTTTCCCGGGTCCGTTGCTTGGCTGGCGGTCTCCTCGTGCCTGCTAGATCTTGGGCAGCCAATCACGTGGTGTGTTGGCGGATGGATGAAAGTCTTTGAAGTTGGAAGCGCGTTGCAGTCGAAACGTTTAAACGAAACTTTGCAGCAAAACTTAACTTGGAACCGAGACTTTTAACGGAAAAGAAAAGAAAGGAAAGTGAGACGAGTTAGATGGTTTGAATGAAGCTGTTTTAAACCCTGATCTTGATTTGGGTCATTTGTCTCTATGCGTCTACATGGTTACTATAACCATCGTCTGCTCCACCCGGCTTGTTCTGCCGAGACTTTTCGAGAGAGAGAGCGCGAGAGAGGGCAAAAGAGAGAAGGGCGCTTCTGTGTTCGGGTCTAAGATTTTAAACTCAAAGTTTGTCCAACCTCCAGGATGGGTTCTGACCAATTAGACACTGGCTTAATTTAGGAGGTGGCTCTATTTTCTTCTTATCGTAAATCATGCGTTATCTGTGATCTCCTTGCTCTCCAGCACTAGCAGAGAGAACAAGAGGCCACAGTTTAGCCATTATTACTATTATAAGAATACAAAACATTTTACCCAGATTTCAATCAAGCCAAGAAGAACATACGATCCTACTGACAGGAAGCACGACACACTTTCATTCACACACCTAATATTTATAACAATTATGAATTGTGAGGCATAAGCATATTAGACACACACATATATTGTAGAAACAACATAGAATTATGTAGTTGCATAATGTTTGATTATAAGTCCATCGAGAATTGTTCTGGGATGAGTTTTATGGATTTTGATATGTAAAGTGTGTTAGTGTGTAAAGTTTATGGGGTTCAAGCCATTCCAGTCTGAGGTCAGGGATAGTTCCTGCTGAAGTCTGTTTTGTTCATCTCTCATGGGACCTTGGTCCTTAAGAAAGACATAGTCTGTTAGTCGCAGGGGTCAGGTGACCTCTTGTTAGGGCCTCTTCTTTCACCATTTCTGAACAGATCTGTCTTGCCAAATTATAAAACATTGACAACGTTCTTCCTTTAGTTAAACGATAAAAAGTCTTTTTTGATTGCAGAGCCTGGGGGTGATTATGGCTCTGGGTTTGGTGATTTGAATCTGGAATGTGAAGCCTCTTTTGTGTGATTATGTATGAACAATCACCTAAAAGCTTCAATTGTGTTTGGTTCATTCTCGTAGTCGCTACATTCTCTACTTATAATAAAGGCTCGGTTTCTGTGACTGTAGAGCTCTGTAATCAATAGCATCTTGAAAAGATAGCCTGATCTATAATGTGACACATTTGATTTATGGCAAGTCAAGTTACAATGTTTTTGATTGGTGTGTGTATTTGAAGATTGGTATGCCTTGACAGATTTATATTGGATATTTCTATACCATTATATATTTCTGTCGGACAGGGCACTCTCTGTCTCTCAGTATCTCACAAACACACACACACACACAAACACTCGCACAGTCCAGTGTCTCTTACCATTGTCAAAATAGATGACAGTTGAGTTTCTGGAGAGGCTGGGGTCAAAGTTTGCCATAAGTGGAGCGATATATTGTGTGGCTGTCAACATTCGGTGAACCACATCTCCTGTATAGATGAACCCTGAAAAGACACACAAACACACACAATCCAAACCATTAGAATTAATATCCATGCATTAACAAAAACATTTAAAATGTGATCTTCAAGATAAGATAAAGGCACTCAATTTGTTTATGACTAAAATGTTATTGGCACCAATGTATGAACATGTGGGTCTCTTTCCTCTAAATCTCTGTGCTCTCCTCCTTTCCCATCTATCCATCCTGGCAAACAGCCCTGGCCTGTCTCCAAAGTGATTAATACTCTAATTAGTCATATAAAGGCCTCCTTCCATCCCACTCACAAACAGGAGAGAGGACCTTCCAAACACACATACATAATCTAAAATGTGTCTTCAGCATTTGTCTGCTTAAATCAATGCAAATCTTTCCACAGGAATTCAGCCAACCTGGACTATGCTGACCACCTCCACTTTCTGTAAACACAGAGCACTTAAAAACTCATTAAATTCAATTAAAAAATACTGAAACTTCACAATTGTGACAACAGTTTGCCATTGCCATCAAGTACCATGATATTGTCATCTAATTCCATGACTGTACCATTGTACTGTCACAGTACTAAACAACTGTAACAACGACCACTTGACCACTTGATTACTGCCCCAAAGACAACTAAACAACCATTAGGCTTAAACTTTTATTAATATAAGTATAAATAGCAAAAACAAATAGTGGCAGATACTATTTGCACCTCAGTGTATTGTAGTACACTATAAAACATCATGCAGTAAAACATAATTCCAGCTGAAGTGAGATGGGAATAGGGAGAAGAATGCGGATTTGAATGGGTTGGTTACATCAAAAGCTAAATTCACTGTCCTTGCTCTCTGCACCACTGTCCCAGGTACCAAAGGTGTTTCTTTTGTTGTAATTATGTCTGGCTCAACCAGACAATGGTGGGTGGAGTTAGTGCAAATAGCCTTTGCCAAAAAGATGGGCAATTTGCATAGCTATTTAAATAGACAATCCGAATTTAATAATTTAGCAAACATTTTCCAGTGCTGTTTATTATTATGTTATTTAGGCAGGAAAAGTACCTCTGATGCAAGAGCACATGATTTTTCGATCCTGGGAACATGGCTTCACTGAGAAATTTAGATCACTTCTGTGTTTCATCGTTTATAACCACAGAAAGATGACTGATGTAGGGGGAAATTATATGGTGGTTTTCTCACTCTATCTTTCCCTCACTCTCACCGCTTCATCTCAGACACATTCCAGGAGCCAGTGAGTCACATGAACCACGATCATAATAAAAATCCCCACACATGCCCTCATATCTACAGTACAGCGTGCTCAGTCAGCCGTTATTAAGAACCTCTCACAGCTGATAAACACAGCCTGATCCTCTAGAACAGTGTGACTCACAGTCAAGCTCTTATGCCTACAAGCAAATCAATTATATATTCCTCTGGAAGCTCATATAAATCATATGTTCTGCTACAGCCATATAAAACTCATATCGCATGGAGACAGGCAGACGCTTTCTTATAACCTAATTGAAAATCATTGGTTGTGCTGCACACATCACGTGGAGGAAGACACTTCACTTACCGCCGGTTGCAACAGTGATCTCTCGCAACAAATGTCCATAAAATGGAAAATCAAAGGAGAGATTGACCCGCTGAGGATGAAAAAAGGACTAAATTTAGCTTGCAATTATAAAAATATCTAAACAATAAGCAGAATAAATACAAAATTACGACAGAAGGCCATGATTACAATAAAACATACAGCAAGTGTACATCCAGATGGACCCCATGGACTCATTCTGTGGTCGGCTAAAGCAAACGTAACTCTGCTAATAAATTTTACTTTACTGTCCTAAATCTATGGTACGCTTGTCCGCTGTGGTTTCTTTTGTTTGGAAAGTGCACAGTCTGTTCCAGTAATAGGATGGCGACACACCAAAACCTTATTCTACAGTATATAGAAATGTGGTATTTGAGGATCGACACTTGGTCTGTTTCTTTCATAATCTACACAAGCAGACAAACTCGTCCAGAAACAACAGAAACAGGTGTAAACCTCACTATACAAAGTGTTGTTCTAGTAAGGAACATGTACTGTAGGATAAACGGCTGATAGAATATAGTTATTGCTGAACTTGAATCTTGGTCAGTGGAGCTACATATGAGTTGCATTTCAAATGATTTGAGTGTAATGCATGAATGAATGAATGAATGCTGTCTTACCGCTGCTTGTCTGTGTGTATTAGACAGGATGCCGTGAATCTTCACCTTCTCCTTGTTCATCTGATCGATATTTACCCATAATTCTTTGCTCATAGGATCACTGGGGCCATACGTTTTTGAGGTGTAGTAGTTATGATCTGTGTCTTCCTACAAGGAAATATCAGACAGCCAGTCAGGATAAAGGACACAATACTTACTGAGAAGAAAATCATACAGGTCTGGAACAGCATGATGATGTGCAACAGTGCAATTAAAGAAATTTTCACTTTTCAGTGAACTATCCCTTTAATAAACTAAACACCCCAACACTATCCGTATTTGTTTATGGCAGGCTTTTTACAACCAGGGGCCATGAACCCATTCTGATTATTACATCACAAACAAACACTATTTCAGGTCTGTCAGTATTAAAAACAAAACCAAACACTCTCCCGAAAGAAAATATGAGCACACAGAGGCATGTTTACAATAAACTGAGCCAATCTCCGTTTGTATGTATTTTCAATGCTCACCACATATTTAGGAGGGACACTGAGAGGTTTAATGAACTGAGTGTTGATCAGCCGTGCCTATAGAGGTGTTCCAGCCTCTGCCTGGATAATATGACGACATCAAAACAGCAAAAGGGTCACCTGAGTTCTTTTAGCCCAGTTTTCCCTCTCCGTTCACCACAACAGAGCTGGGTTCAAAGACTCAAGAAAAAAGGAAGACGAGAGATCGAGACACAGGGCTTATACGTGTTTATAGAAGTGTGGATGTATGTGGATCTGTGTGCGAACGTACATATACATGCGATCAGATGTACCTGGTATATCAATATACAAGCAAAAAAGTGACACTCCAAAAACTTTGACATTTTAAATAAATAAACAGGTCTGCAGGTTACATCTGCCAAGCAAATGGATGGAAAATCTGAGTGCCAGCAGAAACAACCAATCACTGCTGATTGTTAACAGCACAACACTTTGGACTGGGATAGAAGAAAACGATCAACTCACGAAAAGAAAATCAAATCATGGAAATCGTATCCCTTAATTTACTGACCATTACAAATCATTTTCTACAAGAACTGTCATCAGTGATCCAATTATTAAAAACTTGTGGGTTTTAGAAATGAACCAAAATTAATATTTTATCTACCAATTAGCATAATGCGTGACAAAAACCCCTGATCACATGACCAAAGCCATAATTGTGACATGATCATTCATGACAGCACTGCGGATGACTCGAGTTTGAGTCCCAACCGTGGTCCTGCTCCCCTATGCTCTCCTGTCATGATAAAGGCAAAAAGGCTAAAAAATATATCTTTATACTGTGAGGACACATGTGCTTTGTGAGTACAAGACATGATGTTTGATGAACTAATAATCAAAAAGACGAAGACCCACATGACCCTCTGAGTGTTAATGAAATCCTCGGATTGATCTATTGTTGTTTACTGAGCAAGGCAAGGCTGTCTGTAAAACCCTAGGAAGAAAACCCTTGATAAAACCCATAGATGTTTGCAGCGTCTTATCAAACATCCTGGAAATCAGGAATTCAGCATTGAACAATATGAATAATACAATATCAGAAAGAAAGAAATGTGTCAGAGTTAAGGAGAGGTAAATATAAGATATGTAATCTCTGACAGTTTAATCTCGTAAAGTGCAAAACCAGCAGAGTGACACATGCTGAAACTAAAACTAAAACCTAAAAGCCTAAACTAAAGCCTGAGGCTATGGCATAAAACAGCAATAGAAATTCAGGCCTTTGAACACAAGCAACATTTTAAAAAATGACAGAAGTGTGTGTGAAATAAATGATGCACCTGGTGTATGGGTGTATGTGTGTGTTGCATGTTTATACAGGAATGCGTTTGCATACAGGAGCTGGTAGGAGTTCAAACACAAAAACTCCATCACACAGACTTTGTAAAACAACAACAAAGGAAACAGCCAGTGGACATAAAAATTAGCATCTACATACTGTATACACTCCCACTGCTTTGAAGTAATAATCATGTGGGAAACTAATTCAATACTGAAAACATGTGCGCATACATCGTCTTGTGATGTTTTTCATATGGATATAATGACCACATTGAGGCCATCCTTAAAAATATTTTGGTTTGCAGTAACAGCAAAAAATTCAATTTGACCCATAAACCTCTGCTATTATTAACGGAAATCAGTGAGGTGGTCAAATGGCTAGGCACATTGTAGAAACTATAGGCTTATTAAGTAGTCCTGACGTATTATGGAATGGTCGATTTTCTTTAGTGCAATTTAGTACATTTCGGTATGGGATGTGCTGTTTTATTGGTCAGCGCGGCGATGGTGAGATTAGTTCGCGCCGCGCTGACCATTGGCTGGCGCAAGCAAATACTTCTCCCTGCGCTGTCGAGTCTATCGCGACTCGCGCGGCTCGGCCCATTGAGCCACGCAGCATGTCGGCGCAGCGCGAACTCTGTAAAGCCTTGTTTAAGGCCAATTTATACTTCTGCGTCGAGTGTACGCCGTAGTGTACGGCGTAGGCTACGCACGTAGGCGACGCCGTCATGAGCATTTATACTTCTGCGTTTAGGTCTGCGTTGCTCTGCAGTACAGCGCCGAAACGCTAGTTGGCGGCGGAGGGTTTTAATGTTCCACTGTGTTTAGATTCCTCGCGGCAAGAAGAAGAAGATTCCTCGCGGCTGTTTTGAGTTTAGGTTACTACAAGCAATGGCGACTGAAAGAGAGCAGATCATGTTGGAGTTGGAGCTTATCGAGGTGGAAAAGGTAAATTTTTAGTTTTTTTTAACAGTTTCGCTGTACTTAGAATTTAAAAATGGCGGGCGGTGCAGAAGAACACGCCGGAAATGCATAGGAGGAAACGCGATGCTACCAAGCCGACCAATCACAGATCTTGCGGTGCGCGTCGTCGCGACGTGTAGTTACATTTTTGAGGAGGTGCGCGTCAGGTTACGGCGAAGGGTACGGCGTATGGTACGCGTCTGTGCGTATGCTACGCCGTACCTACTGCGCGCACCCGACGCAGAAGTATAAATTGGCCTTTATACTCGACGCGTCCGCACGAGCGCGAGTCTCCGCTGACTGCGCGCGGACCTCTCCATATGGACGAGGCGTTTATACTTGACGCGCTCGCCGTTGTGCTATTCTGTGAAACGACAGGGGGCGACTCGGAGTAATTCTCCTCTAAACCACCAGGAATCAGCAGTGAAGAAGTAGTTTGCCATTTATTAGTAGTTTATTAATTTCTGATTCATATAAAAAGAGTAATAAATGCAGTAGGTTTATTGTACTTTCACTGCATGTAAACTAGTAAACAACTGAAGCCTTATTGAAGAGTGTTTAAACCTTAATTTCATCAGCAGGGCTTACTTCTGCTATTGTAGGCTTATTTTGTAAATATAAGCAGTTACTTTAGAGTGCAAACTGGGTGCTTAATGTAAATGTGTTCCTATTCAAAAAATGAGAGGCTTTTATGGTCGCCCATCAATGCAAATGTCTCTGTGTATAGAAGGATCATAAACATACTGATACAGACGCACCAGTTCGGCCAGATTCGGCTCGAAGTCGTTCATCTTCGGATGCGGCGCCGCGCGCGATGTTACAAAAAGTGCCGTGCACACCGCCAGGCGAAATGGGGTCTTGCGCACCCAACGCGCACGACCGCCCACACCGCAATGACGTCATTTTTGCCGCGCGCACTTCGCGCTCTTGCGGACGCGTCGAGTATAAACAAGGCTTAACACCGCGCCGTTTCGTCCCACTTTCGGTGTGTTTGGCTTCCCATACTTATGTGTGTTTGTTTGTCAGAGCCTGCAGTTGCTGTGACGCGCGTTCGCGGCGGGCATGTCGTGACCGTGACGAGCTGGACGCGCTCCGAGAAAAGGCCGTTAACATCTATTCTACTATTCCCTATTTGACCATTAAGAATTTCGCATAATGAGCGACTAAATGTAGGCTCATACAGACGCATTTCACAAGCAGCCGCGCCGCAGCCATCACCGAGCGCGAACCATTGAAAGTGAATGAAAAGAAGCGAAACGCACAGGCCATAGTGTGACATGCGTAAACCAATGGTGTAAACATAATCATCATAGATGACGCCACGGGTTTTTATTTAAAAGAAAGAACGTAGCCTGCGCAATTTATATTCACAATACTTACTATAATATAATTTATATAATTTTATTGCATTTGTATTAGTTGTTTGAAGATTAAAAAAAAATCGGTCGGTCTTAATGCAAGTTTACAACCGGCAAGTCGGTCGGAATAAAAGGAAAATAATAATAATAATAATTGGGTCGGTCCTAAATTGACAGGGTCGGTCGGGTTACGGCAAACAAGAATATTTTTAAGGATGGCCTGATCGATGTACAACATTTTTTTTAAATCAGCAACTAAGAACAACTCAGACCAGCAAGAATTCCTATGCTGGTTAGTGCAGGTCAAGCTTGTGGACCAGCATGCTGTGCATGTAAAACTTGGGATGACTTTCTGATAAAGCTGGTTGACATGAAGTCTTGCTGGTTAAAGACAGTTCCCTTGGGGTCATATAATGCCATTTTCATACAAGTTAATTTGATTATTTAGGGTCTAAATGAAAAGTTTGTAATATACTTTAATTAAAAATTCTCATTAGTATTTTAAGAAAACACTAATTTTACCTGGTCAAAAACAGCTCTGTTTTCAGCACGCAGTTTCAGTGCATATGACTTTAAATGATAATGAGCTTCGCTCACTCAGCCCCTCTGTTCTGCAGGCGTTTTGACTGGTTTTGACACAACGCACGTGGAGTGTTGCCTTGACAACAGTTGAGGGTATATTTTGGAGAAAGAATGGCAGCGGGAGTCTCTGAGGACTATCAATTTGAACCGGAGTCGCACCTGGAACAAGATGACGGTCGGCCGCAAAGAAGTTCGACAATTAAGGCTCGAACAGGACGTTTCTGAATGGTTGGTTAACATTAGGGGTGTAACGATATTTGAACCGAACCGAAAAACCGCGATACACCACCCACGATACGTATCGCGATACTCTCATGGCGAACCGAACACGCCCCGCCCCCTGCTGCCCCGCCCAGCCCCGGCTCATTGCACCTCATGTGTTATGTGTACACAACGAATACAGGGCTGTTGCCTAACCACCATTAACCACATATAATCGCGATAAGGTCAGTGTTTTGTTACTTTTGATAATAAGCAAGGTGTAATCTTTCAGATTATGTCTATTTGATCACGAAATGCAAACAATAAATGCCGTTTTGGCGCTTTTAGATGTGGCGTGACAGATATCACTGTATGCATGCGGCAGCGCGGAGCGCAATCATCTCTTCCTTACAGAATAAACATGAATGGACACCCGAAGGTATGTTGAAAGATACAGTAGCCTATACTTACTGAAAGGCATCATAACTCGTGTAAACACTCAATCAGTGTTTCAACAGCGGAAATGCGTCAATAAAACGCTTAGTTTTTCACATAGCTTTATATTTACCTCAGGCAAGTCATTCAGTGTCCACAGCTTGCTGGTTTGCTAACTCTTTCACTAAATAAATGCTATATATTAGCCTATATATTATATTTTACTTAACCTGTTTATGATATCTTGATTATTTAATGTATGTTTAAAATAGTTGTCATGAAAATAACAGCAACTGTGTAAATTATTATATAACAATAACAAATAGTAAAAACATGTTAATGCAAAAAATTGCCTTACGTCCAGTTTTCATACAATTTGTTATTTGAGTGTTGATTATTATTATATCATTTAGGCTAAAAGTCTAGGCTCTATTGTTAAGCTTTAATGTTATAGTAATGTGCAAGTAAGGGCTGTAGTTTACAGCATTAGCAGATAATTTTGTACTTGTACTTGTTTTTACTTGTAATTGAATTAATTTAAAGACAAGGACACAATTTGTTCATTAAAGCACTGTTTAATAAAAAATAAAAGCAATTTTAGCTTTCTAAACCGCCGGAGTTATGTTTGGGATTATTTTACACCTTCATCATGACTATAAGTTTGCGTGTGCATTCGCTGCCTTTTGTTTTGTGCAAATGTAAGTTGTAATAGTTTATTTTGTGTGTGCCTATCTATATCTGATTTATCTCATATTGGATGCATTTGGTTAAGAATTGACGCAGCGTGATCTTTAGCGCGCGCAGCTCAAATGGCAATGCACGACTAATAACGACTATTGGGACTGTCATATTATATAACATTATAAAGAGAACAATATTGTAATAAAACATTGTGAATTATTTGGGTTTAGTTGCCGTGTCGCGTTGTTCCAGGAAGAGCGCGTCCACAACATGAGTCATTCTGAATGGCACGTAACTTAGTTCAAGTTCACTTGTGCATTCACGTCATTTTGTGCAGATATTATTTGTAATATTATGTTTATTTTGTATATATCTGATTAATCTCATAGGATGCGTTTCTTTGAGTTAAATAACGTGCTAGCAAAGTGCTCAACGGTTAAGTTATTCATTCAGCGCGCGCCGCTCAAGCAGAATGCACGACTAATAACGAGGATTAATTTGGGACTGTCATATTACATAACATGAGAACACTATTTTATTAAATCGGTGTGAATTCATTGGGTTTAGTTGCCGTTTTAAGTGCGTTGTTCCAGGAAGAGCACGCGTCCACAAGTCACACATTCTGACAAGCGCATCTGAGGCGGCGTTGGTGACACGTTGTATTAGTCGTTATATTTGATTATTAAATATTTAATTTAATTCAGGGCCTGAATTTCGTTTTGGAAAATGGGGGGGGGGGGGGGATTAGTAGATTAGTAGGGGGGGGATTTATTAGTAGATCCTACTCACCCCCTTAGATAATTTTCATGGGGGGGATTTTTTTTTTGAGGGGGAGAAGGGCGGGGGTATTTTTTCCAAACAAAAATTACATTTATCTTGCCTAAATGTTTGCGCTCATTGCATTTTTACAATGGGGTAATATTGTTGTTAAGAGTTTAAACAACACAAGGAAGCTTGATTTAAACTGTTTAATTAAATTGAAAAAAGTAGCACAAATAAATACAATAGAATAAAGATACAAATAAAGACAAATAAAGAGAAAAGTTTTTCAATGGGTCTAACTTCATATAGGCCTACAGAAACTGAATAAAGTAATCAAATGGAAAATAACACTGGGTAGTATTTTAGTCCTGAATAAATTAAATATATATATAGGCTATTAATCCTGATTCCTTTAACTTAAAGCTATATTTTGTTGTTTTGACAACTAAATTAATGAGCTAGTGCACGGATCCTGTGTTCATTATACTGGCATGCGTTTTATGCTTATTTAAAGACAAAACCGACTATGTTTAGAGTATACTCACGAAGACCGAAATTGACACAATTTTGCGTGTTAAAGCAATATAATCCGCGAAAAATAACTTTTGTTACTGGCCAGCTGTTTTTGAGGCGGATTTTCTATGAATGTGCGCATAGAAAATCATCTCAGAGAGCGTGCGAGCACTGATTAGTTTAAAATCGCTTGAATGTTTAAACTGGTAAGACTTAAAAAGACGTGCAAATGGTAAACTTCAGTCACGATGCACTGCTGGCCCGATTGTGCAAGTGAATATTCCGTCATGTCCCGACTCCTAAACGCGAGTGTGTATTATCGCCGCAGCGCTTGATGCTTGCCTTGCACAACACATTTTGAGAGAAGCGATAGAAGACGCGGCACGCTGAACACTCACGCTGTTTGTGAAATTGCGCCTGGCAGATAGTTGTTAAAAGAATGATTTGATTTTATAATCTGTGTGGATTACGATTGCGGGAATTTCCTGCATTATAAATGGGAGACCTGTGGGAATTATTAGAATTATGCGCAATACCCGCAATCCCCGCAATCCCGCGCCGAAATTCGAGCCCTGAAATTTAATTATCAATCACATCGAAACATTTTACAATCCTACTAGCCCTTTATTTAGATTAAAACCATTCTCATTAATTTGGTGAGGAACATAGCGGTTTGAGCAGCATTTGCAGACGCTGTCATGCTGTTGGCCATATGCACTGCAGCAGACGCATATTGCAGTATTAAGGCTAACGATTAATCGATTAATTGATCGTTAATTTAAACGACGATCGATCATGGGAATTTGTGAAAATTTACATCCCTACTGTAAACCTATTTTGATATATTTTTGGTAACTCACTTTAAAGGTTAACTCAGGTATTTTTGTAATATGGAGTTATAACTGACAAGCTGATATTTTTCCTAACTGTGTAGTTTCTTGGAGGGACATTATTATGTTGTGCAAAGGGAAAATAACGTGTTTAAGTGTAATACTGTGTAAACATGTTATAATACTGTTTATGGTGAATACATTACAACATTGGACTTGACTGAAGCTACATCGTGTCCGTGTTTTACTTTCTATTTCCCTTTTTACAGAGGCGTAACATTTGGAGGCACCGCTGGGATAGTGTGTAGCGTGGTTCAGTGTCTACAACAGATGTCCCCAGCCGTCACACATCCCTTTTAAACAACCCAGAACAGCAGAAGCAGGTGGCGAATCAGCGATAGTGGGATTCCGATTGTCTTGGGCAGCTTGCATGTGATCTGAGGTATTTCTGCATACCAGGAGAGCTTCTACTACTACCCAGAGATTGAAAGGTACCACTTCACTGCTAGCACACACTCAGCTGGAAAGATGGAGTCGACAGAGGTAGAGGAGTTACAGCTTGAAGTAATAAGGGCGTTGTGTCTGTTGACCCGAGAAAGTTTGGTGGAGCTGTGTGACTATCTAATCATTGCCGGAGCAGAGTTTGAACATGTTACCAACAAGGGCCGAACTGCTCTCATCACACTAATTTCAAACTACATACAGAAAGAAGAGCTAGAAAAGCTTGAGGATAAAGGTTTTGCTGACTTACTCCATCTACATGACAAAATTTCTGAGCTCCAGATAGCTGGTAAAGCTGGCACATCAAAACAAGTAGGCGAGCAACAGGACAGGGAGGAGAAAAGGATATTGGAGGGAATTGAGGCCTTGCAGCTTCAGTTAGCAAGCGCACAGAAACAGAATGAGAACAATAAGCCAGACACAAAAGGAATTAAAAACATCACCCCCACCAGGCAGTCACCACAGAGTGTAGTCCACAGTCATGCACCTCACCCATGGCACAAGGACTTCAAGATAGCTGGCCAAATCGGTGAGCCCGGTCAGAAAGACAAGCTGACTTTTTCAAGCTTAGCACGTCAAATTGAACATGGCTTAAGCAAGGGGTTTCCCGAACTTGAGATAGTGGATGCAGTGATAAGAGCGATATCCCCAGGCATGCAACTCTGCAGCTATTTAGAGGGAAAAACCAACCTGACCTTACCCACACTGAGGCGAATACTCCGATGTCATTATCAAGAGAAAAGTGCAACCGAGCTTTATAAGCAGTTGACCTCAGAGGTCATCAAAGAAACCCCACAGAACTTCCTTATTCGCACTTTCGACCTGAGACAAAAGATTTTGTTTGCTTCGCAGGAATCTGAGTCAGGTCTCCAATATGACCCTGGGTTAGTGCAGAAGATGTTTCTTCACACTGTGTTAACTGGCCTGCAGAATGACAACATCAGGCGGGATCTTCAGCCTTATTTGGAGCAAGCTGACATATCTGATGAACTGTTGCTTGAGCGAGTGAATACAGCATGTGCTTATGAGACCGAGAGGCAGAACAAGAAAAAATTATCAGGACAACAAAGACCTGTTACCATCCATTCAGTCCAGTCCAGTGATGCTCCTGCTGAAAAAAATGAAAACCCACCAACTCAACAAAAGTCTAAGGTTTCCCCAGTTGTTCTTTCCCAGCTTGAGGAAATTAAATCTGAGATGGCTCTGTTGAAAGATCTTAAAGCTGAAGTGTCTCACATTAGGGAGTCCATGCAACAGCCCCAGCACATGCCTAGACAGCCACCACCAGCAGGGGGGGCCGATGGCGCATCAGGATTGCAATTCTCAGGTCAGCAGCTGCAGGATCCGGCGCAGGGATACTGGTTTACTGCGGGCCCTGGACATAGAGGAGGAACTGCTCAGTATCAGCAAAGGTTTGCCCCACAGCACAGCTTCCCCCCATCAAATCGTGGCCAAAGAAGAAAATGTTTTGGTTGTCAACAGAGTGGAGCTGAAGATTATTGCACACACTGTTATAGGTGTGGCAGTAGCGAGCACTTTCTGGCTGGATGTCGAGCGAGAGGACAGAGACAGTTTGGAGGTGAGTCTTTAAACGGGGGAAGGTCACTCGCACGGGACAGGGAGTGACTAGTAACGCAGCCATGTCCCAGAAATGTGTGCATTCTGGACAGAGGGGTAAAGGACCAATCCTGAAGCAATGTGCATCCTGTAAGAAAGTGCTTTACTGTTCTAGACCATGTCAAGTTGATAATTGTGCAGCACGCAAGAGAGAATGTGAAGCACTCTCGTGTATGACTACAAACACCACTCCAAAGAGGGACAAAAGGGCTCCATTGGTAGGGGAAAAGCACATGGTTGATTGCTTCATCCAAGGCCAAAGTGTTCGGGCTTTGTGGGACTCAGGCTCCCAAGTGACCATAATTGATGAGCTATGGAAAGAAGCACACCTGCCAGACGCAAGACTAAGAGACATAATAGAAATTCTGGACATAACACAGACTTTTGACATACAGGCAGCAAATGGGGAGAGCATGCCATACACAGGTTGGGTTGAGGTAACTTTTAGATTAGCTTCAGGGGCTGCATCCAACACAGAAGTAATTGTCCCCACACTTGTGATGAAGGGTGGTAAGCTTGTTTAACCTATCATTGGGTCTAATGTGATTGGGATTATAATAGACCGTGAACTGAAACAGTCAAACACTACTGACAGGGAAGGGTTAAGTAGAACAGTAAGGGCAGCATTTCCAGGCCAAGCAGCGGCTTTTGTAGAGCAGGTAACGGCTGTTGTAGAGCAAGTTGGCACCACACCAGTGGATGAGTATATAGTCAAGGCAAAAAAAGAGAGGGTTAACATACCAAAACGTACATCAGTCACAGTTGAGTGTCATGTAAATATGGATTCCCCACATGAAGACAACACACTTCTCTTCGAGCCGGATGTGAACCCCCGCTGGACAGAAGGACTCGAACTATGTGACATGCTTGTAAAAGCAAATAAGGGCAGAAAAAAACCCTCTATTACTGTAAGCGTGCAGAATATTACAGATCATGACATAGTGTTAGCAGGGAAAACGGTAATGGGGACTGTCCAGCAGGTCCAAGCAGTCTACCCAGCCTCCATGCAAGAGAGGTCCCGCCCTCCACCTTCAGCTGCAACAAATCACATCAGAGGTGGAAAGGATCAGACTACAAGCAATGTTTGGGATCCACCTGTGGAACTGGGCCACCTCAATGAGCAAGAACGAGAGGTAGTTCATAAGATGTTACGAGAGGAGTGTGCCTCCTTTTCAAGAACAGAGGATGATATTGGTTGTATAGAAAAACTTCAACTCAGCATCTCCCTGAAAGACACCGAGCCTCTAGCAAAAGCATACCTCTCTGTGCCTAAACCACTTTACCGGGAAATGAAGGACTACTTGAGTGACCTCATCGCTCAGGGTTGGGTGGAGAAGTCTAACTCACCGTACGCATCACCAGTCGTGTGCGTTCGAAAAAAGGATGGGAGTCTCCGACTATGTATAGATTTTCGTGAAGTGAACAGAAAGACCCTCCCTGACCGCCAGCCTATCCCCCGAGTGCAAGATATAATGGATGGCCTAGGAGGAAACTTGTGGTTCTCACTTTTGGATCAAGGGAAAGCGTACCATCAGGGCTTTATGGCGAAGGAGAGTAGACCCATAACCGCTTTCGTCACACCATGGGGTCTCTATGAGTGGATCAGAATTCCCTTTGGCCTGATGAACGCTCCAGCCGCCTTTCAGCGCTGTATGGAAGAATGCTTGGAGGGGCTGAGGGATGAGATCTGTATCCCATATTTAGACGACACCCTGGTCTTTAGTAGAACCTTCGAGGATCACGTTGAGAATGTGAGGACAGTGCTACAGCGGCTACGGCAGCATGGGATAAAGTTGAAACCAAGTAAGTGTGAAGTGTTCAAGCGTGAGGTCCGCTACTTGGGGCGCATCGTGTCTGCTGAGGGCAGTAAGATGGATCCAGCTGATACTGCGGCTGTTAGGGCTTTAAAGGAGAAGAGGCCACGGACTGTGGGAGAATTGAGAGCAGTCATGGGGCTACTGAGCTATTACCGACAGTATATTAGGGACTTCTCCCGCATAGCCAACCCTCTTTATGCCCTAATGGAATTAGACCCTGGCCCAGATAAGCAGAAGGAGCGGAACGCCAGGACAAAAAGAGTGAAAGGAAAGTATAAAGGGACACCGTCACACAAGCCAATCACATGGACTGAAAAACATCAACATATATTGGAGGAATTGATTGACTGTTTGGTTGAGCCGCCAATACTTGGATTTCCAGAATTCAACAAATCATTCATCCTACACACAGACGCTTCACAGCAAGGCCTTGGTGCAGTGCTCTATCAAGAGCAGGAGGGGAAGCTTTGTGTAATAGCCTATGCATCTCGCACACTGACCAAAGCAGAAAAAAACTACCATCTACATTCAGGGAAACTTGAATTTCTGGCTTTGAAGTGGGCCGTTACCGAGCGCTTTCGAGACTACCTAATCAGCTCATCCTGCACTGTATATACGGACAATAATCCCCTGACCTACGTGTTGTCGACGGCCAAGCTGAACGCAACAGGACATAGGTGGGTTGCTGAATTAGCAGACTTCGACCTAACAATAAAATATCGTCCAGGCAGAGAGAACTGTGATGCTGACGGCCTTTCAAGAATGCCCTGTGACATAGAGACGATGATTAAAGCATGTTCAGAGGAAATGTCCTCCCCTTCTGTGCAAACTACAGTACAAGCTGTGGAAATGAATGTTTCACACACTGTATGGTCCATTATGGCTACAGGGTGTGCAGAAACGGGTTATGACATGCCTACACCCCTTTCAAGAGTAGCTCTCTGTCAAGCTCAAAAAGATGATAAAGATATTGGCCCCATCATCGCCTGTAAACAGTCAAATGAAAGACCTGTAGGACAGCAGTTAACATCATTCGGTGCACGGAGCAGGTGTCTCCTCCGCGACTGGGAGAAACTCAGCTTTGATGGAGATGGGATACTTCATAGAAAGACTGCAACCAGGACACAACTTGTTCTCCCTGAAATATACAAGTCAACAGTTATGAGACAGCTCCACAATGACATGGGACACCAAGGTGTGGAACGCACAACATCACTTGTTCGGGATCGCTTCTTCTGGCCACACATGCAGAGAGAGATTGAACACTATGTCACTCAAAAATGTACCTGCCTGAAACAGAAGAAACCCTGTCGAGAAACAAAAGCCCCACTCACACCGATTGTCACCACTCAGTCATTCGAGCTTGTATCCATAGACTTTCTGCATCTAGACAAGTGTAAAGGTGGATATGAATACATATTGGTAATTGTGGATCATTACACACGCTTTGCACAAGCCTACCCCACCACGTCGAAATCTGCTAAAACTGTAGCTGATAAGATATTTAATGATTATGCGCTGAAGTTTGGGTTCCCCCTGAGGATTCATCATGATCAGGGAGGGGAATTCTAAAATCAGTTGTTTGCACAGCTGAAGAAGAACTGTGGCGTGATGGGCTCAAGAACAACACCGTACCACCCACAAGGTAACGGGCAGGTGGAGCGCCTGAACAGAACTTTACTGCAAATGCTGAGAACGCTCACAGAGAGGCAGAAGTCAGATTGGAGAGAGTCGTTGCCCAAGCTTATCTACGCATACAACAGCACTCGATGTGAAGTCACAGGTTTCTCCCCCTTCTACCTCCTGTTTGGAAGATCACCGAGATTACCTGTGGATTTATTATTTGGCTTGACACCAGAGGCTGGGACTGCTGATCATCAGGAGTATATGAGAAGGTGGAAAGAACAGATGCAAGAGGCATATGAGATCACAGCGGCAAACGCAAAAAAAAGTGCTGAAAAGAGTAAAAGAAATCATGACCGCAAAGTGAGGAGTTCTGTATTGCACGAGGGTGACCGGGTTCTCGTCAGGAATTTGACACCCAGGGGCAGAACAGGGAAGCTCCGAAATCACTGGGAAGATTGCATTCACAAAGTTATCCGTCAGGTGGGAAAAGACATGCCCATATATGAAGTAATATCAGAACAAGGCAAAGCGAGAGGACGTAGGATACTGCATCGTAACCTGCTGTTGCCGTGTGACCATTTGCCACTCGAAATACAATTGAAACCAGCTAAAGCAAAAAGACAAATCACAGCATGGACCCGCAAAGGAAGGGAGCAACAACAACAAGAAGCAGACGTTGAGGATAGTGATGAAGATGACTATGGATACTATCCGCTTAGGGATCAGCCTCTCCCTGTGATACAGCCCGAAGTAGACTCAGACCGTCAGGATGCTGACAAGGAAGTTAAACAACTTGTACAGGATGCTGAGCCTCAGCAACAGGACATTTGCCAGCTGGAGAAGGATAGTGGAGATACATTGACAGAGAGGGACACATCAGGACAACAGGAGATCATTGCTCAAGAGGACACTGCTCTGGAGGAGAGAACGTCCGTAGTGCAGTCACCTGTTCAGAGTGGAACCCACTGTGGACATGAACAGCGATACCAGCGACCAGTAAGGGAGAGACGACCTCCAAGAGTATTCACATATGACCAGTTGGGCAATCCTGGCTGTTACAGCACTGGACTCACAAGTAACACCATGCAGTGGTACCCACCAGCACCTTATAGTGCCATGCAAGTGGCAAGTGCATGGATGACACCAGTACAGCGCTTTGACTACCAGCCTGTTGTTGTACCAGGGTACTGAATGTGGAACACACACACACCACACGCACTCACTCATTATACACTCATTGGTGGACTTTTGGACAATCTGAGTGTTAACGCACTCATCCACACACATTCACTATACACTCATTGGTGGACTGATGGACAAGCCGAGTGCTAACATATACACTACACACACTCCTGGACTTTTGAATAAGCTGAGCGCGTGTATACGAACTGTTGCAAAGGTGATCTTGTGACATAATATGTACTGTTTGACTGCATTCATCATTACCCATCTGTTGGTTGGGATGTCGAGGACGACATCTGTGTTGAAGGGGAGTATGTAAGGATGATAAAAATGATGTAATACTGATACATTGAATGGGTTGATATAAGTTAAAATATACTTAATATGGTCCATAAAAAGGGGAAAGTTAAAAATCCTAAGTTAAAATACTTTAAGTCATTGCACTGTTTGGTTAAGAAATTGTTAATTCATTTCTTTATAAAACGAGAAAGTTAAAATACACTTATGGTCGGTAGATCAGTAATCCATTGCTTTTTGTGTAAAGGAGGCTAAAGAGATTAATAGGATAAAAAGACGATCTGTGTTTAAAACTTCTATATCATTTGAAGTGTTTGCTTGTTTACATAAGTTTCACTTTCTTTTTTTGCCGTAAGTTTAAGTACCAGTTTGTGATGAATCTGTTAACGATTGCTAATGCCTCGTTCAGCCTGTGTACGGAGCGTGTGGCTTACGTTCGTCCATTACAACATTGGACTTGACTGAAGCTACATCGTGTCCGTGTTTTACTTTCTATTTCCCTTTTTACAGGTAAGAACGAGGGTTGTAGTATGTTTGAACGATTTATATATGTTTAATACCGTAAGGAACATGCGGGGAGTAAATGTCAATGATTGTAGTAGTTGATATATGCGCATTTTAGCAGGCGAACCGTGAAGTGTTGCTCCAGTGTAGCCTGTATGCTAGCTGTGTCATGTGGGCCGATGTTAAAGCGTGGTGGTAATGTAATACCGCCGCCGCCGCCGTTTTCTCTGTATATTCGTTTTATATCATAGGGATAAGGTAAAAGTGCTATTGTTTAAGTTTAAGAAAAATGAGTGTTTAATGTGAAGAGGCAAAATAGTTTATATGTTTAAGTGCAACACTACTACTGAGGGTAAAATGTTTAGTGTATTCTGAATTAATAATAACTATAAAACAGCAGTAGTTAACATCTATCTGTTTCATTAAATGTACTGTTTCAAAGTTATTTGCCAATGCTGTAAACCTATTTTGATATATTGTTGGTAACTCACTTTAAAGGTTAACTCAGGTATTTTAGTAATATGGAGTTATAACTGACAAGCTGATATTTTTCCTAACTGTGTAGTTTCTTGGAGGGACATTATTATGTTGTGCAAAGGGAAAATAACGTGTTTAAGTGTAATACTGTGTAAACATGTTATAATACTGTTTATGGTGAATACATTACAACATTGGACTTGACTGAAGCTACATCGTGTCCGTGTTTTACTTTCTATTTCCCTTTTTACAGAGGCGTAACACTGGCAGGGTAGAGTAACTAAGTGAGATGTCCGAAGGCTATGTGTTTACTGATGTATACGTACTCAGTTTGTAATAACACAATAACCATAACGCGTTGTTCATTATAAACGTGGGATTATGAATTATATTGAGAATGTTGTACATAGAAAATATGCCGTAATGTAACTTACCCTGAGTGTAAACCTTAGTAATAATGAGTAATGTAAACCGCATTCATCGTGAAGCGTGCAAGCGATTTGCAAAGATTAATATAAAGGTTAATACAATTTTACACTCACTTCTTCTGGAGGTACAGTAGGGACACGAATAGTTGGTACCGATTCTTTTTTCAGGAGCAGCTTCTTAGCAAAACCAGCTTTATACTGAGTCTGAGCCTCGTTTATAAAGCAGTCTGCTGAGAAATGATTCGCGAATCGCGCAAACATGAACGCATTGACGTTGCTCGTGGGGAACATTCCCTTCGAAAACAAAACTCAGCCACTGCGTCTTCAACGGTTCGGATTTAGGAACATCAAAATGACTGTTGTGTTCGTTATTACACCCAAGAACAAAACACCACAATCGCTTAGACGCCATTCTGCTCCAGCGTATCAACAATGGCGGACTATGATGACAGCTCGCTCAGGGCGGGTCTGTGTGGAAACGCTGCTGTCAATCAACAATCGTGGGAGGGGCGTCCGATTCAGTGACGTCACACGGTCGAACGGTTTGATTTTAAGGAGATTAAAACAAAAACACTGTATAGATTTTTATCATTATATGATGGTTGTGTACAGGCACTGCCAACACACATTTCAGTACAATCAACTTGAAAAAAGTGCATGTACCATGACCCCTTTAAAATTTTTAATTCTCATAATTTTCTCAAGTCATCATTTACTCTCCCTCATGTAACTCCAAACCTGTATGACTTTCTTTCTTCTGTGGAACATAAAGGAAAAGATATCATGAAATACTGTATGTTGGTAACCGTTTTGGATGCCGTTGAGTTTCATGGTAAAAAGTAATATTTGAAAATATCTTCTATTATGTTTCACAGCAGAAAAAGTCAGGTTATACAGGTTTGGAATAACACGAGGGTGAGTAAATGATGACAGAACCCATCACACCAGCATCTAATTCTAGAAAATAACGATTGCTGGTGGTCCTTTGAGCAGGGATGGGACATAGAAATGTGTTCAAATAAAAAAAAGAAATAAAGTTACACCAAATCTCAATGAACCAAGAACACTGTCGTAAGAGGAAGTCAAACCCCAGAGCTGAATGACTGACAGCCCGTAACTCTGTGCAGGAAACTTGACAGCCTTTCTATCTGTTTTTATGGTCTCCCACGTTCACCTAGCTCAGTGGTTCTCAACCTCTCCTGCAGGGACCCCCTGACACACCATGTTTCTGTTTTAACCCTGAAATGGCACACCTGATTCAATTAATTGAAGGCTTAATGAGTAGTTGACTAATTGATCAATTAACTAATTCCTACTTCCTACTCTAATAATGACTCATTAAGCCTTTAATTAATTGAATCAGGTGTGCCATTTCAGGGTTAAAACAGAAACATGGTGTGTCAGGGGGTCCCTGCAGGAGAGGTTGAGAACCACTGACCTAGCTGAACTTCCATGCTGGTCTAAATCATGGCTGGAGAAGGTGCTTGACCAAAGGAAGCCTTGTAAGATATCTTGGTCTTTTCAGTGGGATGAACCTGACCTGAAATTGCTCACTCTCTTTCTAATTCCTCTCACAGCAAATAAACTACACCTTTTTTCACTCAATTGAGTTCTCTCTCAGAGATTGTGTGTGTGTGTGTGTGTGTGTGTGTGTGTAGCTGTGTGTGAGAGAGAGAGAGAGAGAGAGAGAGAGAGAGAGAGAGAGAGAGAGAGAGAGAGAGAGAGAGAGAGAGAGAGAGAGAGAGAGAGAGAGAGAGAGAGAGAGAGATTTTTTGATTTTTAAAAAAACAATTTTATTCCATACAATCAATTCCAAAAACAATCATACACTATACACCTCAATTAAAAAATAAAGAAAAAGATAGATCCCCTTCCATCACAGCACAGAAAATATTTTTATAACACCACTGCGTTTCAAATGCTGTCATTTCATTCATTAATTTATAATACTTAAAGTCAACAACAATTCTAGACTTAACATAGGCTTTAAATAGACACATAATCTCTTGGCCAAGTCTATTCTCTATTCTATTTTTCCTGCTTATATAGATTGCAAGCTTTGCTTGACCAATCACATAGTTGATTAGCTGCCATTTTACTTTTTGCTTTTGACTATACCCTGCCCCCAAAATAAAAGCATTATGCGTGAACTTCTCTCCAAATTTTGAAAACACTTGACTCAATAAAACAAAAAGCGATTTAAGTCTTACACATTCTAAAAAACAATGAAACACTGTTTCCCTAAGACCACAAAACACACACTTATCATTAACACTTGGATTAATAACAGAAATAAATGCATTAACTGCCACAGAACCGTGTAAAATTCTCCATTGTAAATCTCCAGATTTCTTAATCAATGGTGGTTTATAAAACACTCTCCAAAATGGTTTAATTTTTTCACCCATCCCAAGCTTTTCCTTCCAGACTGTATCAACTCTCCCATTTAAAGCAACTCTATTAAAAACTTTTACACAACACTGATAAAGAACTTTGCCCTCTACTATATCCAAATCCAAGTCTTTCAGCCCGTGAAGGTCTAGTAAAGGACCTGACATATCCTTCAAGTCCGGAGTAATTCTAATTTTTGGAACAGGATCTTCTTCATCAGGAACCTCCAAACCCTTCCCAAAATCCTTAAGTAGCGTATTTTCCCCATCCGTGAGCTTCTTCCTCCACTTTTCTACTATTGTTCCTGTGTGGCGAATTGACCTTTGCCCCAGCATCAGAGCTACTGCTACAACATTGCTTAAGTCAGGGCCAGCCACACTGACGATTTGCCTCAGCTTCACAGTTCCAGAGGCACACAACTTCTGAGAGAGGCCTGGTACCTCATCCGTTACATCTAGACGAGCCCCTTTGACTAAGGGCTCCTCCAACAGCCAAAATAAAGAGTCTGAATTGTCCATTCTCTTGAGAGTGAAGAGTCCCCACATTTTAAAAAGTCCACAATAAAAAGGAGATAAGTTATTCAGGTTCAACTTCCTGTAATCCATAAAAAGGAGGCCAACATCAAGTCCAAGTCCCTCCACCTTTTGTAGGATGACCTTGGTCAAGCTCCTCCACACCAAATCATCGGGGCCTGTTAAAAACCTCTGAATGAATTGTAAACGAAATGTTGCCATTCTGCTTGGCAAATGGACCAAACCTTGTCCACCTTCATCTTTAGGAAGAAACAATACACTTTGTGGAATCCAGTGCAATCGATCCCAAAAGAAATCCACAAAAATTCTTTGCAGCTGAGATAATAACCCTATGGGTGGATCCACACAAAACAGTTTATGCCAGAGTATCGAAGCTACCAAATTGTTCACTATTAACACTCTTCCCCTAAAAGATAATTGTGAATGAATCCACTTCCATTTAGCCAATCTACCTACCATCTTCTCTACTACCCCATCCCAATTCTTTTGTTGTGTAATTGCATCTCCAAGATAAACTCCCAAATACTTGAGACCTCCCTTTTTCCAGGTTATTCTATCAGGTAAAACTGGTAGGCCCTGCTCCCATTTTCCTATAGCCAATGCCCCGCTCTTTTCCCAGTTAACTTTAGCAGCTGAGATAATTCCAAAGTCTCTTATAATACCCTCCATTTGGTTAATATCTCGCTGCCCATTAACCATGATTATAACATCATCAGCATAAGCTGAAACTTGAAATATATTACCATTGTACAAAGAAAAACCTTCAATTTTTGAGCGTAATTTATTCAACAAAGGCTCAATAGCCAAAGAATATAACATTCCCGATAATGCACAACCCTGTCTAATGCCCCTAAAAACCTTAAAAGGGGCACTCAAACCACCATTGATTTTCAAAACACTTTCAATGTCCTGGTACATAACTTTAATCATATTAATAAACTCCAATCCAAAATTAAAAGCATTTAAAGTTTTCCAAAGATATCTGTGCTCGACTCTGTCAAACGCCTTTTCTTGATCGATAGAAACAAGACCCAAATCAGCACCAGAAAAATTGCAAATATTTAAAATGTCCCGTATGAGGCAAACATTATCAAAAATAGATCGTCCGGGAATACAATAAGTCTGGTCAATATGGATGACTTCCCCCATCACCTTTTTCAGCCTATTAGCCAGAGCTTTAGAGAATATTTTCAGGTCAGAGCATAGCAAACTCACTGGTCTCCAGTTCTTTATATCTTGTAGATTACCTTTTTTAGGTAACAAGGTAATCACCGCTCTTCTGCAGCTTAAAGGCAACAACCCCTCAGTTAAGCTCTCATTGAGAACAGCCAACAGGTCATTACCCAAAACTGCCCAGAACTCTCTGTAAAACTCCACAGGGAGCCCATCCATGCCAGGGGCTTTACCCCCCTCCATCGCTTTCAGAGCAGTGAACACCTCCTGCTCACACAGTGGCCGCTTCAGCTCCACTTTTGAGCTCTCTGAAACACTGGGTAGACCTTCGTAGAAGTGAGCAGACAACTCATCATCCTCAACATACTCGCTGCTGTACAGCCCAGTATAGAACCGTACGGCCCTCTTTCTTATCTCCGAGGGTTCTGTTAGCTCACGCCCATCTTCAGAGCACAAACAGTGAATGCAACGACTCTGACCATTCTTTCTCTCAAGACTGAAAAAGAACTTAGATGGGGCATCCATTTGTGAAAGGTTTAAAAAGCGTGATCGAACCAATGCTCCTTGCGCCCTAACTCCCAATAGATTTAAAAGAAAAGATTTTTTGGATTTAAGAGTCTCCAAATATCTTTGTTCTTTGGTAGCATCAGCCAAATCCTGCAATTCAACTATTTCAGTTTCTAACTTTTTCATAGATAGTGTTATATCCCTGGTAACATTGAAAGTGTATTGCTTACAAAGCATCATTATTTTAACCTTCCCAATATCCCACCACTGACGCAGATCTTCAAACTCATCTTTTCTCATCCTAAAATTGTCCCAAAAAAAGCAAAAAACATCTCTAAAATTCTTATCATTCAGCAAAGATGTGTTGAAATGCCAATATGCACTTCTGGTCTTAATATTTGCTATAAATACTTGACATGTAACTAAACAGTGATCCGAAAAACCTACTGGAGCAATTACACATTTTTTAACAATATTAAGATGATGCTTATAACAATAAAACCTATCAATTCTAGCCAGAGATATAACATTTCCCCTTGCATGTGCCCATGTATACTGTCTGACATCATTATTAACCCCCCGCCATATGTCACATAAACCGTGAGTCTCAACTAACTCGCATATCACACGAGCTGAAGCAGCATGTGGTTCTACATGGTTTCTGTCCAATACATAATTTTCTGTGCAGTTAAAATCTCCCCCAAAAAACAAGTAATCATCAGAAATATAATCCTGCAAAATACTGTTGACATTGTTAAAAAAATACACTCTTTCAGCCCCAATAGTTGGAGCGTATATATTCAAAAAAACAAAATTGAATCTTTCAAATTTTGCTTTTAACAGCATGAGTCTACCTGGTATTACATGTTTCAATTCATAAGAAATAGGCAGGAATTTTTTGGCAAAAAGTACAGCCACCCCTCCTCTGACTGAACTCATATGAGAAAGCACTACTTCCCCATCCCACTCCTTTTTCCAATCGATTTCATTTAAATTATCACTGTGCGTTTCTTGAACCATCATAACATCCAAGCTCTTTTGTCTGATTAACTCAAAAAGTACTGCTCTTTTCTTTATATCTCTTGCACCATTCAAATTCAGAGTACCTATCCTTATCGTACTCATTAAATAGTGTGTTATCAAGAGATACAAAGCAAACAATAACTTAAAATAACAAAATGAATTATGTCGTTTCAAAACCATCCTCAATTTTTTGTTTTAGTTTCAATTTAGACACAAATTTCTTCAACCTGAACATTTCTTGAACAGTGAAATGCTCCTCACTGTCACCCCTCATTGTCATTGCAACTGAATCTATAAATAGTTTACGATCAGGGAAATACTCCTCAACCTGGACGTTTTTCATATTCTTTGTTCTCTGAAGGAATAATCTTATTTTTCCAAATGTGTACACACCTTGATCATCGTACTGTCCATTTCTGCTAGCTGTTGCCTCAACCTCAGAGTCCTCAACTGAGCTGCATTCAGTACTATTAGCTGAGTCTACAGTCACCTGACCAGTGCTCTTATGCTTCAGACTTTTCTTTACTCTTTTCCTTTTAGTAGTGGGAGTTTTAAAAAGTTCTTCATCCCTCAGCATCTCAGTGCCCAGACTCTCTTGAGCCTCAATACTTTCTGCAACAGCAGATACATTCTCCTGTGACTCATCAGTTTCATTCTCCACATTGTCTGCACCTATCTCCACAGCTTCCTCATCCTCAACAGTCTCACTTCTCGTACTTTCCACATGCATGTCTTCCTCAGCAGAAGCAGCACTGGTCCCAGCAGAAGCAGCACTGGTCCCAGCAGAAGCAACACTGGTCCCAGCAGAAGCAGCACTGGTCCCAGCAGAAGCAGCACTGGTCCCAGCAGAAGCAATCTCACCCATCCTCTCATTATCAACCGTTTCAGCAACATTAACTTTCTCAGTACATGCACCTCTAATGTGTCCCTCTTTTCCACATCGGAAACACTTCATAATATCAGAGGTAACAAAGACCACATAATCAAACCCATCAACCTTAAATTTAAAAGCCACATTCAATTCATCTGCATCTTTCTTCAAAACCATATAAACCTGACGTCTAAAACAAACAACATGCTTAAGTAGCGGTGATTTACAGCCAAACGGGATCTTTTTCATTTGGGACACTACTTTACCATGCCTTGAAAGCTCTGCTATCAAGAGTTCATCTTTAATGAACGGGGGAACATTAGACAGAATAACTCTTTTCGCCGGTTGAAGCAGCGGCATTACGGGAGTGAAGGTATCCTGTATAACAACGCCATTCTGAACAACACTATTAACTTTTTCAACAGTGTCTAGAAAGACAACAACAGCGCTGTTCATGCGAGAAGCAGATAATATGCTATCGCAACCAACAACGTCTCCTACAGCCAAAACACATTGTTCCACCGAAACATTACTCACAGGCGCGAGCTTGATACCGTGTCTCCGCGACAACCGGTCCAAACTCACGCGTTCTGAGGACGCCATAGCCACCCAGCAAACGCCGGATAGCGGCGAAATTCGTGCCACCTAAAACCTACCAACCTATATTAACAATCGCAAACTCACACTTAAAAAGATTTTTAACCAGAAACAGTAAGAAAGTTAAGAGAAAGAGAGGAAAAAAAAAACAACCTCACTCACACCAGCAGTACTCTCACAGCAAACTCCGCCCACTCACTCACAGCATCCGCTCAGAGAGAGAGAGAGAGAGAGAGAGAGAGAGAGAGAGAGAGAGAGAGAGAGAGAGAAAGAAAGTGTTAAAGAAACAGTGTGTGCAAATTGCAAAACAAGTTCAAATGTAAATAATTATTAAGAAATATTGTAAAATATTATCACAATTTAAAATAAAAAATTAACCATTTCCTTTTTTTTCTATTTTAAGTTTTTTTAAAGGGTTAGTTCACCCCAAAATTTAAATTCTGTCAACATTTACTCACATTCATGTCGTTCCAAACCCATAAGACTTTCATTCATCTTCGGAACACAAATGAAAATACATATAAACATTGATCAGCGAACATAAACAGAAGCTCAACCGTACTTGCTTGATGCGCGAGAACAAACCTCATTGGTTCTTGAGGGAGCTCAAACGTGCTGCGTAACACATGAGAATGATCCTCATTGGTTCTCGCACGTCAAGCAAACATGTTTGAGCTTCCATTTATCAGAACTGATGTGTGAGTTGATGAATGTTTATATATGTGAATAAAAGCCTAAATTCAATCTGTTCATCAAATAAAGCGACCGTGTCTCTTCATAAAATTTGGACTAAACTGCTCAATTCATATGGATTAGTTTTACGATCTCTTTATGAACTTTTTGAAGCGTCAAAGTGGTAGTTCCGTGGAGTCGTGGACTGTCTATGGAGGGACAGAAATCTCTCATATTTCATTAAAAATATCTTCATTTGTGTTCCGAAGATGAACGAAAGTCTTACGGGTTTGGAACAACATGAGGGTGAGTAATTAATGACAGAAGTTTAATTTTATGGTGAACTAACCCTTTAAGACCACTGTTATTATTGAATGTATCACCTTATTATTTTAATGGCGCCACATCAGGCTATTTAAGTGACACAATGCGGCCACAATAGTGCAGTATGATTGATCTATCAATTTTATTTAATTTTTCTTTTTTATTTAAAATATTCACAAACTTTTTAACTATATCATGAAACATCTGCTATTCTGATTCTCAAATATGTATAAGTAAATGTATTTTGTTGTTGAAATGCCTTTTTAATGGTAATATATGTTAGTTGAACAGGTAGAAGAATAGAGTAAACTTTAAAGTTACCTACACAATGTGTGTTATAAAACACAGTCAAATGATGTTTGAAAGGATTATTATTGCTGCTTCCATCAACATCAGTCTGTATTTTACAAAATACAAATATTTTTTTCTAGTACTTAAATGTATTTGAATGTCTGAAACCTCAAATAAACATTATGTGTTGGAAAACACTGAACAGTTGTGATATACTGTATGACAACCACTGGCTGGGCATGTACGTCTGTTGAGGGAAAATATATATTATGTTACAGTTTAAAGGTTACCATTATTTGGGAGGTGTTATCTGTGTCGTCATCAGCCAGTATTCCAGGCAAATCCTGAGACTCAGGCTTCAAGCTGTCTTGACTGGCTTTGTTACTTTCCATTGGAAGCGGCTCAAGGAGAAGCCAGCGTCTCCTTCTCAGAAGCTCCACTGTGACAACATCGTCCTGTGACCATCCCTGAAGAATTGAATAAGCAGCTCCTGGAACAACACAAAACAACAACCAAAAGTATAAACATGAGCACATTTTGACATTACATAACACAAAGCTTTGTTTATGAAAAAAAGCTGTATTTATTCCTCGTCAAAGCTTATTATTACCAAAGGTTTACAAAGGTCATGAGAATCAGTTTCAATGCTCAATTACATCAAATCAAATCCAATCCAAACTTCATTTATCTCACTACTGGCTCTCATAATTGAAACATCACCCATAAACATTTATGCATTTTTATATGGTTTATTCAGATACACAAAGCATCACTTTTTCTTTATTCTCCCTCTCTCACTCTGCCATGAGAATGGCTCAATTTTGTTTCAGATGAGCCTGTTTAACTGTAGTTGTAATAAAGCAGACGGTCCAGTGTACTCTTGACACTTGGTTTATTGTTAAACTGAGGGATGGTGTTACAATGTTACACCAAATGACTTTTGTGAGAGTCAAAGTTGAAAGGCGAAAAAACGGTTTCAACTGCGAGCCAAGAGACTCAGCCCATCCCGGTCTGCTTTTCTTCTTCTGTGGTCTCTATATCACTCTTTATGTGCCTAATCTCTTTCTTTTATTCGCCCACAACCACATACACATGGCCAAATTCTTATGCAAATCAGGACTCATGTGATCAGAGTTTAATTAAACCTTCTATTTACTTTGCTCTCTAGTCCTCTCACTGGAAATAAAGATGTGAGAAATTATGGGAGTATGTATGCTGGAACTGAGGACGACTGAATAGCCAAAATGGGAATCACTACAAACACTTCATAATGTGATTAAGCAGACTAAACAAAAAGAAGGAGAAAAGAAGAAACAAAAAAGAGAGAACAATGAATCACCCTGGAATGTCGGTTTGTGTCCTGCGAACACCAGCCTAATCTAAACAAAGTTCAATGCGGTTGTCTGTTCAAGTTCAGTCAAAATATTTTTAGTAGCTGACCCTAGTGGAAAAAAAGTATACTTTATTGTATTTGAAATATATTCCCTTTTTTAATTCAACAAAAAATGTATTAAAAGTAGGCTATATTAGCATAATGCTTTTACCTATTTTCACAATACAACTTTTAACCCACTTTAAAATAATTGTACTTTAGTATATTTTCTAAAAAATATATTTTAGAAAAATATACTTGAAGTGAAAAAAATTCAGTTTATTTTTTAAAAGTGTATTTATTTGCACTTTATTAAAAATATATTTTAGGTATATTTTAACTGTGTGCTGGAAATGATCATTGTAACAATGCATTGAAAGTATACTTTCAAAATACATTATAGTATACAGTAGTATTTTGTACAAATTATAGCTTTATTGCACATTTGTTATTGAAGACAAAGTATGCAATTTGTAGTATTTGGAATAAGCCAAAGGTATTAATGAGCCTATACTTTTTACTCAAATATATCACACCATAGCCTCGTAGGCAAGTGTGCTGACATGTGCTTCAAGGAGACCCGAGTTCAAGTCCTGGCTCGTGGACCTTTCCAGATCCTGTCCCTCCTCTCTCTCTTCCACCTTCCTTATCTAGCTACTGTCCTATCCTATTACGTAAAAGGTGAAAATGGCAAATATAATTTTTTTTAAATAAAAAAAATATATAAATACACTTATGGTATATTACTTGTATGTTTCGAAGACACTCGTAATGAATTTTTAATGTACTTGTAACACAAATAAAGTACACTTTAATATCACTAATCAAGCATGTAATTAGTCCCTCCCTACACAGGCATGTACTTATGATTTCCATTACACGAGAGTAGATGTTAAAACTTCATGCTGATTTGTACTCGGCTTTCGCCAAGATAAGCAACACTAAGACGTAGCTTTACAGTAAACTATGCTTCTCCATCCATTTACGCTTCTTTCCACGTGGTGGTGTGACTCCCCTTCTGTCCGGCGCTAACGGCTGCAGTGTACTTGGCGCGTCAGCACACACGACGGCTGCAACTACAGTGTGGTCTCGCCAGTGGACCAGCACGACAACCGTCTGGATTGAGCCGAGTAGGGGACATCTCTAGGGTCTTCAAGTGGGCACCTTCCGTCCTCAGTGTTTCGTCGACTAGCCCACGACACCTCAAGAGGGCTCGACAGTGACTCTGGCGTCCCAGAGTCACCCCCCTCCGTCCCCCACTCAACTCAGCCCAGCTTACTGACCTCTACATCCCTCCTGCTGCTGAGACCTAACCACAATCTCCTAATCTCTCCGCAACCCAACCATACGCGCCAACCCGTTTTACTAAGGCTGTCGAGCTGGTGCGTTAATATGCAGTTTCAGTGGACAACGGTTCCGTATGGCATACCACCTACCGCAAAAACACAATATCTGCCCAACCACCCGTCATTCACGCAATACACAGGAACGTAATGACTGTAAATACTATACAACCTATCCAAATAAACCAACAGACTCTTCAAGTTTCCAACAATTCTACGAAACCGTAGCGTGGCGGCCTGTACACAGCCAGCTAGAATCTTTCCGTCTCAACCACAGCCAGTTGCTGCTCCTTTCTGCTGCTTCAGATAAGTTCTTTACTGTGCGACGCAACTCTTGGCCACTGAATCCGATGTCTCTGAGGAACCGGGTTGTAGAGTGTGCCACAAAACCTCGACAACCCACTTCCACTGGATAAACCTGGACTCTCCATCCTCGCTGTTCTGCTTCAGTGGCCAGATGAGCATACCGCAGTTTCTTCCTCTCATATGCCTCATCTACCCCATCCCCCCATGGCACTGTTAACTCTATCAGTTGAACAATGCGTGCTGATCCGGACCACAAAACAATATCTGGTCGTAGGTTGCAATCTCAGGTGGAAAAATAAGCCGTTGATCAAGATCAGCCAGCATCTTCCAGTCCCTAGCAGCTTCCAGTTGTCCTGGGCGAGAATTGGTGTTAACACCTTTTCTTGGTGGTTGCTCGCCTGGGCGGAGGAATATTGTCTTCTGTGTGTAATGTTTTGCTAGAACAGGCGGCAACTTATTGGTCATACTACGCTTGCCTTCCAGTGCTAAAGCCAAACATCGCAGTACTTGGTCATGGCGCCAAGTAAACCGACCCTGGCTAAGAGCCACCTTACATCCTGTCAAAATGTGCCTTAATGTGGCAGGTGATGAACACAAAGGACAAGTTTCAAGTATACTTGAAGTTGGTCCAATTTAGTACACAAAAGTACACTAAATACACTTAAAGTTATGCTTTACTACAATTTAATTACAACTAAAATATACTTAGTACAAAATTAGTTGTTTCAAAATAGCACACTTCAAGTTAATTAATCATTAACACACTTGAAGCATACTGATAATTAGTCTGGCTGCAAGTATACTTAGCATTTTTTTTTCACCAGGGGAGGTCGAGAGAGGAGAGTGGGAGAATAAGTTTAGGCCTTATAGTTGGGTCATCTATAGCAGCCCCTCACAAAAATGTGGGGAAATTTTGTGAGAGCCCGATATCCAAAATGGCTGCCGTCGGCCAAGCTGGAAATGAACTTTTTAATGGTTTTGCCCACAGTTCTGCATAATACATGGTTTCTGAGATTATTTGGGTCAAGAAATTCATAAATGATGTAGATTTATTGATTTGACCTATTTTTGACCTTCAAAATCAAGATGGCTGCCAATTTTTGGCTCTTTAAATGTCAATTTTTCAAAATCGTCATAGAGCCTTAATATTAGGCTCAAATGAAAGCTCTGCTCATACTGAGTTCAGTTATGGACAGTAAAATTACAACATACACATAGGTCATCAGATGTCTGGGGTGGAACCAATGAAAGCAAGGAGAGGAGATTCTTTAGCTTGGAGTTGTTTTTAGACATGGGGGACTTTTGGGTCTCGTTCCTGGAGATGACCGACCCACTTGTACAATGTCTTGATGCATGTCATGCAAGAAATGGTACAGAGTACCTACTGTCAACATACAACATGCTGCCTGGACTGATGGCATACGATAACCATGATTATGGAAGGTGGTTTGCAGATTATTTGGCAATGCTCTCTTCGCTGTCAGTTGAGAAAATGGTATTCTTCAACATTCACTTCACCCAGTCAATGACTGGGCTACCTTACTCCTGTCAGCCACTCGACCTTTGGATAGAAACAACTATGAATCTGAACTCGAAGCTAAAGCTGTCACGGTTCATGAATTCGCTGACTCTTTCTTGCATTGTATTGTTGTGTGTGCAGGTGGGCGTTGTCGCCAGCTGCATCTGATCAGCGACACCTACACTCACCGGCCACTTTATTAGGTACCCCATGCTAGTAACGGGTTGGACCCCCTTTTGCCTTCAGAACTGCCTCAATTCTTCGTGGCATAGATTCAACAAGGTGCTGGAAGCATTCCTCAGGGAGTTTGGTCCATATTGACATGATGGCATCACACAGTTGCCGCAGATTTGTCGGCTGCACATCCATGATGCGAATCTCCCGTTCCACCACATCCCAAAGATGCTCTATTGGGTTGAGATCTGGTGACTGTGGAGGCCATTTTAGTACAGTGAACTCATTGTCATGTTCAAGAAACCAATTTGAAATGATTAGAGCTTTGTGACATGGTGGAAGTAGCCATCAGAGGATGGGTACATGGTGGGCATAAAGGGATGGACATGGTCAGAAACAATGCTCAGGTAGGCCGTGGCATTTAAACGATGCCCAATTGGCACTAAGGGGCCTAAAGTGTGCCAGGAAAACATCCCCCACACCATTACACCACCACCACCAGCCTGCACAGTGGTAACAAGGCATGATGGTTCCATGTTCTCATTCTGTTTACGACAAATTCTGACTCTAACATCTGAATGTCTCAACAGAAATCGAGACTCATCAGACCAGGCAACATTTTTCCAGTCTTCAACTGTTCAATTTTGGTGAGCTCTTGCAAATTGTAGCCTCTTTTTCCTATTTGTAGTGGAGATGAGTGGTACCCGGTGGAGTCTTCTGCTGTTGTAGCCCATCCGCCTCAAGGTTGTGCGTGTTGTGGCTTCACAAATGCTTTGCTGCATACCTCGGTTGTAACGAGTGGTTATTTCAGTCACTGTTGCCCTTCTATCAGCTCGAACCAGTCTGGCCATTCTCCTCTGACCTCTAGCATCAACAAGGCATTTCCGCCCACAGAACTGCCGCTCACTGGATGTTTTTTCTTTTTCGGACCATTCTCTGTAAACCCTAGAGATGGTTGTGCGTGAAAATCCCAGTAGATTAGCAGTTTCTGAAATACTCAGACCAGCCCTTCTGGCACCAACAATCATGCCACGTTCAAAGTCACTCAAATCAACTTTCTTCCCCATACTGATGCTCGGTTTGAACTGCAGGAGATTGTCTTGACCATGTCTACATGCCTAAATGCACTGAGTTGCCGCCATGTGATTGGCTGCTTAGAAATTAAGTGTTAACGAGCAGTTGGACAGGTGTACCTAATAAAGTGGCCGGTGAGTGTATTTATACTCACAGTTTTCGTCTTGTGTTTGTCAGATCGTTGTGGATGTTTCCCGGTGTGTTTCTTCTCTCCTGCCTCTCTTCAAGTTCCCTGTGTTGCACTTTGGATTCTGTGTTCCAGTTCCCATCACTATGCCTTTTTCCACGGAGGAAGTATCTTCTAGTTCCTGAGTCTGTTCGGATATCGTGTTGGACATCCTTCATCCCTTTACCACCACGGGAGACCGGGTTGTTCATTGGCGTGCCTGCGCTGCCAAGAGCGATTGTTCCTGGACACTTGCACAACCTGACCACTCATTACATTTCAACTGACTTGTCATTAATAAACATCCTGTTACTTGCTATTGAATCCACTGTTTTACTTTACGTAACAAAAGCAAGGATGGATTCAGCTTCTACAGAATGAGAAGCAACTGCTCAACAACAAGAAACGCAAACAACGCTGCAAGGGTGAAGTCTACTGTGAAGCAGAGCCTCAAGTGCCAGCGCCGCCATAAGCAGCAGCAAGGATGAAGAAGGATGAGCAGGTAGTTCAGGACCTGCTGGCATGCATGAATAATTTTGAAGCTGAGCCCTTTGACATTTCTTCACCTACACTGAGGTTGCTACAGTCTGGCCTGGTTGCCTCACCAGAGTTAGTGCATGACCTAAAGACTGCACTTCCAGATGGCCAAGCTCAGGTTGAAACCTTCCTGCAAGAGCGAGTGTTCACAAAGATCAAGCCTCTCACTGCAACCATCCACAGGAATAAGAGGCAAAATTTCACTGGAGAAATGCTGTACACCATCTGGTGCTCATATGAAGGTTGCCCATATGGAGAGATCGGGAATGGCAGCACTAGTGGACCTTGCAGAGGGATCAGGAATGATCCAACTTGAGTCAGCCCTTGACAGGAGAGTGACTCAGGAGTGCCTTTCACTCTACAATGTAGATGGGTCAATGCTCAAGACTGTGAAGAGCAAGTTGTTAGAGCTCTTCAAGCTAGACTCAGTAAGTGAGAAACCAAGAGACCACGTTAGCCTTGTGGACATGGGGCGGATCTGGCGGGTTGCCACCCCCACACCTGAAGACCGTGAGTCTCGGAAGCGGGACGGTTCAGAGTACCACTGGGGTGACTACTTGGATAAAATCTGTGCTATGATCTTCTCACGCCACGCCAACGCATACCTCATCATCCTTGTCAATGACATACAGTGGGGAGAACAAGTATTTGATACACTGCCGATTTTGCAGGTTTCCCACTTACAAAGCATGTAGAAGTCTGTCATTTTTATCATAGGTACTCTTCAACTGTGAGTGACGGAATCTAAAACAAAAATCCAGAAAATCACATATGATTTTTAAGTAATTTCCATTTCATTGCATGACATAAGTATTTGATACATCAGAAAAGCAGACCTTAATATTTGGTACAAAATATTTGGCAAAACATCAAAAGGCCCAAATGTTTGCCCCAAGCCCGAAGACAGGTTTCCAGGTGTCACTGAGTTCAACCAACTCATTGTTATTTCCGGAAGCAAGGTCAGACTACAGAAACTTGTAAAGGAACAGCTGCAAGAGCATCCTTCTCCTATTGGTCACGGCAGGGAACTAGTGAACGAAAGTGTCGATCAGTGCATCACGTCCTCCCCCCCTTGCCCCAGCAGCTCACACCTCATGACTGCTCAGATGAGAGTAGCAGTGATGATGAGGAGTCAGTGTGGAGATTCAACAGATTCAGATTGAGTCTTTTTAGTTAATTCAATAATTGTTAAATTGTTTTAAATTGTTAAATTGTTTTAAATTGTTCTAGAATTGTTGGGAGAATTGTTTTAAAAAACTTTAAACTGTTTACCATGTTGTAATTCGCTTTGGTTCAAAATGCGTCAGCCAAATGTAATGTAATGTCATTAAATTTTTTTAAATAAAAACAACTCCAAGCTAAAGATTCTTCTATGTCTCCCTGCTTTCATTGGTTCCACCCCAGACATCTGATGACCTTTGTATATGTTGTAATTGTACTGCCCATAACTGAACTCAGTATGAGCAGAGCTTTCATTTGAGCCTAATATTAAGGCATGACGATTTTAAAAAATTGACATTTAAAGAGCCAGAAATTGGTGGCCATCTTGAATTCGAAGGTCAAAAATAGGTCAAATAAATAAATCTACATCATTTATGAATTTCTTGACCCAAATAGTTTCAGAAACCATGTATTATGCAGCACTGTGGGCAAAACCATTAAAAAGTTCATTTCCAGCTTGGCCGACGGCAGCCATTTTGGATATCGGGCTCTCACAAAATTTCCCCACATTTTTGTGAGGGGCACCTCGGCCAATTTTTTTCTTTAACCTTTATAGATGACAAATCCAGTGAGAAACGAACCTTCGCTCTCCACGGTCACGGAACTGCTATAGATGACCCAACTTATTATAACTTGTATTGATTTCATCAAATTGCATACAGTGATGGCTAATCTTTATCTAATGCTTAAGATATAATGAACGCTAGATACACAAATACTTTCTGGGAAATATGCATATACTGTACTTATGTGCACTGCTGCAGTAAGAGGGACAGCAGAAACTAAAACTAGCCAGAATAATTGTCAATTCTCTGTCTACAACTCATTATTGGTCGCAGGGTTTGTCCTGTATATAAACACTTCGGATTAGCATGCAGCAGCTTCTGTCGCCTGATCTCACGCTCTTCCTCATTTACGTGCTTTGTGCTCTTGTTCCAGAGACACACAATTTAATTAGTTCCTTATCTTATAAGACACACATTCAAGGTAATAAAATATTTAACTTTGAGACAAAGATTGAACCTGTTGTACTAAAAACTCATCTGACAATGCAAATATGCTTGAAAACAGTTGTGCTGCTTAATATTTTTGTAAAAACCATTATACACGATTCTCTGATGAACAGAAAGTTTAAAAGAGCAGCATTTATTTGAAATAGAAATCTATGTAATATTATAAAAGTCTTCACTGTCAATTCTGAACAATTTAGTGGATTTGCTGAACAAAAATATTACCTTCTTCCAAAAAAACAAAACAAAAAGGTCTGCACTCTAAAAATACTTTAGCCTTCGTCAGTCAGTCTGAAAACCATTGTCCCTAGTCTATTGAGGTCACAATATCATAATTTTAATAAAGACCCATCTCATGTTTCATATTTCAGTGTTATTTTATTCTCCTTTATCACCAGGGTATGTCTCATGTTATTGTATTGTTCCTGTGTCCATATACATTACAAAGAGTGTCTGAGATTACTAAACTGGCACATATATGATGACATATGTTGTTTTCCTGCTTTAAAACTTTATTGCATATATCTTCTATAAGAGGAAACATTCTCGGGCAGATTTACATTGTCTAGTGCCAAACAGAATACTCAAGAATGCAATACTTAATTACTGATCTTATTTAAAATGAAAAAAGACCTTCTGAACACAATTTCACCATATTCCCAGTACTCAATCTTGTTTTCCTGCAGTGCATATGTGTTGCTCTGATAATCTCAGCACACATCTCTTCATTCATGTGAGAGTCTAATCTATTCTCTGTACTGCCAAACAACCCAAGTGAGAATGAAAGGGGGAAAACTGCACAACTTGCTGAACAGTTTTGTTTCCATGTCATCATGGTCTACTGTTCCTCATTTAAACCCTCAATGTGAGAGAAGATCCTCAGAGCCAAGTCCTTCTGTAAAGCCAATAATACATAACAGGTCAATGAGGATTTAGAGAGGCGGCTGTCACTGACTTTTATTGTCGCTGAGTGGATATCACTGTCTGCTCGTGACACGCTTTGAAAAGCCGCCGCAGCAGGGACAGGATCTCTTTCTTGTGCTTTTTTTGCTGAAAGACTAAATCCAGTCCCACATTTCCCACTCTTTCTTTCGTTCTTTATCTTCTGAGAGGAAGGTATGCCTTTCATTTAAACTCTTAACATGTCCATGAATGAATGAATGAATATCAAGCTATACAATCAGATGCTGCAACAAAAACTTTTTTACTGCAAATATTTATTTTTTTAAACTGATAACACTATGAAAATTAAAACCACTTGGAAACAAATATGAATATGTATATGTATATTAATAGTTAAATGTTATCAATATAAATTCAAATAGTCATATTCTAAGGAGAGTCAAGAAGGAGGAACTGGTGTGTGTGTGTGTGTGTGTGTGTGTGTGTGTGTGTTTTATCCATTTGAAGAAAGAATGTGTGTCTTTGTGTGTAAAAGACAGCGAGAGGAAAGAGAGAAAGGGGGAGAGAAAACCACTAATGTGAATTTCCCACCGGTCATGTCTAAAATGATCAAAATGACTGATATATTACTCTTAATTAATCTGAGGAGGGCTGTCGGAAGGAGAGAGAAAAAAGAAAAAGGCAAAAAACAAAAGTTAATAGACCACATGCATTTATCTTGAGTCACTGCTCTGGAACAAAAGAACACAATAGTATTAATGTTTTACAAATGTATTAAAGAGAGAAAGAGGTTTGGGGTTATGGGGTTCAAAACCATTCACAGGGCATGTTAAAGTTCCAAACCATTACAGAACACTCCAACCTATACAGTGCAGACGACTAGCTACTAGCAACAGACGTCTAGCGGAGTTTGATTGATTGGCTCACTCTCTCCAGCCACTATATGAAGCAGACATATAAGAGTGTGTAATTACAGAGGAGGTAAAGCATGCTGGAACAGGTCATCTGAACTCAGGATACACACAAACACGTCTATAGCCTATGTGAGAGAGACTAACAAGTGTTCACTGCCTAATCAATGACCATGCATGCACCATTCATCTTTATTATACCTAATAGTATACAGTATAGTCTACATACCATTCAAATGTTTGGGGTCAGTTTTTTTTTTTTTGGAAAGAAATTAATACTTTTTTTCAGCAAGGATACATTCAATTTAATAAAAGTGACAGTAAAGACATTTATAATGTTATAAAAAAATCTATTTCAAATTAATGCGGACTTTTGAACTTTCTATTAATCAAAGAAACACATGTGCTGCAAATAGGGCTGGGTAAAAAATACTGATTTCTCGATTTTAATCGATTCTAATTTTTACGAACCGAACCGATATCGATTCTTAAATCCCAACAATCGATTAGTCTCTACTGTTTTCAGTTGTTGAATGAGCGGGCCATTGTAGGTCGCCTCCCATCCAATAAATCACAATACGCTTTGTGCTTTGTTATTTTTGATATGAAACAAAGTCTCAGATTTCAAATTATGTCAATTTTATAACGAAATTCAAAAAATAAACACCGTCTGGCCGCTGTTTAATGTGGCCTGAGAGATCTCTGTAGTGCCTCAATTGAGGCGCAGCGCAGAGCGCACGTGAACTGATCATCTCCTTCGCTTTAGTACCAGTTACAGCAACAAATAAACATGAATGAGCATCTGAAGGTATGTTAAAAGATACAGAACATCTTACCGAAATCCGTATGTAATCGCTAAATCAGTGTTTCAACCGCGGAAAGGCATCAATAAAACAGCTTGTAAACAATATGTCACATCACGTCATTCACACTCAGTCTGAGACATCGACATGTCTCTCAGTTTTCCTCCGGCCTGAAAACAGCCGGCCAATCAACGAACAGAGGGCGGGCTGAGAGCCGTGACGTAGACGCTAAGCACCGAGTTTAAGATTGTGACCGCGGATATGGAGACACGGGATGCAATTCGTTCTGTTGTGGAGAATATTCCCGGCATTTGCAAACTGAAACCCGAACAAGAAGAGTGTTTGTTAAACATTTTGAATGGAGGTGATTTTGTGGCCCTACTCCCGACAGGTTTTGGGAAAAGTTTAATTTATCAACTATTACCGATCGTCAGCGAGAAACTGGGGAGGCCAAAGGCCGGCAAGGCGATAGTTGTGATTGTGTCCCCCTTGGTTGCACTCATGGAGGATCAGGTTAAGGAGGCAGCAAAACTCGGTCAGCCATGTTCACTCCGGTATTTCGCTCGATGGTTTCGTTTTCGCATCATACACGTGGAAGTTCGATGCGGCTGAGCTGGCGAATAACACACGAATAACCAATAATTTTATTCATAGATGCCACCTACGTCACTCCAAATAGAACGCCGCCATATTTACAACCGATCTCGCCCGGTATGGCCGCCAAAACTGCCCATTTGAATGAGAGAGAGAGACAGAGATACCTGGAGAAAATGTCAATTTTAGGCTCCGATCCTTATGTTACCCCCAGTTTTCTTTTATCCATTATTATCTGCCCCAGACTTGCCCCAATTTGCCTTCCATGATATATATATATCTCTTGTGCATAACCCCTCCCCATACAGTGGGGATCGCTCGAAGGCTTTCAAGAGTACCGATGCATATCAATATGCTGTGGCTAGATGGGTAAAAGACGTAAAAGTGCGGCACTTGGCCACCAAGGATTTATATTTAATCATGGGAAATGTAATAGGTATTATTAATAAAAAAATTCAAATGTATGATTTTGGTGGTTGTTTGCTCTGACTAGGTAGCATTGTTAGCTAGTTAAGTGGCTAACAGCTGGTAGCTTGCCCGCTGTTAGTTACGGCTCACAGGCACGGCTAGCTGTCATTAATCTGGATTAGGCCTGTCGCGATAGTCAGTAAATCTTTTAATCGCACGATAAAAAAAAAATGAGCTTGATAATTTTTCTGCCCGCGATAATTTCCATTTGCATGCTTGTTTGTTTTCCTCGTCTCTCTCTCTCTCTCTCTCTACCAAAGAGACTGGATGACAACTCTGTTAAAGACATAACCGACTTATTTTACGTGAATACTCTCCAAAACAGACATTTAAACAAAGTTGTGTGTTTTTGTCCATTCAGACACGAAACAGAGCTCAATTCATTACTCGCGCGCTGTATGGGGTCTATGGCTGCACGCTTCGGGTCGGGTGTGTGTGCACAGAAAGATGAGACATGATACAATATGATCTCTTCAAATGACAGCTAACCACTTCTTTCTTCTATCCTTTTCTTTTGGTATATAATAAAATACCAGTTCGGGGTTCCTCTTTCGGCTGTTTGTGCAGCCAACTGCACAACATATTGCAGGCATTACTGAGACCGTCGGTCGTAAAGATGACGGCGCAAAGCTCCAGTGACGTCATGTGACCCGAACGAATACTTCAGACAATACTCCCCCGCCCCCTTAAATATTATAGCAATGTAGTACCAACTGACTGCCATGTAGTTTACTGCATTAGTTAAGAGATTTTGAGAAAATGTACTGTATCTGTAGCCTGGGTTTCCCCATACTGCCTTACCGCAGCGCGATTCAATTCACGCTGAAAGGCAGTCTGGATACCATGGCCAGATTTTTCGCCTCATTTAGGGAACCAATCACAGAACGGGGAGAGAGCAGCAAGACGATGACGCGTCTATGCGACACACCGAAGCAGTTTGTTTATACCTATGGATCAAACATGGCAGTAGACGCGAAGTTACCTTTCGATGCAGCCTAACCCCTCATTTACACTGCACACGTCTGCGGCGCATTACGGCTGCGACACGGTTTTATTCCGTCCTTCACACAGTGCCAACTCACACCAGGAGCATTTCAGACACGAAGCGACTGGATGCGCGAGACCACGTGATTTGCCTGTCCGGCGTGGTTTTTCTTGATTTTTGTGTGTCTACCTACAGTCTATGGATTTTACCAAGGATATATTGGTGTGCAATACAATTGGGATTCTGCACAGGGTGTTTATTATGAAATTGACAGTGTTTTTTTTACTTTTATTTTGTATTTACGGTGCGGCTTGAACGCGGCGTTCGTCAAAAATAGACTAGGCGCCTATATTTAGCGAAGCGGCGCGGAGAGCCGCTTCTGGGAAGCTTCTGAAACGCGCCGCTTCGCGGCCGGTGTAAACACACGCATTGACTAGAATGGCCGCGATCAGCTCCGGTAGCCGTGTCGCAGCCGTAATGCGCCGCAGACGTGTGCAGTGTAAATGAGGGGTTACGGCCGTTTCACATATAGGTTTCACACCGCAAGCGTGAGCGGCATTTGAGCAGCGCGTCAGCGTAACTACATCGTCACTGCAGCTGCAGACGCGCCAGAGTATTCACACTGGAAGCGTTTGTACAGTGTCACAGCAGCGGCTCCAAAGCTAAATATCGTTAGCCTCATAGCATAATTGCTTAAGTCATTTTGTGTTTTTTCTTGTTTTCCAAAGACATTGAAATATGACTTCGGCATTATATATAAGCGAGCAATTCTTTACAAAAACAACTATACATTTGTTTTTAGAAGTTGGTCATTTTATAACATTGATAGTCTTGAAAGTTTGTAATGGGGAGGTGTACAACATTCGCATATAAGTTAAATGTAATACAACAAAACAACCCAGAAAATGGCTCCAATCTATTAGTTTCAGTCATACTTTCGATGTTTACAAGACCGCAACTCCGCGGATAAAAAACAAAACACACAAATAAACCACACACTCGGTTTTGATTTGGGTTGTGCTAGCCTGTAGCTGTCTGTGTGTTAACGTTACATGAACTAAAAGAACGTTTATATATAATATTTTCTGGCTAGTTTACTTTAGTTTTTTTTATTTATATAATACACAACTTTCACCCAAACTGAATAATTAAAAACAAGTTTTTACCGGGTAAATCTTCTATAAATATTTTAGAGTCTTTATTTTCTTTTATTTGCCTACTCAAGTTCTTGTTAAAACTCACTAGACATGCTAATTCTGTGCATTTTGGGCAATTTTTGTGTGAAATCACATTTATTTTTGTCCATCAAAAGTGTGCTTTCACTTTAATTTAGCGTGAGCAATGCAGCAAAAAACAGATTCGAAACCCCCGCTTCACTGCTGCTCACACGCCGCTCCTGCTCGATGCTCACGCGCTGCTCCCGGTGTGAATGCACTCATTGCTTAACATGCACGCCGAAAAAATATGCGCCGCTCACGCATGCGGTGTGAAACGGCCGTTAGATACACGCCATCGTGTAGGCTACACATAAATCTCTGACCCATCGGCCATCGTCGTCTCCCTCGTCTAATTTCTGTCGCTCTACATACGTCATCTGGTATAATCGAAACGATTGGCTATGAGCTACGTACAGGCGCATTTGATAGACATTCTTAGCACCCAATGAACGGCTCTGGGCATTCGTAAACCACGCCTCAAATACGAGAAAATGAACATGTGGTTCCCAGACCCAATTCTCAACGAGATTGGGTCTGGCGTTAGCCAGGCTACTGTATCTGATATATATAAAAAATAATCGATATCGAACCGAATCAAATTGAATCGTAATCCAATAGCAAGCTTGTGAATCGAAATCAAATCGAATCGTACATTTTTTGTCATTACCCAGCCCTAGCTGCAAGTACACAACCAAATAGCACAGACCACACCAAAACTATTTCAAGGGGGGCCCAACAAGTGACGAACTTGGCTGGGACATGCTTATTGTTCAATGTCTCGTCAGTGTTGTTAAACTGATAAAGATGTTTTTTTTTTATTTACCTGTGTTTTTTCTATTTGCATGCATTTTCTTCAGTTGCAGCGTGTTGAGCTCTCTCAACCACCATAACTTATAGTGGCAGAAAAACATACCCACATCTGTCTCAATGACTTAATCAAAAACACACACAAATGGACATTGAGTCACACATACCAGGAGAAATAAATTTCAAGGAAAAATGCCTTTTCTATTGAATCAGTATGACTGATTGTTTCATGTAATTGAGTGATGTATATGTAGTTGAGTGCAAGACCAAAATGACTTTGTAATCATTTCTAGTTTGTGTCTAGTTGGTAGTTTGTGCACATTATATGGTCTGTGGCTGACAGTAATGACAGATTACAGATGGCTGGGTTTGCCCAAGAGTGATATAAGGTTTCGTTCACTAACCCATTCACACAGAAAGGTATACTTAACCCAGCTAAACACTGGTCTCCAAACCCATGCTCAAACCACACACACACAGCTTCAGACCATTACTTTTAGTACAATGGTGTGATGGACAAAATGAAGACATGAAGACAAGTTTAACATCACTTCTGTTCATGTAGCTCAACTGTTAAAGGATGACACTAGCAATTGCAAGGCTGTGGGTTTGACTGCCAGGGAACACATACGGAGCATACACATGTGATGTGAACACCCCCCTCACAGTGCACTGATTATTCGGCAAGTTCTGCCTTTTTGACTTTGCACTGACACCAAATTTATTTGGCCCCGTTTTAAAAACCACAGTGGTTTAATCTTTAAAAAGAGCTGTGAATCTCCTATTAAACAGTAAATACTGTATATCAATCACGGTCCATATGAAGCAGTCACATTCATTTGTAAATCAGTGCGTTTGTGTGCGTGGCGCATGTATAATTAAGAGTAATCATCATGTGCTCAACAGCTTTTAATTAATGTCCTCCTCACCATTTAACCTCATCCATCTCCTGCTCTCTCACCGATGTCATTCTCTTGCATTGTTTACTCACACCAGTAATGGGGGTTATGCGCAACAAACTTCCGTATTCTGTAAAACAGGTTCTATCGCTTCCGGTTTATGTCTTTTGTATGTGCTTCGTGAAATATAGAGCCGTTTTACTCAAGATACCTTCAACCCTAAACCAAACCCTAACCCTAAAACTAAATCTATAGTAAGTACATGTAGTTAATTAATATTATACAGTTATTACTTATTTTATTAAGTACAATGTAACTACATCATCTTAAAATAAAGTGTATCTGTCCATAGATATTGGCGTCAGTTTGTACTGCTGTAACACCAGCGGATGCGGTGAGACGAGTTTTCCTGTTTGCTCATGTGACGTTTGGCATACAGCCTTTTTATTTAAAGCCTTCATTTCCATTGGCCTGCTGGACATAATTATTTAAAGCTAATTTAATTTAAGGCTAATTTAAAGCGCTAATGAGTGGAAGGTGACATTAGGATCCAAACACATTAATTATGTGTGTGTGCAGGGGGATGAATGTCATATACCAGCACACAAACAGACTCATTATTTTTTTACTCACACACCAACAGTCTGCACACACTGGAGCATAAACAGAAAGAATTAAATGTCAAATACATATTGTCAGAGAAGAACAGTCAATGTGCCATTAAAGTTCAGAATCATACAGTTTATGCTGAAGTTGTTCTTTAGGCCACTCTGGTGGATTAATTTGCCACAAGCATTTAATTCTCAGGGACAAGCACTTGGATATTTAGAAATGTCAAAGATATGACCTCAATACTGAGCCAACAAACCTTATCAGTGAAGTAATTTCTGTAATCCCATCTTCACATAAAAGCTTCAGCTGACATTTTTTATTTCATCTTAATACTGTAAATTATAGTTGTTACGATAACTATAATGATTATGATATAGTTAAAGATATAGTTCTAAAAATCGTTCTAAAAATCGTTCTAAATATAAAAGAATGGCAGAGTCCACACCACAACTATAACGGCACAGAGAAGTGATATAGTTGCAATCACTTTCAGAACAATTGTTTCTTGCTGATGAACAAAACATTGACAGCCAATCAGAATGCATCCTGCTTTAAAGAGCTTGGGCGGCAGACGAGCTACGAGAATATTTTTTGTGCGTAAAAACAAAACAAAAATAACGACTTTATTCAACAATTTATTTTCTTCCCTGTCATTCTCCTACGCTGTTTATGTTGTAGACAGAGTGCAGCGCTTCCGGGTTCAACGTCAGAACGCAGCCTCGCTATTGGCCAGCTCCTGCGTCAGCATGCTTCAAGCTGCTCACGTGTACAGCATCGGCCAAAGCGCTGCACTCTGTCTATAACGTAAACAGCGTTGGGTAGTGCTTAATAAATCTGTCATCAAATGCTCCATGCTCATCAACTCAGGGCAGAGGGGAATTTTGTTGATGCTGACTGGGCTAGTCTGAAACTAAAACTAAAGCTCGTCTCCCTGTTTATAATCTCTCCTGTTCCCTAATTGCCCATTCCCTCAACAGCCATTAGCGGTGCAACGGATCACAAAACTCATAGTTCGGATCATATTACGGTTTTCGAGTGACGAATCGGATCAGCAAAAAAAGAATAAAATAAATAAATTAAAATGGGGGGTTTTGAGAATTTTTTTTAACTTTGCTTCCCCTTTATTACACAATGAACACTTTACTTTGATACCACAGCAAAAACTCCTAACTACTGGTAATGAAGTTAAAACATTATTAAAGACAAATGAACAGACACAAATAAAGAAACTTAAAGACATAACCGACTGTATACAAGAATACTTGTCGAAACGGATATTTTGAGATCATTTTGTGAGTGTATGTGTCCGTTCAAGCTCAAGAAGTCGCGAAACAGAGCTCGATTATGTGTTTCCGCGCCATCTTAGAGGCACCTCACTGAGCGTCCGTGGTTTGAGTGTGTACGCAAAAAAAAAAACAGCGTGCGATTGCGAATCGATATCTCTTTTCCCTCTTCTTGCATTTGAATTGTGTAAAAACGAGTGTTTTAAATTGGCAAACACGTGCAAATAATAAACTTTGATTACATAATGGTTAAATGCAAATAATCCGCGAATCACGTGTTGGCCTGGTTCGTTTACGGATCCGTTGCACCCCTAACAAACATCAGCTTATGGCTGTTAATCAGATCACCGGCCCAGTGAGTTGGGTTAATTCTTGGAATTACCAGGAAGAATTAGTTGATTTTTTTAAAAATCCCACTCAATTCCTATCGTTTTGGGCCATACTTGGCTTTCCACTCATAACCCTCATATTAACTGGGCAGATAACACTATCTTATATTGGAGTCCTTATTGTCATGCTACCTGTCTTGTGTCTGCTCCGCCTCCTGTTTCTTCTTGTGTGTTGCCGGAGAAGGATGTGGATTTGACAGTGGAAGTTCCTGCCATGTACCACAATCTGTGGGCAGTCTTCAGTTGATCTCGAGCTGCCTCTCTTCCTGCCCATTGGCTGTACGACTGTGCTATAGACCTCATTTCCCAGCACTTCTCCTCACTGATGCCTTTTTTCCTTGTCTGCTCCTGAACGGGCGGCCATGGAGATATATTTATCTGACTCTCTGGCGGCCGGCTTGATCTGTCCCTCCTCTTCTCCAGCGGGAGCGAGGTTCTTTTTCGTGAAGAAAAAGGATGGTACTTTGCGTCTCTGCATTGATTTTCGCGGGCTGAATGACATACTGTTTCTTATCTCTACAGGCTTCGAGGTCCTGCAGGGCACAAAGTTCTTCACGAAACTGGACTTACTCAATGGTTACCCCCTTCTTCAGATAAGGGAGGGGGACAAGTGGAAGATGGCTTTTAAAGGTGCTGTATATAACTTTTTTACTCTACTACAGCATAAAAATACCATAATATGTTTGCAGATATTTAGGAAACATTAAGTTCACATACTCGTTTCTCTGAAAAACACTAATACATTTTGCACGTTCCATGTTGTCAGTCGGTTCTTGTTTTGGTCTGTGTGATCTCGCCCACTGCCAGTTCACCCAATAGTAATTTGACACCCAGGGATGCCAGTTGACAGGAAACATTGCATATTGCAGCCTAAGAAACGAGCAAACAAACTGGGTCAGAGATTGCAGATTCCACACAACCTTAAAAGCCTCTATATCCATCTAAATATCTCTATGAACGAGAACATATTAAAACGCAGATAAATCAACTCATTAACTTATGTAAGTCTCCTCGGCTTTCGTTGTCAATTGCGCTCGTTCCTGTTGTGTGTCCTCAAACTGGCAACCCGCGTGAGTGTTGAGTCTGAGGAGGAGGGGTCGGGGGAAACAACGATCTCTGATATTTTAAATTTTGACTGCAGTACCGATTTCGCCCATTAGCTGTCATTCTTACAGACAGCACCTTTATTACTCCTATGCGGCATTTTTAATATTTTGTTCTACCTGAGAGACATGATCGATAAATTCATCTTTGTGTACCTAGATGACATCTTAATTTTTTTCTTGCTCATTTCAAGTGCATGTCAGCACGTCAGCACTACAGCAGCTGTTACAGAATCAGCCGTTTGTGAAGGAGGAAAAGTGTACCTTTCATGCTCAGTTGGTTCCATGCTTGGGGTCCATCATCTCAGTGGAGGGGATTTGTATGGTGAAGGTAAGAGCTGTCTCTGACTGGCCAGTGCCTGGCTCCCGTAAAGTGCTTCAGCACTTAGGTTTTGAATGAATTAAAGTCTAGGTTTACTACTAACGCCAGATTCCAGTAGGCAGTTAGTGGTGGAGGTGGTCGTGTCAGAGGTGGGTGTTGGAGCAGTTGTTTCTGAAAAATCTCCTCATGAATATAAGTTGCATCCATGTGCTTATTATTCACACCTTCTCTCTCCCGCAGAATGGAATCATGGGGGAGTGGCGTCACTGGCTGGAGAGGATCCATGCCTGGTGTGGACCGATCACAGGAACCTGGAATATATCCGATTGGCCAAACTATTTTTTTCCATACAGGCTTGCTGTGCTCTGTAGTTCTGGTGCTTCAATTATGTACTGACTTATAGGCCGGGCTCTAAAAACAGAAAGCCCGACTCAACAAGGTAAGTTGTTGAGGAAAGAAGGAGGCGGGAACCGACGAACATTTAACAAACTTTAATCCAAAATAAACAAACACAAAATGAAAGTAAAGGTGGCAGCCCCTCACGGACGACTGCCGCACACACAAACAAAATTCAACGTATAAGTCTAGGCCTGGTCCTCTCTCGTCCTTCACTGTCGTCGCTCCTCCTTTTATGCTTCTGAAGCTCCTCTGTGACAGATATGAGACCGGTGCAGTGAGCAGGTGGCACTCATCATCAATCACGCCTTCCTTGCCACACAGACGCTCTTTCTCTGTGGTTCGGCACCGCCTGACAACGTGCCTACTCCCGAAACTATTCTGGCTTTGCGGCGGGTGGTTGGAGGTGTCGCCTGTTGCGTCAAGGACTGGGTCAGGCGAGCCTTAGCCGGAGTGGATTTGCCTGGGGGTGTCCGGCGGCTCTGTTATTTGTGTCTGAGACGGTCCGCACTGCCATCTTGAAGTGGGGTCACTCCTCCAAAGCAACATGCCACCCTGTTGTGAGGAGGTCACTATCAGCCATCCGTCAGCGTTTTTGGTGGCCGGCCATGACTGAGGACTTGTTGGTTTATGGGTGCCTGCGAGGTCTGATCTCAAAACAAGTCTTCCAATAAACTTTCCCGCCCATGGTCACATATTGCCCAGGATTTTGTTACCGGTCTCCCTCCATCCAGTGGCAATACTCTGATCCTTATCGTGGTGGATTGCTTTTTCAATGCGGCCCATTTTATTTCCCTTCCCAAACTCCCCTCGGCTAGGGAGACAGCCACAGCTACTTTTGGAGGGAATTTTTTGTCAGCAGCTGGGTGCCTCCGCCAGTCTGTCCTCACAGTTTCATCCACAGGGCGAGCGTGCAGACCAGGTTCTCACTCTTCCCAGGGTGGCAAAGATGCGCCCCCCTCAGTCCAGGCGTTTATCCAGCGCTACCGTCATTCCTGGAGGAGGGCCAGGGAGGCCTTGGTCTGGTCCGAGGGGTGTACTAAAAGAGCTGCCGACCGCCGCTGGACTGTGGCACCAAGATATGTCTGTGGGATATTTAACCCTTCAGGTTAAATATCTAACCGGAAGCGCAATATTTAACCGGAAGGGTAAAATTGATGGTTATTGTCTTTAGTCACGGCTCATTTAATCTAGCTTTCTGCCCGCTTTGAATCAGACGCAAAGATAAAGTAGTGCGGTAAGATTACATTTATTTGAATGAATGAATTATAGCATTTATTTGAATAAATCTAGAGAGAGAGATGCATTGCATACCTGTGTCTGTTCAACGAGCTATGAGTTTAATTACTTCAAAAAAGCGATGTAACCCCCTCGTTGCTGATAAATATACTGTAGCGATTCAGTAGTGAAGCTATTTTTTTACTAAACGTTGCGGGCAGCGTTTATAAGTTTTATGTGCCCCTGAATGTTTCTGTGTGTGCGCTGCGTGATCTCCGATCTCTGTGTGCGAGTGAGGTATGTGTGGTGCGATTCAATAAAAAAACAACAACAGTGCATTAATATAGAACAGTGATTAAACCGACTTGGAACTACCTGTGCATTAAACGGTTCTATTGCACAACTTCCAGCCAATCAGAATCGAGTATTCAGACAGACCATGGTATAATATAATATTACATAAAATAATGGCAGTGCAAATTCAAATGAAAAAATATTTTGTATTTACACCAGTCTGACCTCTAACACAGTTTTTTCTTTCAAATTGAGTTTCAATTTTCTGTAAAATTGTTTTCTTTGCAACTCACTGGAGCTCTGGAATTGATTATGCACTGTTCTAAGCAGCTCTGATTGTGGAGATGCTTTCAAGGGGTATGTGTGTAAGATTTAGTACCAGGGACTTGAGGTCTTTGAGCTATAAGGCACTAGTGACCTTGCCTTGCAGCATTAATCAAAGACACACCTACATAACATTTCAATTATGAACTATTATGAATTATTATTTTAAAAGTCACATCCTCTGATTGTTCATAGTAAAGGTTATTTCACATGAACAGCTTGAGAGTTCATTACTGCATGGACTGCTGTGCTGCTATAGCTTTCTAAACTCAGAGCATGCCCACCCACACTTTCCTGCTCTAATATCTCCCTCATTACAAGGGGCTTCACAGGGGGAATAAATGTTCCTACATTTTTAAAAAGGAACTTCCAACAGTCCTTTGGATGACAAATGTTTCTAAGTGCCATTAACATTCAAAGGACCCCCTGTGAGCTAAAAGGGTTCTTTGCAGCTCCACACGACTTTTGGCATATCAACTCATTTTACCTTGTCAGCTTCTTAAGGATCCAAAGTACATCAAGATCAAATATGACAAAGTGCAGGATTGTTACAGTTATAGTCAGTTATGTTCCATTTTGTCTGTTTTGGTTCTGTCTTCCTTGTTTGGCTGTTTGAGCTAGTGACCTAGTTTGTCTGATTATTCATCCATTCACCTGTTGGTTCATCAATTATCTAATTAGTTATTTTGTTTGCTCTGTGTACTTAAAGGAATAGTTCACTTAAAAATGAAAATTCTGTCATCATTTACTCACCCTCAAGTTGTTTCAAACCTGTATGAATTTATTTCTTCTGCTGAACACAAAAGAAGATATTTTGAAGAATGTTGGTAACCAAACAGTTGATGGACCCCATTGACTTCCATAGTGCAGTAGTCAACATTTGAAGTGGATGAAAACCTTTCATCAAAGTTATACATGCATTTTGAACAATAACCGTTCTTGTCTTAGCATTACAAACACCTGGTATGTACAGTATGTTGACTATATATGTTTATAGGTGAATTAATAAATTGTGATTTTATAACATTAAAATATTTTATTCTTATAAATTATTATATTACAACATTATAAAACACTGAACATTCAGACCCATTAGAGATAGTTAATTGTATTCATCCTCTAGTAATATCACACACAATTAAAACAAAAGCAACAGTGTTTTGGAAAAGCATGAATACCAAAAAATATATTTTTTTTTAAATAAAAACATCTTAAATGTCTTAAAAGCCAATTTTGTACAATAAAAAATGAAAAGAGGAAAGACGGTGTCACTTCTGAAATGTATACTAGTTATGCAATAACAAACCAAAATCACACATCTATTGTTTATATTTTAATGTTTTGTTAGTACTGTACCTCAGACGAGACACATCTGATTTGCAAGGATCTCCCCCCAACTAGCAACTTCTGCTCAAAGCACTTCAGAGTGGTTTTTCTATGTCTTGGTTGCCATGCTCATTTCCTCTGAGAAACCGATAGACCTCACAACACATGGCCCAGATTTGCACTCACACAGCCTGGTCCCATTAAAGCATGTTTCCACATCTCAGTTTATGACGCGTGTGACACAACTTGAGAGCCTTTCAGTGCTGCTTTAAACTTTTAAAACTCCTTCAGAGTAATGTCAATATTAATTATAATGAAAATGTAAAAAATCCCACCAACATCAACAAATCATCTTAATTGTTATAAACGAAACCTTCACTGAATTAAATGAGTCCATCCAAGTGGTAACTGAATCACCACCTGATTCACTTAGGAAATCAAAGTCTACTTGAAATTAAGAACTGTTTTGTGCACCCAAGCTTTGTGAGACCATGACTAGGTATTTATATGACAACATGTAGTTCAGGATGCACATTTACTGTTTTTATATTAAATTACCCTTTATTTTGAACCTATGCATTAAATGTTAACATTAACATTAAAATTTGTTTGTTTGAACAGTTTGAACTGATGCAAAACCAGTATTTTGTAGGAAACACTGACTCATGAAATGCACACCAAAAATGTGTTTTTGGCTTGGCACCCTTGACATCTGCAAAAAAACACATTAATAAGAAACGCCCTCTACACCAGCTGCTGTTGAACATAGACAAGAGACCAACTCTTGATATACTCACATATATCACTGAAAGCGACCAAAGATATCTGGACACATATCATAACGCTTAAATAAAAAATTTTGACCTGGTTAGCATGTCTAGTAAGTTCTCAATTTTTTCGCTCTTGTTGAGAGCTGCTGTATTGGTCAGGTTTCGCCTCTTTTCTTTTTTTGAGCTTTGTGTTTGTTTCACTCCTGGGGATATAGATAAATGTTTTCATGAAATACATTTGTCAAGGGTCACCATAGGACTTTCCACTAAATATTTCAAATCTGGACTAGACAAATGTTGTTCAGGCCAATACGAAATAAAATCTGACAGTTTTACCAGATAATGACTTATTTCAACTCCAGCTATATTTATGAGTGTGAATGTGTGAAAGAGGGATGTTGGCTCTCTCTAATAAACAAAACCACATGACATCCGGAGCATTTACAGTATGTACCTCAAACACAAAGCACCTGAAAGGATTTCTGCTCCAAGAAAGCAAATGCACAAACAAAAACACACAGACATAATCTAATGAATATGGCAATTCATTCACTCAAATGTATACACAGATGTTTGGATAGCAGTTCGAATGTTTAAGGAAACTTGTGCATAGTGATTTTTCAAAAAGTCAAAAGTCATACAGGTTTGTAATGAAAAGAGGGCAAGTAAAAAAATGACAGATTTTTCATTTTTGGTGGACTATCGCTTGAAGGGGGTCCTATTATGCTTTTTCACTTTTTCAACTTTAGTTTGTGTGTAATGTTGCTGTTTGAGCATAAAAAAAAGATCTGCAAGGTTCAAAGTCCACTCCAAAGGGAGATATTTATATTTTATCCACTTTTCATGAACTATAACGAACGACTCGTTTAGACTACAAGACAATTTTTCTGGATCTTATGAAGTCACAATGTTCCTCATTTAAATAATCCGTGCCCACGGAAATACGCAAAAAAAGGGGACGAGGCCTGGCTGAGCTGCATTAGAGAAGAAAGTTTTGTCGCTATGTCAAAGAGACATTTCAAAATTTCCAAAACCCCATTTCCAAAACTCAATTGTTTGACCTTCCTAAGGCTGACGAACTTAGAGTGGTTAAAATTTATTTTAAACCCTGTTTCTGAACATTATAGTCCCAACATTTATCTGTGTGCTGCACATTTTACGGAGAACAGCTTCCAGAACCTAAGAGATGTCTATGCAGGCTACGCACAAAAGCCTTTTCTGAAATGGAGCAGATATTGAAATGCAGCCAGGAATTGTGTCCTGACATTTATATGTGCCTGATTTCAACGCCGGGGAAATACGATAAAGCAAATTTGCCTGTGAACGCTTTATATACTAGGGGCGTGTAACAATACATCGATATGGATCGATGCGTTAATCAAACGTCTAACAATACGATGCCACAAGTAAAATCTGATATGAGGTACCTTTATTTTAACACTCTCCACATCCTCGCGTAACGTCCGTCCGTCTATACGCATTTCCGCCAAAGCGCACATTTTCGTTTCCTCACAAGGGGGTAATCCATCGACCGGAAGTTGAAGCCGGCCGGGTGCCGCCATGTTGTAGCAGAACTTCACTTGCGTTAGCATTTCCATTGACTCCCATTCATTTTGGCGTCACTTTGACAGCGAATAACTTTACATCTGAGGCGTTTAAAGACTCCATTTGTCCATTATTTATTTCTGTAAAAATAGGCTAACGATTGCGTCATAACCACTCGACTCTCTGTCGCGCAGTACAGAAATTACCGTACAGACAGGAGGAGAAGCTCGAAGGCAATCGGGGGACGTCCCGTCAAGGGAGAAGCCCATAGATAATGAGTCCATAAAAGCAACGGAATACTTACTCCTGCTCACTCACGCCAAAGAACTCTTTGCTCAAGTTCCCCGTCTCTGCAAGATTAACGTTGGCAATTTTCACGCACAGCTACTAGAAGATTAACGTCTGTCAGACAGGTTGCTCACGTCATCAAGCTTAGTTTGAGTCGGTTTGAGTCTGCGCGTCAGGAACGGAAGTGCTCAAAAATCGCTAAAAATGGGCTTCAACTGTCTCAACTGAGTTCCAATGAGATGGCTTTGTCCATTTCTTATACTGTCTATGTTTCCTCACCATACTGTCTGCCGGTGTGTCTTTGTAACGTTAATCTCTTAATCTGACATAGACGCTTGACAAGATTGACTGAACCCTAAACACATTGTCACAAAAGCTAGTGATTTGAACAGGGGCGTCGGAGCTCGTGTCGAGCATAAATGGGCGTGTCAGATGAAGCCCCGATTCGAGGCTTGTGTTGTTATGGTGCGTTCTATTATTTATCTTTGTCGGAGTTCCGAATAGGAAGACAGACGTTGCCTATCAACACGCACCAACCCTTTCCTCGGATTTCCCGGCTCGGAAGTCGGACAACCGTGAGGACACCCAGCAAGAATTCCGATACGGAATGCAAGATGGCTGCGCCCTGTGTGACTTGTAAGTATGAATTGTTTACATAATTTTAACCACTCGTATTACTGCAATACCTTACTGCGTCCGTATCTGCCTGTGGGTATGGGAATCAGTCTTGTTGTGAGTGCAATATTGAATGAAGCCTTGTTTCAAATGGGTGTTACTAACGTGGCTAGCGTTGCTAACAGAAGATACACTAAAACATGAAATAAAGTGAAAATTTTAGAAGTTCAAATGGCTGCGTTTTCAAAGAGCCTGGTACTCGGCTAGTGCTACCATAGCAACAGCTTTCCGGGTGGCGTCCATGTTTTTTTCTCCGACTCGGACACTCGGACGCGCAAAACGTATCAAAACGCTTGATTAGCATAGAAATCACGTGACCAATGACAAACGAAGCATCGCTTTCTGTCCAATACACGGGTTTCTTGTATACAAACAATACCGGATGAGCGCGCATCCAGGAGGCAAAAAACCGCTATCTGTTATGCCGAGTTCTGTAAAAGAACATTGTAATTAACGTAGATTTCGCATTGTTTGTAATTTCTTGTTGACTCAATAATAAACTGTTGAAATAAAATTTCAGAGTTGGATCTGTTTGTTTGTGTTTCATATTAATAACATTATGTAAAACGTCCAACTGTTTACGAATCAAAATCCGGACATACTGTGATGCATGTATCATGTTATCATGTTAGACTAAGTTAGTAATGTAATAACCTCTATAGAGCCCGAATTTCCTTTTATATAAGTTAACCTTGTTTACATTACTTTACGACCTGCAACATATCATGACTGCACACATATAACGTTACTTTACTGTAAATCAAAGATTTGACGATGGATTATGTGGGAAGCCTTAGTACCTCCGACCGTGGCGATTATATTAAAAAACTTACTCTCATCAATGGTGAGATCTTGCCGGATACCTATTCCCTATGCAATACCTGACGATCTTTGGATTGTGGATGACAAGAAGTGGCCAGCAATTGTATGGCCTGATATATATATATAATTATCTAATTCAGACACCAAGTGTGTATATAAGAGAAATGATTAGAGCATACAAATCCCTCGATGCATACAACTACGTGCTATGTGGTCATGTGCAGCTCGTCAAATACTTTTCTGCACCGGATTTTTGCGTGTTGAGGTCAGATGTGCTCCCTAGTCAAAGGCAAGGCATTAAAGCCAAGCCTTATGATGCCTGGGTGGGTGTATGTCAATAAGGGCCTTGGTTACATCCTTACGGCATTTTGACTAGCGACAACAACACCACTATGCTACTAGCCTAAACCCTTTACTCCGGTACGAAGACCGGGGGTCTTTTGCCTCCTGGTTGCGTGCGCAAGCAGTGATGACGTCGCCGAGAAATCCATGTATCACGTGATTGGACATAACGCGTACGTTTTCATTCAGACTTATTCAATTACATTTTTAAATACCCATTCGTAAAATTAATATAAAGAATACAAATTATTTCAGGAAAATAAAGTATTTGCCATATGCAATTCATATACAGTCGTGCTCAGAATTAATGGTACCCCTGGTAAATATGATCAAAACTGGCTGTAAAAAATAACTCTGCATCGTTTATCATTTTGATCTTTCATTCAAAAAAGTTGCCAAAAATCGAACCTTAAATTGAAGTAAAAGAATTGAAAGCGGGGGGGGGGGGGGGGGGGGGGGGAATCACATTATGAAATAAATGTTTTTCTCCAAAACACGACAGAGAGCGTCCTATGCAAAATGTATTCCTAATTAACATGTCAGAGTTCATTTCTTTGTGCTTAAAAAATGTCAGCAAGGGCACAGCACAAACAAGCATGTTCATTATGCTCAATTAGGCTTTGCTGATTAAATTATCCTGTGAACATAACGCCTCAACCCTCCACAACACGCACAACGAATAACCTGTAACTATGTGCTAGCTCTAAGTTAAAAAGAATAGACATATAAACGTAGCAATACTCTTAGAAAGACATCAGATATGAATGATGCTTTTGACTACCTTTGGAAAAGCATGATGGGAAAATAATATCCTCAGGGCTGTTCTCAGATCAAGCAATTCAGACACTCACCCACAAACCCAGAGACAGCACAGCTGTAACGCTCTTTTATCTCCCACTCCCATTAACGTGTACAACGAGACATTCAGTTATGAGCAATAACTATCATTATGTAGATGGGAAGTTTGCATTAGAGCTCCGTCTGCCTCAGATCGCAACGAGAGTTGTGATGACACAAAACTTTGAATTAATTCCTAATGACATGCAAATGGGGCTTCAGAAAAAAATTCAGTAAATCTACAACATAATTGCACAAATTAACTTGTTTGTAAATAAAACATACACTACCGTTCAAAAGTTTGGGGGCGGTACGATTTTAAATACTTTTAAAAGAATTCTCTTCTGCTAACCATGGCTGCGCTTATTTGATTAAAAATACAACAAAAATCAGTTATAGTATTAAATATTATTCCAGTGTAAATCAGCTGTTTTCTGTGTGAATATATAGTAAAGTGTAATTTATTCCTGTGATCAAAGCTGAATTTTCAGCATCACCAGTGTCAGTGTCTTCAGTGTCAAATGATCCTTCACAAATCAGTATAATATGAGGATTTGATGCTCAAGAAACATTTATTATTATTATCAATGTTGAAACAGTTGTTGGTCTGTCAGTTGTACAGTTTTTTTTTGTTTTTTTTTAGGATTCTTTGATGAATAGGAAGTTCAAAAGAACAGCATTTGTTTGAAATAGAATCTTTTGTAACATTATAAATGTCTTTACTGTCACTTTCGATCAAATTAAGTATTGATTTCTTTCCTCCAAAAAATAAAAATAAAATTCTCACTGACCCCAAACTTTTGAGAGGTAGTGTAAATTTACATTTAAATTTCTTAATATATATATATATATTTACTTATATTAATCAAAATAAGCATATGTTGCAAATGCTCTAATGATAACTATCTTCAGAACATAAGGTGGTCAATTAATTTGCTGCTTTTATACAGTAGTTTAAATCTAATTAATTGATGTGTAAAACACTAGTTCCAATGTATGGGTCACTCATTATAAAATACTGCATGCAACAAACTGTATTCTGCACAATTCTTTATTACTTTTCAAAAAGCATTAATGCATTGGTGTTTTCACAGGTGATGAGGCTCGGGGAGGTTCCCTTTAGAAACACACACAAGCAGTATAATGTAAAGTTCTGCAGATCTAAGTGTTTTTGTCTGTTGCTGCTGAAGTGAATTTCCCTCATCCAACAAACACCCACCCACCACTCATAAATACACTCCCTAAAACACACACGCACGGTTCCAGTTGCAGAAACACAAAGCTTTATTGTTCAAGTCCGAGTTAGTCAGAACCCACACAGTCCTGTTAAGGCTTGCATGCAGCTGAAAACACCACCATGAACATGAGTCGGGTGTTTATGTGTGCTACTGGGCGACTGAACATAATATTTCAAAAAATAACAACATCTTTAAACATTTCAGGAACAAAAGGCAGAAGGCAGAGAGATTTGAAAATGGGGACTTCATTGTTAATGCAAAATTTACAAAAGTTTTGAGAAAAAAGATTTAATACCCTTAAGGTGATTCTGCCCTACTAGCAATAAATAAAAAATGCAAAAACAACGACACAGGTTTTGCACAATTGGTCGGCCAAACAGATTGGATGAGTCAATGTTGCTGCATTGGACTGGTGGGGTGGGGATGCTCAAACAAACAGAGCAATGTTTTGAAAATGCCATGGGATATTTGGTGTTAGCTATTTGTGATGAAACATTAGCAATGAGAAATATTAATGTTTGGTACAAGGGTGTGGTGTTTTGTTTATACTTGTTAAAGTGCTGCTTTTAAAAACCACAGTCTCTCTGGACTGTAATGTATGTGTTTGAGAGCTGGTGAGGGTATCAAAATGTGAAACTAACACTGCTAAATAAAAAACTCAGAAGAGAACTGACAACCATATTTAGCTGTAAAAAGGGATACAGATAGTAACATGTATAAAAATATATCTTTATAAATCCATAATCTACATTCAGATTAACTCTGGCCATTTCTGTCATTACTCATGTAGAATTATTCCTAAATATTTTCCATCATTCTGGATCAGAGCTAGCTTTTTAAACTTTTTGATGTCAAGTACCCCCAAATATGCTGTTTTGCTGTGTTTTCTTTGATGAATACAAAGTTCAAAAGTACAGCATTTATTTGAAACAAAATTTTCTGCAACCATGTAAAAGTCTTTACTGTGTCTTGATCAATTTAAACAAATTTTTACACAATTTTCTCTAAACTCTTCTGTGGCCCCACTTTCACCCTCTCTGGATCACCCTGATCGCTTTAGAAAGCTTCCAGAAAAAGCAGGATTCTTGTTGTTACAAAAATCAAAAAAGATACTGATCAAACAGAAATTGAGGGCATATGTCCATAACAAGAAATGAAAGATCTTTTATTAGAACTGACTTAACTACTAAAAAGAGATTTAGCGCTGCATGATAAATGTGAGCAGCAAAACTAGACATATTACCAGCAAAAACAACATCCTTCCAAAAGAAAAAAAAAATAGAGAAAGAATAAAAGTCCTTGTGAGAAAACGCATTGTGCTGGTTAATTGTCCTTTGCTGAACACTCAAGTGCTTGTGAGTTTGCTCGAGTGAACTGAAACTTTCATTACCCTTGAGCCAACCTCTGCTAACCCCCCACAGTGACTGCACACACACACACACACCGGGACACATTTACAACTTTTTGCTATTCTCTCTGCCTCATCACCCATTCCATCTCATTCACACTAGAGGCTCTGTTCTAAAGTCACTAGATGCTCTGCATTCACTACTTACATTCGGGTCAGTGCACATGTACAGGTGCAAGAAATCTTTTTAGATGTCCTGAGAGCAGATTGTAGCAGCTAACTAGCCTCTGTTTTTTTCAAGGAGATCAGCATTTGGACTACACTTTTAACATGTCAATGAACAACTGAGGTTAATAGCACACATAATCTGCTGTTAGCAAGCTATGTTTGAGAATAGTGCATTGAATATGTCTGTGAAAGAATAACAAACACTTCAGAGCGGTGTAATTAACTTTTGTTGAAAGGTAATTAGCTAAGCTATGAAGAAAAGGACCTCATACCGAGTACCATTATTGCAGCCCTGGAGAGAAAGACAGAGAAAGGCAGAGAAGGATGGAAAGAGAGCCAGGGAGGAATTGAAAACAAAAGCACCGCTGGAGGCCTGAAAAGCATTGTGAGCATGTGAAACACATAAGACCCTTAGAGCACAATAGACAACTACTGGAAACCTCTGTGACTTTCACCAAGAAACTCTCTCTTTCACAGCTGTATTCATTGAGGTCAAGCGGTGCACTTTTAAATGGGATTTAGTCTGGTTAAAGTTGAGGCATACTTTTAAATTCCTCTTCTTTTGTGGCAAATGTAACAACAACTTCATACCACTTGGAGCGTGATTGTTCATTCATAAAGTGTAATATTAGTTTTTGTTAATGTACACATGGTGGTGCGTCTGGGAACAACCGTCAGGCGCTGCAAGCATACCTACCCAGAAGGACCCCCTCTATCCTTTTCTTCATAGCTCTTTTCACCCTTTCTTGGGAACTCATTCAAGGATGAATAAAGCCTGACTCAAGCTATCCATTCACTTATCCGCCATGCTGAAAGAAGGGAAGGAAAACTGCAGAGCCTAGCATTCAAACAAACTCATTCATTCCAAACGACTGTCTTCCCCAACATGTATTCATTTTTCTGTTTTCTCTCATTAATTTCACATTCTCATAGCCTATATTATTTCACATTATCTGACTATTTAGTGCTGCTTTCAGTTTTTTGGACTCTCTTTCTTTGCTCAAAGAATCTTCCTTCAAACGGCCTTCTCCCCCTACAGCAGTCACTCCTGAGAGACGTGAAGGTCAATGGAAGTTCCACTAGCTGCCTCTGCAGGGCTCGTTTTTGTGTGTATGAGTTTGTGTGTGTGGGAGACTGTTGCTTTTGGCATTATGATGGATGATGAACTTAGAACCAGGCTGTGTATTAGAAACAGGCTGTGCATCAGTGCTATGGTCAGTTAACTTGATGCCAGGAGGCCTAATTCTGTCTTAGTGTGTGTGTGTGTATGTGTGTGAGACAGAGAGGGTTTCATATTCAACTTAGCCAAGTTAAGGAAAATGAAAAATACCCGATGAGCTCACGCTGTCTTCCATCATCTCACTGTCTCATACACGCACGTATCAGTCACACCCACCGGCTCCGTCCAAACAGGCTCAGGTTTGTGAGAATGAAGTCTTGTTAGGCGAAAGATTTACAGAAAAGGAGAGAGGGATGGAAAATATGCAGGAAGGATGTCCAATTCTAATGACATCCAGATGGAGCAACCACAACTATCTGTTACTAAAGGACAACTCTTAAAGTAAACACTTGACATTTTATAAATTCTAAAATTCTTACTTTATTCTTCCAGGCTGGCAAGTATAAATTAATAACATGACCTTTCTAGGAAAAAGTTTAATGTCTGGTTAAAATGAAAATTTTCATAGCCAGTAAACAATCCAATATAGACTCAATGGACACCAAAATAAATGGACTTCTGGAAATAGAGCCTAGTTAAAAATGACATGAACTACTGGCAACACTTTAGCCTATGAAGCGACGCAATGGGATCACAGCAGAGAGTGTGATACTAGCTGAACCTGATATTTACTATAGTCGCTCGAACACCTTTACAAAGATTTGCCATATTCTTTACTTGTGAGAATCAGACATGCTGGCATGTTAACTTTCTATTGAGAAGTGGGCAGAAAAAGAGATCTGAAAACTGCAACAATCACTAAATGTGATTCTCTCAGGCGGTTTGTGACCAAATGTAATAAAACTCTTAAAAACTGTCATTGCTAATTAAACTATTCAAGTTTGTGTGTGAACATGAATTTCCACCTTGTGACCTCTCACTTCGCTCCACCAAATTTAGCAACAAACTATTAATTTAGTTGTATTGGTAGCAAGAGAAACACACCCAGCTCTTCACTCCTATTAATAAAGTCTTTTCTGACACAGCACTGCAGATGGCCAGCGCACTCTATAAATAATGCTTTATCTGGGCCACGAGTCGAGAGACACACTTTATGTGTACAAGAGATGCATATCACTAAAACTCAAGCACATGACGCTACCTGCCGGTGAAGGTACAAGTAAGAGAAAAACCATTACAGGGTACACGCAGACATAAGATGCTCAATGTGATGGGTCTGGGCTGCCAAGATGTAGCTTTATATTGCTGCCATGGTATAAAAGATTGATAATCCAGGTCCAAAGGCATGGCCCAAGCTCTGAGGTGGTCTACAGCCCACGGACAGCTCTGGATTCAATGTTATGATAAGATATCATAACTATATCACTCCCTATGAGACTTCACAGTGAGAATTTGACCTTTGCAACCGGTAAAAAAAAATCTCCAGTAGTGCATTGCAATTCAAGAAGCTAACAGATTTCCTTCAAGAAACAGACACTCAGACTTCAGACTTGAACTTGATTTTTAAATGAGATCTCAGCACAGATTCAAATATTGCAAGGAGACATTTAATATGGTTCAAAATGATCGTTAGCCTAAATAAAGGCTTTTTTCATGACTGTCATGCTCACTAATGAGAAAAAAAAGGCTATGGTAAAAAGTATAACCCCTAAGAAGAAATTGAGGGCAGAGAGAGAGAAAAGGAAAGGAGCCAAAGGGAGGGGGTGACAGAGACAGGCGGAATACAAACCTAAATGCAACCCTTTGGATGAACTACTTAAGACTTGTGGGGGCCCTGCATTCTCACCATCTCTTCTTTTCTCAGAGAGTCCCTCTGTGCAGTATCAGAGCGGTTTATCCTAAACCATCTAAAGCAGATGGGCGATATAATACTTTTAATAAATATGAATAACTATAATTCAAAACCATGCTTGTTTAGTAAAGGACTTTCTTCACTTTTTGCCAAGAGAGCCAGTAACAATCCCTTGACCCCTTAAAACAACTGTATCTTAACCCAAATTTGTGTTCTGGAGGAAGATATGATGCTCAATTTATCTATAATCAGTGGCGGCTGGTCGGTTTTAAAATAGAGGCGGCACACAAAACTTTAGCGGTCTGATTTTTAAATATGGCTCTTTTTTAAAAAAAAAAAAGGAATATTTATACGACAGACATTATGACAATATAAATATAAGTTCACTCACCTAGCCTATCACTTGAAGCAAAATCCATTCTTCTGTCCTTTTAAATGTCCGTGTTAAAAGAGCACGTTTGGCTGTTTAGTGAAGCTGATTGCTGTAGCCTATATCCAAGTTGGCATGGGGTCTTCCTTCATTTTTAATTTTTAGCTGCTGTTTGAATGGTAGTTTAGTAAATTTGTTTGCGATCAAATATTCAATATATCTGCTCTCCATAGTTACAGGGGTAACAGTTCAAACTAATATCACGTAATTTAAGCTTGATGAAACATTAAATCGTACTTCACAATTTTGGGTAGGCTAGCCCTCCCTTCCCTCCCCTGACGAGCCACCACTGTCTATAATAGCTTTCAAGTATTAGGGAAAAAACTGAAAGTCTTTGTGAGGGTTGACTGTTTTTATCAACCAACTTGAACTTGACTGTGTGTTTTGGCATTTATAAGTGTCTGAACACGTTTACCATTCACTCAGCCTCAGGATCTGTATCTGTATCTGTATATGGGGCATGAAGGTAATGGTTATCACAAGCTACACAAGGCTGATTCACATATAAGATTATGTAATGTTGTACCCTTGGCCTACTTTGTTATTTTTCTCCATCAATAGAAATGAAAGATCGCTATTATACAAAACACACACACATACACAACCACAACACTCAAGGTACACATGTGAGAAACATTAGACTGTAATGGTTTTGTTTTTTTGTCCAAAACTCACATGTAGTTCCCATCCTGGGCCTGTAAAGTAGGCTACAAACTAGGTCACAGAGTTCTGTTTCTGAATTTTGAATACTTTATTAAAAACAAGAACATTAAACCACTTCTCCTATGGTGTAACACCATTTACACAGCAGTTAGTTCCAATTTGATTGGCCAAGAGGCATGAGTGCTGATGTACATCATGCTGCCTTCTAGTGCACTTGGAAATCCCACTTCCAATTTGAGCATTCACTGTTTTGTCAGATGCATTCAAGAATATTTTTATTTTTATATTACAAAAAAGTGACATTTATTTTTATATTAATTGCACTTATTTAAGGGTAGTATTTAACAAAAACGTTGTGAAAAAGCAATCCATGCAATGCGAGTGATTAAAGTCGGCATGAAAAAGAAATTGAGACCATCTGTGAGGTATCCAGGAGGAATGGATTCTAAAACAAGAAGAAATTTAGGGCAGGACTGGATTGTTGTCGATTTCTATTTACAGCGATCATGTGTGAATGATAGATTTTTGGAGGAGTGGATTTATGGATTGTCAATCTTGATTTTGTGGTGACTTTAACATTTGTTGTCTAAAAATTCATAGAAAGCACCTTGATATTACAGAAATGCAGCACTGAAAAAAAAAAATGTAAGTAAATTAGCAAAATTATTAATTAGCCTACCATCCACAGCAAAAACAAGGTTCAAGCGTCTGCATTATTACTGTTTCTCTTAGCGGAAATGAAAAACCTGGAGTGGAGCCGGAGCAGAGTGATAACAATCCTTTAAAAGTGAAGAGGAATTTGCTGCAGCTCCACTAATACTCGCAGACACGTCAAATGTTTTGGTTTCGTTCGTAGCAAATTCGCATAGAGAAAAATATACGACCTGTAAAGTAAATTTACCCGCATTACCTTTTTATTAAGTGGAACTGTTTTATAAAAGGGCTATCACACCAGCTGATTTTGCTGTTGTTCTACAAATCGTGCCGATATTCAGTACAGCATCTCTTTTTACCTGTTCAATATTGGTTAGATATAATCTCTATTCGAGAATGCGTATCTGAGACACAGACAAAGGCAGGAGCTCAAGTCGGATAAGTCGGAACATGGAAACACCTAGGAATTTATGACTTGAGGAAGAGTAATTACTGCAATCTACTTTCCTCTTAAATGTGTACAAGAATAATAGTTTCGGCTACTACAGTCTGTCGAATCCTCACGTGTTTCATGTTTTAAATAACCTAGCTTGCGCAGTGTGAAACGACACAGTAGAAGGCGAAAACCCTATAGCTTTTCTAGTGATGAACAGGTTATAGCCTATATGTCAACGAAAACAATCCCGCTCCACTTAACAGAAACTGAAAGATTTTCCCACTCATTTTCTTTCAGCAAGAAGCGAATTCACATACCACTTGAAAACAGCTGCTGATAAACATCGCCTCTAGCATAAAAACAGCACATCACAACAGCACAGAAAAAGCACATGCTAAACCCCAATATTAGCTTATTTATTGTAACGCATCGCGATTATTATAGGCTACATAAAAAGAATCAATAGCACCCGCCAAATATTTAGAAAAACTAAAAGTGCCAATGAGTGTGAAAAGAAAAGAATATGCACAGCTCATTATACGCTTTTAGCCTATATAAAATGCACAAGTAGCCTATAATTTTCATTTTGATGAAAATGCATTCTGTTTTCTCATAATGCCATTGTTTAAAAGTCCTATATAACAAAGTTAGGCTAAAGCCTACATGAGAAAAATAGACATATCCGGTATGCAACTTATCGTTTTAGGTCATGGCGTGAATAGGGGTTACCTGATTCCACATTCCTATCGCCATAAACTCCTGTCATAAATAAAAAATTATTGGCTACTCGAGTCCACGAACACTCACCTTCCGACGTTAATTCTCCTCGGGTGATCTGGAAAACACTTCCCAAAGTGTGTAAAACTAGAGCAATTCCCACAAACACATCGAGCGTGCTTGAACCCGCCATATCAGATATCCACTGAGGCTGGTGTCCTCAGTTTTTTTTTTGCTCTGTCGCCGCCAAAGAAAATGTAAAATAATGACAAACAGCGTGTGGTGGTCAGTCCCTGAGCATTCCGCGCTCCAGCACTGTGTGTGTGTGTGTCGCGCGCGCTGCTGAAGCTATGCCTCGCCGCTCCTGTGATGCGAGGGCCCGCGACGCGCTTCCGATAACGCGTTTCCTTGAGACTCCAGTTCAGACCCAAACGAATCCTAGCAAGCAGAGTTCAAGATAATCTAGAAAAAAATACCAGTCTAGCTCGCCTCTTATCACTGCATTCACCACGAAACCAGGAGGTGTAGATGGCGTCACACATGTGCCACCAAGAGTGTTCCGACTCTGATGGGGGCTTCACAGACATGAAGTGGATTTGGAATTAGACGGTTCACTGATTCTTAAGACATGAGACAACAAAACATGTCACACAAATTGATCTGCCTTTAGTGTTTTTTATTTTATTTTTAATAGCAACAGTTCCACTTTAAAATAAGGAAGAGATGATCACTTCTATTTTAACACAAATACACAATTTCATTAGCTTTAAAATATATATATTTTTATTTAACTTTATTTAATAAAATAAAATATAAATATATATTAAATAAAATATAAACATTATAATATAGGCTACCGTAACAAAAAGTTAATTTAAAAAAATGGTTTCACAGATGACCCTACTTTTTGTCAACATCGTTAGACATGATTCATTTTGAAATTCAGTAATAATCAAACCAGAACAAATTTACAGTGCATGTAAATAAAGACTTAACTTGTCTTTTCTATAAATAACTGAGACTTGAAAAGAGAAAGCCCACAATTATATAAACTAATAGGCCTATTAATGTATGTAAAATAATACATAAAACACTGTAAAATGTATACAAATATCAGTTTTGTAGTATCTTTAACCCAAGTGTCAAGAAGTGATTTACATAATTACTAACTTAAGTTATATGCATGAGAATTATGGAACCTAACCCTACCCATAACTTTTCCCTAAAATCAGAGGGTAATGAAAGGTGAATGACACTGATGTTTAAGTACTTAACCCTGGTTCTAAGCCTAAACTTGACATAAACTGTAAACTTGTCCCTCAAATCTGATTGGTTGATTGGAAAGTTGATCCAGGCTCAACAACGATGTTGATCCAGGAACATGTGGTACTTGGTGAAATCACGTTCACCGACAGTCAATGGAGGGGGTGAACAGGGGAGGCTGGCCAATAGAGGGCGCCATCACAGATTATGCTGCCATGGCAAATCGCGCTAGCTATACTGCCGTTCTCTATGGAGGGATTATTGGGTCAGATTGAAAACTAAAAGTCTAAAACTAAAAGTCTTAAACGAAAACCAAAAGTCTAAGTTTGAAACTAAAAGTCTAAGTCGAAAACTAAAAGTCTAAGTCAAAAATGAATTTGGTATTTAGGATTGGGCATTTGGTATTTAGGATTTGGCATTTGGTATTTAGGATAGGGCATTTCGTATTTAGGATTGGGCATTTGGTCATTTAGCCATTTAGGATTTAGGATTGGGCATTTAGGATTGGGCATTTAATCATTTAGGATTGGGCATTTGAGGATTGAGGATTGAGGAGTGTATGCAAATAAGGAGGCGTGGCCCAAATACTGGAGGCTGGGTTTTATATGGCTTGTGCAGATGCACCTTATGGACAGCAGAGGGAGCTCCAGTGCTAAGGAGCACACTGTAATGAAACCAAACAGAGCGAGTGAGCAGCTCTGGAGCGAGGACTGTACTTTATAATGTGATAACTTCAACTTAATGACAGCGTTGTATAGGGGTACTGGAACGGTACATGTATTCCTATTGAACCGAAACGGTAGCCTACGGGCGTCACGGTTCGGTGCACGAATTTACACGGAGAATACACGGTATAAAAATAAACAAAACTCTAAATAGCGATCCATTTCGCTCTATTCGCGTTTGGTGTGAACGCAGCATAATAAACAGGCTGCGACGTCAAGGTTGCAATGTTGAGTGTGCTGCAAAGTTCAAACTGCAAAGTGTGTATATTTGTGTACACTCGCAATAAAATACAACATTGTGCTTTTGTCACACGCTAAAGTCTTGTCAAACTGTAACCTACAACTGTCACCTAACCAAAATCTCTCTCTCTCTCTCTCTCTCTCTCTCTCTCTCTCTCTCTCTCTCTCTCTCTCTCTCTCTCTCTCTCCAATCTTGATATCGCAGACTGTTTATTATGCTGCGTTCACACCAAACGCGAATAGAGCGAAATGTATCGCTATTTACAGTTTTATTTATTTTTATACCGTGTATTCTCCGTGTAAATTCGTGCACCGAACCGTGACGCCCGTAGGCTACCGTTTCGGTTCAATAGGAATACATGTACCGTTCCAGTACCCCTATACAACGCTGTCATTAAGTTGAAGTTATCACATTATAAAGTACAGTCCTCGCTCCAGACCTGCTCACTCGCTCTGTTTGGTTTCATTACAGTGTGCTCCTTAGCACTGGAGCTCCCTCTGCTGTCCATAAGGTGCATCTGCACCAGCCATTTAAAACCCAGCCTCCAGTATTTGGACCACGCCTCCTTATTTGCATACACTCCTCAATCCTCAATCCTCAAATGCCCAATCCTAAATGGCTAAATGATTAAATGCCCAATCCTAAATCCCTAAATGCCCAATCCTAAATCCTAAATGGCTAAATGACCAAATGCCCAATCCTAAATACGAAATGCCCTATCCTAAATACAAAATGCCCAATCCTAAATACCAAATGCTCAATCCTAAATACGAAATGCTCTATCCTAAATACCAAATGCCCAATCCTAAATACCAAATTCATTTTTGACTTAGACTTTTAGTTTTCGACTTAGACTTTTAGTTTCAAACTTAGACTTTTGGTTTTCGTTTAAGACTTTTAGTTTTAGACTTTTAGTTTTCCATCTGACCCAATAATCCCTCCATAGTTCTCGACAATGTAGCCTACCTTTGTAAAAGTGGGGATTTAGCACTTACTAGCACGAAGAACAAATATAGACACAGACACGTGTCTGTACAGATCTCTGTGCATAGAGATCGATTTAAGATTCAAACTCTTCGATACAAAAACATACCGTGTGAGTTCCTGTGTTTAATGTTGATCACATTAATACGAATATCCACACGATTTCAAATGTGACATTGATTTTATACAACAGTTCAACAAACGATAGGTAGCGTATTAATATTAAGTGATGTTCATTTTAAACACAGTATTGTCAGTATTTTTTGCAACAAAACTATAGCTCCAACGAAAGCCACAGCAGAACTGCAGCACACAGCAGTGTTTGTGAACAAATCGTGAGAGTCAATGATTCATTCATAATAACAGCCACTTGCTTCGTTACTGAATGAATGACTCGATGACTCCCTCATAAAGACCGTGACTTGCCGCCACCTACTGGCGGATTTAATTTAATATTTAAAAGCATCACTTCGTTTTTAAATATTTTTTATTTAAAGCATTATTTATTTTACAAAGGTAAAAAATGCACTGGAAACATCGATTTAAGGGGGCAAATATTGTCCCTTAATGAAAAAGGTGTGACTGCAGAAGGATGTTAAAAGCCTCAGGGGGTACAGCACTTGAAAAAGTTTGAGAACCACTGGGTTAAGGAATAGAACAAAATAAACATCAACATTAATGAAGAGATCATTAATGTTTGGGAATGGCACCATAGACATAATAAATACATAGACGCCCTATTGGCTTTATGCACAGCTTTACTACTTCCTGAACTTCAGCCACCCCTTTGTTTCCTGTCTGTCATTATTGGACAAACTGATTAATACAGGTGTGCCTGGCCTCAGCAGCAATAATCAGGCACACCTGGATTAATCAGTTTGTCCAATAATGACAGACAGGAAACAAAGGGCTGGCTGAAGTTCAGGAAGTAGTAAAGCTGTGCATAAAGCCTATTGGCCGCTGGAGCGTAGGCCTACGTCAACGGCTCCGCCATATTGGGGATGGCAACTTTCCCATACCTCTCATACCGGGAATTGAGAAAAATGCCTGTTTTGTGCGCTGCTTGGGGCTGTACAAATCGCCACACAATTGAAAACAGCTTTCGAGGAATTACCTTTCACAAGCAAGACTGAACGTTTGTTTTTGGTTGTATTTGGTCATGATTTAATTAGTAAAACGTTCAGAGGATAAATTTAAAAATACTACTGTTATTGTGTCACGGAATGTAGTTTTAATAGTTTTTCAGTCGACAATGTAGTTGTTTAAAGCTCAAATATGTGGTTTGTTTATAAAGATAGCGCCTATTTAAAAAATTTCAGAGTTGTAAAATGCGATCACCGGGCGCTCAGCGCTCGTCTACCCCGCCTGGAATTATGGAAGCATATGGGTAGCAATATTCAATTTGAAATGTAATATGCAAAATGACAATGCAATATGTAAAATGGCATTGCATTCTGTATTTAAATTTACATTTTACGTTACCATTCTAGCAACGTTTGGTGCAAAATGAAAATGAAATTACATAATTTACATTTGCCATTTCATACACTAGTTTTAATATGCATATTGAAACGCTTTATAAGTTGCAAAATTAAAATGAAAATGCATTACAGAAATGATTAGATATGTGTAGCATGTTCAAGCAAAAACTGTGGTAAAGTGATCATTCAAATCATAATGTTATTTTTCTTAATTGCATTTACACTCAGTCAAGACACTTGCGATTGCATTTTCATGAATGGTCCCGCAATGAATGTAGCAAAATTCAATGTGCACATTGAAAATGCATTCCGAGCCGATCACGCCCCCTCCTGCCCTGTCAATCACTGCATCAAGGCGGGGCTTAAGTTGTGTTGTTTCTCTCTATGGCACTCCGAGAAGCTGCACAAGCAATAGAGTGACAAAGTGCAAATACTGCCCTTTCAGAAAGACCATCATCCAGCTTAAGCATGACGCCTCCGAATCGAAGTGGTGGGACACGGGGTAAGTTGGCAGAAAGAGAAGAGACAAGGGGTCGGTAGTGTGACCGCAGCCGCAGGTAAAGCCGGGTGTCACCCCGTTTTTTTTTTTTTGGCCAACTTTTCGTACATACGCTCTATGGTCACGTAAGAGTGTGATCGTCAAATACACTCCACAGTCCAGAGACCCCGAGTGAAAGATGGCAACCCTAGGTCTAACCGTTTGTCGACCGTCGACCGACCCCCTTGTCTCTTCTCTTTCTGCCAACTTACCCCGTGTCCCACCACTTCGATCCGGAGGCGTCATGCTTAAGCTGGACGATGGCCTTTCTGAAGGGGCAGCATTTGCACTTTGTCGCTCTATTGCTTGTGCAGCTTCTCGGAGAAGCTGTGGAACTGACTTGTCCATGTTGCCTCACTTGAACCTTCTTGACCCTCTGCGTAATACCCCCGACCAGTTCCATAGAGAGAAACAACACAACTTAAGCCCCGCCTTGATGCAGTGATTGACAGGGCAGGAGGGGGCGTGATCGGCTCGGAATGCATTTTCAATGTGCACATTGAATTTTGCTACATTCATTGCGGGACATTTCATGAAAATGCAATCGCAAGTGTTTTGACTGTGAGTGTAAATGCAATTAAGAAAAATAACATGATTTGAATGATCATTTTGCCACAGTTTATGCTTGAACATGCTACACATATCTAATCGTTTCTGTAATGCATTTTCATTTCGCAACTTATAAAGCGTTTCAATAATGCATATTAAAACTAGTGTATGAAATGGCAAATGTAAATTATGTAATTTCATTTTTATCAAACATTGCTAGAATGGTAATGTAAAATGTAAATTTAAATACAGAATGCAATGCCATTTTACATATTGGATTGTCAATCATTTTGCATATTACATTTCAAATTGAATATTGCTACCCATATGCTTCCATATGGAACAGCCGTACCTCGGCCAGTGCTTCTGAAGTTTGCCGCTGGCTCGGATGTCTCTAGTCTAGTGGTTAAACATGAGATATAATTCGTCTTGTGTATATCTAACGGGCGATCTTTGGTCTCAATCTATAAATGGTTCCCTGGTAAATCGTTTTGGCTGAGGGCAAAGTGAAGTTTCATAACTTTATATTTAGGCTATTTGAACGTTGTATCCTGCTGTATGTTTGACTGAAGCTACTTCTGTTATAATGGCTATTACTGATCAATAAAACTGAAATTTAAAGGTGCTCTATGTAACTTTTAGCGGCCTCTAGTGGTGATGTTTTAGATTGCAACCAAATTTTACAAGAGCGCTCGTGCTCGAACTCATAGACAATACCGTCTATTACGCAAATATCTCGGCGAATACTAGACGGATTCGGCGAGCACCAAGCTCGTTGGGACCATCTAGTCGAGCTGAAAAGAACCATATAAGGTCCATAGTTTTTGGTGGTGTTTTCGTGGAGATATTAGCAGAAAACCATCGGGCGTGCTGCAAAATTGCGGACGCCGGTGACGTCACGATCTCAGAAGAAAATCGCTCGTATCTCTGGAACGCAAAGACCCAGAGAGCTCAAATTCGGGGGAGGAGGTCCCAGGGGAACCCTTGCCCGAACGCTAGAGTGGCGGGCCTCGGGGATGCCCCCTACCGGATCGCCGTTCGCTGGGACCCCCGATTTCGAACGGCTATAACTCGGGGAGCGGGCGAGTTGGACCTCGGGGGTGGGCTCGTTCGAAAGCCCCCGTCCAGCACTACGAACGATTAGAGTCTTGGGAATATTGATCAAAGATTGACTGAGATATAAGCCGAAAAATGCGCGCCTTTAACCGGACGTAACTTCCTGACCGTCTACAATAGACTGTATATAAGGAGAGAGGCTCGGGAGCGCGCATGCACGTCACATCCGTTGGATTTCGCGGTAAATCCGACCCGGAGACTTTACATAGAAATAGGAATACTGGCCTTCAGAGGTAATAGCAACACTCGACAAGTGGATCATTTTAATGTGTGATTACAACCCCTTCACACACAGGCAATAAAAAAAGGATTCATTTTAGTAGAAAAGTTACATAGAGCACCTTTAACAAAAAGAGTTAAATATTAAATATAAGTCACTATTTAACTTATTTTTTATTGTGTATATTCTGTAATTGAGATTTATTATTCTATTGCTATAATTATAGTATTATTAATAAACTATATTATCAATATTTTTATGATTGTATTATTGTACTTATGATATTATATAATTATACTATTCATTACTATTTTATTTGCTGTATACTATTTGTTTATTTTATTGACTAAACTATTTACTATTACTTCCCACTTTATGTTATATTTACTATTTGCATTGCACTGTAGTTGTACCATAGCATAAGTATTATCATAAAGGATCCATCAGTTATCTTTGTTATTGCTAAAATCTGGTCAATCACAGAAAATGCTTTTTCCACAATAAGAAAACTTAAATTATATCTCAGTATGGGGGTCTTCACCATTCTTATCCAAGAATAAAAAAAGCCAGATCCATGAGCCTGAGCTTTGACCATTCTTTATGAAAAAAAATATTTTACAAGTCTAACTATCGAGATTTGAAATAACTAGAGATGGAACTTTTTGTACACCACAAACCACTGAAATCGTTTGATAAATGTAAAAACAGTTTTTGTTTTTATCCAGAAAAAACGCAGCTCACCCGTTTACTTGCATTTGATTACAGTGCAGTCTTGCCCTCCGCAAAATGGCGGACCCGTTGACGTATCGCAGCAACGTTCCAAAGTAGCCAATAGGGCGTCTATGTATTTATTGTCTATGAATGGCACTGGCAGGTTTTTCCACACTGTCTGCCAACCAGAGTCCGTCTAGAGGACAGAGAGGCAGTGAGCTGCGGTTGAGCACTAACCACCTCCCTGTGCTCCTTCAGATCAGGACAAGCAGCCTAGCAAAAACATTTAAGGATGAAGCATGCTAAAGCTGCCACATTAGCATTCCAATTTAAACACCCTTAAAGTGTCGCATCAAGAGCCAAAACACGTAGAAATACTGACTGAAAATCTTGGCCTCGTATCTGAGGACCTTACTGCTCATATTTATGGCAGTATTTCTTAGATGGGGGTTTGCAAGGTAATGTATTTAACTAATCATGTTCTTTGAGCACAAGCAACTGTAAACAAAGTAGGCCTATGTGCAAGTGTAAAAGTGTTAATGTTTATGCATTCTGTATTAATAAGAACAATAGGAAGCCACTGCATGTGTTGATTAAATTGTTTGCGTGAAAATAAAAAACGATGATATCAAAAGAAAGTGAGAGAGAAACAACAGATTGGGAAGTGTGTAAATATTTCTGAGCTTCTGTAGATTTAATAAAAAAATAATACATAATATTTACCGTAACAATTATTTTATTAGTTTGAGTTGTGTGAATTTTTTTGTCAAGGATATAATTATTGTGTTTGAATATTATATGAATACCACATGTAAAGGTTATTGAATCCAACATTAAGCAGTTTTACATTTACAGGCATTCCCTACCTAAATACTTCCCATTTGCCCTATTGCCAGCATGCACTAGATATGAATCAGCAATATAGTAGCATTGTTTGACCATTTTCACATAAATTTCTTACAGATAGCCTACCCTAATAAAATCATTACTCCGGTAAAAGTATTAAGTAGCCTACTCCTTTTCGATTTAACTTGAGTACAAAAGTACTTGATTTTTAATGTAGCCTACTTAAAGCTGCAGTCCGTAGTTTTTCCTCTTTGTCGCCATCTCTGTTCTAAATCTGCAATTGCAGTTATTCGCGGAATCCTCGGCATGGCACAGCGCGGATGAATCCAATGTTTTGAGGAGAGTGTGCGGCTGTCAGTCACCGCGCCGGTGTGGATTCTGTCATTCGGAATCACAGATTATACTTTTTGGACACTAAAAAATACGGCTTCCAGATGTAAACACACATCAAATAGACGTCTCCGTGATGTAGGCTACTAGTTGAATAACAGACCAGCCGGCCTGATTTGTAACTCAGCTGCCGATTTTGCATGTCCACACCTTGCTGATCGCTGTATAATACGAATCACTCAGGGGGGGTGGTTAGGGTTTTCTCACAGGGGTGAACCATAGACTGTAAAAAAAGGGGTGAACAAACCGGTTGATTGAAAAGAATGAGCTCGTTTACAAATCAGACACTGTTATCGTGTGTCAGAGCGAGTGACAATTTCTTCAGTTCAAAATAACAAGGAACGACGTTTTTATTAAATGTAGTGGAGTAAAAAAAAAACCCGACATCATGCTTTGGAATGTATAGTGAGGTAAAAGTTTCCCAAAATAAAAATACTTCGATAAACTACAGATACTTGAAAAATTTAGGCTACTTAGTACAGTAACGAAGTAAAAAGATTTTGTAACTGTCCACCACTGAGAATAATAATTACTCTGTCAGATACTCGACTGAGGCTTTAGCTTGTTTTTAGTTACTTTGACAGAGGCCTTGCCTCTTTTGTCATCACTTCATTCAGAGAAACACTGCCTGAGTTTACTTGGCTAATGTTTGGTGAAAAATTGTCCCCATTAGCTAAATTGGACATAACCTCCCTTTGGGGACATCATTCTAAATTAATATAAAATAATCTGAATTAGCGTGATATTTATTTAAAAAAAAGAAAAAAGAAAAGCCTGTGGTATGTCTACTATTGTGCCAGAAACAAACATGAAGATTTCTTCATTAACCATATTCAGCATTATACAATTAACAATCATGTCTTCAGTTTAGTTAAAGGGCATTACTAACAATTATAAGAATACTACAATCTTTTTTTCTGGTGCTTCTCATTCAATTTCTGAATAAGAAAAAAAGCAACTACTCTGAAACTGTAACGTCACCAGCTGGAGTGCCCTTGAGAGCCACCAGGGGCACTCCACATCAGACTATTGTCATTCCCTCACAAACTACACTGTTTCCTATAACTCACTGCCCGGACTCATCATCCATTATCACATTCACCTGTCTCTCATTATTTTGTTTAGCTCACCCCATATAAGCCTGGTTTTCTCATTCATTATCTGCGAAGTCTTGATAGTGTTACACTGCAATTCCGAGCATTCTCCCTAGTTTCATGTCTCTTGGTTTTTGGATTTCTTGCCTGTTCCGTGGATTACTCTTTTGCCCGTGTTCCCTGCCTTGTTGTGTTTGTTTGTTTGTTTGTATGGACTGCGTTTGACCCTGCCTGTACTTTGGATTACGTCTTTGGATTACCCTGTTCAATAAATACTGCATTTGGATCCACAACCTCTGTGTCTCAGTTCGTGACAGAAACACTGAAAGAGATGGAGAGATAAAGAAAGACATTAAATTGAAAGTGTGGAATTGATGAATGGGCTAGATTATGCTGGCAGCATATTTTTATTCCACTGAGATTCAGATGAGCTGACTGCACATTTAATAACAATAATGAAACACATCTATGCAAATGTGAGTGTGTGCATCCATGCTTGAATATTATACTGTCTCTTTCTATTAGTTTTTACACCTCAGCAACACTGGCAAAACGTTTTCACTGTCTTCAAGAAAAGTTAATTTCCTGCCTCACACACTGTTAATAGAAAAATCCCAGCTGTCTAAATTTACAAAGCAGGACAGGGAAGTTCCAGTTTGGAAAACAAAATATTTCACTACCAAAACGAATAAAAAAACAACAAGATAAATGCAATAAATAGCTGTAGTTTTAGAGGATACAAGGAATTGTTTTATTCACAGTAACCAAATTGGTGGCAGAAAGGAGTGAAAGTCTAAAACAGGTCTTCTAGTGATTCTATATCAACTGCAGTTATGATGACGTCAACATTGTCCTACATGTTGAATAACAACAGAAGTCCAATGGTATATTTTCAGTATCATAATTATAGTCTTTTAGACATTTTCTAAAGTGTAAGCTCCAATCAAAGCATTTGTTTTGAGTACTGGTAAAAAAAAATAAAAGGAAAAAGATTGCAGGATTAAAAACACCACAATATGACAGTTTATAGCACTGAAAAATTCCATATTTCAACAGAGTTCATACATTTACAGCTTTTGTTAGTTTTCTGGTACCCAGAGAATTGTCCTTTTCACTTAAACACTGCAACAGCACAGTTAACTATTTCACTTGTCTTTGTTCATTTTGGTATCATTATAGCTTTCAATTTTATCATCTATCAAAATGTGGTCTGCCTGAATCCAAAAAGGAGATCAAGTGGTGATTGAACGCACATTTGAAGTAATGAAAATACAATATTCTCAAAACCACAGAGATCTGGAAGGAGAGGAGGCTAAAAGCAAAACAATATCTGAAATGACACCCTGAGTCCATATTAGATTTGATAAACCTTCCCGGATTAATGTTATATTGTGGTCATCGTAAATATTTAATTTTAATAAAGATATGATTTTCTTAGCTTTCCCTTTATTTTCTGAAAGACATTGTTTGTCATTTTCAGTGAAACAAAAAACATGATGTTAAAAAAACAAACATAAATTGCCTTTCAAATCACAGAAATACTTTTTTTTTTTTTGTAGCTGAACATGAACATTTGGCTTCGCCATGGTTATGTATCTGTTGCTGTTGAACCTACATAGGCATCTATCAGCAAATGTTAAAGCAGGCACTGACATAAAGTGTTGGCTCTTGTAAAATAAGATGGAAATGTAATTTCAGCGCCTCATAGAGACTTAACAGCATGTGGAATGAGTTATGTCAGATTCTTTTAAGAAACTTTTTATGACTGATATAGTTCAACTGCTCATTCTGCTTAATTGTAACTTGTTTGTGTTTGCACTTTTCCTCCCATGAGTTTGTGTAAAAAAACAAACCTCTGAACCCTAAGCAAGTACAGCCATGTTGTCGGGCAGGCTCAAATGAAGTGGAAAGCACTTTAAATCTATAGGGACATGACGGCCAGTGTTTGCGTGTCTGTTTTCTTCAAGCTTCAGAACTGTTTGGGCACTTGTAGAGTGGGTTGGAGAAAGAGAGCTTGCTTTCCTTTGAGCTGGAGACCTGAATAGCACACACAAGCAAAGACAGGCCCAGATGTACAAATGAAAAGCACTGATTATACTTATAGTACATTTACACAGAGCCAGCAATTGCATCCCATCATTATGATGAGACATTATGATATACATTTCCTCAGCTGCCTTCTCTTCTCTGGTACCTTATTTTTATGTATTACTCAAGCAGAAGATTAAAGGTATTACTCGTATTATTAAAGGTCCTTGTCCTCCGATCCCAATTCATATCACGGCATATCAAAACTATAACTGCTGCCAGTAAAATTGAGTGCAGAGCCATTAAATAGTGCACAAACTGCATTGTACATCATCGGTATGTCTTTTAAAAGTTAAAGTGTTTTTTAATGGTCAGTCACTATGTCAATTATGACAACTGGAGTTTCATACCTTTGGATCATCTTTCCATGGGTAAACGCTGATGTTTAGTTGAGGATGTACAGGCCACCTTGGTCTAATGTCAAGGGAGGGCAGCTGGAACAAGAATTAGCCATTTAACTTAAAGGGGTCATATGATGCGATTTCTTGTTTTTCTTTTTCTTTAGTGTGTTATGTAGCTGTTTGTGCATGTATAAGATCTGCAGAGTTACAAAGCTCAAAGTCTCAAACCTAAAGAGATTTTCTTTGTAAAAGTTAAGGCTCAGCCACGCCTTCCTAAAACGCTTCATTCAAACCCCCATGGTTTTATGTTTACATAGTGTTCTGAGTGAGCAAAATGTGGAGAAATCTCAGTTAGCCATTAAAATATGCCAGGCTTCACTGAAAACTGCCCCTCACTGCTCAGGAGAGTGAAAATGACTGCATGTCGCATGCAGAATACAGCGAGTTTAGCACTGAGTGTTAAATGAACATGCTCACACCAACACACACACACAAACTTAGGCTTACGGGTCAATATTTCCCATCAACAGTGTGACAGAAATCTCTCTCACACCTGCAGAGTGGTTCAAATTACTGAATAACACTGTTCGCTCCAAAGTGGAAAACAGGCAGTAAGTGGAGAAAAAAAAAGAAAATGGAAAAAGAGTGTCTAGGGAATGTAAGGAGATAAATCCAACATATAAAACAAGGCAGTGAAAATGAAGATCTCTATTAATAAACAAACACACAATTGCATAATATAAGCTGTCAGAGAAATCAACTCATTTGATCATGAGATTTAAATATTAAGGTATATGACTGACCTTTTTCAGCAAGTCAAAGGTTGAGCTATCCAACTCTTCATTAGCAATAAGACCGGAGTCTCTTTTCAGTCAAGAAAAAAGCAGTCAATACCAACACATATATACAGACACTTTCTATGTAGAGTTCATCTTAATGTGAATGGACTTACTTGTGTGAATGTCTCTTTTGAAATAACCAGAACAAAATGACTCCAGTTGCAATGACTACCAGGATCACAGTTACACTTAGTCCAACACTGACAGCTGCAGAGTTCAAAATGACACATATTATTCTATATATATATATATATATTGTTGATTATCTGCATGGGAAAAAGCATACTCACCCATCAAATTACCTAGTTTACTATCCGGTATCACAGATGTTGTGGGAGTAAATGATTTTTCTTGGCAACGATTCCCAGTCCACTGTGATGGACAACTAGAGAAAGACAGAAAAACATCATTATTGCACAAACACGCACACACAGACTTTGAATGGCAGAGATGATTCAAAAGGGAATGCTGGCTCATCAACTTTCCAAAAGAAAGATAAATAAATAATTGCATGAACATTTTCTTGGAGACATCCACATGAGCTTAATATCAGCAAGCCTTCCCTTGGTTCCTGAAATGAGAAAAAGGCTCTTGGCTCCTTTCTTTTACTTTCTCCCTGTGTTTTCTTTTCCTTTTCTTGCCTGTGGGGAAGATCTTTCCACATAAGGAATAGTCCTTAAGCTATTCTGAAACAACCTCATGCACACAGATACACTAGTGTCTGTGAACAAGCAACTTAAGTAATTCTCGTAATTTATTAGCGATGACATACACCATTTCAAAGAGAAAGACAAGGAGAGAGAAAACATTTGAGGCTTAGGGGGGTTGATTCAAACGAAGAAAGATTGTGTTTCTTGGCACAAGGAGAACAGTAATTACAGAAAGCATGCTTTGTCAGTCCACTGAAAAGTACATGTTTAAACTCAGGAGCCAGGGTGCTGATACTCTTTGTATAACTCGCTCACATTTCAATGTGATATTCGGCTTGCACAGTAGAACAGCATGAATAATTCAATGAAAGATCTCCAACAGGGTCTTGTCATCTACCTGACCATGACCGACAGGTGAAGGTGGGGATTTTTTTCCCCAGGTAAAACTGAAAGGAGATTTTAGGTCTTTTTAAACCATAATTACAAAGACGTTTAGCAAACACTTTCTGTAGTCCAACAAAAATCACAATATATTTGGCCTCCATAACAAACCTACAGTATACGTTTCATGAATTTGTATTACTAGCAATTACCAATACATTTCAATATAATGTTAATAGGCATGAGTACAAAAGGAGTGATTACTAAGATAAAACAATGTACAATGTACTTATTGTGTTGTATTGCAAAACACGTTAGCTGCTATTGAGGTGGGATGCATGTAAGGTTAGGGACAGGTTTGGTGGCATAGTTGGGTTTAAGGGTGGGTTAAAGTGTAAAGGAAAGCATCAACAGTGTAATTAATTAAATTAAATTAAACATAGTGTACATGCATGTTTATACATTGTACTTCTAAGAGAATTGTATCAAATTATTAATTTAAATGTCAGTACTGTAGTTAAAGACACTTAATATAAAGTGGTACCAAATACACAATTCCTTTTGAAAAATTTAGTATTTCATTATTATTAATCTTTTGGGATCCACTTCTGTTGCATATATTTATTTATGTGTGTGCATTAGGGATGTGCATCTCCATAGCTGAGGCTGATGCGATACGCATCTCCATAGCTGAGGCTGATGCGATACGCATCTCGATGCATAGCCAACGATACGATACATTAAAGATACACATAAGCAGCTACCGATGCGATGCAATACGATTCACTACTATTACGATGCGGTGCGATCCGATTTCGATTCGATTCAACGCGATGCGATTCAATGTAATATGATGCAATGGAGAAAAATATAATGCAATTCAATATGGTATAGATAGTTAACTTTTATTTCTTTTATTCAGACATACAGCAAATCATAAAGTAGCTTAAGTGCCATCTGACTTTTAATGCATGGTTCTTTCATCTTTTTTCACAAAACCAAAAGATTAAATAAAAGCAGGTGCTGTTTTAACAAACAATTACAAAAATAAAAAAAAACTTTCACAAACAGGTCTTTCATAACTGTATTCAAATGTAAAAAAAAATAAAAAATGAAAAACTATTATTGGCAGTCACAGGCTGCTGTAAACCAGATTAACTCAAATGTCCTCCTTTAAGGTTTAAAGACTCTCAGGACACACCTCGCACTCCGTAGTGTTGTGATACGTCATATTCATGTAGCAGCTGCAGCAGTCGTGATGGTCGTGATGAGAGAACGCGCTTGAACAACAGTTCAGAAAGGAGAAATCAATCTAGTCGACCTGGATGCGCGAATGAGGCAAAATCGTGTCCATCGCACCGCGCTAAACGCGTCTCGTGCCGCAGGACCTCCAGACCCGCGTCAACGCGTCTTTAGATTGACTTAACATGGAAATCACTCGCTACAGACACTCAATTTGCGTTCGGTGTGAACGCAGCAGTTACATCCGATGCACACTTATTTAAATCAATGCATCGCATCGTTAGCTTTTATGCCGATGCACCGATGCGAATCGGTGAATCTTACCATCCCTAGTGTGCATTATTGTGCTTGAGGAACGTCTCAGGTCACGACTGTAACCCTGGTACCCTGAAGAGGGAACAAGACGCTGCGTCGAGACCTGTGGGAATGCCTCTGCGTGATTGCATCGTGAAGCATGTGTGAAATCAGTCCAATGGCGTGACAGAACGTCATAGGCGGGTGACGTCATTAACCAGGAAGCTACAAAGCATACCTGGAACAAACAGCGCTAACTTCTGAAAGGGCTGAAGCAAGTCGATCACAGGCATGCAGGGAGTATGGCAGGGCGACGTCTCGTTCCATCTTCAGCATCACAGATGTCTTGAAGGGAAACTCCCAACCATACTCTTAGTGGAGTGGGCCCGAACAGCCATAGGTGAAGGCTGACCAGCCGACTCGTAAGCAAGTGAGATAGCCTAGACTACCTAGTTACTCATCTTCTGCTTAGATGCTGGGCACCCTTTCCTGGGTGACCCAAAACAGACAAATAACTGTTCTGACTTTTGCCACAGGACAGAAGGCTCTGCATCCAATGCCCTTACTGGGCACAGCAGATTAAGTTTCTCTTGGTCTGATGTTTAAAAGGGTGGAGGACAGAAGGCCTGCAGCACAATAGGCCCTGCGATATTAGTGGGGAGCATAGGCATATTACCCAGCCTCGGGTGAAGAAAGGCTTTCACCATTCCCGGTGCAAATTCTAGGCACGAAGGAGCTACCGACAGGGCCTGTATGTCTCCAATTCTTTTAAGAGACGAAATAGCAAGGAGGAAAACAGTCTTAAGGGTGAGGAAATTTTCTGGAACCTCCAGGAACCCTTTGGCCTTCCATTACAATGGTCAAATCCCAGGCCGGCTGGGAGGAAGTGTTTGAGTGCAAGAAACACAGACCTGCCACAGACCTTGAGCCGAGCGACCACTCATGATCGCCCCCCAGCCCATGAGGGATATATCCATTGTTAGCGTTACCCGACGACAAGAAGCCCCCAACACAGGGCCTTGGGAAAGAAACCAAGGTTTTTTCCACATAACCAAGGCACGTAGACATAGCCGCATGACCTTGATCATGCAAAGCGGATTTCCCCTCAGGGAGAACCCCTTTGGTTTTGAGCCACCACTGCAGGGGCCTCATGTACAGCAAGCCAAAAGGTATCACGTTGGACGCAGCTGCCATGAGACCCAACAGTCCTTGAAACTGTTTGAAGCTGAGAGAATCGAAGCGATTGGAGTGGGAGAGAGACGTGCCTGCATCGTTGTCGAATCCCAAACCACGCCTAGAAAAGTGGTTCTCTGAGCTGGAAGAAGCACACTTTTCTTGACGTTGAGCCTTAACCCCACCTTCCAATGTTGAACTTCCATGTGATCTGATTGAGCTAGAATCAACCAATCGTCGATGTAATTCAACACGCGAATGCTCTGGTGTCGCAGAGGAGCCAGAGCTGTATCCACGCATTTCGTGAATGTGCGGGGTGATAAAGCTAGGCCAAAAAGGAAGAACTCGATATTGATACGCGTCGCCCCCGAAAGCGAACCTCAGGAACTTCCTGTGTTGTGGAAGGATGGAGACGTGGAAGTATGGGTCCTTGAGATCTATTGTGACAAACCAGTCCTCGGTCCCGATTTGTGACACGATTTGCTTTAAAGTGAGCATCTTGAATTTGAGCTTCTTTACAGAACGATTTAGATGGCACTGATCTAAGATTGCACGCAGCCTCCCATCCTTTTTTGGAACTATAAAGTACTGGCTGTAAAACCCGGATTCTCTGCTGGGAAGAGGAACATGCTCTATGGTCCCTGTGTCCAGCAGAGCCTTTACTTCTTGCTCCATGACCAGAGCCAGCTCGGCGTCTACCACTGTGGGTAGAACCCTTTTGAACCTGGGCGGGTGAGACCAGAACTGAATTCTGTAACCCTTTTCTACCGTCAGCAGGGCCCATTGAGATATATTCGGCAGTAGTTTCCATGCTGCCAGAAATTCTACTAAAGGAACCAGTCTCTCAAGACTGGCCTCTGGTGTTACTTGAACAGCCCTGAAGCAACGAACCTGCAGGGAACAGCCAAACTAACTTCTCTGCGAACCTCCTCAGAGGATCACTGGAGACCGCTGCACCCCAAAGCACATAAGGTGGCGGGGTTGGCAGACCAGCCCCCTGAGGGCACAGAGGGGAAATGGGCACCATATAATGAGGTGTTGACCACTACACATGGGGGGACTAACCTTAGGAGACTTCTCCGCTGAAGTCTTCTTAGAGATAATAACAGTCCTCAGATCCGCTTTATTCTTTCGAGCGACGCCCGACCCCCGGTGTTTTTGCGGGGGGCAACACTCTGCTTTTGCTGCGCTCGATGAGAGCAGCTTGTAGACGCCCAGCAGCCTCAGAGATGCGAGGGCGGAGAGAAATAAACTTCTGGAACGCCGCCGCCTGTTTCTTTGACTCCTGAAACCTCTTGATGACTGAGGTGACAGCATCGACAAAGAGGCCAGGAGGGGAAAGCGGGGCATTCTGAAGAAAACTTTTATATTTTTCTTTTATTCCAGACAGATTTAATCACGTTTCTTTCCATGGCCACCAGGGCTGCCATAGTGCGGCTGACTAAATTGGCCGTCTCCTTGGTGGCCCAGAGAGATAAATCTGTAGTCCGACGCAGTTCTCTAATGGCGTCAGCGCTTACTTCCTCGCCCTCATCAATTTCTCTTAGCAGGGTGGCCTGGTATGTCTGCAGTATTGACATCGTGTGGCCTAATACGCCTTACCTACCAGCGCTGAAGTAGCTCTTAATGGCTTGGTGAATAGTGTCTGGGATTTAAGGGACGATGTTGACTCAGGGGAGAGATAGCTCGCAAGGTTCAGCCCTGGGCATCGCCCCATAGCCATAGTGTTTCAGCCCCATGATGTTTGAATAATTGGAGGTCTGGGGGCTGAAAACACGATAAGATACAGATTTCTTCCACCTGTCTTCGACACCTCGGTGTGGTGGTCGGAAAAAGAACAATGGGGAACGCATGCTGAAGCGCCCTCCTCAAAGAGTGCCCGGCGGGAGTGGAGCGTTCTCAAAGATTGCCGCTCACAATGCTTACAATCAGACCCTTAAGGGCTGATTGGGCATGCTCCGCTCCCATACAAACAACAGACAGCTCGTGTGTATCCCCACCCATGATAAAACAAGCGCAGGGAGAGGCACACGGCTTGAACTGTTGTTTGATTGCCATTTATATATATATATATATATATATATATATATGTCACGTTTACAAAGGTGAAATAACTCCCGAGTAATAGAGAGAAATGCTGTTTCTGTTCCAAAAAATTCACATAGAGCACTTCCATGTATGCTTTATAGTTTCCTGGTTGATGACGTCACCTGCCTATGATGTTCCGTTACGCCATTGGACTGATTTCACACATGCTTCATGACGCAATCACGCAGAGGCGTTCCCACAGCGTCTCGACGCAGCGTCTCATTCCCTTGAAAGGGAACTCACATGCACACTGGTCCATTCTCCTTTACTGCACATCTCCCTCCATTGAGACAGTACCCAAAGGGACACTCTGAAAAATAAAACACATCCACATTTAATGTTGACTTATAGATAGGATTTTATTGTTCAGTATGATGATTATTTTATCATAAGGACCTCATTTCACACTAGTAATTAATGCAGATCTGGGGTGATTACATTGTGGTTTAAGTTATGGGCTGGCAGCGTAAGGGTGCAGGTTCCAACACAGTTGGGGGCAACCCTTAACAAGAGAGTTACAGAGAGTCTCCATTAATGATGTGTCCTTGACCGAGGCACTTCACCCCCACGGTGCTCCTGGGCCACAGCTCCTTTAATCAGATGATTGCAGGGATAGTCCCCAGAAGAAAGTGCCCACTTAATGAGAAGTAATATATTATGTAACTCCTAAAAAGTCACTTTAATGTAATGGGCTTTATGTTATAAAGCCATAAATTTTACCCTTCATTTAAGGGAATTAAGTCAGAGAAGCACCTACTGATATTTTTCTTTCCATCTTTTTATACATTGTCTGATGAACAATGCTTTGTGACTTAATACCACAATCACCCAGATGATTATGAAAACACTATAATAATGAAATCCCAGAAATATACTTCCTAAAAAACAAAATCACATACATGATTGACCGTTCAAAAAGTTTGGGGTCAGTAAGACTTTTGATTTGGAAAAAAAAAGTATACTTTTTTTCAGCAAGGATACAGTCAATTAATCAAAAGGGACAGTGAAGATGTTACAAGAGATTTCCATTTCAAATAAATGGTGTTCTTTCTACACTTTATGCAAATTTCTATTTCCAACAGATCACCAGAATAACTAATGATAACTTATAATGCCTTAAATTAGAAATCGCAAAACTGTTTTTTGAGTGCAAAAAAATTAATATAATAAGAAACATTAACTGATTTAAAAAAATTACATGAATAATATAACCCCTTTAAATACAAAAGTTAGATGAATGAATGTGTTTGTGTTACCATAGCAGCTGGACTCATCAGAGTGAAAAGGATGGCAGTCAACAATATTGTTGCATCGACTCTGATACGCAACACACTCTGCAGTCGCCTCACACACTAGTTCTCCTTCTTCACATATCTTAACCGCTACAGAGACACAGAGAGATAATTTCATCTGTTTGTATTACAGCTATGATGTACTACAATGTATTTTGAACAGATTTGTGCTTGGGTCTTACGGCATCCATATTCATCTTCTCCATTTGGGCAATCTAAAACAGAATCGCAGTGCAGTAGTGCAGGAATACAGCTGTTGTTCATGCAGCGGTATTCTCCTGTCTCACACCCTGTTTGAGGTGGCGTAGTGCCAGGAGCAACGCTCACACACATCTCCTCATCCGAGTGGTCAAGACAGTCCACCTCACCATCACAGTGCCAACTCAGTGGTATACACTCGAACAGATACAAACACTGGAAGAGCTCCATGTGGCATGTGTTTGGGATAGGGGTCACTGGACCTGAACATACACAGAAACAAAATGGTAAACCCAGTTTTCAATTTGGGAAGAGCTGAGAATAAAAAGCAATCAGCAGTTCTGTACCTCCAACAAGACATTCCCTAGTGAAAGAGAAGTCATCCACAGCAATGTCAGTCCACTGGTCAGCTCCCACTTCTGCCTGAATACTTACTCTGAAGGGTGATGCATTTGATAAGATCACATTAGCATACTGCCAGCTGTCTCCATGGTTTCCACAGGTTGCCCACATTAGTAAGGGTGTTCCACTGTGGCCCACGGTATACACCTGCAATAAAGTACACAGAATTCATAACACAGCCTTCAAAGCTCAGTGTTTTTTCAATATAAATTCATTGAACTCCTGCACAGTGCTCCTAAACCTTTGCAAGTGAAATACTGCCATATAATGCAAAAAGAAGAGGTGAATATACATATATATACACATATACGATTTTATACTCAGCAAGGATACATTAAATTCTTTCTTCTGAACTGTTCTTTTGAACTTTCCATTAATTTAGGAAATTCAGCTTTGCCATTACAGCAATAAATTACATTTTAAATATATTCAAATAGAAAACAGTTTTTTTTTCTATTTTACAATATTACAGTTTTTACTGTATTCTTGATCAAATAAATGCCGCATAAGAGAACTCTTTCAAAAACTTATTTTGTTAAAGCACATTATTCTCTCACCTTCAGCGTACCCATGTGATGTGAGCCGTACATGTGGAACCAAAAGCGCAGATGACATATACCAACACTGGCAGGAAACTCCAGCTGGGTTATTAAGCTGGCAATGTCTCCTTCTGTCTGGGCACTGGAGTTCACAAACAGGTACCCCCCTCCTCCATCTGAAAGAGTAAACCAATGTTGTCTTCACAGCATTAAATATTTACTTTATCAAGGATGCATGCTAGAATAGCTTTAATATGTTTATTAATCGAAGCAAAACACAGCGGCATATGTTACGTTTTTATACTTAAATGTTACATAAATCAATTTATAATAAATGTTCTATATGTGAACAATTACCATGAGGTATTTAACTTATGGAACTCTTTTTTTGGTAGCAACGTAGTTATTTATTAAAAAACTGGAGGTTTATTGAGACACATTTGTTTGTCTTTGCTTGTGCTGTTAGCTTGTTATCACATACAAAAATGATGACATTCCTTTGATTATAGGCACTATTACACTTCTAAATACAGTTCTCATTACTGAGTCTCACATAATAACTCTTCTGCACATTAAAGTCGTAATGAAACGCAAGTAGTGACAGATGATTTGTTCTGGTGGGGATTATTTAGTTCTATCCATTGGTTGTGGATTGGATTTTGAAATTTAGGAGGCAGATCTGGATGTGAGCTTGCAGTCATTTGTAAGAAAAGACCGGGTTTAGCGGATTAATTGATTGGAGAAGTCCAGCACACGTCACCAGAAAGAAATCTATCTTTTTACCAGAAGATCAAGTTCTGAGATAGATTAAAAATGATTGACTTTAAGACTTTTACACCACTACACCTCTACACATATTAGAAACAATTTCTTATCTTGTCAAAAAGGAGATTATATTATTATAGTATTATGATTGAGAGAAAGTAACAGCAAACATTAGATTTCACTGCACGACTCCACCATTTTACTCAGAGAAACACTCTGTACAGCAATTTCCTTGACTCTTTGTCTGGAATGAAAAATCATTAGTAGGTTCAGTAAATCGATCACCTTTTAGAGGGCAGACTCATTTTCACAATTAAAATAATGTACACTTAACACTTTCACTGAGAGACACTGATCTTTCAGCAGAACAGGGCATTAGTATATGAGGGGCAGAAATCCAGAGCTTAATTACACACACTGATAAAGTAGCTGGAAAATGGCTTTTGGTGATGGATTTTTCTGAGCTCCAACCCTTTGGTTTTTAAATCATGCAACCATTCAGATGATTCAGACAGCTGGCTTCAATTTTGTTTCATGGGAAATTCTAGGTTTTTTTTCTGATCATTTAAAGCAAAATAAAGCTTTTATGGTGTTACTCATGGGTGATATGTATTGAATAGTTTATATTACCCAGCTGATTTAAGAGCACTGTAAAGTTTAGGTTATACTAACTGGGGCTGTGGTCAGCTGATGGTCCTGTCCCATTATGCATTCTGCCATAGCCTATATCCCAGTCAAAGTCATTGTGAGGATCCTGAGACAGCTGACAGGTCTCCTGCCAATGGCCACCAGGCATGTCAAAATTACAAGCTCCTGGAGCAATCACTAACAGAACAAATGAAGAGTTGAGATGTTAGCTCCATACAAGAGACAATGTTAATAAATAGACAAGATTTTTAAGGTACTGTACTACTTAATGTACTTACTGCAGTCTAACTCATCGGACTCATCCGAACAGTCAGCTTTACCATCACACTCCAAATGATACTCAATACAGTTTCCATTATTACACACAAAATCTGTGACAGTGGGGCATGACCCAGGATGGACAGCCCCTGAAACGCAAGGAAATTCTTTCAGTCTCACTGATCCAAAACAGTGCAATTTTAAAAAAGAAATAAAAGGTCATCTAATAACAAAAATGAAAACATAAGACTTCTAACAATGAAAATATGTGAAATCCAAATGATGCGCAAGTATGACCGTATTCAACAAGTTCAAAATAGCAATAAAACATCATCCATCAAGAGCTTTTTCAGCAAGAATATCCTCAAATTATTTAAACATAAAATGACAGTAATGGAAGATTATTCAGGATAAAATTTGTCCCGTTTAATTCTCAAAAAACTTAATTCCATGGGGTGAAAAGCCATCTAGGAATTCCTTTCAAAGTACATTCTCACAAAGAAATTACTTATTCAAAATTGATTTTATTGCTCTGCTCCTCTTCACGCTTTGATAGAGCTAATCTATTTACACTGTTATTGTTTTAGCCTGTTACATTACAGACAGCTGTGAGTAAGTGTAGTTTAGTTGAATTAATGTACATAAAAAAAAAGAAGAAATTGGTGGAATTTAGTGAAGGCCCAGAGGAACCACGAATACAAAAGGGTCATGTTTCTTAGAAAAACAGCAAACCTCATGTTTACACATAAGTAGATGATAAAAGTCATGAAAAGTCATTTCTAATAAAAAACATTGTATTTGTTTAAAAAAACAATTAATTATGCTTCAGTCCACTACCGTTCAACTAAATTTAGAAAGAAGCCTGGACACAGATTGATTGGGTTTTATATCTCTGCTTTACACACTTCTTCACTAAAAGATCCACAAGCTCAAGTGTAATTACTGTGATTCAGAAGTGTCACTATGCAGATTAAATCTGACAATTTCGATGTCAAGCCTGAAAACCGAAAAGGGAACTTATTCTGACTTTCATGTTGTTCCCTGATGGCTTGTCAGAATTAGCTAATTTACATTTACATTTATTCATTTAGCAGACGCTTTTATCCAAAGCGACTTACAAATGAGAACAATAGAAGCAGTTAAACTAACAGTAGGACAACAATATGTAAGTGCTATAACCCCTCTCAGTTTAATTTTAGTGCAGTTTTTTTTTTTTTTTTTTTTTTTATAGAATAGAAGAGAAGAGAAAGTGTTAATTCTACTGAATCAAGTGCTGCCGAAAAAGATACGTCTTCAGCAGTTTCTTAAAAGTGGCTACTGACTCAGAAGCTCTGGTTGAGTTAGGCAGATCATTCCACCAACAGGGAACAGCCATGGTAAAGGTCAGAGAAAGAGATTTTGTGCCTCTTTGAGATGGTACCACAAGACGACATTCGCTAGCAGAGCGCAGGTTTCTGGATGGCACATAAGTCTGAAGTAATGAGTTTAGGTAAGAGGGAGCAGTGCCAGTGGTCAAATAAATTCTTATCAAATTAAATGGTGGTACTGCTTTCCATCAGGCAGTGCTAAGGACAACCTTTAGAGCCCTGTGCTGGTCACACGTTTATGCATGAACGTGAAGCAAAAGTGAGTGACTCATGGGAAATAAATGTGAAGATGAGAACTGGGGGGGGGGGGTGGAACTTACATGGTGCACAGTCAATGAATTGCAGGTCGTCCAGAGCCGCTCCACCACTCACATCTTGTGTTCGTACAACTTCAAATATGAGAATAAAGTTCCTCAGGTTCCTCAGAGACACTTCCGCTCTTCTCCATTCCCTGTGCATCTGCCGCTCTGTCCACACCTCCTTCAGCTCATTTTCTGTCTGTCCATCACAATGAAGGCAACATGCTTACAACATTTGCTGATTCAATTACATATACTGTAAAAACCCAGACGTTTTACTAAATGCGTTGAAAAAAAAAATCATATTATGAAAAAAGTAAAAAAGCTATTAAAAAAAGAAAAAAAATGCATTCTTATCTAGACAAGTTTTTTAAAGTTACCATGAAACCAAGATTTACAATACTTATTTTAATTATTTTATTATTAATTTAATATTTTTTATGGAATGTGTCAGTGTTTATCAAAGATTTATCCATGCAAATCGTTTTTTTTTATAAATGATCCCCCGTAATCTTAAATTTTTAAAATCTTTATTCTGACATGGATGAGCTTCTTACAGCAACTGATATCTATTGCACATAATCATAACCCCCTTGAGGTATGTTTCATAGCAAAAATGTGAAGTGCTAAATGGTTTATCTCAGCTAGGAATCACACATAACACAGCACTGAAAAGTCTTGCAAGAACACGTTTCGTAAATTTCAGCTTATGTCAAATAGAGCTACTGTATTAAGACCTCCACACACATTCCCTGATTTAAGTGTTATATTCCAGTTGCACTGTATGTTTGCTCCACCTGGCAAGATCTCAAGTGTGCTGTTTATTAATTTTTGGAGCTGTAAAAAGTCAGTGTGCGGACATTACTCTTCTTACCTCTAAGACAGACAAGTACCTTAATAAAGAGACGGATGATTCCTGTGGCTTTTTCAGAAATATAGTACCAGAAGGCAAGTTTACATGTGGCACTAGACTCCTTCCACACAGAACTTCTCATGTGAGCTTTATCACCCTTCAATCCCACAGGGGTGGCTGCCAGATATACAAAGTGGCCTGTGTTGAGAGAGAGACTGACGTTAATAATGTTGTGCTGCTCTACCTACAATATGTGAAAATTAGCACACTATCCTTGACATAGTATTTTTAATGTAACCTATATAATTTTAGATGCACTAAACCTAATCTGGCATACAACCGAATGGAAGTCTAGGAATTCTGAAAATGACAAACAGATGAACTCAAACAGGGATAAGGCTATGGAGAACTATGGAGTCCCATAGTTCTGTTGATGCTAGAAAACCTTGCTTATGGAAGGACATACAAGGAATGGAAATCTTACAACTACTTGAATAATAAAGATATCTTGCTGAGATGGAGTGAAGCAGGGCGCCAAATCAATAAAGGAGGCTTTATTACAGAGACAGGGGCTCTGAAATCTTAAACCATGTCTAAGATTGGCAAGTCTTTACAGCTTACAAGAGAAATTAGAACATTTATTTTCATTCCACCAGACTGGGTGTATCATTATTTAAAAAAAGTTTTAAATGCAAGTTCGGGAGGAGCCGAATCATTTGGTCCTGTCAGTCATCAACACAAGCGTAGCATTCTTCAAGTCGCCTCAGTGACAATTCTTCCAGCATCCCTCTACCTTCCCACCACTTCCTTTTTCTACTCTTCCTTATTTTATCCAATAACCTACTGTTATCAGGGGTAAGCTTGGAACTTGAGCCAAGCCGATGAAAGCAAGCGAAATTCATTTACCATTATTCATTAAGGCTGTACGGGCAGGGCAGGTGAACTCATGCATCAAAAGAACAAAAGCAAATTCTCTCGCTAAATGACTGGAAGTTCAAGTATCACCCCCATCTCAGAAACCTAACCTTTACAAAGTACTGATGTCTCCCAGGGAGCTTACAACAAATGGGTAGAAGCAAATAAATACATCTTAACCCTTAAAGGAGAAATCCGGCGCAAAATGAACCTTTGGTCTAATAAAACATTGGTACCTAGTCAACTGTTCTCTGAGATTTGTTTTCATGATAATCGAATGTAAAGAGTTTTATCTCTAAAAACTGTTTAGCGTATAACGCTAGTAATGGGGGCATATAATAAGTAAAAAGAAATCGCTAGTTTATACCACTAACAAGGCTCAAAATAGCCCCACACGAACACAGTAACATAATGAGGGTCTCTACATGCAAAACGAAGCATTGAGAACTTTGTAAGTGTACAGACCGTTTAATAAGAAGATATTTTATAAAGGCAGTCCACTTCGTGTATACAGACAGGAGCCATCTTTGGAAAACAGTCTCGACTAATCAAACCACGAACGACGTGCTAAGTGAGCTGAACTGTATGAAGTTCGGTGAACTTCTGAACTGTATGAATGGCGTTCGTGGTTTGATTAGTGGTTTTAAAATATCAAAATAGTGTAATTACACAGGACTGATTTTTTTTTTTGCTTTCTATCTTTAGTCTTATTGAACAGGTAGATGAGCTGTAGACACATTATTTACAGCATGTTTCTAATGTGGGTGTGAAGGTCTTCGGGTGGCAGTTTGGTTAGGCCTCCATGTGAGATCCATGCATTTTGCTTAAACATATGCAGCAGCATTCAGTAAAGTCTTACCACTTTCATTCTTAAATGTATGATCATGAGGAGGTCTGATCATATGAACGGAGCCAACTCCAAGAGCCCAACTAAAGGTGTCCGCCAGGCTATTTTTCCAACCACAACGCCCATGTTCAAATAAGCAGGATGTCCCACAATCCAACTCATCAGATCCATCTCCACAGTCATCAGTAAAGTCACATTTCTGCTCTCGCTTGTAACAATTGGCATTGGTACACTGTAAAGAACCAGGTGGACAAGATCCTGTGAAGACACACACACAGATACATATTCTAATGAATAAAAACAAAAGATGTTTATTTTATTCTGCTCATCACAAAATGTTCATGTTTCCAGTACTGAATGCTTCTCTTACAATATACACTATCGTTCAAAAGTTTGGAGTCAGAATTTTTTTTATGTTTTTGAAAGAAGTCTCTTATGCTCACCAAGGCTGCATTTATTTGATCAAAAATACAATAAAAAGTGTAATGTTGTGAAATAGTACCTGGGAGTAATCGGGGAGTAGTATCTGTCTCAAATCTGCTACCAAGAATACAACCTGATGAGAAGATGATGTCATCCAGGCAGATGTGAACTCGAGTATTGAGTCCCACCTTGCCATCAAACATAATGCGGAAGTTGTCAGAAGATGAGAGAGACACTTCCTGTCTGCTCCAGTAGTTGCCTTGATTGCCAGTGAGGCTGAGTAAGAGTGAGCGACTGGAGTTTGTAGACATGTACACGTTTAGAGTGCCAATGTTGTCACCAGACATGTGGACGTAAAAGACCATCTTGGAAAGAAAGGAAGAATTGTAACATCAGCTAAAATATCACACTAGCAATAGTGCTGTTGTTCCAAATCACAGCGGAGCTGATGTTCTGACCAACAATACGATTGCTAGTGGAATATACTTTATACAACAATCAACAAAGAAGTGGTTAATACTAACTAACTTACATTTTAAATCAGGGGTGCAAAACTCAGGGCCACAGCCCTGCAAAGTTTAGCTTCAACCCTAATTAAATTAATCTGATCCAGCTAATCAAGTCCTTAATGCGTTTTTTGAACCATGCCAGATGAAAGACAGCCAATGGTGGCAATTTCTGTGGTCATGAATTCTAAACGGTGGTCCTATGTCAACGTCGGCCGTTGTCTTGCTACCAAAGATAGCCTATGATAATTTTCTGACAGTGCCAGAAATTTTGCATGATCATCTCACCGTGACCTACGTCTATACTGACGAGACAATAAAAATGCAATGCATGAAATGGCGTATTGATCAACGCAATATGGCGCTAAAACATAAAACTACTTACACAAATAGCCGCTGCATAAAAAAAGAGAGAAGAAAAGCTGCCTTATGAATGGCAATGGCGGGCCTGACCAAGGAGCAGTAGCAGGCCTGCCCGTGCACGGACACCGATAAGACACACCGGCATGGACATCGACACCGGCACGGACACCAACACAGATACATCAGCAAGGACACCGGCACGGACACACCGACAACGGCACAGAAACCGGCACGGACACCGGCATGGTCACGGACACCAACACGGACACACTGGCATGGACACACCGGTACGGACACCGGCACGGTCACGGACACCAACACGGACACACCGGCACGGAAACCGACACGGACACTGGCACGGTCACCAACACGGGCACACTGGCATGGACACACTGGCACGGTCACGGACACACTGGCACGGACACCGGCACGGACACCGGCACCAACACGGACCCACTGGCATGGACACATCGGCACGGACACCAACACGGACACACTGGCATGGACACATCGGCACGGACATGGACACCACCACGGACACCGGAACGGACAATGCCACGGACACCGGCATACGCATCTGTATGTATGCGTAAATGGCTCCTGTCAGTGTCTAACTGACTGGTGAATTAGTGAAAGAGTCTGACCTTTCAAGATCAGACATTTGATTGTGGCATGCATCTACTCACATGCACGTACACACAAATGTTGCTACTTTCACTAAGCATTTAAAACAAAATCTTAAAACAACAACAACAAATTGTCATTTACAATGTCTAAAAACGTCTAACCATGGCTGACAAGTACACACAGAAACTCCTCTTCAGCTGCTTCTTGTGATTGATTGATGGAAGCTGAATGGGAGGACAATGGGAAAATGAGTCTCCATGGGCTTATTATCTCATACGCACATACACACCTCTAAAAAGAATGAACAGTCTGTCAAGTTAGAGGAGATCCAGGAACATGATTGTCTTTCCACATAAACTGAAGCAAGCTTTGAAAGGTGCTCCTCTTTCTCACAGACACTGGGTCTCATTCATGAAACATTCGTAAATATACGAGTAAATATGAGAGTGATTTGCGCGTAAAGAGACCTTCCCGAAAACTCATCTCCTGATTTACAAATAAATGGAATTTTTTTCCATTTACAAATACTTCGTAAACGTCAGATGTGATAGTGAAATGTGTGTGTGTGTGTTAATGCATTCCAATCAGTCGTAAATGGGACGCGCGTGCACGCTCATTCTCAATTACCATAAATCCCGCCCATTAAATCCGACTGACAACTATATATGGGCATCATATTATGACACCAAACGAAGGATTTCAACATGTCTTCTCAAAAACGAATGAAAAAGAAAAATTTCTCAGATGTAGAAATCAAAGTTTTATTATCAGAAGTTCATTCAAAACACCACATTTTATTTTCAAGCGTAGGCTACATAGTGGCGTATCAGGTCCTAAAAAAAAAAGGAAGCTTGGCAGCATATTACAGATGCCGTTAATGGAGTTTCATATGTTAATCGAACAGTCCCAGAAGTAAAAAAAAAAAAAACGTATATAATTACTATATATAATATTTTTTCAAAATGCTGTGTAAATATGTACCCAATTAAGGTGAATTAAAATGCAGCCTTAGTTATTAATGAGCAAAACGTTCGGATGTTAAACTCACTATTTAAGCGTGGCTGGGAGCAGGTGTAGATTTCTTTCGTACCAACTAACATTTGGAAAATACGAACATTTGAATGAATCAGCAAATACATTAAGAGGTTTCATAAGGTACTGGGACATTTTTTAAGTTCCCGGCAGGGATGTTACAGAAATGGTGATGGATCCTTCTACCTTCAATGGTGTGTATGGTTTTGAAGGTGTAATACTACAAAACTTTAAAAGAACCAAAGAGGGGAAAAAGGGCCAGATTTAAAATTTGATTTCTAGAGAACAAATTTGTTAACACAAGATCAAATTTACCTTTGTCTTTTCAGATAAAAGAGTTAATTATACCATAAAAACATAATGTGGCAACTCAACTTTACTGTAAAATAAATGAACAAATAATAATCTATACAAATTTCAATATATTATTTTACTTTTAACATTAAAGGCATTTATATAAACCTTCAAAAATCTTTTTTGAAAATGGGAAACTACCAACTGTTAACTTCTGCAACACGGTTTCCAGAAGTCTATGTCGACATCTGCCCCACAGATCTCAGAAATGCTAATCTTATGCAAGAATGTCAGTTTTCCATCAAAAAAGGAAGCAGGTACATATGAATGAGACAAGGAAAAACAAAAGGAACCACCGGTCACAAGGGGGAGTCTATGGAAGTGTCACAAATCCAGCGTAGCAGGTCACCTCAGTCAAGCTATCATCAGCCGACACACAGCTGAACCACGTCTACCTATAGAAATACAACGCCTATCACATCATACCTATATATATATAAGGTCCATTCAGTATTATTAGCAGCTTTATCGTGTTGCTCAGGAGCTAAATACCCTTCTTTATCCCCAGCTCCTCCTCTCGTCCAGTCAGGACTTGGCCTTCTGATATTCCTCTTCGAATCAGACTATTTTTTCTTGAATGTTGTACATAAATCATTAAACATTAATATTATCTGCAATACATTTATGTTAGTTCTGTTCTGTTTACCCTAAGGGAATTATCACTGCTCTCCCTGCTCTTATCCATGCTAGGCTGCATGGATGGCTTGGAGTTCTTGCCCAGAACAGAACCATATCGCCAATCCAAACTGTATGCTGCTAATTGTCGATCATCTTTGACAATGGGCTCTATGCACGGCGGTATTTCCGGTGAAGGTCTAAGGATGCTGGATTACTTCCGCCGATCGTAGAGTCCAATGCTATACCGAGAATTTATATTGGTTGTTATACTCTATTGCTATACTAAAGAAACGTTAGTCACAAAAACAGACAAAACAGACACCCCTCATTTTGTTTATGCTTCTGTGTTTATTATATTAAATAAACATAACTATATATAAAATTACATCTAAACGTATTAAAGTTTCGTTTCAAAGACGAGAGGACAGTAAATTTTGAAGACTCTGCCATAATCCCGTTTTCCTCGGTTTTCCTCCGCTTTAAATCTCCCCAACCGGAAACGCAAGAGCATCCTTGCATCAAACGCGGAAGTTATGCGTGCATATAGCCCATTGTGGTCCAGACAGAAGTATCATTCGTGTACACTGCTTTTTTGCTTTCTTGATTGTTTCCATTGCAATTCTTAATGTAATGCAAGTACCAACTGATCTTGAACTACAGTGAAATAATTACATAAAAACACCAGTGAGCACTTACTTTGCAATCCTTGCTGCGGTGATGAAAAAGAGGTCCAAGGATTCGGGCAGTATCTCCTGTGTTCTGTGGAAAGGATCCTTCTAGATATAAGTAGTGGCCTGATGGTTTACGGAGGGTGTGATCAGTGGATGGTCCAGTCCCATGAGTGTGCATATTTCCTGGTTTTATCAACCAATCAAAGTCATCATCTTGGCTCTGTCTCCATGAGCAAAGGTCAAATTCAAAATTGCAGCGACCACTGTATCCCTCTGGAAAAGAAAACATTAATACTATTATTAGATTTCACTAGATTGTGAAAAATGTCATCATTCACTCATCCCTCGTGTCATTCCTAACCTGTAGGACTGACTTTCTTCTGCAGAACACAAAATAACTTATTTTGATGAATGCTGGTTTCCAAACAACAACTGTCCTTTTTATAAAAAAAAAAAAAAAAAAAAATCTTTCTTTTGTGTTCCATACTGTAGAACAAAGAAAGCCATACATGTCTGGAAAGACATGAGGGTGAGTAAATGATGACAGCATTTACATTTTTGTGTGAACCATCCCTTTAAAAAAAAAAACACGACTGCACAAGCAAAGCACATTTAATACAGTATGTGTGCCGGATGTAAAGTTATTCCATAAACAAAATTTGTGACTGCCAACTGAGATACAGTTGAACAAACATCTGGGAAAAAGTGACAGGAAAGAGGATGATTTGTTTCTCACTGCATATGTAATGATTCTCATCTGAGCCATCTCCACAGTGATCAATAAAGTCACACAAGTTGTCCTCAGAGATACAATGACCGTTGGCACAGATGAACTCGTTGTTATGGCAAGGAAGATCAGACGTTATTGGAGGGGCACAGTCCACAAATGCCACGTCATCAACAACAACATCACCCATGTAGCTGATGCCCCGCTTGGCTCGAAGAACCACCTATTGATTTTATAAAGCGACATGCTGTTAAACTGCAGTAAACTAATGTACTTTATTTGCTCCACAATACTTTCATACAGCTGCATAGTCAAATGCACAAATCAAAGCACAAATTCATATTTACCCTATGAGACATGTCAGGTAAACAGACTGATGTAAAAGCTGTCATACTGTACACATCATTCAGAATCAATTGATTGTCTTAAAAAAGGCAACAAGAATTTTCTTTAAATATATATATAAATATATACACACACACACACACACACACACACATACAGTATATAATATATACACACACATATATAAAGAGTTGAATTAGAAGTGCTTGAGAGCTGCTGCGTGAGTTAAAGGGCACTAAGGCCCCTGACAGTACACAGCAAAAGGGCACTTAGCACTAACGAGTGAGGGTATCATGAAGTATCTAGCACAATGAAGAACTATATTTGTAAGAGTGTTTATATATAAACAGTGTTGATACATATTAATTATGCAAAGGCCAGATGGAGAAAAGGTCATGATATTTCTTACCAAAGCATCAACAGTTCAAACATCAGCCTGACACTTAACATTTTACTGCACATTTCAGGAATACTAAACACACACATTTCTTCGATCACCTTTATAAAAAGTAAATACATTTCATAAATTCTACAAAATTTGTTTACCTAGTTAACACATACAGTTCAAAAGTTTGGGGTCGGTAAGATTTTCTAAAATGTCTTTGAAAGAAGCCTATTTTGCTCTCCAAGACTGCACTTATTTAATAAAATATACAGTAATGTTGTGAAATATTACTGCTAATTAAAATAACTATTTTAATATATTTTGAAGTGTAATTTATTCCTGTGATGGCAAAGCTGAATTTTCAGCATGATCTCTTCAGTGTCACATGATCCTTCAGAAATCAGTCTAATATGCTGATTTTCTGCTTAAGAAACATTTATCATATCATCAATCATGTTTCTGTCAAAAACAGCAAATAAGTTGAAATAGAATTTTTTCTATTTTTTCTAAAACATTTGATCAGTGTCACGTTTTGGTTTGTTCATGTCATGTTCCAAGTCTGTCATGTGATTCCCTGTTTGTCATGTGATCCTGCCATGTGTCTTGTCATTGGTTAATTGTCTGTTCATTGTTCACAGGTGTCCCTTGTCCTGTCATTAGTCTGTGTATTTAAGCCCTCATTTTTGCCATGTGTCTTTGTCAAGTATTGTTTTCTGTGACCACTGTTGCGTAAGTCCATGCCACGTCATGTTTTGGTTTCATGTTATGTTTTGATCCTGTTATATGTTATTGTTTGAATAAACTGCACTTGGGTTCTCTCGCTACAACTTGCCTCCAGTGGATCCTTACAGAATACTTGACCTGCAACAATGAACCCAGCGGTTGCCCTCCTAAATCTACGCCAAGGGAATCGTCCCCTGGAAACATATGTGGAGGAATTTTGTAAACTATGCTATCCGGTAGATTTCAATGACGTGGCTTTAAAAGACATTTTTAGGTTTGGAATTGAGTCTCTTCACGTCATGGCTCCCGATCTTGAGGATCTTCACGTCATGCCTGACCAGCCTGAGCTTCTTCACGTCAGTCCTGCCGAGCCTGCACTTCACGTCAGTCCTGCCGAGCATACGCGTCGTGCTACGCCCGCCGAGCCAGAGACTGTTCACGTTATGCCCGATGATCCAGAGGCTGTTCACGTCTGCCCAGCCAGAGACCCCGGACAAGATGGCCGCCGCCGAGCCGGTGTCCCCGGACAAGATGGCCGCCACCCAGCCGGTGTTCGCCCTGGCTCCCTGCACTGCAGGATCCGCCCACGGCATGCCACAGCCCGTGTCCTGGCCCACCATCACTCCCCCTAGACCTCCTCTAATCCACCACCCTCCTGAAGTTATGTTTTGTGTTGGTTTTGTCGGGTGTCAGGAGTCGCCCTTAGAGGGGGGGATCTGTCACGTTTTGGTTTGTTCATGTCATGTTCCAAGTCTGTCATGTGATTCCCTGTTTGTCATGTGATCCTGCCATGTGTTTTGTCATTGGTTAATTGTCTGTTCATTGTTCACAGGTGTCTCTTGACATTAGTCTTTGTCAAGTATTATTTTCTGTGACCACTGTTGCGTAAGTCCATGTCCATGGTTTTGTTTCATGTCATGTTTTTGTTCCCTTTCGAGAGGTTCCTCCTATTGCGTAAGTAGCTTACGCTATGGGGAAAACTCCTTTTCTCGAGAAATATTGAAGTCTTTATGTAAAACGCATTGCAGCTGCACAGCATACAGCAATGAGCGAGGCAGCTCGGTCATTGGCTGTGCTGCGGCAACTGCACGAACCTATGACGGGGCGACTCTGAACCCGCTTCCAATGAGCGTGCTTCGCGCCCGCGCGCGTCAGAGCCCGCCAAGATGGGCGTGGCCAAGGGCTATATATTGGGCGCCCCGTCGTCTGAGTTCTTTAGATTTAATCTCCTTCAGCAAAGACCTTCTCTTCGCTGGATCCTCCGGATTTCTTGGAGTCTTTTCGCCGCCGCCGTCGACAAGCCTACAGCAGGACTGCTTTGAGGATGCCGGCGCCTTCAGCCGCCTTCGATCGCCTTCTGCTCAGCCATCCGGCGTGCATCACCTTTATATCCTTTCAAAGCTTTACAGTGTTCGCCCTCGCGACACTTTTCTAAAAGAGCAAATTCAAGGCGTTGTTTCAAATGCCTTCCTGCGCCCCGTGTCGAGGCCCTCTTCAGGACGGGGATCGTCACATCATTTCCACCTGCTGCTTGGGACCGGACCACGCAGAGGCTGCCCTTACTCGAGGCGGATGTCCCGAGTGTGACGCCCTGGGCCTCACCGAGCTGCGCGCTCGCTTCGCCGTTTTCACCGCGAAAGAGCCCACTTCCACCGTCCTACCATCCCCTCTGGTCGAGCCGCGCAAGAAGAAGCGCCGCTCACAGAGGCCGCCAGAGCACGCGGTTTGCAGTGATGTCATGCCGGGCCAATCCCCGCGTGCTTCACCACCACCCGAAGACTCCCCGCCGCCAGTCCAGTTCACACAGGCGGACCAGCACCCCTCCAGCGGAGCGATGGGTCTCGTCTCGTTTGGCGCGTCAGGGGATGACGACGACAAGGATGACAGCCTTTCCTGTGATGCTGCATCCGACGACTGGCCGGGCTCGTCCTTCGACCCCGCACCATCGACATGACACCATCGGGCACGAGCGTGGGCTCCAGCATGGACTCGGAGATCGTCCGCATCCTATCTAAGGCCGTGGAAGACCTCGGGCTCAATTGGTCTTCCCCGGAAAAACCCGCCCGCAGCCGACTGGACGAGTGGTTCCTGCAGGGGCGCCGACAGGGCCCTCGGCAAAGGCCCTCCCCTTTCTTCCCGGAAGTTCACGACGAACTCACGAAGTCGTGGAAAGCCCCGCACTCCGCTCGCCTGAAGCCTTCTTTTTCTTTGTCGCTCTCCTCTGTGGACGGCGCGAAAGAAAGAGGCTATGAGGGGACTCCGCCCCTCGAGGAGGCTGTGGCCAATCACCTGTGTCCACCCTCCAACGCTGGATGGAAAGCCAAAGCTTCTCATCCCTCGAAGCCTTGCCGGTCTACTTCAGCTCTCGCCGGTCGCGCATACGCCGCCGCCGGCCAAGCTGCATCAGCACTTCACTCTATGGCTGTCCTCCAGGTGTTTCAAGCTAAACTTCTCCGCAGTATGGACGAGTCTGGACCTGATCCTGAGGCATTCAAGGACCTGCGCAGCGCCACCGACATAGCACTGCGAGCCACAAAAGCCACCGCCCAATCCATCGGCCGTGCTATGGCTAACCTAACTGTCCTTGAGCGCCATCTGTGGCTGACGCTAACAGAGATGAAGGATGCAGATAAGGCGTCATTCCTCGACACGCCTATCTCCCAAAGCGGCCTGTTCGGACCAGCGGTGAGGGAGTTCGCTGAGCGCTTCACCGAAGCCCATAAGGATTCGCAGGCTATGCGTCACTTCCTGCCCAAGCGATCTAGCTCATCGCAGAGCCGCCAAAGGTTTTCTCGAGAAATATTGAAGTCTGCTCAGCAGCAGCGAGCTAAGACGGCGCCTCCCGTCTCTCAGCCCAGACCTGAAACTGACTTTCGTCGCCGCTCGCGCTCTGCCAACAGGAAGCAACCGCCCGAGCGACGGGGACCTCGGCCCAAGATTGTGCTGAACCCAGAGCCTCGTAAGTCCTCCTAGCTACAGGGAGAAAAAGGGAGAGCGCGTGTCTCGCAAAAGCCGGACCGTTCTCTCCAAAACGTTTAAAACATTACCCAGTCCCCTTACAGGCGGCTGGAAATGTCTGTACAGCAGCCAATGGGCCAGCCACACAGCTCGCTCACCTGCAAACAAACGCCGTTTTTACGGCGACACACAGAAATCACATAAAGAGCCATTTTCTGCCTGTGTCATTAAAGGGTCACGTGTCCACACCAAAGTGCGCATTCCCACATATCAAAACTGTCAAAGCAGTGCCAAATGCTTTCCCAGCTCAGGCTGGACGCCCCATAAATGTAGATTGTGTGCCAACTGTCACGTATGCACCACTACACATAAGCACTGTTCCCACAGTTATAAACACTTCCCCAGTAAAAGCGGGAAATTCTATAAGAGTAGCGCGTGTGCCCGCTGTTATGCACGCACCCCAACTCACAAACACTGTTTATATGGCCAAAAACCTCCCGCCATGAGCGGGAAGTTTTATGAAAGTGGCGCGCGTGCCTACCACAGTCTATGCACCCCCACTCATAAGCACTGTCCATACAGTCTTAAACATTTCCCCATCTCACACTGTGAGTTTTATGGCGAGCGTGCCTGTAATCTCACACGCACCCCTGCACTCGGCATTCAACAAAGCTGCTCAGCGCGCGCCCGCGCCTCTGAGAGCTGTAAGCTCGGTATTAGCACAAGGCGATTTGCCGGCGGAAGCCATACGTCACTGCGACACGCCCCCAGCCAGCATTCAGCCCATATCTGTGCGAGCGAAAGCTTGGGAAAATATCCCCGGCATGCCGAAATGGGTTTTGAACATAATAAAACACGGTTACTCGCTTCAATTCGCTCGCAGACCGCCCCGCTTCACAGCAGTGGTCGAGACGAAAGTGAGAAAAGATGTTTCACATGTTCTACGCACCGAGGTGCTCAAACTGATAGAGAAAGGCGCTATAGAAACAGTCCCTCCCTCTATGAGCGAGGCAGGTTTTTACAGTCAATATTTTCTCGTCCCGAAGAAGGATGGTGGTCTCCGCCCCATTCTAGATCTCAGACATCTGAACAAAGCTTTAATGATTCGCTCGTTCAGAATGTTAACAACCAAGCATATCCTCGCGGAAGTTCGCCCGGGGGATTGGTTTCTATCAGTGGATCTGAAAGACGCTTACTTTCACATTCCGATAGCGCCTCATCACAGGCCTTTTCTGAGATTCGCTTTCGAGGGACAGTCATACCAGTGCACAGTACTACCATTCGGCCTGTCACTGGCACCCCGTACATTCACGAAATGTATGGATGCAGCACTTTCCCCCCTGAGGCAGCGGGGAGTGCGAATACTAAATTATCTCGACGATTGGCTAGTCCTAGCACAATCAGAGAGCCAGTTAGTGACACACAGGTCTTGGATTATCAGTCATCTAAAATGCCTGGGTCTAAGAATCAATTTTGCAAAGAGCATGCTATCCCCCAGCCAGAATATTTCTTTTCTTGGAATAGTGCTAGACTCAGTGCAGATGACGGCGCGCCTCTCATCAGAGCGCGCGCTCACTATCCGGCGCCTTGCAACATCATTCAGAGCGGGCGCGCGCGCCCCCGTCAAGCGATTTCAAAGGATGCTCGGCCTCATGGCCTCGGCATCAGCTGTACTCCAGCTAGGTTTGTTGCACATGCGTCCTCTCCAACGCTGGCTCAAAAGCCGTGTCCCCACTCACGCGTGGCACTCGGGCCACTTTTTAATCAGAGCAAATCACGGCTGCGTAAAAGCCCTGACGCCCTGGAAAGCTGTCGACTGGTATCAGTCCGGTGTGAGTTTGGGCGTGAACACAAAGAGAAAAATGATCACGACAGATGCCTCCAAAATAGGTTGGGGGGCCCTTTACGAGGGCAGGCCTGTCTCCGGCTTGTGGTCAAACCCGGAGAAGCGCCTACATATAAACTGTCTGGAATTGAAAGCGGTCGCTTTGGCTCTCAGAGCCCTGCTTCCGTACCTGAAGGACGAGCACGTCCTAGTCCGAACGGACAACATGACGGTAGTCTCGTATATAAATCGTCAGGGTGGACTCAGATCGAGCTCCCTGCACTCGATGGCCAGGGAGCTCCTCCTATGGTCCCAGCGCAACCTGCGCTCGCTGAGATCAGCGCATGTGCCAGGTTTTCTGAACCAGGGAGCGGACATGCTGTCCAGAGACAAAGTTCTCCCAGGAGAATGGTCTCTCCACCCCCTGACGATTCAGTGGTTATGGCAAACCTTTGGCAGAGCAGAGGTCGACCTCTTTGCCTCCAAGGAAAATGCGCACTGCCCTCTCTTCTTTTCAAAGAGCACAGACGCGCTCACCCAAATCTGGCCGAGCTGCCCGCTGTATGCCTTCCCTCCGGTCGCGATGCTACCTCAGGTCATCAGTCGGATCAGGGAGGAGAAATGTGCAGTGCTCCTGGTAGCCCCACTCTGGAAGAACCAGACGTGGTTTCCAGAACTGATGCAGATGATGCAATCTGCTCCATAGCCGATTCCGCTGAGGCTGGACCTCCTCAGGCAGGCCAACGGGATGATCCTCCATCCCCGCCCCGATCTGTGGGCCCTCCATGCATGGCCCCTCAACGGGTTCCCGGGAACCTCCCCAGTGGAGTGTTGAGAACCATCACTGAGGCGCGAGCTACGAGGCGCTTATATGCCCAGAAATGGAAGGTGTTCAGTGACTGGTGTAAATCCAGGAACCTGAACCCTGAGACATGCGAAGTACCGAGTGTGCTTGTTTTCTTAAAAGAGCTGTTGCAGGGTTCCTGCACACTTTTGAAAGTCAAATTTAAGGCTTTTTAAGACCTTTTTAAGACCTGAAGAAATCAAAATTAATACCATACATTAGGGCTGTGCAGTATTGACAAAAAAATATCTTGATATTTTCAACGTTTTGTTGATAATAATTAGATGATATTTTACTGATTGTGTTTTTGTGCTGGTGCCATGGCTGGTTTAGGTCTGTTGTTGACAGCTGACTCACGAAGATATTCATATTTTTCATATTCTATGCAGTGGTCAGTTCACAGCAGTGACAGAAATTAATATTTTAATTAAGGGGCAATATTTGCCACCTTAAATTGATTTTTTCAGGGGCATTTTCACCTATATATGGACATTTTTTCTAAACTTATTTAGAGTTATGCATCACCTTTAATGTCAAATACTATCATTCAAATTAAATTATACAGTAATTATACAATAATACTTAATTATATAATAATCATACAGCACCACTGTTACCAGTCAAATTAGATCATTCAATCAAAATCCATCTTTGCAGTGCAGAGGTGACAGAAGCGGCATTAATATATTTACACTCCATTTACAACTGCATAAATAAAGCTATGAGATATATATTTTTAAATCAATATTCAATATTTAAATATGAAATGATTTCTAATTTTAACATTTTATTTAAAGGGTACTTTAAATATGAAACCGCAGCGGCAAATCACTGTCTTAATAACTGTGCGTTCACACCGCCGGCGGCGAGAGCGTCAAAGTGGCCGGAAGTCATTCATTTTCAATGAGAGCCGGCGGCGAGCTCCGGCGAGGGCGGCGCGGCGCGTCTTGGACGGTGAGAGCGGCGAGGAGCGGCGAGGAGAAGTTGAAGTCAGCTCAACTTTAGGGAAATGAGCTATGACGCGGTTCGGCGGCAGCCGGCGGCAACCAATCGGAATGTAGATGTGCTCCGTTTGAGAGGATTCCAGAGAACGCAGTCAAGTAACAAAGGTTCCGACCACATTAGTTCCCAAGCAAAATAGAGGCGAGGTTGATCATTTGAATTTCATAAGAAGGCGCGCAACACTATTTATAGGCAAGATATTCGTGCTAGAACGCTTGTTTTTCAGCGGGAATGCAAATTAGAATAGCATTTAACCATGAACACAAAAGCCACACCAAACAAATGGCTTTTAATTTGTTTATTTCGTTAGCAAACATGTCACTATAATTGTTAAGTTCTTTCCATCGATCAATTTTCTGCAAACATAACGATCGACATGCTTGTTTGCTTCGCGGCCCCTTTAAATAAAGTTTTAAAAAAGACCAAGCATTCGATTTACGTCAGAGCATCAGAGCGTCCACGAATCTTTCCACGGCGTCGCTGACAGGGCGGCGAGAGCGAATTTTGCCGCTCTCGCCGGCGGCGGTGTGAACGTACGGTAAGTGAGTTGAGGGAGTCATTCATTCAACCGATTCGTTCAAACGGCTGATTCATTCGGGAAAGAAGCAAGTGATTCGTTCAAAACGCGGATTTCAGTCAAGAAATCATCGCTGTGTTGCATTGAGACTCTGCTACGGTTTCATTTTGAAATTATAGTCGGCGAAATAAAGGGAAAACAAACAATATTGACAATATTGTGTCTAAAAAGTAACTCAATGTTAACTTATTGTTAATTTAACTGTTGTACAACATAAATATCACGCTTGGAATTGTGCATGGGAAAACGGCACTCTTGCTGATGTGATATTCTAATATAAGAACAAAATATGATATAAATATAAGACAAAAACTAATTTGGGGACATAACAGTTACACTGCACACATCACGCAGTGAAAGCACGAGACAAATGCGATGTCAGCTCGCAGTGCCTCGTACATCGTTAAAACAATGATTACAATATCATAATAGACAATAGACATCGCACACCATACGCACATAAAGAATGAACTTACAACTGAACTGACATTTAAGACCTTTCTTCTCTTTCTCTCCTCTCGCGTGCAGGAGACAGTTATGCTGCGGCGACTCGCGAGTGACGCGAAATGTCACGTGAACTAGCAAATCCACAAAGATAGAATAATAAATAAATAAAAATACGTACGCTAATTAGATAGTTTTAATTTGGAAATCTTTTAGATATGTCTAAGTCAAAGTGTCATCTAAAATTTAAGACCTTTCATAAGTAAAAATAAGACTTTATAAGACTTTTTATGGCCTTAAATTTTAAAAATCTAATTTAAGACTTTTTAAGACTTTTTAAGGATCCGCGGGAACCCTGTGTTGGAGGCAGGCCGCACCCCCTCCACGCTCAAAGTATATGTGGCTGCCATAGCGGCATCACACGACCCCGTAGAAGGACGCACACTAGGGAAAAACTACCTAGTTGTTCGTTTCCTGAGGGGCGCCAGGAGGATAAATCCCCCACGCCCCCCTTCAGTGCCGATCTGGGACCTGGCCACGGTCCTGGACGCACTCAAAAGTGCCCCGTTCGAACCCCTCCGAACTGTGCACCTTAAACAGCTCTCGCTCAAAACTGCTCTCTTGCTGGCTCTCGCCTCGGTCAAAAGAGTCGGCGACCTGCACGCGCTGTCATCAAGCGCTGCCTGCCTGGAGTTTGGACCTAACGACAGCAGAGTTGTCCTCAGGCCAAAACACGGGTATATTCGGTGCTCTCTACACCCTTCAGAGCACAGGTGATATCTTTGGCCGCGCTATCGTCTCCTGCGGACGAAAGCGACGCTAATTTACTCTGCCCGGTCAGGGCGCTCAGAGTATATTTGGAACGTTCTGCCCTGTTCAGACAGACAGAGCAATTGTTCGTATGCTTTGGCGGCCGCACCAAAGGTCTCGCTGTTTCAAAGCAGAGAATATCGCGCTGGATAGTTGATGCTATAGCGCTGCCTTATGAAGCCAAGGGCCTTCAGTGCCCCTTGGGCATCAGAGCTCACTCTACGAGAGGCATGGCCTCCTCGTGGGCGTGGTCGAGTGGGATACCCATTCAAGATATTTGTGCGGCAGCAGGCTGGGCCTCACCGTCAACATTTATCAGGTTTTATAACCTACAGGTCCCCTCATTGCACTCCAACATACTGTCGGTCAAGCTATGCATAGGCTGGAGTGTGTACATGCTGAGCATTATCTCCTCCCTTATAGGGTCCGTCTCTGACTGACTTAGAGGATTTTTCATGCATATCAGTACATAAAAATGTGCTTGTGTGTTTCTCTGGACGCCCATTGGGCCGTTCCACATTGTCCCTTATAAAGCCCGCCTTCGGCCGGCTCGTTGGATAATTACTTTGCTTAAAGGCTCAGGCATCTGCCTCCGGCTTAATAGAGCGAAGTCAGCACGCACGGCATTTTACATGGTGTTCCCATAGCGTAAGCTACTTACGCAAAAGGAGGAACCTCTCGAAAGGGAACGACTCGGTTACTAACGTAACCTCGGTTCCCTGAGAGCAGGGAACGAGTATTGCGTAAGCTGCCGTGCTTGTGCTCGGTCAGTTCGCTTCAGTCGATTGAACCTAAAGAACTCAGATGACGGGGCGCCCAATATATAGCCCTTGGCCACGCCCATCTTGGCGGGCTCTGACGCGCGCGGGCGCGAAGCACGCTCATTGGAAGCGGGTTCAGAGTCGCCCCGTCATAGGTTCGTGCAGTTGCCGCAGCACAGCCAATGACCGAGCTGCCTCGCTCATTGCTGTATGCTGTGCAGCTGCAATGCGTTTTACATAAAGACTTCAATATTTCTCGAGAAAAGGAGTTTTCCCCATAGCGTAAGCTACTTACGCAATACTCGTTCCCTCCTCTCAGGGAACCGAGGTTACATTAGTAACCGAGTCGTTTCATGTTATGTTTTGATCCTGTTATATGTTATTGTTTGAATAAACTGCACTTGGGTTCTCTCGCTACAACTTGCCTCCAGTGGATCCTTACAATCAGTTTAATGTATGCTTGCTGAATCAAATTATAAAAAAAATTCAATGCTGTTTTTATTAAGTAAAAGTTCAATTCTTAATAATTGGAGAACCAAAGGGGAAAATACTGTATATTTAAACTAACTTTTGAAAAATTCATCAATTTCAGAAACACTGACCTGTATGTTATGACGGATTCCTATGAAGACCTCACCCCTCCTCCAGTTGTTGCCTTGGTTACCATTTTGGGACCAAACTTCATGTGTGACAGTACCTGATTTGATGAAGACCTGCACATATAAGATTGAGATTGTTTTGACAAACTGATAATTGGTCTCTGGAAAATACTTCATAACAAACATTTTAGACAAAATGAAGCATTTATTCTGTCACAATAATATGTTTGATGTTTTCTAGGCTTGGGTTACCTATGCAGAAAATGAATAAGAATAATATTCATAATTTCTAGATAATTGTACCTGCAGAGTTCCAACAGTGAAACCACTCATGTGGTACCAGAACACCAGAGTGCACTGGGGTCCTGTTATTTTGATGGGAGCAGTCAAGAGATCGGTGGTGTGACCATATCCTCCATTGGAGCTGTCCGCAAATATATACCAACCCTGTGAAGACCCACTGCAAAAAAGTACAGATGAGTAAACACAAAGCAGAAAACACACTGACATACATGCAAACCTGACCATGCGTTTATAAATAAAAGCACAAACACATTCCAGCAAATGGTGGTGTTCTGTCTTTGCTCACAGCGTGTGGTCATTAGCAGGTCTGTGGTTCTGTTCTCCTTGGTGAATACTCTCCCCTTGTCCTGTCTGCCAGCAAAAGGCATGTGGAGGAACAGGAACGGCTGGACCATTTAAATACCATCCACAAAGCGTGCCACCTTCAAAATCACAATACTCCTTCACTGAGAACAGAGAACAGTAATATCAGAAGTTTGGGGTCAGTAAGATTTTTAGGGCGAGTTTTACTAACAGCTTGCGTCAGCGCAAACCCTCTTTTGGCGTTAAAAAACTACTGTCAGGATTTACTAAAGACACACAGTGAAAAATTAGAGCTGAAAAGGCATGGACAGTTATTTTTGCGGCTGACCTTATTGCATATGCATTTGTAGGAGTTTCCCTTTCAGACACAAAATTTATGGGAGGAGTGTATTTAAATGAATCACGCAAGGTGATTTACTAAGGTTTGCGCTCGTCAATGTACTGGTGTTTGCGCCATTATTTACCGCCCAAAAAAAGTCTTAAAGGATTAGTTCACTTTAAAAAAAAACTTTTGCTGATAATTTACTCACCCCCATGTAATCCAAGATGTCCATGTCTTTCTTTCTTCAGTCGAAAAGAAATTAAGGTTTTTGATGAAAACATTCCAGGATTTTTAAACCTTTAAACCAGACGGTACCTGGTAGATTGCGCTGGTCATTGTGGCTTCGATGTAGCCTTTCACACTAATTTGCCCTGTTTAATAAATCTCCCCTTAATGTTTTTTAAAACATTATGCTCACCAAATCTGCATTAATTTGATCCAAAATAAAGTAAAAAAACAGTAATATTGTAAAATGTTACTCAATTTTAAAATAACTGTTTTCTATTTGAATATAACTTTAACATGTAATTTATTCCTGTGATGCAATCAGCATCATTAACTCCAGTCTTCGGTGTCACATGAATCTTCAAAAATCATTCTAATATGCTGATTTGATCCTCAAGAAACATTTCTTAATATTATTGTATAATATTTTTGTGGAAACCGTGATACATTTTTCTAATAATAGAAAGATCAAAAGAACAGCATTTAAAAAAAAAAAAAATCTTATGTAACAATGTAAAACTAATTGTGAGTGTTCATTTGTTTCAGAACCCAAAGACCCAAAACTTTGGGACAAACAGAGAGAAAGACAGACAGACCCCTACCACAATGCTCTTCATCAGAGCTATCGGAGCAGTCGGGTGTGAAATCGCACACTTGATTGAGGCTCACACACTCTCTTGCAGTTGAGCACACAAACTGGTCAGGGGGGCAGCTATGAGGGGGTGCTGCTGACAAGGTGGGCAGAGGGGCAGAGGTACTGGGCTCCTTTGAGGGTAATTCACCTATATAAGGATATACACATAATTACAAACACAGTATTTTACCTTAAAACCATGAAATGTGCAACCGCTGATCCATGATCACACTATCCAGTAAAAGCATGTCATTGTTATTTCACCTTCATATGGCTGACAGCCGAGGAAAGACAGATCATCTATGGCAATATCTCCTCTGAAATCATCACCAACAGTCCCCTCCACTAAAATCTGTATTAGCATGAATGAAGACAGAAGAGGGTATCTTTATTTTGCAGCTTGCACATTGTTTGGATGGCAAAACAAAAAATAAGTAGACAACAGTAGAAATATCAATAATATGATTTCGTTATGCCTGGTCAATTTAATTTCTTTCTACGAAGAGATCACGTAATAGACCTTTTAAATTGACTTTATGTACCATGCGATGGTAAAAGAAAATGAAGTTAAAGAAATTAAGATCAAGCTGATCACTTAATAAGAACAGCTGCATAATATAATGTTATATTTTTATCATTTATAATAAGGGCATTATAATTAACAATTTTCACAATCATGTGCGGTTCTTCCAGATAATCAATAATGGTTCAATTTGATATTGCGTTTATACAACAACAGTCCAATAAACAGGAAGTTATTTTTGAGTAACTTACATTTTACACACAATATTGCCAGTTAATTTAATAAGCCACAACAAATTCAGCTGTTGCGAGTCTAAGATCAACACACAAAGGGCCAGATTTACTAACAGTTTGTGCCTGAGCAAACCCTCTTCTCATGGTAAAAACTACTGTCAGGATTTACTAAAGACGTTGGGCGACGTTCCTATCGTTACTTTTGTTTAATGCAATGTTGTTATATAGTTTATTCCAAGCGCGCTGTATCTTTTTCTGGGGCATGAGCGATGCTCAATTCACAAATTAATCACTCTTTTGAGTCGATTCTCTTCAAAGACTTCATCAAACAAGTTGGCAGAACTGTGTAAATCGGTTTGCGAATCAGTTTCAATGATTTGTTCGGTTTCCTGCACGCACGGAATCGTCTGAAGCGGTTACACACTCGGAGTCGTAACTGGAAGATTTATGAACATCAAGAGTGTTGGATGAAGTGGGCGTGGACCTACAGTCAATAGCCTAAATGCCGCGGACTTCCGTTCTGATGCTTCCGGACTCTTCAGCCAGCTTCAGTACGGTTCACGTTAACGTTTGCTGTAGCTATGTCGTTTTTTACGCGATCACTGCAGGACCTGCCGAGGATAACGGCAAACGATGTACATCGGATCATCCAGGCCACATCAAAGACACCAACGTCGAAAAAGACAAAGGTTTTAAATTGTATGTGTCCAGCTATATATACAACTATGAAGGTAAGTTAACAAGCCTCTGTTTTGAGCTTACCAAACGATGATACATATGCTAGCTCCTTGGCTCTTTACTAGCCAAAGTTAGCACAGTGAGGAAGCAACGTTAATAACATTAGCAGAGTGATAGATTAACGTCATAAATATTTTGTGTTTCTGAAATGCAATACCCTAACTTCTATGTTAATCACAGTTTCAAACAAGGAGTCAGGAGAGGTCACGGTTAGGTCTGAGTAGGTGGAAGTGTTCCACTCAAATAACACAGGAACAGCACCCTTTTTAACAGCCGTCAACCTGTTTCTGATGCTGGTTCAAAGATGTCTTCCGTTTTGAAGTGCCGGCTACACACCCGGGTGTGAGGTGTTACAGTGAATTTGTCCCTCCAGATAGCGATGATCCACTTACGCCTCAGCTCCTCATCGGCAGGAAAAGTAAAAAAAAAGTATTGTACAGTATTGTACTTTCCAGATGCCTGGCACTGTGGCACACAGCAGTGTTCGGCAGTTGTACCAGACACTCTCTGGTATTTAAACTTTGACTTTTTCAAGTCAACTAGCGTAGCAGCTACCTACCAGAACAAGTGGACGCGTGGGCTAACGGAAGTATTCGCGGTGACTGACATTTCAGCGGAAGTACGTCACAACATCACATTATGAAATAAATGTTTTTCTCCAAAACACGTTGGCCACAATTATTGGCACCCTTTTATTAAATACTTTTTGCAATCTCCTTTTGACAAGATAACAGCTCTGAGTTTTGTCCTATAATGCCTGATGAGTTTGGAGAACACCTGACAAAGAGATCAGAGACCATTCCTCCATACAGGATCTATCCAGATTCCCAGATCCATGCTGGCACTTCTCCTCTTCAGGTCACTCCACTCATCAGGTCAGGGAACTGGGAAGGTCATGGCAGAAGCTTCATTTTGTGCTTTGTAACAAATTGTGTTGATTTTGATGTTTGTTTTGGATCTTTGTCCTGATGTAAGATCCAACCACGGCCCATTATAATATTTTCTAGCAGATTTCTTGATTTTTTATCTGTTGATATTTGATAGAATCCACAATGCCATGTATCTGAACAAGAACCTCCAGCAGAAAAATATGCCCCCAACATTAAAGATCCAGCGGTTTATTAAATTGTACACATGGGGTACTTTTTATCCTTGTGTGCACCAAACCCATCTAGTGTGTTTGCTGCCAAAAAACTCTTTTTTTTTTTAGTTTCATCTGACCACAGAACCCTGTGCCGTTTGAAGTTCCAGTCGTGTCTGACAACTGAATATGCTGGAGTTTGTTTTTGGATCAGCAAGGAGGATTTTTCTTGAAACCCTCCCAAACAACATGTGGGGATGTAGGGGTTGTTTGATTTTTTTTAATAGGCTTTCTGACCCCAAGACTCAACTAGTCTCTGCAATTCTCCATCTGTGATCCTCGAAGAGTCTTTGGCCACTCAAAGTGTCCTCCTCACCGTCCATTAAGGCAATATAGACACATGTCCTCTTCCTGGCAGATTCCTAACATCTTTACTGTACGTTCACACCGCCGCCGACTTGAACGTCAAAGGAGCTCTGGCCGCCCTGTCAAGGACGCTTGTCAAAAACTACGGGGAAGCTTGTTGGTGCTTTGAATGCTCTGACGTTGCAGGGAGAATAGAAGTATCACAACATGAAATGTAATAAACAGAAAAAAAACAAGCAATACATTGAAGAAACCTTTTATAATGACAGCATTTTTATAACCGTTTTGGTCACATTTGGTCGGGAAAAAAAGAATAGTTAGCTATTATTATTATTATTTGCGGTCAAATCGGTGTCACCGTGAGCAAATGAATTGCATTCCCGCTTTAAAACGAGCGTTCGTAAATATTTCAAATAAAAGTTGCGCTCATGCGGTCCCTATAAGCAAACAATGTCATGTCATAAATGATAGGAAACCTGTAGGAAACCCAGCAACAGCGATTATTAGCTTCTCTTCCATTTTCTCGGAACTAATGTTTTGGTAGGAACGAAAGTTTACATTGTATGTTTCTCCGGAATCAGCCAGCGTGAAGGATGTCTATATTCCGATTGGTTGCTGGCGTTTTGCCGCTGCTTGCCGCTGAACCGCGTCACAGCTCATTACCATAAAGTTGAGCTTCTTTCAACTTTCTGATTGACGCTCAAAACGCAACGCCGATGGATTTGAAGCTCCTTGCAGCTGAGAAAAGCCAGCTTCCATTGAAAATGAATGACTTCTGGCCGCTTTGGAAGCTCAAGTCGGCGGCGGTGTGAACGTACAGTTATAGTTGATTGGAACTTCTTAATTATTGCCCTGATGGTCAAAATGGGGATTAGCTATTTTCTTACAGCCACTTTCTATTTTGTGATGCTCAACAATCTTTTGATGCACATCAGAACTATATTCTTTGGGTTTACTCATTGTGATGGATGATTAAGGGAATTTGGCCTTTGTGTTTCCTCATATTTATACTCCTGGGAAACAAGAAGTCATGGCTGGACAATTTCATGTTTCTGGTCACCCTGATGTGCTAAAAAAGGTAAACATTAATGGTATTTTACTCGTAAAAAATTCTAGGGGTGCCAATAATTGTGGCCAACGTGTTTTGGAGAAAAACATTTATTTCATAATGTGCCAGTCAATCAAAGGATTCAGCACACAAGGACACCATTGCCCCTGTAGGACCCATCCTCTTCAATACCCATAATTCTGATCAATAACTCACCTGAAAGTGGTGGGCACTGTAGATCGTCAGTATCATCCTGTGCCAGAAGTTGCCTTGGTCACCATAGCGAACCCACAACAAGTTTCCCCGACCACTGTTACTTGTGCGCATGTACACAGCCAAACGGAACACATTTTGGCCAAACATGTGATAGTGAAATCTGAAAATGCATGGTGGTTTGGGTTCAGGACCTCGGCGAGGAGTTGGAAGAAAAGGCCGACTGATAAGAACAGCAGTGTCTTTGAACTTCTGTGGGTCTGAAGATTCGATATAAAGGAAGTGGCCATCGGCATTGGCATGTGTGTGGTCCTTCCAAGGGCCTGTGTTGAAAGTAGGAGTGGGTCCTTGGATACGGGCCCAATCAAACATATCCTCTTCTGGTTCCTGAGTCCAGCTACACAGGCCTTCCTCAAAGTCACACATTAGCTCCGGGGCTGATTGGAGAAAAAAAGATCTTTGTAAACCGATTGACTAAAAAGAGCTAACGTCAAACAATAAACTGCTTCATTGACCATTTAAAGCTCTACCAATACTGACAGCAGTTTTCCTCGTCTGTTCCATCTCCACAGTCATCGATCAGGTCACAGATCAGAGAAAAGCTCACACATGCTTTGCTCAGGAGGCAGTGATGGTGATACGGAGTAGGGCACATCTCCACAGCCTCGGGCAATGAGCAGTTATGGAACATAATATCATCTAGGGCAGAGACTCCCTCATACACGCCCAGGCTCAGTTTTGCAACTGAAATGTAGAAAGACCTGGTCTGCCTGCCAATCTGCACAGTTATAGGGTGCCACTGGTTACCTTGGTTGTACAGTGTTTGCCAAAGTAAAGTGATGCTGTCTAAGCCGTCTATCAGCAGGTGCATTTCAGCAGCACCAACAGAATGGCCAGAATTATAGTGCCTATAAGCAAAACAATGGACATTACTATTAATATCTGAACACTTGATGTAAGAAATTATATTGTAAAGCAGTTAAGAATATTGTTTGATTCCGTTTTTTTTATATGTATAAATAAACATACATTTTATTACATACATAATACATAATATTAACATACATTTTAAAATTCGAATATTATTTTGATTCATTTATAATTCATATATTTCACCAAGCTTAGAAACAGGTAAGGTCACTTGGCAAATTCTTCATCCCTTACCAGAAGGTCATGACACAATCTGAACTTGCTTGCTGGAATGTAGGACTGCGCAGCAAAGCCTGCTGGGAAAACCTGCTGCTCTTCTTGAAAATAAACATGAAGTGGCCTTGAAGGGAGAGAAAAAGTCATTTGAACATCACCCTGAGGCAGTCCACAATTATGTACAGGAGCACACAAAGCAGCACTATTTTACCTTTTGTAAAACACTACAATTGAAATTAACTAAACGAATTCAGACACAGTTTACACTCCCAGATGATGTGTAGATAAAATTATCATTTAAATGGGATGTTACAAAAGATGTTTCAGTGCTATAGCAAACTACGTAAAGTAGGGCCCTATGACTTCCGCCAGTCATAAAAACAGAATTTACTGTATAATGTGAAATTTCACGGAATTTGTCACATTTTTGATGAATAAATAAAAAGCAGGTCAGTACACTTAAAGGCAGGGTAGGTGATTTGTTCCAGAAACATTTTTTTGTTGTGCTGGTTGAAAGTCTCTTCACATCCTGACAGCAATCATTAAGTTATCGAATACATTCTAAATGTATTTATATGTGTATATATATATATATATATATATATATATATTAGGGCTGTCAAATGATTAATCGTGATTAATCACATCCAAAATAAAAGTTTTTTTTACATAATATATGTGGGTGCACTGTGTATAATTATTTTATATATATAAATAAGAAATATTTTCATGTATATACTGTATATATTTTATATATATAAATATTTTTTTTTCTTAAATATACATGCATGTGTGTGTATTTATATATATACAAAATAATTATACACAGTGCACCCACATATATTATGTAAAAAAAATGTGATTAATTGTGATTAATCATTTGACAGCCCTAATATATATATACATTATATCATCTGTGGAAGATGTAGGACCATGAAATGTCAGTCCAATCATTGCATTCGGTCCAAATGCAACAATACGATGTCCTACCTGCCTGTCAATGTATGCATTTACAGATATACCTCCACGCACCTTGCTCACGCAGGCATCACACACATCATAAGCGCGTTTCATGATATGCAGATTTAGACAGACGTCAGTCACCGAGCACCGCAACCGAAACAGTAGCCACCTTTTAAAGTTCCTCCTGAACCAAAACAACAAGCTTATGCTGCGTTCACGCCATAACTACTGTAATTAGGAAGAGATGGAAACCCGTGTCGGATCAGGGCGGTTCATGACTTGAATTTCAATGACAATAAGTTTCAATGGCAATCACGGCAACGTCTAAAATCAATCTTAAGCAGTCAGGTGGTACCGGTTAGTGCTCTTAAGTTGTTCATTGTAATGGCTGAACCGAACAGACACGCACAGTTACCTCTTATATTTAACATAATCCTTAAAACTCCACAACCAACAAGCAAACTGTGTATAAAAGTGTGTGACAAACCACCAAAAACCTCTGGCTAACATACCAGCAAATGGTTTTATGACCCCCTCCCCCAGAAGAATGCAAGGAGAGGTACTCTCACTACATTCCTTTATGTCAAGACACCTAATGTCCATAAGACCGACTTTTCCCCCACATTAATTCATAGATAAACCTTGCTGTGAATGAACATGCTTTGACATAAGAAACTGATGGTTCTTTTCAGATGGTTAAATGACTCTTTTCATAGCTTCATCCCCTTTTTTCTGATCTGGTCATTTACTTTCACTTTTTTCATTTCCCATGAGTGATTGATTTGTGTGTATGTGTTTGTTTAGATTGTAGTTATGTGTTCGTGATTAAGTTAATAAAACTTTAGTTAACTTTTAGTTAATAAAAAAAAGTTCCCTGATTCTGATTCTGCATATTAATGTCACTTAAACGATTCTTGAGTAGTAGACTACTGTACATTAAGAAAGTTATTTCCCTTACCCAGAAATGAACATTTCTTAGAATTAAAGTAATCAATAGTGAGAGTTTGCTGGACGAACTGACTAATTGATGGTAATATTAGTTTAACTACATCAAGTTAATCCGATTAACTGATCCAAGTTATTATTTATTAATAATATTTTCCTTTTAAGCTAATTTGCTACATTATGTTCATTATTATTGAAATGTTATGTCCTTTGAACATGAGGTAGTTTAATGCCGTCTCTCCTGACACTTTTGTTTGCTCCCTGCTGTGTGCATTCATGTTCGCTCTGAAGGGAGGGTGGGATGCTTTCAAAGCTCGCTATGGCTAGTCTGTCCAAAAATTGCCTATCCTACATTTAAATCAAATCACGATACAGTATAAGCTGGGTTTCCATCCAAACGTGAAGTGAATCTTTTCAAAGTTTGCAAAAAAACAAAAAACAAACAAATGCGAATTTGGTGCGTTTCCATCAAGTAGTTTGAGCGGATGGCGGTGGTAACCTAGTAAATAACAGTAAATAAAATTAGTCACGTGGGTATTGTGTTGGGATGTTAATACTACATTACCCATAAGGCTTTGGGGAGTGTATGACGTAATGTGTGCGACGCAAGTGGTGAGGGTGTTGTCAGATGAATACTGCGAGAATTGCACATGGTGTTGAGTGAGCTGTTGCTCTCAATAAATCATAATAGAACATATACCTGGTGTGAGCGTATATGTGACATGGTGTCAGAAGTTCGTCGTACCCGCTAACCAAACTAAAAGGGATGTCGTTGTTCCAAGCTCCAGAATCGTTCGATTTTAGCCAGCCCTCTACATGGCCTCTGTGGATCCAACGCTTCGCGCGATTTCGGATTGCTACAAAGTTGGATAAAGAGGACGGTGGCGTTCAAGTAAACTCACTGCTATACGCTATGGGGATGGAGGCAGAGACAATATTCGCCTCGTTTCGGTTCGCGGAGGCCGCCCATTCCAGCGATTATCAGCAGGTAGTGGACAAGTTTAATGAACACTTCATACCACGCAGAAATATAATACATGAACGTGCATTCTTTCACCAACGGTCGCAAAAGACCGGTGAATCAGTCGAAGCTTTTGTTAGAGGACTGTATGAGCTGGCGGAGCGTTGTGAATTTGGAACACAGAGAGACAAACACATTCGCGACAGACTGGTTATTGGAATAGCCGACCGTGGTGTGTCACAAAGACTTCAGATGGAAAGTGATTTGACACTTGAGAGAGCAGTGCAGATGGCACGACAGGCAGAGCTCGTAAAAACGCAAAATTCGGCAGTGGCGATGTCCGTTGAAGTGGCAGCGTTGCAGCAGCGGCATAGAGGTAAACACCGCGATACTGGTAAGAGAATAAACAAGAAGGGACAGCACGGGGATAAACAAACAGAAGATAAACTGTGTTCACGTTGCAATAGATGTCATGGGCCACGTGACTGCCCCGCATATAATAAGCAATGCCGTAAATGCAGTAAACTCGGGCACTTTGCTGCGGTCTGCCAAAGCAAGGCTGTGAGAGCTGTACAAGTGCGATACAGCGATAATGATGACTGTGAAGCATACTTTCTGGGCAGTATTGAGAAAAGTGATTCAGAGTCTGACTGGCTGGTGAGTATTCCTGTGTGTGGTAAAACAGTAACCTTTAAAATCGACACGGGGGCTGACATCACGATTATGTCCAATGACACTTACCAAAGTCTGCCACAGCGCCCTCCGTTGAACAAAACGGCAATACAGCTTAACAGTCCCGGTGGCAATGTGAAAGCAATAGGAATTTTTTTTGCTGAGACTGAAAGAAATGCAGCTCGTCACCAATTTTGGATTTATGTAGTCTATGGACATTATTCAAATAACCTTCTCAGCAGAAGTGCGGCCTGTGCTATGAGACTGGCAGCCAGAGCAGACCACATTCGGGCAGAAGTATTCGGGGAAATTGGCTGTCTGAACTGCAAGCCGATAAAAATTGAATTGAAGTCAGATGTACAACCCTACAGTTTAGCAACACCATGCAGGGTGCCTTTTCCATTGATCCAGAAGGTTGATGAGGAGCTACAGCGAATGCAGTCCATGCAGATAATACACGAAGTTACACAGCCCACTGACTGGTGCGCTCCAATGGTCCCAGTAGCCAAGAAAAATGGCAAAGTCAGGATATGTGTAGACTTAAAGCGCCTCAACAAAGCAGTGAAAAGAGAAAAATTCATGCTACCTACCCTGGAGGACGTTGCTGTTAAGCTGTCAGGGGCTAAATTGTTCTCAACGCTTGACGCATCATCTGGATTCTGGCAAATCCCGTTGGACTGCAATAGTTCAATGCTTACGACGTTTATCACTCCAAGAGGCAGATTTTGTTTTCAGAGACTTCCCTTTGGGATCACATCAGCTCCTGAGATCTTTCAGAGGGAGATGACCAAGCTGCTGGAGGGACATGAGGGCTGTGTAGTGGTCATGGACGATGTGCTGGTGTATGGCAGAGATCAAGAGACACATGATAAGAATCTGGAGGCGGTTTTGCAGACAATCCTGGAGTCAGGACTGAAGCTCAATAAAGACAAATGCCATTTCGGTGAGACAGAACTCTGTTTCTTTGGGCACATCATTAGCAGTGATGGCGTGAAACCCGATCCGGATAAAGTCAAAGCGATTACAGACCTGCCATGCCCCAAAGACATCACCCAACTCCGACAAGTGCTAGGTATGGTAAATTACCTCGGAAAGTTTCTACCTGACTTGTCCACGGTGTTGCACCCACTCAACGAACTGCTCAAGAAAGATTCTGCATGGCTGTGGGACACGCAACAGCAGCAGGCCTTTAGCAAAATAAAGGCAATGCTGTCCTCTGCTCCAGTATTAGCTTTCTATGACGTCACAAAACCTACCATTGTGTCCGCGGATGCCAGCAGTTTCGGACTGGGTGCCACTCTGTTGCAAATCCATGGCGACAAGACACTTCCTATAGCTTTCTGCTCCAGAACCTTATACTGTGCTGAATTGAAATACTCTCAAATAGAGAAAGAATGTCTGGCTGCGGTTTGGGCATGTGAGCGGCTTTCCTGTTATCTACTGGGCCTGGGTGAGTTTACACTGCAAACGGACCATAAGCCCCTGGTTCCCCTGATTAACACTTATGATCTGGACAAAACACCCTTGCGCTGTCAACGTCTGCTAATGCGCCTGATGCGTTTCAACGTGAAAGCCATCCATGTCCCAGGCAAGTCATTAGTTGTGGCTGATACCCTGTCACGCAACCCCATAACAGAGTCAGAGGTTTCAGACACCGAAGAGGATGTGCGAGCTTATGTGGAGGCCGTGATTCAGACCCGGCCAGTGTCAGAGCCCAAGTTGAATGCAATTCGTGAGTCCACTTCCAACGACCCGATTATGAGGAAGGTAATGCGCTTCATCAAAGAAGGTTGGCCACACCACGTGCCGTCGGAGCTCATAGCTTACCATGCAGAACGAGCATCATTGTCCAGGGCTGAGGGACTACTCTTACATAGCGACAGGATCGTAGTTCCCACCGCACAACGACGAGATATCCTTGACCGATTGCATGAAGGTCACCAAGGGCTAAACAAATGTAGAGAACGAGCAAAAATGTCAGTTTGGTGGCCTGGCATCGGGGCAGATCTTTATGCAAAGATATCTCAATGTGCCTTCTGTCACGAGCACAGACCAACCCAGAGAAAGGAGCCCTTGGTCACCACTCCACTTCCTCCCAGCGCCTGGCACACGATTGGAGCAGATCTACGTGAAAGTGGAGGTAAAAATTATTTGGTGGTGGTGGATTTGTATTCTAGAGACATTGAAATTGCCCATTTACACTCCACTAGCAGCCGCAGTGTGATCACCTCCCTAAAGGGGATGTTCGCAAGATGGGGAATTCCAAATGAACTACGCTCTGATAACGGTACTCAGTTCAGCAGCATAGACTTTGCGGACTTTTGTAAGGGCTGGGGCATCCTGCACACTACTAGCAGTCCCCATTACCCACAGTCCAATGGGGCTGTTGAGCGGGCTGTTAAAACAGCAAAGCATATCCTGCGCCAACCCGACCCTCACTTGGCCCTCTTGAGCTACAGGGCTACTCCAATTGCAGCTACCGGTGCAAGCCCTGCTCAGCTAATGTTGGGACACCAAATTCGCACTACATTGCCTGTTCTTGAGAAAAATTTGCGAGCATGTCTTATCAGTCTTGACAAAGTGGCTGGGAAGGACAAACAAGCTAAAGCTGCTTACAAACGCTTCTTTGACAAAAGACATTCAGTCCGGATGCTTTCCCACCTAAACCCCGGAGATCAAGTTCTCTTGAAGTTGGACGGGGAGAAAGCATGGTCCACATCAGGTGTGGTGGTGAAGCACACAAAGGAGCCACGTTCCTATTTGGTGCAGACACAAAGTGGAACTGTTCTGAGACGTAATAGGCGTCACTTACAGAGAGTGGGGCCCACAAGAACTGATTCTGCAAAGACTGACATGGACAGTTTTTCACAATCCCCACTAATGCAGAAACCGCATGAGCATTCCACACCTGTCATGAATGCGGAGCAAGCTCCACCGGACTCTATTCCTGGTCCGAAAAAACCCTCTAGTGGCAGGGTAATGAAACTGCCAGTTCGGTACAGAGACTAGTAGTGGATCATATCCCCTATTTGTTTAAAGAGTTGTTTATGGTATAATACGGAGTATATTATTGTTCAGGAAACAGTATTTCTCATTAGTAATTAGTAACAGTAAGGTAAACTGACTGGAATGTTATTCTAATTTGATTGTCTTAATAAGTGTTACTTCTCTGTTGTAATGGGTGTTATGTTGTTTAAAAGGGGAGATGTGTTGGGATGTTAATACTACAATACCCAAAAGGCTTTGGGGAGTGTATGACGTAATGTGTGCGTGAATACTGCGAGTGGTGAGGGTGTTGTCAGATGAATACTGCGAGAATTGCACATGGTGTTTAGTGAACTGTTGCTCTCAATAAATAATAATAGAACATATACCTGGTGTGAGCATATATGTGACAGGTATTATGTACGCTACGTCAGAATTTATTCGGCAAATGCGTTTCCATCTCCCATTATTTGCATTAACTCTTTTTCGCACAAGTCAAAAACCACCTCAAGCGAAAGAAACAACTTTTTTGCGAGTTACGGGATTTTTTTTTTTTTTTTGCCATTTCTATCACTCGTTTCTGATGCAATACTTGCCAATTAAAACAGGGTGATGGAAACATAGCTATAGACTAGTGACTGTGAATATTAAACAGCAAAATGACTTTTTAAAAATGAATCCTGCATGTTGAGAATCCTGCATGTCTCTGTGTGAATGAATTGCTCAGACATGCGGTTTCATTTACCACACACACACACACACACACACACACACACACTCTAAAGCGTGTGACGCTTGTGATGTTCTCAGCCTCTGCCGCCTCACAATATGAGGACATTAAAGTCCCCATGAATTCAAAATTGACCATACTTACTTTGTTTGCCTAAATTGATTGTTTTGTGGTGAACAATTCCAAGTCAATCCACACAAAACATTTTTTTGGCTTCGTAATCTTTAATCAAAATCTGAAATTTCCCCTCCCCTCTGCATTGGAGGACCTTCCCTGATGACATAGGTTTGACAGTTTGGGTGTCTGCTTAAAGGGCATATTGCAGGTTAGAGGACCCAACGAGTGAATGTATAGAAAAACAATGTAGTAATTACATTTTCTTTAAAATATACTTATAAATAGCTTACATTGGCTTCTGGAGTCGTTTTTGTGAGAGAATTTTACTTCCGCATCTGAAAATGGGCGTGACGGGCGTGACGTAACGGGCGGGACGTAACGGGCGGGAGAGCGGTCGATTCAAACCATTCAAACAACAGGAAAAGAATGGATCGCAATGACATTTCGGACTTACTCGTATGACAGACCACGGACGACAGCCTTACAATTATGAGCCTGCTATGCTGCCGAGAGAGCAGGGACAGGCCAGGATTAATGTTAGACAGAACAACGGTGAGAGGAGACACACATTATTGCAAAAGTATTATTATAAAAAAACTTGTGTGGAGTGAGTGTGCGCAGCCGCAGTTTATTCAGGAAATTGATAAAAGTGGCATGGGAAAAACAGGTTGTACCTAGAGCATGGCGCAGAGCAGGTGGAGTCTTTATACCTAAAGAAAAAGTCCCAGTCAGTTTCGTCCTATTTCACTATTAAACGTTGAAGGTAAGATTTTCTTCAGCATTATTGCCCAGAGATTGTCCACCTACCTATTAAAGAATGGCTTCGTTGACACTTCAGTTAAAAAAGCGGGCATTCCAGGGTTCTCAGGATGCTTAGAACACATCAATGTTATCTGGCAACGAATTCAGTCAGCTAAAAAGGAGAGGAAGGAGCTCCATGTGACATTCCTGGATTTGGCTAATGCATATGGTTCAGTGCCACATGAGCTTCTTTGGGCAGCATTTGATTTTTTCAGAGTACCAATGTCAATAACAAATTTAGTGAAAGCCTATTTTGGAGATTTGCAATTTAGTTTCTCAACTCCAAAATTCAGCACTGCATGGCAATGCTTAGAGGTTGGAATAATGGCAGGATGCACCATTTCTCCACTGGCTTTTACCATGGCAATGGAAGTAATCATTAGGGCATCAAGATGGGTAGTTGGAGGAGAGCGCTTGGCTTCTGGGATGCGACTACCACCAATCAGAGCACACATGGATGACATGACAACCATGACTACAACAGTAGCCTGCACTAATCGGTTATTGGGGAAGTTAACAGATAATATCGAATGGGCACGAATGCAATTTAAGCCCTCTAAATCAAGGAGCATCTCGATAGTTAAAGGAAAGGTAGTAGATAAAACATTCTTCATTAATGGTGAGGCAATACCAACAGTTTCTGAGAAGCCAGTGAAGAGTCTTGGGAGATGGTACGATGGGTATCTAAAGGACACAGTTCGAGTGGGAGAAGTTAGACGACAAGCAGTGGAAGGGTTGAAGAGCATAAACAGCTGTGCTCTACCTGACAAACTAAAACTCTGGTGCTTTCAGTTTGGTCTACTGCCAAGGTTGCTGTGGCCACTGACTGTGTACGAGGTTTCTTTGACAACAGTGGATAAGCTGGAAGCGTTAATAAGTTCATACATCAGGAAATGGTTGGGAGTTCCACACTGCCTCAGCAGAGTGGGACTTTATAGTAAAGGAATATTGCACCTGCAAGTCTCTGCTTTAACCGAGGAGTTCAAGTGTGCCAAGGTCAGGCTGGAAATTACCTTAGTAGAGTCACGTGACAAATGTGTAAGAGAGGCAGCCCCTGTGTTAAAAACTGGTAGAAAGTGGTCAGCAAAGAAATCTGTAGTAGAGGCAAAGGCTGACCTACAAATTGGGGATATCGTGGGACAGGTACAGCATGGAAGAGGGGGTTTTGGGCTCAGTTTAGCTCCTCCTAAATGGCACAAGGCAGGCCCAGCTCAAAGGAGGAAGCTGGTAGTCAACGAGGTGCGAAAGCAGGAGGAGAGGATGAGATGTATAAAGGCCATTTCCCAGCCCAAGCAGGGAGAGTGGATGAGATGGGAGAGTGTGGAACAACGCAAGATGGGCTGGTAAGACCTTTGGTCAATGGAAGAGAGTAGGATCAGTTTCCTTATTAGGTCAACATATGATGTTCTCCCATCACCGCAGAACCTAAACCTCTGGGTAGGAGAGGATCCCTCTTGTCCTTTGTGTTCATCACCTGCCACATTAAGGCACATTTTGACAGGATGTAAGGTGGCTCTTAGCCAAGGTCGGTTTACTTGGCGCCATGACCAAGTACTGCGATGTTTGGCTTTAGCATTGGAAGGCAAACGTAGTATGACCAATAAGTTGCTGCCTGTTCTAGCAAAACATTACACGCAGAAGACAATATTCCTCCGCCCAGGCGAGCAACCACCAAGAAAAGGTGTTAACACCAATTCTCGCCCAGGACAACTGGAAGCTGCTAGGGACTGGAAGATGCTGGCTGATCTTGATCAACGGCTTATTTTTCCACCTGAGATTGCCACCACCAACCTACGACCAGATATTGTTTTGTGGTCCGGATCAGCACGCATTGTTCAACTGATAGAGTTAACAGTGCCATGGGGGGATGCGGTAGATGAGGCATATGAGAGGAAGAAACTGCGGTATGCTCATCTGGCCACTGAAGCAGAACAGCGAGGATGGAGAGTCCAGGTTTATCCAGTGGAAGTGGGTTGTCGAGGTTTTGTGGCACACTCTACAACCCGGTTCCTCAGAGACGTCGGATTCAGTGGCCAAGAGTTGCGTCGCACAGTAAAGAACTTTTCTGAAGCAGCAGAAAGGAGCAGCAACTGGCTGTGGTTGAGACGGAAAGATTCGGGCTGGCTGTGTACAGGCCGCCATGCTACGGTTTCGTAGAATTGTTAAAACTTGAAGAGTCTGTTGGTTTATTTGGATAAGTTGTATAGTATTTACAGTCATTACGTTCCTGTGTATATTGCGTGAATGACGGGTGGTTGGGCAGATATTGTGTTTTTGCGGTAGGTGGTATGCCATACGGAACCGTTGCCACTGAAACTGCATATTAACGCACCAGTGGGGCTCGACAGCCTTAGTAAAACGGGTTGGCGCGTATGGTTCGGTTGCGGAGAGATTGTGAGATTGTGGTTAGGTCTCAGCAGCAGGAGGGATGTAGAGGTCAGTAAGCTGGGCTGAGTTGAGTGGGGGACGGAGGGGGGTGACTCTGGGACGCCAGAGTCACTGTCGAGCCCTCTTGAGGTGTCGTGGGCTAGTCGACGAAACACTGAGGACGGAAGGTGCCCACTTGAAGACCCTAGAGATGTCCCCTACTCGGCTCAATCCAGACGGTTGTCGTGCTGGTCCACTGGGGAGACCACACTGTAGTTGCAGCCGTCGTGTGTGCTGACGCGCCAAGTACACTGCAGCCGTTAGCGCCGGACAGAAGGGGAGTCACACCACCACGTGGAAAGAAGCGTAAATGGATGGAGAAGCATAGTTTACTGTAAAGCTACGTCTTAGTGTTGCTTATCTTGCCGAAAGCCGAGTACAAATCAGCATGAAGTTTTAACATCTACTCTCGTGTAATGGAAATCTTGCGTCACTTAATCGCGCGTATTTTTGATTAGCTTAGCTGTCAGATACTGAGTAAACATTAAAAGAACAGGCCTATTCAATCTTCCCTGGATGTTTTTTTTTAACGAAGAAATTAAATAATAGCAATCAGGAGAATGGAAGCAGCAAAAAAAAAAATGAGGACTGTAGTGCTGTCGGCAAAACATTATACCACTGCAATAAAAACTGCACTGCAACAAAAAGGCATATGTGTTTTTATATTTAATACTGTTCACTGTAAGTTTTAATTAATAGTGTAATAGAGTTAATAGTACATCGTTCATTCTGTTTGGTAAAATGTGAGGTGTATATCGTTCGGTAATGTCGTTGTTCTACATGAACGGCGTTTCTACATGAAACGCCGCCACGGCAGGTGTCGTGGTGAGAGACCACTGCTAACTTATAGATATAGCCTATACACGTTCGCTAACGATATACATTGTGCTCTCAATGTTGTACAGATTATTACCATCGTATATGAGTTAATAGCAAAGCTATTATTGGTCATCTAGGAGTATTGGAATTTACCAATAACAGAATAAACTATAAGCGTTGATCAGGCGCGTATGTCATGCTCATTAATATCCGTCCAGACTAACGTTACGTGATATAACTTAGCGGTTTCTCATCGAGAGACAGATAGATATTTTTATTCCTGATATACACGTTTTTGTTCCTCCGATCTGGTGTACGCTACACACGATCGCGTTTTTTGAAGCCGATGCGGAAGAGTAATCCTGTCTCTACAGCTGCAAAAACCGCACACAGGCACGATAGACAGCACCAGGGGCGTTGCTAGGGTCTTGATACATTGGGGGCTTAGCCCAGTCCCCACTCAAAAGTTGAGAAGGATATTACCCCTCTAGGGGGGTCCGGGGGCATGCTCCCCCGTAAGAAAATTTTAAATATTCCATATTTTAAAGCATCAATCTGATGCATTTTGAGATGCATTTTTTGCCAACCTGGAGAGCTGGAGAAACTTAACTTCAGCCATGAGTCAAAAATATTATGGCCTCCGTAGCGTTAGCTAATCATTTTCCAGAGCTTTAGCTAGCTGGCTAACGTTGCGTTCTCTCCTGCTGTGTTCAACGACTCAATTCATCAAGCTAAGCCTATGTCAACAGAGCTCCTGGATAACTTAGATATAGCCTACCAGAAAATATTAGGGATGTCCCGATATAATTTTTTCTGAACCGATCTAATCCGATACCAAAAATTCTGAGTATCAACCGATACCGGTCCAATACCAGCGCAGTTTTTTTTTTAAATCAAGTATAATTTCTATAACTCTGTGTGTTGAACTGATAATCACTCTTTTGTGTGTTAAACACAATCTACTTAATACAGACAACTTCATTTTAAATAAAAACAACAAATCAAAAAAAAATATATATGATCATAACCTATGACAAAAATTATATTATAAACTACACTCACCGGCCACTTTATTAGGTACACCTGTCCAACTGCTCGTTAACACTTAATTTCTAAGCAGCCAATCACATGGCGGCAACTCAGTGCATTTAGGCGTGTAGACATGGTCAAGACAATCTCCTGCAGTTCAAACCGAGCATCAGTATGGGGAAGAAAGGTGATTTGAGTGACTTTGAACGTGGCATGATTGTTGGTGCCAGAAGGGCTGGTCTGAGTATTTCAGAAACTGCTAATCTACTGGGATTTTCACGCACATCCATCTCTAGGGTTTACAGAGAATGGTCCGAAAAAGAAAAAACATCCAGTGAGCGGCAGTTCTGTGGGCGGAAATGCCTTGTTGATGCCAGAGGTCAGAGGAGAATGGCCAGACTGGTTCGAGCTGATAGAAGGGCAACAGTGACTGAAATAACCACTCGTTACAACCGAGGTATGCAGCAAAGCATTTGTGAAGCCACAACACGCACAACCTTGAGGCGGATGGGCTACAACAGCAGAAGACTCCACCGGGTACCACTCATCTCCACTACAAATAGGAAAAAGAGGCTACAATTTGCAAGAGCTCACCAAAATTGAACAGTTGAAGACTGGAAAAATGTTGCCTGGTCTGATGAGTCTCGATTTCTGTTGAGACATTCAGATGTTAGAGTCAGAATTTGGGGTAAACAGAATGAGAACATGGAACCATCATGCCTTGTTACCACTGTGCAGGCTGGTGGTGGTGGTGTAATGGTGTGGGGGATGTTTTCCTGGCACACTTTAGGCCCCTTAGTGCCAATTGGGCATCGTTTAAATGCCACGGCCTACCTGAGCATTGTTTCTGACCATGTCCATCCCTTTATGGCCACCATGTACCCATCCTCTGATGGCTACTTCCACCATGTCACAAAGCTCTAATCATTTCAAATTGGTTTCTTGAACATGACAATGAGTTCACTGTACTAAAATGGCCTCCACAGTCACCAGATCTCAACCCAATAGAGCATCTTTGGGATGTGGTGGAACGGGAGATTCGCATCATGGATGTGCAGCCGACAAATCTGCGGCAACTGTGTGATGCCATCATGTCAATATGGACCAAACTCCCTGAGGAATGCTTCCAGCACCTTGTTGAATCTATGCCACGAAGAATTGAGGCAGTTCTGAAGGCAAAAGGGGGTCCAACCCGTTACTAGCATGGGGTACCTAATAAAGTGGCCGGTGAGTGTAGATTAGTGGATAACTCAGTAAAATTTAGTCTAGAAAAACAATAATTGTATAAAATATGAACATTTAGTGAAAAAAAAACATTATTTAGTGGGGAACAAAGAGACAATAAGTGTAGCACTAAATCAGGTAAAATGTTACACATTGCTCTTTGTATAGTTGTAAAATACATTCATGAAAAACAAGATAAAAATCAGAAAGATCAATTATTATATATAGTCTACTATAAAATTAAGACATTTTTAAATGTATAGCAGAGCTGTTTAATGAGGCAGCAACATATGATAGATAGGACAGAACAGAACAAAAAAAGCTATTAATAATCTTTCATTGCGCAAAAGTATTATGATATAATTATGAAAGACTCATGTGCGGCACACAGCGCTTATGTGCATCTCGAGTGCAGAATGATGCGCTTGATGTCACGAACCACACCAGGAAACACAGGAGAAGATCCAATTGCAGAAAGTATGTTTAATTAGGGAAATCCGTTACTCAAAATCCAGTCCAGGCAATAGTCGATATATCATAATCCATCCAAAACAAGAACATAAACAGGAACACAGAAGTGGCGTGATAAATACAAGGACTCCGTGACACATACTAAAACAGACAGGGTATATATACACAGGGAAATGACAATGATAATGGGGAACAGGCTGAGTGCAATGATCAGTGATAAGAGACAGCTTAGTGCAATGAAAAGACAAGGATCATGGGGGATGTAGTTCAAGAGTGTGATGGACACCGTGGGGAAGGAGGACATCTAGTGGTGACCCAAGGAACATAAACCAGACACTGTGACACTTGAAGCAACACAGAGTCACAGCGCGCAGAAAAGTTCAAAGCACAAAGGAAAGGCATATCGATGCATAATGTATTATACAGTAACAGTATCTATCTATGCAATAGTTTATTGAGCCTTTTCTTTTAACAGTTTTAAATTTCAGTTAATGTGCGCGTGAAGAACAATTATAGTGCTCTCCAGTGTTGTGATCTAACACCAAACAGTCCTGCAAGATCAGTCATTTTATGCGAAACCATAGAGCTTTATCTACCTATAAAGTATAATAATAGTAACATTGAATCATCTTGGAGAGAGTTTCATCGTTGACTGTCGTAACCAAACGCAACGCGCTGTTTGATGCTGAATGGAGAATGACTGACAGCCGCAGCGGAGGGAAACGTTTACGTGATCTTGAATTTAACGACTTAAATTTTTATTTCTATCTCACATTATACTATAGTCTTCATATAGTATATAGTATACCTTCCCCCTCTAATGTCCATAATAGCTACCACCAGAAGCCACGCCCACAAACAACAATGACAGTCAAGCCCTAAAGCTGTAAGTTAAAGGAGCTGTATGTAAGAAATGTATTTCAATTAATCATAAAATGGCCCTGATATGTCTCTAGACATTAAGAAATCATGTTCATTTCAAATACTTATATCACTGACAACAGTAGTACGGCCACGATATTGTCATTTAAAAAGTGCAGTTGCAGCCCTCAACTGATGTTGATGTTGTCATCTTGTGTTTTGGCCTGAAGCCCCACCCTCCACCTATCTACCAATCACGAAGTCAGTAGTGTTTCGGCATCCGGGTTGCCAGCTCTGCTCTAGTTGAAAGCTCCTTGTAGCAGCCTACGTTCCTGCTGGATCCTGCAGCCTATCTGGCAACCTCGAGTCAGGGGGGAGGGGGAGGGGATACACCGCTCTACAGTAATTTGAAAGTGATTGCAGTACCAATTTTGGCCACAATCTTACATACAGCTCCTTTAACTGATGGCTCTTTTAGGCTCTCTCTCTCCTCTGGTGCGCACTCTAAATGCAAGCGTGCATTTTAATCGTCTATAATACATGATTCCGAAGGATAGATTAAAAGACCAGGTCATTTTTTTTTTTTTTTTATAAATACAAAATTATTAAAAAATAATAAAAATTATCAATAAATTATTTTTTTTTGAGATCCGGGGCTAAAAAAAAAACATCCGGGGCTGAAGCCCCGAATGCCCATGTCTAACGACGCGCCTGGACAGCACCGTCCCTTTTCTTGTTAGGAAACCTGTGGACTCGATGTCCTGACAGGCCGGAGTTTTTGCAACCTCCACAAACACAATTTACCATGACGATGATGAATTAAAATACAAAAACTACCGAAAACACGGATTCACGACTGCTCTTACTGACTTTTTTTTTAATTCGATGCCACAAGAACAAGAGGTTTTACATATTCACAATATCACATTAACATTAGCTGCCAGGATGCCAGGAAATAAAAAATACAAAAAAAGTTTTACATAAAATCCAGTGCTTTCAAAGCATTACATGTTTTCATTGCTTTTTTGCTTTTAGTTTGTTCCAAAAGATGTACATATAATGTGAAGTCATTTATAAAATGTGAAAAAAAGCCCAATTCTTTTTATGTATATGGTATTTTCCTAATAAAACAAATAACTGTATAATAATATGTTGTTCTTTACATTCCAAATTGTCATTCTGAGTATAAAAAAGCAAATTTACCCGCTCTACTGAATACAAACCTATCTGCGCTGCTGATGCTCCCTCCCTCTGGTGACGTAAAATGACGCGATGTTGAAAAAAAAAACGTTTTTTTACGAGCAGTCCAAGAAACGCTCACTTTATCTACTAAATTTGTGCCCTTATGTCGTTTTAAAACATTTTAAATCCTGCATTACCTTTTTCATATGGTATTTTCATACAAGGTTATATGTTAATTTAGATTTTTTTTTTAACCTGCAATATGCTCTTTAACATCCGTAAACACGCCCCTCCAACTGACAGTAGACAGGCTGAATGAAAACACCTTTTCTAGATCCAATCAGGTGCTAGTTGGAAAAAAGCCACACCCACTATTTTGCCTCATTTAGTAATCCGTTTCTCTCGGAAATACGTCACAACACTGGAGAAAAGTCGTTTGCAACTTCCGGTTCACGGGGACTTTAAACTTCATCTCCAGAGCTGCTCTGAGAGTCACTTCATCAGAATTTTACCATTTTTTACCAAAAAAAAGTTCAGTTTAACTTGAAGAAATTGTGAAAGAAATATATTACTGTTGTACAGTAGAATTGAGCTACGTCTCAATGTAATAATAATACTAACACTAATAATAAATTATTATTAAAAATATTTTTTTAAAGGAATAATCGTAATTGTCCATTAAAATGGAATCCAGAAAACTTAAAGCAGAAAACAGAATTTGGGAAAAAATTCATTTAAACTTATTTCATAGTGCCCTAAACATGTCATTTTTGTTAAACTTTTAATAAATTGTTGTTAAATTGTATAAGTTTCATGATTTCAATTAATTAGACATGCTTTTTGATTACAATATTTTTTATTTAACCATTAAATTTGAGTCCAAAAAAAAAAAAAAAATCTACAATTTAGCATCTTTTGGGGTTGACAGAGTAACTAAAGTGTGAGACAAAGGCATTTCATGTGTTACTCTCACCTGCACTTGTATTAGTCGAGTGGTCCTGGGGTGGTGTTTGGTCTACATAATCTATGGAGACTCCATCAGCTGAGCCTCTTACCCATTCAAATCCATCACCCTGGATGAGCTCATACCAACCGCATGAGTCAGACTCGAAATCACACCGTGCCGCTGAAAGTCAAATTAACATTATGAAGGAATAATAAAATAATAATGTAAAGGATAAAACAACCCTTTCAAAGCAGTGTATTTTTTTAACAAATGATTATGCAAAAAACTTGGTCAATTGCTTATTGTAAAAAAAACAACAACAAAAAAACAGGGTGTTTGATTTTAATCAAAGTAAATGTTTATTAAAGGGGTCATAAGATGGTTCTAAAAAGAACATTATTTTTGTGTATTTGGTTTAATGCAATGCGTTTACGCGGTTTTAGTTTTAAAAAAGTCATTATTTTACACATACCGTACATTATTGTTGCTCCTCTATGCCCCTCCTTTCTGAAAAGCGTCGATTTTTACAAAGTTCATCATTCTGGTTCTGAAAAGCGTGGTTTGCTCTGATTGGCAAGCGATTCAGTGCATTGTGATTGGCCCGAAAACCTTATGCGTGTGTCGGAAATGTCACGCCTCTTACCATATTTGGAACGTCAGATCCCAAAGCAATAATGACAGGTGATAGTCAATATCGAGCTCGAATCTGACCAAGCTGATCGATCAACTTTGCCAGCGCGACTGGACCAGAACGTATCAGATTGGTAAGGGTTTATTTCATTGGGGACATTACTGATTATAATGACTAAATACTGTCTTTTTACGCGTCACGCTACGGGGGGGAGAACACTATGTAAACATAAAACCATGTCTGCATTTTTTTGATCATAGAAACAACATACAAGCGCCACTCTATTATATGCTCAAAACTCGCGTTTGAATAGTCGGTAGCAAATTATTAAAATGTGAAAACATACTTACAGGCTGTGTTTGTGAGTCAGAAGCGCCAGAGTGTTCTAGCAAAGATATATTGCCCCACTTTTTAGAATCAGCCTTTGTGTACAGCCGGCCTTGTACTCTCTCAGGTTCTGGAAACAGTCCTCCGAAAAATGCGCAGCACACAGTCGAATATTTTGGTTGTACTGTTATAAAACTTAACCACTGTTTTCTAATTATGTCCTCTTTTGGAAGGCCAAACAAAGTAGTTTGGCTTTCGCAACGAAAAGCAGTGTCTCCACCCAGCAGCGCCGGCGACAACAATAATACAGCGAGAATAAAAGTTACGCCTTTTTTCTTTGCATATTCTGTACATTTGGGCGGTGTTATGAAACTCTGCCCTTTCATTTTTGACCAAAGAAGCCCAGAGGGTTAAACAGTGACATGGCTCATTTTCCAGTGAAATCATGTCAACTTTAAGCTCTTTTGATCTTTGAGTCTATTTACTTACAACAGTTGGCCTCATCCTCTCCATTGGGGCAGTCTAAAGAAAAGTCACACACTTTCACCCCATCCACATAGACATTTTCCCCACAGTGAAAGTCAGTTGAAAGGGGTGCCTTGATGTCAGTCTCTGAAGAAAACAATAAAGCCAACACATATATATTATAGAAAAAGTAAACAAAAGTGAAGTGAAGTATCTCATAAAGTGGAGAGCTTCTGAGAGCTCCTTCCTGCATCATTCACCTTTGTTAATAAAATATACAGTCAGCTTTGTTCTGTTCTGTCTGTATTTATGGTTTTCTCATAAACAGTTAAGCATTTTTTGTGATAAATGTATAAAATATAGTTAATGACTTACTGAACAGCTATATTTTTGTGTCATAGATTAAATCTTAAAATGTAGATCTAAAAAATCTTCAGAATATAATAAAACCACTCGCACTTGCATATACTCTAAATGTAGCTGTCTCTTGCTCCTATCTTCGGCTGAACTGTAAATTGTAAAGTTGCTGAGGTTCCCTTCTGCCTATCACCATTGTCACTCTGGTGTCCCAGTTCATCCAGCAAAGGGCTATACATGTATTAGACCTTATTTACAGCTTTATATCCCCAAATCTCTTGAGCTCTCTGCACCTCACACCATTCAGAAATCCAGCCATCACATAACTTCATCTTTGTGCCTTTACAAACAGCTACATCATGACCCAAACATGGACATCTGAAGGAGGAGCAATCATACATACTGAATAACATACTGAACTAGAATGTACATTTCCGGAAGAAAATGTGAGTGGTGCTTGCAGTGGCAAAATTCGGCACGGTTGCTAGGGTGTTTCTATTGGGTTGCTAAGGTGTTCTGGGTGGTTAGTAGGTGTTTGCTAAGATATTCGGGGTGGTTGCTAGGTGGTTGCTAAGGTGATTTTGTGTGGTTGCTAAGGTATTCTGGGTGGTTGCTAGGGTGTTGCTAAATGCGGTTGCTATGGTGTTTTGGGTGGTTGCTAAGGTATTCTGGGTGGTTGCTAGGGTGTTCTTGGTGGTTGCTATGGTGTTGCTAGGGTATTTTGGCTGGTTGCTAGGGCGTTTCTAGGCAGTTGCTATGGTGCTCTAAATGGTTGCTAGGGTGTGGCTTGATAGCTTTACAATGATCCTGAGAGACTGATTGGTTGTCTGAGTAAAATGAGCCCGCCCCCTTGTCTCTATGACACTGTGATCCAGTTATGTTCAATACAAAATCCCTATGCAATTTACCATAGTAGGAAAGCATGTGTGTTTCATGGGCCGTCCCTTGACCATAGTATGCAATGGGGCAACTTTGGGCGCCTCCTGCCCCCCAGGGGTACAACTTTTACCCCATTGTGAGGTATGTTCTTACAGAGCCTGCCAGCCTCTTCAAATGTGGTAAATCGCACGTTTCTGCGAAATCCTCGCTCGGAGCTATGACTCGTCAAAATTTGTCGCAATGCAAAGTCTATGGGACATTTTCGGCCACTTTTTCGCCCCTGTTCGTACCCCCGTTCTCTTATAAAAGTCATAGCACACCTTTCCTCAATAATCCGCACGATTTGACGCCTCATTCATGGGTCTGTGACAAAAGCTGCGGGAGGAGTAGCGCCAAACTTTTCCACGGAATAATAATAATAAGTATGAGCAATAACAATAGTGATGGCTTGCCTATGGCAAGCACCACTAATAAAGCATAAGTTTTAAGATTATAAAAATAAACAGTTCACCCAAAAATAATAATTCTCTCATCATTTACTCATTTACCCTAATGTCGTATCAAACCAGAACAGTAAAGATGATTTTTTTTCTACCTTAAACATGAATGTTAATAAATTATTCCATAATTTAAATTTTTAGTTTAACTATCCTGGTAAACTTTTGGATTTAGCCAGCCTAACTGGATTTGCAAAAAAGAAAAGATGTATTAGTGTTCACTCACCTATGGCTGCCACACATTCTCTGCTGAAGGACAGATCATCAATCGCAACAACTTCATTTGGGTCACTGCTGTTGAATATCAATCCTCTAATCACAACCTGTAGATTCACAGCAGTTAAGTTTTACCGATTCAATACACACCATACATACTTTTGTAACACTTTATTTTACAGTGTCCTTGTTACTTGTTATAACAGTAATATCAATTGTGCATAATTACATGCAACTAACCCTAAACCACACCATAACCCTAACCCTAAAGTACATGTAGCTAAATATTAATACTCGGTTCTAAATGTATAATTACACTGTAACACGGACACCTTAAAGGGATAGATCACCCAAAAATGAAAATTAGCCCATAATTTACTCACCCTGAAGCCATCCTAGGTGTATATGACATTCTTCTTTCAGACGAATACATTCGGAGTTATATTAAGAAATGTCCTGGCTCTTCCAAGCTTTATAATGGCAGTGAATGGCTGGATGACTTTGGAAGTCCAGCAAAGCACATCTATTCATGATGAAAGCGCTCCACTTTTCTGATTTAAGGCGAAAGAGTATCAGCTCAACTTGACGCACAACGTAATGACGAATGTGGTTGCCCAGCCCTTTTTGTTTGAACCGCGAGAGGCATCAATTGCCGTCATTATGTTGTGCGTAAAGTTCAATTCAGAAGGCCTTTATTAACCCCAAGAGACATGTGGAGCGCTTTCATCATGAATAGATGCGCTTTGCTGGACTTACAAAGTCATCCAGCCATTCACTGCCATTATAAAGCTTGGAAGAGCCAAGACATTTCTTAATATAACTCCGATTGTATTTGTCTGAAAGAAGAATGTTATATACACCTAGGATGGCTTCAGGGTGAGTAAATCATGGGCTAATTTTAATTTTTGGGTTACCTTTTAAAATAAAGTGTAACCACTACTTTTTGATCATGAGTTCAAATAATAATAGCCCCTCCCCCAAACACACATAAGCCCTCATTCAGTACATCCACACCAACCTTAAACTCCTCTCTGCTGTTTAACACCACCACTGTTCGCATCCAGGGAAGAGTGTGTGGATAAGGATTGGAGGTGGACTGGAACCAAACCTCCTCCATCTCTCCCGAAGTTTTGAATTGGATCAGAACCTGCAAAGCCCCTGTCAGCAACCCAATATGACGATAGAAAGTTAGCTGTTCAAAAGAAAAGGGCAACAAAGAGACAAAATATAAATTACCCCCCCAAAAAAATGTTTTATGTGAACAAAGGATTCAAGCAATGTATTGCTTGCTTCATAACAAGTTAGAACCACTAAAGATATTCAATGGTTGGACAAATGAGACAAAATTAAAGCTGAAAGCATTTCATACTCAAAGCCATTTTGTTATAAAGTGAGGTTGTTGTTATTGATGTTATTGCATCTTCCTGCCAGTGTCAATCTTATTTTTATATAAGCAGAGAAGCACTCAAAGTGAATTACTCCATATCCAATAACAGTGGATCTAAACCCATAGATCACAATGAGTGCATGCACTACCCACTGTGTCACGGCTCTGACAGCCTATGCATAACTCTCTGCTGTCAATAAGAGTGTGTAGCCGTGGCAGTGGATAAGTGCTCTAAACACTTAATCGGGTGCTTGAGCAAAGCATTTAACAAGATGCTGCTTATGGTTTGTGGTAAACCCAAAATGTCTCTTTCGTCAAAAAACTAACATATTGCATTCATTGCAATATATATATATTGCATTCATTTATGGAATTTCTAAAATATTGTATATAATTGGCCATAATAATCATATAATAGGCTTTATAGGCTATTGTAATTGTAAACTGTGTTTTGTATCATGTGCATTAACGGTGATGATTTGTCATCATGATTTTGTCTTGAGAGGGCATTGATGTCCAATTTTTAACTAAGTAACTTGTATTTATGATAATTCTGATAGCACATGAAGGCATAAACCTCTCTACTTAAGCGTCAGTCTTGCACATCCACCATGTTTGTAGTTTTTTAACACTTTTTATTTGTGTTTGGTTCTAACTGAATCCTCGTCCACTGCTCAATGGGTTGTGGGCATTGGTTAGTGCATGGATCTGCACTTCGGACTCTAACTGGGAAAAGTAGACCATCCGGGTATCTTTGGGATGCTCATTTCAACACACTGTAATTTGGGAGACCCTAATTCTAATTTCGAATACTATTTAGGACGGATAACATGCGAGCTGGGATGTAGCATTCAGGAACGAAACCAGAGTGAGTCACTTCATCATTCATCCAACCAATTTGTTCATAAACAGATTAATTCTGCAATAAAAACAGAGTGAGATATATTCAACCGATTTGTTCATAAACACTGATTAATTTAGTAACAAAACACCACAACAGAAACTATTTACATTGGCGGAGCAAAAATAGACAAAGTAATTGGCAATATTTTGTCTAAAATGTGAGTCAATATTCATTTCTTGATTATTGAACAGTTGTATAAAAGAAATATCACACACTAAATGTTACAGAAATTAGCATTTTTATATATAGCTTGCTCAAAGTAGATTTTTACCAAATAAGCAACTATTTTTTTTATATGGCATCAGGATTTACAATGATAGTCAAAGACATACGAGATACGAAATACATTTAGTTAGAAACCGTGATAATGTTTTTCTGTACCCAGCATGTCTGTGAAGGCTGGAAAAGAGGACTGTATATTTCAGCAGTGACTCCTTCTCCATTTTTGGATCGTATATAGAGGCAGTGACCTGACAAAAGAGAAGAAACAGTGTCCTGGAAAGTCAGGAAATACAGTATGCAGTTTTTTTTTTTTTTTTTACAGTTTTTTGAACCTTCAGACAAAATATATAAAAGACAATCTAAAAAAAAGTTTGCATATGCGTTTTATGTTTTGTATCGTATATGGATTTAGTATAATATGGAGCTTACACTCGAGGAGGAAAAACTTTATTCAACCCAAACTGAGAAAAATATGCAATTTGGTGCAGATGTTATTTATATAGCCAAAAAGATAAAATTCTGATAGTTTGTAATGCAAATCAATTATGTTTTCATAACAGTGTAACTACTTACATAAAATGCATACTAGTTGCTACTCTACATATATCCCAATAATATATCTTAGTAATATGATATTTAAATGCTTTGTTTTATCTTCAAAAACATATGTTGTAATGCAATACAATGATGATTGACGGATGTACATATAAATATTCTTTAAAACCCTGTTGTATCATATATGATAAATACACATATTTTAACATGGTTTTTCTAACAAATTTTTTTTTTTAAAGACATATGTACCATGACCCGTTGTGGGACATTTTTAGAATTATCTAGAAGTCAGAGGGCAGAATGCATGCAGTAAATTTTGGGCAACAGGTTTTTGAGCAAAGTTTTGATCAAGTCAATAATTTAGAGGCCTAAGAAATTCATGTATCAAATATGATTCAGTAGGCTGGTTAAGTAGTATCCCTACGAATATAAGATCAACTGTTTTACTTACCAGTAACATTTTCTCCCTCAGTACTGGGCCGGCTCAAGCCTGAGCCTCTTATCCAAACATGATGTTGAAAACCACAGAAACCTTCCTGAAAGTCACATCTCACAAACTGTGAGCCTACAATAGAGGAAACTCACAGCTACATCAGGTCATTACAGTAAAGTAAATTAATTTAATTTGAAATCTGTAATAGAGAAACCACTGAAAATATGAAACTCAACATGGCATCCTTCACAACACATTTAATAGGTCCTTGACTGAAAATATGTTATAAAATAGATTCAAGAGAGCAGATACACAATAAGGACATATGTAATAATAAATAATAAAACTAGAAAAAGTTCGTCGAGACAAACTTTAAGTTGGCTTGTGAAAGTTTGGACCGCAAAGTTTGAAGAAGTTTAAAGTAGTTTGAAGTTTAAATTAGTTTAAAGTTTAAATTAGTTTGAAGTTTAAATTAGTTTAAAGTAGTTTATAGTTTAACTTAGTTTAAAGTAGTTTAAAGTTTAAAGTAGTTTAAAGTAGTTTATGGTTTAAAGTAGTTTAAAGTTTAAAGTAGTTTATAGTTTAAAGTAGTTTAAAGTTTAACTTAGTTTAAAGTAGTTTAAAGTAGTTTAAAGTTTTAAATAGTTTAAAGTTCAAAGTAGTTTAAAGGTTAAAGTATAGTTTCAAGTAATTAAATGTTAATAGGGTGTTTGTAGTGGGTTGCTAAGGTGTTGTGGGTGGTTGCTAGGTGGTTGCTAATGTATTTTGAGTGGTTGCTAGGGTGTTCTGGGTGGTTGCTAGGCGGTTGCTAAGGTATTTTGGGTGGTTGCTAGGGTGTTAAGGTGGTTGCTAGGGTGTTCTAAGGTATTTTGGGTGGTTGCTATGGTGTTGCTAGGGTGTTCTACGGTATTTTGGGTGGTTGCTAAGGTGTTGCTAGGGTGTTCTAAGGTATTTTGGCTGGTTGCTAGGGTGTTATGGGTGGTCGCTAGGCGGTTGCTAAGGTATTTTGAGTGGTTGCTAGGGTGTTCTGGGTGGTTGCTAGGTGGTTGGTAAGGTATTTTGGGTGGTTGCTAGGGTGTTCTAGGGTATTTTGGGTGGTTGCTAGGGTGTTGCTAGGGTGTTCTAGGGTATTTTGGGTGGTTGCTAGGGTGTTCTAAGGTATTTTGGGTGGTTGCTATGGTGTTGCTAGGGTGTTCTAAGGTATTTTGGGTGGTTGCTAGGGTGTTCTAAGGTATTTTTGGTGGTTGCTAGGGTGTTCTAGGGTATTTTGGGTGGTTGCTAGGGTGTTCTAAGGTATTTTAGGTGGTTGCTAGGGTGTTCTAAGGTATTTTAGGTGGTTGCTAGGGTGTTCTGGGTGGTTGCTAGGGTGTTCTAAGGTATTTTAGGTGGTTAATATGGTGTTGCTAGGGTGTTCTAAGGTATTTTGGGTGGTTGCTAGGGTGTTCTAAGGTATTTCTGGTGGTTGCTAGGGTGTTCTAAGGTATTTTTGGTGGTTGCTAGGGTGTTCTAGGGTATTTTGGGTGGTTGCTAGGGTGTTGCTAGGGTGTTCTAGGGTATTTTGGGTGGTTGCTAGGGTGTTCTAAGGTATTTTGGGTGGTTGCTAGGGTGTTCTAAGGTATTTTAGGTGGTTGCTAGGGTGTTGCTAGGGTGTTCTAAGGTATTTTGGGTGGTTGCTAGGGTGTTCTGGGTGGTTGCTAGGGTGTTCTAAGGTATTTTTGGTGGTTACTAGGGTGTTCTGGGTGGTTGCTAGGGTGTTCTAAGGTATTTTGGGTGGTTGCTAGGGTGTTCTGAGGTATTTTGGGTGGTTGCTAGGGTGTTCTAAGGTATTTTTGGTGGTTGCTATGGTGTTGCTAGGGTGTTCTAAGGTATTTTGGGTGGTTGCTAGGGTGTTCTAAGGTATTTTAGGAGGTTGCTATGGTGTTGCTAGGGTGTTCTAAGGTATTTTGAGCGGTTGCTAGGGTGTTCTGGGTGGTTGCTAGGGTGTTCTAAGGTATTTTTGGTGGTTGCTAGGGTGCTCTGGGTGGTTGCTAGGGTGTTCTAAGGTATTTTGGGTGGTTGCTAGGGTGTTGCTAGGGTGTTCTAAGGTATTTTGGGTGGTTGCTATGGTGTTGCTAGGATGTTCTAAGGTATTTCGGTTGGTTTCTAGTGTGTTCTGGGTGGTTGCTATGCAGTTGCTAGGGTGTTCTGGGTGTTTGCTATGGTGAACTATTTATGAGTTTAAAAGTTCATAAGTGTATGAATTCATGAGAGTTCATAAGTGTATGAATGAATGAATTTATAAGTTCATGAGTTTATAAGTGTATGAATTTATGAGTTTAGAGTTTATAAGTGTATGAGTTTATAAGTGTTTGAGTTTATGAGTTTAGAGTTTATAAGTTTAAATGAGTAAGAGTTGAGAGTTTATTAATTTATGAGTTTGAGTTCATAAGTGTATGAGTTTATAAGTGTTTGAGTTTATGAGTTTAGAGTTTATAAGTTTAAATGAGTAAGAGTTTATTAATTTATTATGAGTTGTTTAAATGAGTCTAAGAGTTCAAGTTTAGAGTTTATTAATTTATTATGAGTTTAAGAGTTTAAGATTAGATAGATAAGTGTCATAGATAGATGAGTTTATTAGTTTAAATGAGTCTCAATGGCTCATATAGTGTATAGAATGGCAGTTTGATTCAGTCTAGGGTTTCAAGGGATTTACATTTGAATTTTTGACAGTTGGGGAGTTTGAAAATCTGAAGATTCCGCAATGTTAAGTCAATGGGAGTTTTTTCCGACTTTGATCATCGTTTTTAGGAAAACCGTAAGTCCGATCAGTTAGAAAAGATATAGCAACTCGAGTCAGAACAGTTTGAGTGTCCGAGCCGAGTTTGGAGTATGTGGAGTTAAAGCTCTAGGAGGAGATAGAGTCAGAAATTTTTCCGCTCAGAAGAATAATAATAACTAGAAAAAGTTCGTCGAGACAAACTTTAAGTTGGCTTGTGAAAGTTTGGACCGCAAAGTTTGAAGAAGTTTAAAGTAGTTTGAAGTTTAAATTAGTTTAAAGTTTAAATTAGTTTGAAGTTTAAATTAGTTTAAAGTAGTTTATAGTTTAACTTAGTTTAAAGTTTAAAGTAGTTTAAATTAATTTAAAGTTTAAATTAGTTTGAATTTTAAAGTAGTTTGAAGTTTAAATTAGTTTAAAGTTTAAATAAGTTTGAATTTTAAAGTAGTTTGAAGTTTAAATTAGTTTAAAGTAGTTTAAAATAGTTTAAAGTTTTAAATAGTTTAAAGTTCAAAGTAGTTTAAAGGTTAAAGTATAGTTTCAAGTAATTAAATGTTGCTAGGGTGTTTCTAGTGGGTTGCTAAGGTGTTGTGGGTGGTTGCTAGGTGGTTTCTAAGGTATTTTGAGTGGTTGCTAGGGTGTTCTGGGTGGTTGCTAGGGTGTTCTAGAGAATTTTAGGTGGTTGCTATGGTGTTGCTAGGGTGTTTTAAGGTATTTTGGGTGGTTGCTAGGGTGTTGTTAGGGTGTTCTAAGGTATTTTGGGTGGTTGCTATGGTGTTGCTAGGGTGTTCTAAGGTATTTTGGGTGGTTGCTAGGGTGTTGCTAGGGTGTTCTAAAGTATTTTGGGTGGTTGCTAGGGTGTTCATATGTATTTTGGGTGGTTTCTAGGGTGTTGCTAGGGTTTTCTAAGGCATTTTGGGTGGTTGCTAGGGTGTTCTGGGTGGTTGCTAGGGTGTTCTGAGGTATTTTGGGTGGTTGCTAGGGTGTTGCTACGGTGTTCTAAGGCATTTTTGGTGGTTGCTAGGGTGTTCTGGGTGGTTGCTAGGGTGTTCTAAGGTATTTTGGGTGGTTGCTAGGGTGCTCTAAGGTATTTTGGGTGGTTGCTATGGAGATGCTAGGGTGTTCTAAGGTATTGTGGGTGGTTGCTAGGGTGTTCTATGTGGTTGCTAGGGTGTTCTAGGGTATTTTGGGTGGTTGCTAGGGTGTTGTTAGGGTGTTCTAAGGTATTTTGGGTGCTTGCTATGGTGTTGCTAGGGTGTTCTAAGGTATTTTGTGTGGTTGCTAAGGTGTTGCTAGGGTGTTCTAAGGTATTTTGGGTGGTTGCTAGGGTGTTCTGGGTGGTTGCTAGGGTGTTCTAAGGTATTTTTGGTGGTTGCTAGGGTGTTCTGGGTGGTTGCTATGGTGTTGCTATGGTGTTCTAAGGTATTTTGGGTGGTTGCTAGGGTGTTGCTAGGATGTTCTGAGGTATTTCGGGTGGTTGCTAGGGTGTTGCTAGGGTGTTCTAAGGTATTTTTGGTGGTTGCTAGGGTGTTCTAAGGTATTTTGGGTGGTTGCTATGGTGTTGCTAGGGTGTTCTAAGGTATTTTGGGTGGTTGCTAGGGTGTTCTAAGTTATTTTGGGTGGTTGCTAGGGTGTTCTAAGGTATTTTGGGTGGTTGCTAGGGTGTTGCTAGGGTGTTATAAGGCATTTTGGGTGGTTGCTAGGGTGTTCTAAGGTATTTTGGGTGGTTGCTAGGGTGTTGCTAGGGTGTTATAAGGCATTTTGGGTGGTTGCTAGGGTGTTCTGGGTGGTTGCTAGGGTGTTCTAAGGTATATTTTGTGGTTGCTTGGGTGTTCTAAGGTATTGTGGGTGGTTGCTATGGTGTTGCTAGGGTGTTCTAAGGTATTTCAGTTGGTTTCTAGGGTGTTCTGGGTGGTTGCTATGCAGTTGCTAGGGTGTTCTGGGTGTTTTCTATGGTGAACTATTTATGAGTTTAAAAGTTCATAAGTGTATGAATTCATGAGAGTTCATACGTGTATGAATTAATGCATTTATAAGTTCATTGAGTTTATAAGTGTATGAATTTATGAGTTTAGAGTTTATAAGTTTAAATGAGTAAGAGTTCAGAGTTTATTAATTTATGAGTTTGAGTTCATAAGTGTATGAATTCATGAGTTTATAAGTGTATGAGTTTATAAGTGTACGAGTTTATGAGTTTAAAGTTTAAATTAGTTTGAAGTTTAAAGTTTAAATAAGTTTGAAGTTTAAAGTTTAAATAAGTTTGAAGTTTAAATTAGTTTGAAGTTTAAAGTTTAATTTAGTTTGAAGTTTAATTTAGTTTAAAGTAGATAGATAGATAGATGGATAAGTGTCATAGATAGATGAGTTTATTAGTTTGAATGAGTCTCATTGGCTCATATAGTGTATAGAATGGCAGTTTGATTCAGTCTAGGGTTTCAAGGGATTTACATTTGAATTTTTGACAGTTGGGGAGTTTGAAAATCTGAACATTCCGCAATGTAAAGTCAATGGGAGTTTTTTCCGACTTTGATCGTCATTTTTAGGAAAACCGTAAGTCCGATCAGTTAGAAAAGATATAGCAACGCGAGTCAGAACAGTTTGAGTGTCTGTGCCGAGTTTGGAGTATGTGGAGTAAAAGCTCTAGGAGGAGTAGCAGTTGTAAATTTTGAGTAAGAAGAATAATAATAATAATAATAAGTTTAAATAGGATTTCAGTAAGTTGGCTCTCCAAGCCAACTTAACTAGAAAAAGTTCGTCGAGACAAACTTTAAGTTGGCTTGTGAAAGTTTGGACCGCAAAGTTTGAAGAAGTTTAAAGTAGTTTGAAGTTTAAATTAGTTTAAAGTTTAAATTAGTTTGAAGTTTAAATTAGTTTAAAGTAGTTTATAGTTTAACTTAGTTTAAAGTAGTTTAAAGTTTAAAGTAGTTTAAAGTTTAACTTAGTTTAAAGTAGTTTAAAGTAGTTTAAAGTTTTAAATAGTTTAAAGTTCAAAGTAGTTTAAAGGTTAAAGTATAGTTTCAAGTAATTAAATGTTAATAGGGTGTTTGTAGTGGGTTGCTAAGGTGTTGTGGGTGGTTGCTAGGTGGTTGCTAATGTATTTTGAGTGGTTGCTAGGGTGTTCTGGGTGGTTGCTAGGCGGTTGCTAAGGTATTTTGGGTGGTTGCTAGGGTGTTAAGGTGGTTGCTAGGGTGTTGCTAGGGTGTTCTAAGGTATTTTGGGTGGTTGCTATGGTGTTGCTAGGGTGTTCTACGGTATTTTGGGTGGTTGCTAGGGTGTTCTAAGGTATTCTGGGTGGTTGCTATGGTGTTGCTAGGGTGTTCTAATGTATTTTAGGTGGTTGCTAGGGTGTTCTAAGGTATTTTTGGTGGTTGCTAGGGTGTTTAAGGTATTTTGGGTGGTTGCTAGGGTGTTGCTAGGGTGTTCTAGGGTATTTTGGGTGGTTGCTAGGGTGTTCTAAGGTATTTTAGGTGGTTGCTAGGGTGTTCTAAGGTATTTTTGGTGGTTGCTAGGGTGTTCTGGGTGGTTGCTAGGGTGTTCTAAGGTATTTTGGGTGGTTGCTAGGGTGTTGCTAGGGTGTTCTAAGGTATTTTGGGTGGTTGCTAGGGTGTTCTAAGGTATTTTTGGTGGTTGCTAGGGTGTTGCTAGGGTGTTCTAGGGTATTTTGGGTGGTTGCTAGGGTGTTCTAAGGTATTTTAGGTGGTTGCTAGGGTGTTCTGGGTGGTTGCTAGGGTGTTGTTAGGGTGTTCTAAGGTATTTTTTGGTGGTTGCTATGGTGTTGCTAGGGTGTTCTAAGGTATTTTGGGTGGTTGCTAGGGTGTTCTAAGGTATTTTGGGTGGTTGCTATGGTGTTGCTAGGGTGTTTAAGGTATTTTGGGTGGTTGCTATGGTGTTCTAAGGTATTTTAGGTGGTTGCTATGGTGTTGCTAGGGTGTTCTAAGGTATTTTGAGTGGTTGCTAGGGTGTTCTGGGTGGTTGCTAGGGTGTTCTAAGGTATTTTGGGTGGTTGCTAGGGTGTTCTAAGGTATTTTGGGTGGTTACTAGGGTGTTGCTAGGGGGTTCTAAGGTATTTTGGGTGGTTGCTAGGGTGTTCTAAGGTATTTTAGGAGGTTGCTATGGTGTTGCTAGGGTGTTCTAAGGTATTTTGAGCGGTTGCTAGGGTGTTCTGGGTGGTTGCTAGGGTGTTCTAAGGTATTTTTGGTGGTTGCGAGGGTGTTCTGGGTGGTTGCTAGGGTGTTCTAAGGTATTTTGGGTGGTTGCTAGGGTGTTGCTAGGGTGTTCTAAGGTATTTTGGGTGGTTGCTATGGTGTTGCTAGGATGTTCTAAGGTATTTCGGTTGGTTTCTAAGGTGTTCTGGGTGGTTGCTATGCAGTTGCTAGGGTGTTCTGGGTGTTTGCTATGGTGAACTATTTATGAGTTTAAAAGTTCATAAGTGTATGAATTCATGAGAGTTCATAAGTTTATGAATGAATGAATTTATAAGTTCATGAGTTTATAAGTGTATGAATTTATGAGTTTAGAGTTTATAAGTTTAAATGAGTAAGAGTTGAGAGTTTATTAATTTATGAGTTTGAGTTCATAAGTGTATGAGTTTATAAGTGTTTGAGTTTATGAGTTTAGAGTTTATAAGTTTAAATGAGTAAGAGTTTATTAATTTATTATGAGTTGTTTAAATGAGTCTAAGAGTTCAAGTTTAGAGTTTATTAATTTATTATGAGTTTAAGAGTTTAAGATTAGATAGATAAGTGTCATAGATAGATGAGTTTATTAGTTTAAATGAGTCTCAATGGCTCATATAGTATATAGAATGGCAGTTTGATTCAGTCTAGGGTTTCAAGGGATTTACATTTGAATTTTTGACAGTTGGGGAGTTTGAAAATCTGAAGATTCCGCAATGTTAAGTCAATGGGAGTTTTTTCCGACTTTGATCATCATTTTTAGGAAAACCGTAAGTCCGATCAGTTAGAAAAGATATAGCAACTCGAGTCAGAACAGTTTGAGTGTCCGAGCCGAGTTTGGAGTATGTGGAGTTAAAGCTCTAGGAGGAGATAGAGTCAGAAATTTTTCCGCTCAGAAGAATAATAATAATAAGTTTAAATAGGATTTCAGTAAGTTGGCTCTCACAAGCCAACTTAATAAGTTTAAATAGGATTTCAGTAAGTTGGCTCTCACAAGCCAACTTAATAATAAATTGCTTATGGATCTTTTCTTATCATCATCATTAAAAGGATGAATATGCAAAACAAAAGCAATAGTGGTCAACCCAATTAATCAACCTCAATTCTGTAATGTTCTGCCTTCTAAAACCCCCAGAGATATTTAATCAATATTATAAAAGCACTGTTGTGTCTCATCTGTAGACCTTCAAGTGTGTCACTTTATGAGTGAGCCATAAATCTCACTGTTTACACATGAGGCCTTTGGGAGCATTTAAAATCATACTGTCAACAGAGAGGGAAAAGAAAGGGCCATTACTGTCAGAGTTGTAAGCACAGACAGACAACATACGAATAGAAGAGCAGAAAAAGGAGCTGAAGAGTGGAAATGAAAAAGTGTTTAAGAATAATACATACAGTTAGTCTCATCACTGCCATCTTCACAGTTTTCTCTGAAATCACAAACATGCTCCTCAGATACACAGCCGCCTCTCGCACAAGTAAAGTGCTCAGGCAGACATGGAGCGGATGATACACTCGCCAGGACACACAGCAGAAACGAGGCCTGTACGCACACCCTCATTGAGCTCTCCGATAGACAGTTCACTAGCACATTCAGATCTACATGTGAGGAAAAACACAGGCAGACACACTCAGTATCCAAAAAAGTCCTTAAAATCCAGAGAGAGACAGCGTATAACCTCGACTTTGTTCTACGGACAGTCGCGTCTCACAGAAGAACCATCTGTTTAGTGCTCACACCAACCCTAGCTCAAGTGACTTTATGACTGTTACACAATAGGCCTGCTTTCTTTCATTATGTGCCTGATGTCAAAGTGTGCGTCAGACTTCTTGTAATTGGCTAGAGATAAAGTGACAATAAAATGTAATCTATTATTTTAAGACACAATCTTCCGTGCAATAAGAACACAAGTTTACAAGCAAGTTAAACAAACACATTTACGTAAGAAATATAAAGCAATTTAAACAAGTATTAGAATTGTCACTACCTAAATTTACCTTCATTTTCAGCTCGAAGAAACATGACTGAATGAGCAATAAGGTGGCAAAGTAATCAGTCATGCATTAGTTCCACCCTCTGTCTCGCAGCGGCTTTACAAATGTTCATTCAGCTATAATTTCGTTTTTCATGAATCAATGACTAAAATTCAAAATTATTCACAAGGTGTGCTAGAAGAGAAGCTCGGTTGGCCATAATAATATCCGAATAACCTTCGAGCACAAACGAGCCCAGCGATATGAATGAAGAATAAATACTTGGGTATTTAAAATTGCAGCAAACAAGTCTGCATTGCTTGTAATTTTGATAGGCCTTTACAAAAAGTTCTCTCTATTCTTTTATATTTACAACTCTACCAGGCAAATCTAAGATTTCTGAAGTCATGATTTTTTAAATTCAGCTGCGTAAATGTAAAAGACATCTTTCATTTGCAGCTGTCTAACCTTTGTAGTATTTGCAGTATGATAGTCTGTCTTATGTAATGGTGAATAGAATGATATTCAGGGATGACTGATATCTCATTCTCAGTTACAGAGGCACTACCACTACCAGTCTCTGAACAACCGCATATAACAACAGTCCCTCTCTGTCATTCAGAAGTTTGCAGTCGGTAAGATGAAGTCTGTAAGAAGTATTTTATGCTTACCAAGGCTCCATTTGTTTGTTCAAAAATACAGTAAAAGAGTAATAAAGTGAAATAATATTACAAGTTAAATAACTGTTTTCTATTTTAATGTATTTTAAAACGTAATTTATTCATGTGATGGGAAAGCTGAATTTTCAGCATCATTACTCCAGTCTTTAGTGTCACCTGATCCTTCAGAAATCAATCTAGTAGGATGATTTGTTGCTAAAGAAACACTTATTATTGATGTTGAAAACAGTTGTACAGCATAATATTTTTATTGAAACCATGAAACATTTTTTTCATTGTTGAATTGAAAGTACAAAACATTATTTATTTGATTGTTACTTACAGTGGGTATAGAAAAGAATCACCCCCCTTTAAAATAATCACATTTTGTTGCTTTGCAGCCTGAAATGAAAACGGACAAAAATCATTTTTTTTTTATTCAGCTGTATTTACAACTTATAACATCCAAGTGAAAGATATAATACCAACTTGTCAGAATTTTTTTTTTACAAATTAAAAAACAGAATCACTGAGTTGGAAAAAGAATCACCCCCCTCCTAAAAATGACTTGTAAACCCAACCAGGTGTAGTTAATCACCTTCTCAATAGCACACAAAGCCAATTGACTTTCAAATGTGATCAGCTGTGGTCATTTTGATTAGCTCAGCATGAAACAAGCTTTTCCTGAAGCATTTCAGTCCTTGGTAGTGCAACTGAAGAAAACAATCAACTATGGGTGGCAAGGCATTGACAAAAGATCTCCGGGATAAAGTTGTGGACAGGCACAAGTCAGGAGATGGATACAAAAAAAATTCAAAGGCGTTATCAGTGCCTAGAAGCACAGTGAAGTCTATTATTAAGAAGTGGAAGGTATTTGGTACAACACAGACCCTCCCTGGGTCAGGATGTCGCTCCAAACTGGATGAAAGAGCCAGGAGGAAACTGGTCAGAGAGGCTACCAAGAGGCCTACAGCAACTCTGAAGGAGTTGTGTGCATGTGACAACAATATCACAAATTCTCCACAAATGTGGCTTGTACGGGAGGGTTGCAAGAAAAAAGCCACTCCTCAAGAAAGGCCACATGCAGTCACGACTGAGCTTTGCCAAAACACACCTTGAAGATTCTAAGGCCACGTGGAAAAAGGTGTTATGGTCAGATGAATTTTATGGCTAAAATTTAATTATTTGGCCTCAACGCCAAACGATATGTCTGGCGAAAATCCAATACAGCTCACCATCCAAATAACACCATTCCTACAGTAAAGCATGGAGGTGGTAATATCATGTTATGGGGTTGTTTCTCTGCAGCAGGGACTGGAGCACTAGTCAGGATAGAAGGAAAAATGGATGGGGCAAAATACCGTCAAATTCTTGAGGAAAATCTGCTGCTCTCTGCCAGAAAGTTGTCAATGGGAAGAAGATTTACCTTCCAACATGACAATGACCCAAAGCACACAGCAAAACTGACCACAGTGGTTAAAGGCCATGGTGCAGGTTTTTTTTTTTTTTTTTTTTGCCAGTTTTCTAGTTGGTAATAAACATTTAAACAGTTATCCTTTGTATTTTATGTTGTAGGGGATTACAAAAAAGAAATATAATACGGAAAAGTCGGTGATGTGTTAGCATTTACCACTAGCCTAGCGAGGATTCTAATTTCTCCCACAATGCATTGCATGACGTCACATGAGGTACTCGCTGTTGGACAACAGACGAAAGCCCGCGAGTAGTAACTTAGCTAACGGTAGCTAGTGAAAGAGTGACAGTGTCAGATAAGTAAATATATCGAGATAGATAGATAGATAGATAGATAGATAGATAGATAGATAGATAGATAGATAGATAGATAGATAGATAGATAGATAGATAGATAGATAGATAGATAGATATCATAAGCATAACATAGATAGATAGTGAGAGATAGCATAGCATAACAGCTTAGAGAAGAGTAAGCTAGATAATAAGTAGACAAAATGGTTTATTACTGTGTTTGTGGCGGGTGCAAAAACTTTATCAAAACTGGACATGGGGTCCATTGTTTCCCCAAGGACAAAGGGAGCTTCCGAAGCTGGGTGCAATTTGTCAAGATTAGGCGAGCAGATTTTTCAGCTAAGTTAGCTCTGTCGCCGCCTACTCGAGAATATGCAGCGCGCATTTCAAAGAGGAGGATTAATTTACCACGCAGGGGATGCCAAGATGGTCTCACTTAGTTTAAAGAGTGAGAGGATGGCTAAGTTACTTCCTACCGCCGTGCCGTCTGTGAATGCAAACCTCTCTGCTTGCCCTGTCCCGAGGTCGAGAGACACCGTCTGCCGCAAGCGAGATATTGCCACGGTAAGTTCATTCTAACGTTAATGTTTACAAGCTGCGTGTTAGCTAGCTCTGTGTGTATTTTGTATAGCTACCGTGTTCCCTTTGACACAGCCTCCACTACAAGCACGATCACTCTGACATTAGAAGAGCATTTTTCGTGATTCACGAATTTGAGCCAAAACAAAATTGCCCTGAAGTAAATGTCCATATCGTCATGAAAGCTTCATGGCTAGTGTTTGGATCAGTGGTGATGATCATCAAGCGGCTTTCGCAATCGTGTTTGCTTTTTGTGTTAGACTGCTACGGTTCTCTTTCACATTTGACCGTGACCGTGTCGTCAGGGCTGTAGTGGAGGCCAAACGCAGTTTACCCACCGCTGAAATTATGTCAGAAACAGTTTATCCACTTCTCACTTCAGAGTTTAGCTACCTCTCAGTAAATTCACTACCTCGTAGAGTTTATGTAACTTTACCACATGTATTACCACTAGTATTGGTGTAAACATTTAATTGTAACATTCAAATCATCAAATATGTTCTGAATTTCTTTTATGTATTTTTAAAACATTTAGTAGCGCATATCAGGGTCCACTGTACTGTAATCTCCCTGGCAATCTCGTAACATTCTGTTTACTGTTTATGTTTGCTATAATTCATATGCAGGACAATTTCATGTGTTTCCATTAGTGGCAATGATCTTTATACAGTATTATTATTATGTCTGCAGGTTATGCAACATCATTAATGAAGGCGCTTCGGGAAAGCTACACCAATCCACCTGCAGCTCTTCGAGAGGTTAGCGCCAGTTTGTCCTGATGCACCCGCCCCCATCGCCACATCCTTCAAACTGGTTCCTGAGGAGGCCGTCAGCCTCTACCTAACCCGGCAGTCACGCTACAAGAACCTAATTTCACATTATTTTCTTTCCACAGACAAGTCCAATGATTTAGTTGTAAGTATTCATTTAGTGGTGGTTTCCTGCATTCTGCATGTTTTTTTTTTCTTTGTGTGCTGTTGCTTTGGTTTTACTTTGCACAAAATCATTACTTTTTTTCTTAGGCTATTGATTCCCGTGATCCTGCTTATAAATTCCGATTCAGCCATTAGCCTACCTTCGTGATCACGCAAAGAGGTCTGGAGAGGCGGTCCGTTCAGAATTACAACCAACATAAAATATAAGTGTGCATGTACAAATTTGCAGTAATGTTCGGTAAATATAAACTATATATATATATATACACACACACACACAATTCATTTACTTAAATGGGTTAGGGTTATGTGTGTATATATGCATAGGCGTACAAACATACATACATGCATATGCTATGCATATATATTATAAATAATATAATATATACTTCAGGTTACCAGAAGTTAGCTAACTTTAATGAAGAGTTGGTCATGTGAGCTATAGCTAGCTGCAAGTAACCCATTATCTTCCAATAAGCATTAACTAAAACTGGCTACATAAAATATACTGACTAGATTCACGAGAGGTCGGCTAATGTGTGTAAAAGTAAAAAAAATACAGTAATTTCATTATTTTACCAGCGAGCGTACTTCGGAAGCACTGAAAATGAATGGGGTTCAATGCTGGAACTATCAGTGTTTGGAACTATCGGCCGCTCCACGACACGCGTTACTTGCGCATTTTTAAGTTCCTATGGCGGTCTATGGGAGTGTCGCAACTCTCTCTCTCTATGGCTCTGTCTGGACCACACTATTGCAGGCAAAAGAAACAATGTGCAAACGTTTCAGGTCTAGCCCTACATCAGTGGGCTTTTTTTTATATAGATTTGTTTACTTGCAACCTGTGTCTTTGTTCAGTAATCTTTGTCCTTGTTCAGTAAATGTTTAGTAACTATTACAAGCAATGCCAATAAACTGTTTTTTTTCTTTCTTATAGAAATTCATGTGTTCTGTGTACTTTATAACATTTTGAGGGCAAATTGGGCGATCACAACAGAATAAGCAATTATTATTTTTATACATTTTCATCCAAACGAGGCGATTGAAAGCCCTGATAGGTCTGGTCACGACTTTGGAATTGTTGTCTGATGGTTGAAACCACACGAGAGGCTTCTTATACTCCTGCCTAAAACTCCATAAGCCCAGGCCAGCGTATAGCCTGCCTGTACGCAGTGTACCGGTATTGCCTAGGGATAAGTAGGAAAGATTCTTAAGTTTTAAACTCTGTAAGTAGGTTGGAAACGTCTCTGATGCATGTTTATTGTGTATGCAACACATCTCCTGTCACCTATAGCTGTTGTTCAAAGGACTCCGTGTAAAAAATAAAAAGGTAAAGTAAACATAAACCATGAACATACTCGTGCGTGCTGGCTTGAAGGGGACCATTATCCTGCATGAAGTGTGAGTATGCTATGTGTAGCACAAACGGATTCAGGCATTAAGCCTCATATCCAGGATGCTGCGTTAGGCACGTTACAACTGCTGGCCGCGGGGTGAGGTCCTCGACCAGCGACCAAAACGCGCTCACCTCCCTACAACACAAGCTCTCCACCACAGTTTCCATGGGACGACACCGCCCACAACTCACTCCCTCTCCTGGTAAGCCTGACGGTGTCAATGACAGTCATGAGGAAAACTAGTTAGCACTATCAACAATAATCACACTGACTGAAGACATGACCAGCCTACTCATCGTCAGCTACGTTTGCAAACAACATTTTCACTGGAGATAGAGGTGAAAGCAGGACACTCGGCCCGGCAAACAGATACTCAAATTATACTCGAAATTTACTCGATGCCTTATTAATTTCAGTATATTTAAAGTAGCCTATGCCTCCTCTGTAGAAAATGGTTATATTACAAGACACAAATTCAGATAGCCTTCTCAGAGCCTGTTTTATTAAAGGTTTGAATGAATGAAATGTCTCTTGTATTAGAAAAAGAAATATATAATTATTACAGGTTTGAATGAATGAAATAATGTCTCTTCTATATTAAAAAAATAAATATATAAAGAAGAAATAACTAAAAGAAATACCTCCAAATTTAACAAAAATAGCTCTCACAAGCTTACAAAAACAAACTAACAAAATGTATCTTTAGTCTTCCTCTTTATCCTGTTTTTCTTCCTCATTCTCCTTGTTTGCCCATCTATGTTTTGCTTTAGAGCTGATCTTTCCCAGAAGTTTTGAAAACCAGGACATTTTCATAATAAAAAAAAAAAAAACCCAGCCAGGACAGGACGTGAAAACAGGACTGTTGGTCACCCTAACCTAGTCTAAAGTCTAGGTCTAGCGCGTACATTCAGATGCTATTTTAAGCGCGCATGCTTGGCCATAATACAGAATGAACAACGCGCATACACTGTAGATGATTCTCTCATCTACACAGATGCATTTTACTTTTTGCAAATGATACATTATTATAAGGAAAACTATTTAAACACGAGTGAAATCATTGTTGTGTTCATGACGATAGGAAAAATAGGCATAAAGCGTACACATTTACCCAAATTATTATGTGCATGTTTAACCGAAGCTAATTTGGGTGGGTTTGTCCCATCCCCGGCCCAATGTCACTTCTCTTTATTTTACGGCCCTGACGAGAACATCGATCTCCTCGGCTGTGAACCATCAGAACTGTAACTAAACCAAGCGCGCCGCTGCCTGCGTCTACCTCATGTGACGTCATCGCCGAGTCGCGTAAAAAAATAACCGTTACTAAGCAAAAACGTCAAAAACTGGACTTTAACACAATTTGGGAGACATTTCTAACTTTATATACATATCTTAACTGCTTTATGTACCCATTAATCGACAGTGGTGTTTAACCTGCACCATGGCCTTTAAAGGAGAAAAAGGTGAATGTCCTTGCATGGCCTAGTCAGAGCCCAGACTTAAACCCCATTGAAAATCTGTGGAATGACTTGAAGACAGCAGTCCACAAACGGTCACCATCAAATTTAACTGAACTTGAGCAGTTCTGCAAAGAAGAGTGGTCAAATATTGCAACGTCTAGATGTGCAAAGTTAGTAGAGACATATCCCAACAGACTAAAGGCTGTAATTAAAGCAAAAGGTGGTTCAACAAAATACTGAAACAAGGGGGTGATCCTTTTTCCAACTCAGTTATTATGTTTTTTGATTTTTTGAAATTTTTCTGATATGTTGGTGTTATATCTTTCACTTGGATGTTATAAGTTGCACTGAGTAAATACAGGTGAATGAAACAAAAACTGTGTCTGTCTTAATTTTAGGCTGCAAAGCAACAAAATTGGATTATTTTAAAGGGGGGTGATTCTTTTCTATACCCACTGTAACTATCACTTTCTACTGCTTCCTTGCTGAATAGAAGTATTAATTTGTCACCTTACAGACCCAAAACTTTTGAACGGTAGTATATCTGTGACAGTACTGTGTATATTTAAATATTATATATTCGTAGCAAGTAAATTTACCTGCATGAATTCTATATTACAAAAAACTTGGTTCACATTTAGGATTTTTTTTCTTTTTTTTTATCAGCCCCACACCATTACTGATGCACTTGACATCTCACTACATTATGGAAATTACCTAGATGGAATGGGCTATTGTAAGATATGAAGGTCAAATACTGTAGAAGGTCACAATACTAATAATCCTCCTGTGAGTGATAAGATCCAGAGACCGTGGGTAGTGATAATGGTGTCTTAAGACACACAAATCCTAATAGTCCAATTGAAACAGTACAAATCTTTTGTCACCAGGGATGTCACTTTCTGTCTCTGTGATTAGTTGCTTATTGATTGTCAGCGCTGGGACATTTAAGTCTCTGTTCTCACTTAATAGACACTAATTATTATGTCAGTCTCCAAGACAGACAACACAGAGAGTGTATTAAGCTCATCGATCTGTCTTTAAATAAGCTTTTAAGCATTTCTATACAATATCATATAAGTATGGATATCATATCATATCATATCAGTAAAACTGATAATGTCTGCGGCATGTTATTCTACATGCGTTTTCTTAATATCAAGGAAAATTGTTTATTATCCTCCTTTTAAAAAAAAAATACTAGACAGGTTTTTAAGAATCTCTGCATATTAAGAATGGTTAGGAGAAAGTATTAACTAAAAAAAAAAAAAAAAAAAATTGCAAACATCGCCATTAAAGGGATGGTTCACCCCAAAATGAAATTGAGTTCTGTAACCATTTACTCACCCTCACGTTGTTTCCAAACCTGTATGGAACACAAAAGAAGATATTTTGAGAAATGTCTCAAGAGATTTTTTTTTTGTCCATAAGCCAATGGTCACTAAAACCGTTGAATTTATTCACGTGTTGATAAAATATATATATATTCAATATACACTGTAAACCCGAATAAGTTGGCAAAACTCAAAAAAAGTAAGGTAATCGGTTACATCAAAATGTTAAGTTAAGAAATCAAAGTTTTAGTGAGCAGAACTGGCAGATTTTGTATAGATTTTAATTGCTCTTAAAGGTGGGGTATGTGATTCTCTTTTTTGTACATTTTTTCTAAATAACTTGAAATCCTATTCCTAACCCACTTACAGCCACTGAGTTAGAAGCACTGAAATGAAAATTAAGCAATTTAATCATCTGTGGAACGGGCAGGACTCGAAAAACTCCAGCCAATAATTTCCAAGACCACCAGAATCATTGCACAGTAAGTCCGTCAATCAAACGGTTGTACCACACCCCCCTCCCCCCCAGCACGCGTGACCCCCGTCGTGCGCATACTCAAAGTTTGTGACGCATGCGCATCTCGTCAGCCGGTTCCATGATTAGCAAGGGGTAATCCACCAGCCGGAAACTGAAGTTTCCCCGGGGGCCGCCATTGGCTAACAAGCCTTCACCTGTTGTTAGCATTCCATTGACTCCCATTCATTTTGGCGTCACTTTGACAGCGAATAACTTTACATCTGAGGCGTTTAAAGACTCCATTTGTCCATTGTTTATTTCTAAAGAAACACGACAATGTATAAAAGGCTCCATTACCTTGTATCTTACGTTATGGCCCCGTAGAAGCCGTTTTTGTAAAAATAGGCTAACGATTGCGTCATAACACGCGACTCTCTGTCGCGCAGTAGAGAAATTACCGTATAGACAGAAGTAGAAGCTCGCGCGCAATCGGGGAGACGTGGAGGCATAAAGTCAAGGGAGAAGCCCATAGAGAGTTGTAAAGTTGCTCCTGCTGCTAGCTCATGGACAGCTAATACTCACGAACTCCGGCTCTGCAAGATTCGGAAGGGAATGATTTAGATTCCTCTTGGCATCTACGTCGTCTACATCTACGTCGTCAAGCTCGGTTTGAGTCTGCGCAGTTCGCTTGGCAATCAGGAAGTGAGTGCTTCTAATTGACTTCACTTTTCTCCGTTGAAGTCTATGGGGTCGCTGTGTCCATTTCTTTTACTGTCTATGATGATTAGTAGTAAATCGTCATTACAATCTCTCGCGCATCTGAGTTTTCGCTCGTGCATGATTGCGCGTCCATGTTCTTCGAATGGGTGGAGTCAGAGCCGGAGTTGGAGGAAAGAAGGTAGGACCATTTGAATTGTATATTTTCAAAATCTGCCGGTCGTTTTCCAAATCACATACCCCACCTTTAACTTGAAATAATTTAGCAAGCTAATCCATACATTTAATTTAAAATTATCATGTAATCTCAACAAATATTTTTAGTGGTGGAGTCTTGGTTAAATTTAAATAGGTAATTCAGTAAATGGTAACTTGCTTATTGTCAACACAATGCCTTGATAGCATAGCAATTGCTGAATGATTATGGCAATATAGAACATTTAACATTCTGTTCTCAAACTAAGCTCATGCTCCGCTCGTCACCATAACGGTAACCCTATAAAAAACCCAACATAACAGAAACTCTTCTAAATTATAGCAAAACTTTAAACTACTAAATCTCCCACTTAACATTAATCTTGCACAAAAAAACATTATATATTTTAGCATTTACTCTGTTTCGAGTGTCAGTTTGAGTTAAATTTAAGAAACAAGTTCATAAAACTAAAAAAAAAAAACAATTCAGAAAACTAAAATTTTCTTAAAAAGAAACAAAGTTCTATATGCTCATAAAAGTTTATTTGATTTAACCAATTTGTTTAATTTAAGCTTACCCTATTCAAACCAATTAATAATTTTAGCATAGGGTTTACAGACTCTCTATACTGATTTTGAAGCCCTGACTGCAAAATTTCCTTCAAGATGTTGTGTTCATCTCAGACTCACAAAAGCTGTTGTCGGCTCCTGAGAGCTTCATTCTCTTTTTAAATTGGAAAATGGCATTTTGTGGCATGTGTGTTACCTATCAGAGCTGACCATACGCTGATTTCACGCAGCCGCCATTTTGAAATCGAAAGCGAGGCTCCGGTGGGAAGTACAGATAGACAACAATGCCTTGGAATACCAATCTGAAGCTGCTGCTGCGATTTACACTATTGGATGTTAATATCCAATATAGGACATGTATATAGTTCGTTCCTGCTTCTTTTTTTACGTTCTGAATTATATATAAAAAAATAATTTTATTTATAAATGAATTTCACTGTATATAGTCTAAAGTATGAAAGAAATGTATGTACATTTTTAGAATAACTAATTTCTACATTAAACAACAATACGCCATCGCATTCGCGACTCTCCTATGGTTTAAGGTGACACTTCCGGTTATCTTCCCACCGGAGCCATTTCAAAATGGCGGCTGCGTGAAATCAGCGTATTAGCCATAGACAGTAAAAGAAATGGACACAGCGACCCCATAGACTTCAACGGAGAAAAGTGAAATCAATTAGAAGCACTCACTTCCTGATTGCCGCAGGCTCAAACTGAGCTGGACAACGTAGATGTGACGTGAGCAACCTGTCTTCTAGTACCTGTGCCAAGAGGAATCTGAATCATTCCCTTCCGAATCTTACAGAGCCGGAGATGGTGAGTATTAGCTGTCCATGAGCTAGCAGCAGGAGCAACTTTATGACTCTCTATGGGCTTCTCCCTTGACTTTATGCCTCCACGTCCCCCCGATTGCGCGCGAGCTTCTACTTCTATCTATACGGTAATTTCTCTACTGCGCGACAGAGAGTCGCTTGTTATGACGCAATCGTTAGCCTATTTTTACAAAAACTGCTTCTACGGGGCCATAACGTAAGATACAAGGTAATGGAGGCTTTTATACATTGTCGTGTTTCTTTAGAAATAAACAATGGACAAATGGAGTCTTTAAACGCCTCAGATGTAAAGTTATTCGCTGTCAAAGTGACGCCAAAATGAATGGGAGTCAATGGAATGCTAACAGCAGGTGAAGGCTTGTTAGCCAATGGCGGGCCCCGGGGAGACTTCAGTTTCCGGCTGATGGATTACCCCCTTGGTATTAGCCTGTCCTAGCTGCTCCTCAGGTCAATCACCAATTTCATCATTGTCCCTCCCCACCAGCCTCCACTCTTCAATCCTGCTTTCTACAAAACAATATTTGTCACACTATTTATTTCAGGCACTCAGATCTTTGTTTCTCTGGTGGTGTAACCTCAATATTTGTCTTTTACTGGCAGGTCTATAGTTATTTTGGAGTAATAGTTAAGACTATAACTATTTGTTCTCTGCTCAATGTTCGGAATGAATTGTCTCACGTTTCTTATTTAAATCGTTCAGAGTTGTTCAATCCAGTGCAGATTATGACTTTTAAATGAGCACTACCACTGTGTTCTCAGCTGACAGTTCAGTTTTTAGGTCTAAAGTGTGTTAATGTTAATCCTTCTGAGAAAAGAATAATAGAAGAGTTACCTTAGTGCCTGAGGTAAATTATGAAATTTGTCAAACAACTACTAAAGATGATCAGCTCAGCCAGGTCATTCCTTTTCCAATTTTTTTTTTATGATTAACATTTTATTGTTTTTTCAGAACACTTAAACACACACACATGTCCATCCAAAAAATGAAGCAGTACTCATACAACAAAATAGAATGAAAGGAGGACATAGCACAACCATAGACAAAAACTGAACAATAAATACATTTAGAAAATAATAAAAAAATAAAAATAAAAATAAAAACAAACAAAAAAAAAACCAATGATGCACCTAGCCCTTGAGTTACAGCCTTGCCTAAATGTAGGTACCGTATTCTATCAAAATGTATCCATCGATCATGTTTCCTAGTTAAATGCTATGTTTTTGAGCCGGAACGCCGTTAAACCTTCAAAGTGTACGAATGAAACTTCCCCCATTTCAAGTTGTACTCCTCCACTTTATCAAGCAACCTATAGGACAGTTGTTCAAGGGCAGCCAGCTGACCCAGAGCGGCGTACCACTAATCCAGTGCTGGTGCAGAGGGGGCTTTCCATTCTTTGACCACAAGTTTCCGGCCTAGCATGAGGACAGTCTGGATCCAGCTAGAAAGTGGAGGGGTCAGGTCACTTAAAGCAGAGGGGTCCCCCAAAATAAACAGACTAGGGGTGAACGGGATATTCTGGTCGACAATTTTCTCTACGATTGTATGTAGGGAAGACCAAAATGCCTGAATTCTTGGGCAACTCCAGAGCATGTGTACTAAGGTACCATTTTTGTCCCGACACCTCCAGCATTCCGAGTTATCAACCAAACCAACCTTATGCAGCCTGGATGGTGTCCAATAAATTCTATTCAGTATTTTGAATTGGATAAGTCGCGTTCGCAGTTCCCTTGACATTTTTTTCCCATTGCTTAGAATTCTGCTCCATTCTGCATCTGTGAATGACACCTTTAGATCAGTTTCCCATGTCATTTTAAGGGACAAAATATTAGAGTCCGAGGCCGTAAGGATCATAGTGTAGTAGGCAGAAGCTTCATGGCCGCGCCCATAGATTGTTAGAACCTTCTCCAACATGTCACCGGTCGGTGGGACTACTGAAGGGGAGCCGAAAACCTGCACCAGTAGGTGTCTTAACTGAAAATACTTCCACTGTTGATTACGTGGTAAGTCAAATTCCTGTCTAAATGCCTCAAAAGACTTTAATGTCCCATCCTGGTACAAGTCTCCGAGCACCCTAATCCCTTTTTGCAACCAAAGCTTCCAAAGGAAGGGAGATTTATTTATACAGAGCTTGGGATTTTGCCAGATCCCGGCAGCCTGGTGCAGATACGGATCGAATTTAAAAATCTTAGCTACTCTCTTCCAGACCCACTGAATGTGAGACAAAATGGGATGTGACTGATTCTGTTGGGCTAATTTAGCTGTGATGTATGCAATGGGTGAGAGAGGGGAGGACACTGCGCTTTCGAGGTGAAACCACGGGGGGGCTCTCTCCGGGGGTAAAGACCACTGTGCCATATGCCTAATGGTAAACGCATAATGGTCAAAAAGCAAGTTGGGCACACCTAATCCTCCTTTGTCCACTGGCCTCTGCAGCTTTCGCAGGTTCATCCTGGGGCGTTTATTATTCCATAAAAATTTATTACAAAGTTGATCAAATTGTTTGAAATAGCGCAAAGGAATTCGGACTGGGATAGCCTGTAGCAAGTAGTTGAATTTCGGAGCACCAATTATTTTAATGACGTTTGCCTTTCCCCACATAGAGAGATACAATGGAGACCACCGCTCTAAGTCAGCCCGCAATTTGTCCAGTAGGGGGTCAAAGTTTGTTTTAATCAGATCCGTCAAAATGGGGGGAATGTTAAACCAAGATATTTAATGCCTTTCTTAGGCCAGTCAAAAGTGCCTGACTGGAAGAGGGATTTGGGACAATATGGAGTGAGAGGAAGAGCCTCAGATTTTGTCCAGTTGACTTTATAACCTGAAATGGATGAGAACTTGTCAATAATTTTGAATAGTGATGCAAGAGATTGTTCGGGATCTGTGACAAACAAAAGGATATCGTCTGCATACATCATCAATTTATGACATTTTTCACCAATTTGTATGCCTGGAAATGCAGGTTCTTTACGTATAGCAACCGCAAGCGGTTCAAGTGCAACTGCAAAAAGTAGAGGAGAGAGAGGATCACCCTGCCTCGTGCCTCTTTCCAGTTCAAATGGGAGGGAGATGATACCGTTAGTAAGCACTGACGCTGAGGGGTGAGTATATATGAGCCTAATCCAATCTATGAACTTTTTGCCGAAACCAAAACATTCAAGGGTGGAGAGCAGATATTGCCACTCCACCCTGTCAAACGCCTTTTCGGCGTCCAGCGAGATAGCAGCCATGGGAGAGGCATTATCCTGAGTGGCCCACATAATATCAAGAAGTCTTCTGATGTTGTCAGCCGAGGAGCGCGAACGTATAAAGCCGACCTGGTCAGGATGGATCAAGGAGGTTATTACCTTGTCCAGACGGTTAGCTATAATTTTAGATAGTATTTTACTGTCACAGGAGGTCAAACTAATAGGTCTAAAATTCTTACAGTCTAAAGGGTCTTTTCCTTCCTTCAAGATAAGTGTGATAATGGCCTCGGATAATGAGGGAGGGAGATTACCCTTCTTGAAAGCTTCATTATAGGTGTCTAAGAGTAATGGTGCAAGTTCCTCAGCATAAACTTTATAAAACTCGGCCGTAAAGCCATCCAAACCTGGTGCTTTACTTGAAGGGAGGTGTTTAATAACATCCCTTATCTCCTCAATAGTAACAGGTGATTCAAGACGTTCGAGCTGGTCCCCTGACAACACCGGCAGATCAAGAGTTGACAGAAAGGATGTAATGTCTTCCCTGTCCCTCTTCGCCTCTGAAGTATACAGTTTTACATAAAAGTCTCTAAAAGCTGTATTAATCTCCTTGGGATCAGTCAGGACAAACCCATTGTCCCTCCTAATAGCAGGAATAGTACTCATTGCTTCTTTTTGTTTAATGTACCTGGCAAGTAGTCTACCAGCCTTGTCACCCTCCTCGAAGTATTTCTGCCTTGCCCGAAAGAGAGAGAATTCTGCCCTCTGGGTCATAATTGAATTAAAATCATATTTTAGTCTAGTCAACCTGGTAAGATTTTCAGAGGACATATTTTTTTTAAAGTTAGATTCTGCTGTTATGATCTGTTTTTCAAGCTCCTGGAGTATTGTTCTCCTTCTTCCTGAATGACGAGTATTGAATTATGTGGCCTCTCAAAAAGCCTTTCAAAGCCTCCCATGCTACCCCTGCTGACGGAGCCGTTGGGAGATTGGTCTCTATATAGAGGCTGATTTGTGATCTCAGTGATTCCTTAAAGGTCTCATCTAATAGAAGGCTAGAGTTTAATCTCCATCTAGTTGACCTAGCTGGCTTATTAAAGGACAGAATATGGAGAAATATTGGACTATGGTCTGAAATAATTATATTACCAATGTCACTCGCTCCCATAGCTGATACCAGCGACTGAGACACCAAAAAAAAATCTATTCTGGAAAACGAGCTATGTGGTGGAGAGAAGAATGTATAATCTCTCGAAGATGGGTTTTGTAGCCGCCAAATGTCTACTAGACCAGATGTTTTGGACATATCTTTGAGAACTGCGTGAGCCCTAGTGGTGCGGACAGATGGAGAGCTACGATCTAATATAGGGTCCATTACCTCATTAAAATCACCCCCCATGATAATTGGATAGTCTCCCATATCATTTAGTTTCTTCTCAAGTAGCCCAAAAAATGCCGGATCATCTCTATTTGGGGCATACACATTCGCAAGTATGATACTATTTCCCAGGATCTCGCAAAGCATCAACAGCATTCTCCCTTCCTCATCTGCACTTTCTTTTACGCATTTAAATTGTAGCCGCTTGTTAACTAGAGTAGCCACTCCTCTACTCTTGCTACTGCCACAGGCAGCCGCCACAAAGCCCACCCAATCACCCCGGAGCTTTTGAGATTCTTGAGGTAATAAGTGGGTCTCCTGCATAAATACCACATCACATTTTTTAGATCTAATGAAAGTTAATACCTTCCTCTTCTTCACTATGTTGTGGAGGCCTCTGACGTTCCAGCTCATAAGTTTCAACCCTTTTGTACTACTAGCTGAAATAATGTAAAATGAGTGTTATACAAGTTTTGCTGTACTTTCCAAAACGACTTCTTTATGAGTAACATCACTAAATAATAAGAGACAAAAAACACATTGAATTTAAACATACAAATAACAAAAGCAACGAAAATGCATCTGTGAAGCCAGACGCAAACACTTATCTCAGTTTGGTCCGTGACTCTCTAACTTAAAGCCGCTATGACCGTGCCCCACCCACCCTGCACCTGTTGTCCTGCCCAGAATCAGGCAGAAACGACCACCCAACCTCTTACCTGCCCGACACGAGCGTAACCATTAACCTTATAATAACAAAGAGGAAAAAATTTCAAACTTAGGCAACGAGTTACACATTAAACAGAAGTTTGCATAAAGAAAATAACCGATTGTATGACCCATGACGCCCATATGCATAAACCAGACTAATGGGCGAACATTGCAAGGACAAGGCTTGGGCTGCCTCACCAATAAAGTCTCACTTTGCACCATGAAATTAAGCAGCGGTGTTGCCTTGCACAATAAAGTGATTTTACTAACCTCCAGGTGAGTCCTCTCTTGATTGAAACGAGAGAAAAAAAATTACAACATTAAAATATATATATATATATATATATATATTATTTTTATTTTTTTACTTTTTTTTTTTAATTATGTATATATATATATATATATATATATATATATATATATATATATATATATTTTTTTTTACAATTTTTTTTTTAATTATGTATATATATATATATGTATATATCTACAGAAACAACCTCTGAATACCCCAACAGGAACAAGGATCCAACGACCCACCACTTGTCCATATAATCTGTAAAGGATCGGTGATATTCTTTGTATGACCAGATAAAATTGTCCGTTTGTCAGGAAGAATAGAAAAAAAAAAAAAAAAAATTTTTTATTATAATTATATACATATATATATATATACATACATACATACATATATATGCACACACACATACATACAATAATAAAAAACACATATATAAAAAAAAAAAAAAAATTAAAAAAAAAAGAAAAAAGAAAAAAAAGAGTGCGAGTGCAGCGTCCGAGCTAGTGATAGACCCACTGAAGGGCTCAGCCCTCTCATGAGGGGAAACAAACCAAACCTCCCCATGAATCAAGTCATTTAAGGAGTTTTAAAATTATAATTCAGCGCCAATAATTAAACCTCCTGACATAATGAGAGAAAAAAAAAAAAAAAATTTAAAAAAATTTAAAACATAAAAAATTATAAAAAATAAATAAAAAGTAAACCAAAGATCAGAGGACCCGCCATTAGTCCATATAGCCAGAAACTCTCCAGTAATATTATCCACTTATGCTCAGACCAAAAAGAAGAAGAAGAAATGTCTGTTTGACAATCAAAAATGGAACATTTAGTGCATTCATCTTAACCCTCATACACTCCGGGTCCAAAGGAAGACCAACAGAAAAAGAATCCGCAAAGGGCTCAGCCCCCCACAATTTAAGGCCGTGATACTGTGGCGCGAAATACCATTACACCAAAATGCAGTAACGCCAAGTTAACCAAGGGAATGAATGTAAGCCAGGGCTTTTTTATGGTCATCAAATCGGCGGGGGCCCTGTGCTGATCTCACGGTGAGCACTGCCGGGTAGTCAAGAGAAAATCTCGTGCGTTTTTCATGGAGCATCTTCTTACACTCGTTGAACTTTATGCGCTTCTCATTAACCAACTTGGAATAGTCGGCGAAGACCATTATACGATGCTCCTTCCAGGTAACTTTACCCATCTTGCGTGCAGCCTCCGCGATGCGGTTTCGGTCCTGGAATCTGAGAAATCTGGCGATGATGGGTCTTGTTGGCGAGGGATGTTCCGGACCTGAGCTCTTGCGCAATCCTCCGATCCTGTGCGCTCTGTCAATTTCGAGTCCTCCGGGGAAATCGAGGTTCAGGATCTCCGGTAAAATTTTGATGAGGAATGACAAGGTATCTCCGTCCTCGCTGCTCTCGGGAAACCCGATGAACCGTAAATTATTCCTTCGCTCCCGATTCTCAATGTCGTCCAGTTTTTGGCGGAGGGCATCCACCTCTGTAGCTGTGGCTGGAGGGTTCGCCTGCTGTCTCTCGTTCGCCTCCTCGAGGAAGCCCAAACGGCTCTCGACTTGAGAAATGCGGTTTGTAATTTCAGCTAGTTTGCTATCTGTAGCACTTGTTGTAACCCAGATAGCCTCCAGCTTCTTGTCGTGGGCGTCTGACTTTTCCAGGATTAATGCGGTGAGTTTAGCAAACTCTTTGGCTACATTACCGGGGATGGTGCTAGCGTCCGGTTCATCAGCGCCGGGCTCGTCATGAGGCTGCGGTTTCTTTAGGTTAGCTTGGCTAGCGTTAGCCACTCCGTTAGCCTTCGTTCCACCGGAGCCAGTTCTCGGGGGATTAGTGGTACTTCTGGTATTGTTTGGCATTCTTGTCATATAACTTCAACTTTTCATATGGTAACTCACATAAAGTTGGACTCTTTGTCAAGTTTTAAAGTTAGTATCATGCTGGGATGGGCGCAGCTCAACCTCACGCAGCCATTCTCGTCAACCACGTCACGTGACTCCATTCCTTTTCCAATTTCAAATTGCCCCATGAAGTACTCATTGACTAGTCATTATCAGGTCTGAAATATGGAATCTACTATTATAAGTGAGGTTTTACATATGGCCTGTAAAATGAGGGCACAATAAAAGGAACGGAGGACAGAATGACAGAGGGGAAAATTAAGTGTTGAAAAAATTGGTTAAAATAACATAAGCCAAATATTAATTAATAAATTAAAGGAGGACACAAATTATTCTGTTGTGTTTTAGTCAATAAAACCAAATGTTATATATAAAAAAAAATTTATATATGTGAATTCCTTCTTTCGAATGAAGGACAGGCTACGTTAAAAGTGTGATTAATTTGAATTGAAAGAATTTACTTCTGTAAATACTTATGTAAAATGCATTTGTAGAGATTAATACTACTTGTACAATAGTGTATGAAATCATATTTAACAAATGTATAAATGATTGTCCCTTCTGAGAAAATGTAATTAGAGTACAGAAGTTTAAATTAGAAATACATTTATGAATTATTTAATTAAAGGCAAATAAGAAAAGTTAAACAAATTCATATAAAAAGAAATGAAGTGGTTTGTCTCATGTATGATGAATCTGGAAAGATAAACAAAGAGAAGGTTTACAAACTCCTACACAAACAGTTCCATTAATTAATACAAATTGATATAATTGAACATTTAATTTAATTTAACAATTAATTTAAGAATTACAGAAAATACACTAAGAAAAGGTCAAAATAATAGGACCAAATGTAACGTGTTAAAATTAAGGAATGTTTTACTCATTCCTGTGAAAATATCTACATGCAGCTCATTTTCCTTACTTGCAAACAACACCTGGAGGAAAGCTTTCAAAATGTCTTTGTGCAAAAGTCAGTAGAGTTGACCCTTACAGTGTGTGCGTCACTGTGTACAAGTCATCTAAATACAACTGTGCTTTTATTACAGGTCCTTCTCAAAAAATGAGCATATTGTGATAAAGTTAATTATTTTCCATAATGTAATGATAAAAATTAAACTTTCATATATTTTAGATTCATTGCACACCTGAAATATTTTAGGTCTTTTATTGTTTTAATACTGATGATTTTGGCATACAGCTCATGAAAACCCAAAATTCCTGTCTCAAAAAATTAGCATATTTCATCCGACCAATAAAAGAAGTGTTTTTAATACAAAAAAAAAAGTCAACCTTCAAATAATTATGTTCAGTTATGCACTCAATAGTCATTACTTGGTCGGGAATCCTTTTGCAGAAATGACTGCTTCAATGCGGCGTGGCATGGAGGCAATCAGCCTGTGGCACTGCTGAGGTGTTATGGAGGCCCAGGATGCTTCGATAGCGGCCTTAAGCTCATCCAGAGTGTTGGGTCTTGCGTCTCTCAACTTTCTCTTCACAATATCCCACAGATTCTCTATGGGGTTCAGGTCAGGAGAGTTGGCAGGCCAATAGAGCACAGTAATACCATGGTCAGTAAACCATTTACCAGTGGTTTTGGCACTGTGAGCAGGTGCCAGGTCGTGCTGAAAAATGAAATCTTCATCTCCATAAAGCTTTTCAGCAGATGGAAGCATGAAGTGGTCCAAAATCTCCTGATAGCTAGCTGCATTGACCCTGCCCTTGATAAAACACAGTGCACCAACACCAGCAGCTGACATGGCACCCCAGACCATCACTGACTGTGGGTACTTGACACTGGACTTCAGGCATTTCCTTCTCCCCAGTCTTCCTCCAGACTCTGGCACCTTGATTTCCGAATGACATGCAAAACTGAGCAACAGTCCAGTGCTGCTTCTCTGTAGCCCAGGTCAGGCGCTTCTGCCACTGTTTCTGGTTCAAAAGTGGCTTGACCTGGGGAATGCGGCACCTGTAGCCCATTTCCTGCACACACCTGTGCACGGTGGCTCTGGATGTTTCTCCTCCAGACTCAGTCCACTGCTTCCGCAGGTCCCCCAAGGTCTGGAATCGGTCCTTCTCCACAATCTTCCTCAGGGTCCGGTCACCTCTTCTCGTTGTGCAGCGTTTTTTGCCACACTTTTTCCTTCCCACAGACTTCCCACTGAGGTGCCTTGATACACCACTCTGGGAACAGCCTATTTGTTCAGAAATTTCTTTCTGTCTTACCCTCTTGCTTGAGGGTGTCAATGGTGGCCTTCTGGACAGCAGTCAGGTCGGCAGTCTTACCCATGATTGCGGTTTTGAGTAATGAAACAGGCTGGGAGTTTTTAAAAGCCTCAGGAATCTTTTGCAGGTGTTTAGAGTTAATTAGTTGATTCAGATGATTAGGTTAATAGCTAGTTTAGAGACCCTTTTCATGATATGCTAATTTTTTGAGACAGGAATTTTGGGTTTTCATGAGCTGTATGCCAAAATCATCAGTATTAAAACAATAAAAGACCTGAAATATTTCAGTTGGTGTGCAATGAATCTAAAATATATGAAAGTTTAATTTTTATCATTACATTATGGAAAATAATGAACTTTATCAAAATAAGCTAATTTTTTTAGAAGGACCTGTATATATTATCCAGGTTCTTGTAGCAATGAGAGGTGGAAATTTTATGCATCTCAATAAACCATCTTTACAACCGGTAAATATGAATGATATAGTATCACACGGCTGAACACTAATCAGTTACACTAGTCATTTTCTGACAATAATGACAAATATTTAAAGGAGTCATGAACTGCATTTTATGTTTCCTGAGGTGCACTTATAATGCAAGTATGATTTTGACATCAAAAATTGTCATAATTTAGCAATATTAGGTCTGCTGTAAGACTTCAGAGTAAACGCTCACTGCTGTAATTGGCTAAAATCTATGCATATGAAATAAGTATTTGTGAAACTCTCTCGAGATTGCTGTCGAGATTAACTAATCGTGAAAATGTTGCTTATAACATTATTATTTAGGTCTACCCGTCACATGAAAGTTTGCAGCGATGTCTAATATGTTAGTTAATGTCTGTTGAGCACATAAATGCAGTGATCTCATTACAATTTGATGTCTGCACTCTCACGATTGCTTTCATCATAAGTGCAAGCACAATGCAAATAAGAGTTTTGTTGTGCAGTGTAGACAGCGTCATTATAATGGGAGTTTTGGCGAGAGTCCAGAACTCAGTCACTGCTAAACTCGCTGTCACAGATCTATGAAAGAGAACTCAAGCGCAGAATGAGTGTTAACGGGGTTTATTGAAAGACAGTTGACAAGACGAGAGATGGTGGGTGAGGAGATGGTGGGTGAGGAGGTGATAACAGTCCAAATAATAGGCAGAGAACAAAGCACAATGACAGGCAAGCTGAGAACAGCCCAAGGTAAACAGACTGGTGTTCTGCGGTAGATGTGCAGCACAAAGCCAATGGATGCAGCAAGAGCCAGACAGGATAATACAGCACACGTAGATGGACTCACAGGGCACGATCTGTCACTCCACCGGTCTTGCTGCTTGGTAGAGAGAGAGGAAGCAGCCAGAGAAGCTCAGCTTGCAGGGCTGGAACAAACAGGGAACACAACGGACACAAGACAAGGTATCCAGGCACCATCCACAACTGGAACCATGAGCAATAAGTAGGTAGCACAACACACTCAATGACAACGAACTGGCAAAACATGAAGGAAAGAGAACACAATATAAAGGGAGCAGAAAACAGGAGAAACAGGTGACACACTCAAACAAACAAAGAACAATCAATGATCAAACAAGAGGGTGTGGTGGAAACAAGGCGGCATGAACAGAGGAGCACATGGCTAATAACACAAACAAAGACAGCCATGTGTTCAAACACAACACAAACAAAGACACATTAAACAAAGACAAGACTGACAGAACTGTCAGAGGAGAACCCTAACACTCGCGCTGTGATTGACAGCTCCAGCAATTATAAAGGGAGCATTCTAATTTCTTTCTGTATATAATTTAATCACAATTGAAATAACAGATTATTATTAAAACTTTATAAATGAAAATATCTGACTTCCGGCAACGATCGACGCGCGTTCACGAGTGATGGGAACCGTCGTGACGTAGAACAAACGCGCCTGCGCAGCCAGAGAGCAGAGCAAAACAACGTCTACGTCACGACGGTTCCTACGCTACGTCCTACCTCGTACGCCGACTTCCATCACCCGTGAACGCGCGTCGATCGTTGCCGGAAGTCAGATATTTTCATTTATAAAGTTTTAAATATGTATATATTTACGACAAAACCGCACGGATTACCCTCAGAAGGCCTTCGTTTATCCCCCTGGAGCCGGATGGATTACTTTTGTGAAGGATGTATGCACATTTTGGGACTTGAAGGAGGTGGACCCCATTGCTTCACATTATATCCACTGAAGGGTCTAAGACATTTTCTAAAATAACGGAAAATGTGTTCGTCTGAAACAAGATTGACATATGCATCTCGAACGGCTTGAGGGTGAGTAATGCATGTGTTAAATATCATTTTTGGCCAAACTATCCCTTTAACGCTCCAGTGGGTGGGGCCAAATATGTGATGATGTAGAAGTAGTTGTTGATCTGATCCTGCATAGACGTTCTTTCGCCGCACTATGACGTCATAATGTGACAAAATTCCAAACAAGTCGTTATCTCAGCTTGGATTCATTTAAAGCTCTTTTTGGACTAACAATGAAGTTGAGTTCTGAAACTTACAGAATGTTTTTATAGTACAATGACCGACTTAGATGTCAAAAGATCAAGGAACATTTTATATCTCAATTCATGTCCCCTTTAAAGGTTATGTCATAAATGTAAAGTGGTATGGAAAAGGGAACTTCAACAAAGTTTGACGTCGGAGTTTGAGGGGGGGGAGGGGGGTTGATTTCAAATATCAACACTGTTGATATTTGAAATCAACCCAAACAAATACACCCCTCCCTTCGTTACTCCGTCCCCAAAATTCACGAACACGCAATGCAAGAGTGGATGTCTCTATCACAGCTGAAACGAAACTAAATAATGCTTCGTGAAAAAAATAGTGAAAATGACAAACGCACGACAAGAACAAAAAATGAGCACCCAGTACACAAGAGTATATAATACAAGCAACATAACAGTCTGTGTTAGTTGCCAGCAGCACACCAGCTTCAGACAAACAATGACACTCAAAACTGCACAGTTACTATAACTAACATTACAACATTCAGCATCTTGGTTCTGTGAAACACAGTAAAACCAATGTTACTCACAGATGAAGCAGAAACGACAACCTCATTGTCCATTTTCAGGCCTTCTTGCTTAGGTCTCTGACCATCTCCGGTGCTGGAAAGCTTTTCTAATATTAACGTGGGTCCTAAAGCTCTTTCCTGATCATAACCCTTCATTTTCCAGTGATATTCTTATGCGCTTTTCTCTTTTGTAATGTCTCAGCCATCCCTCTTTCAACAGACTTTCTTCAAATCTCCCTCTTGCTCACTCTCTCCTCCTCCCCATCATGTGTGGACTTCTCCTCCTACTGCTGAATGGCTACAAGCGTGTTGTGGTGCTCGGTCCGATCCACTTTCAACAGCGTTTCTCAGGAATCGCTTACTGCACTTTTAAATGGCAGGATGTTAAAACTGGAAAATGTTATATAGACTTTATAATAAAATACTGAACTTGTCCTTTAACTAAAGACTGTTATTATTCCTTTTAAAAATATTTGGATTAATAATGTCTCTTTAGAATTTCAGGGTGCATTTGTGAACAATGATATTAATAATATAAACATCCTAGTAAACACCCAAACAACATGCCTATAGCATGGAGTATTGCCATGGCAAGCACCTCTAACATTTTCTTCAGAAAATGTACATGTCTAATGTCTTATTTCTATTATTGTTGTTGTTGTTGTTGCCTAGGTCCCCAGAGGTCCAGTTTACACTTACGACTATCCTTAGGGAGGGCAGATCCTCTACACCTGTTTGCTGAAGTTGAGAAATCACTAAGGAGGGTTTGGGTTTTCGGTCATCATCAGTAGTGTGTCAGTGTATCCATGGTAACTCCACTGCAGTCTATTCTGTGGCCTAGTAGGTGCAGTTCTTTATTAAACAGAATATTTCTCCCAACAAAGAAAAAGAGAGCCAGCGACAAAGGAATGGAGGTGAAGGACAAGGGAATCTGACAATGACTAGACCAAATATAAAGTGCACCATTTCATTTGATCCCTGGGTAGGAGAATTGACATATGCCAATAATGACACAAGGTCTAGTGCCAGGAGTCTAATTTTATTGCCTCTGTTAATAGGATGGGAGTATTTTGTCCAAGAGTACCTAGATGAAACTGGTGTGAAAGGCAGTGCTGCATTCAGTTGTTGAATAAACTGACAGAATATTTTCCCCTGATACCTGTCAATACAATTCTGTGACTTTAGGTCCATTTCATTTCTTCATTTGCATAGTTTTGGTGACATCAATAACATTAATGAATCTATTATATCACCAATACAGACATCAGCAAGTTGATTGCATAGTATATCACCATTTGGCATAAATATTCTGAATAATTTTATTTTAATACTGTAATTGTATTTCTTCTGTTGGTCTGTTTCTCTTACTGTGTATCTTGCTTCTTGCATCCCTATTCTCAATATTTAACTCTTTCCCCCCCAGCATTTTTTAAAAATAAAATTGCCAGCCACCACAAGCATTTTTGACTATTTTCACAATTTTCATGGCCCCCAGTATATTTTGTTGTACGAATATCTTAACATGCAATTTATCAAAAGAAAGAACAGGGGCTCTTCTTTAAAAAAAAAAAAAAAACGTTTTATTCTAGCTTCATGCAATCTTTTTTTAAATCAAAACTTGAAAGTAGGCAAGTTTAATTTAAAAAGCAACATTTTGAACAAAAAGCTAAGCAAATCGCTTTTTTTCAAACACTACAACCATATAAGCTTTTATAACTTGTTTCTGCTTCTTTTTTGCATGTGTTTTGATCCGGAGATTGTGTACTCTTTCAGAAATTGAGCAATAGCGCCCCCTACAGTGAAAACATAAAAAGGGAAGCGGTCTCATAAATGACAGAAAATTCCATCGATGGCAGGCAAAGAGTTAAACACATTGCAACTCTTCCATCTCTGTCAGTAACATAAGGTTTCTCAGATTAAAGGGGTCATGAATTGAGAAATAAAATGTTCCTTGATCTTTTGACATGGAAGAGATCACCATTGTACTATAAAATAACCTTCTGTAAGTTTGGAAAACCTCAGAAAGCTACTTGTTTGGAATTTAGTCCTCGTTTACACTGTCAGTGAAATGTGACCCAATTCCAATTTTTTACTCGTATGCGACACAGATCGGATGTGTTCTATGACAGTGTAAACAGGAAAAAAACGCATGCATTCGGATATTTCGAGATCGGTTTCAGGCCTCGTTCATATGTGGAAATAAATCAGATGTAGGCCTAAATCGGATATGTGCCAATGCGACTCATGTAAACAGGCAGATCGGATTTTCCGAGGCATTAGGCTGCGTCTCCGCGGTTTAATGACGAGAGAAACCCCGACGCGCATCTGCGGATGGACGGATGGCCCGATGAAACATTGTGTCGTCGTAGGAGAGGAATGTGGACACACGTTGACAACATATCAAAGGTTGGCTTGCTCATCCTAAAATTTCAGACCCACTGCTCCTCGTTAAAGCCCGCCACGATCTCATGAAAGTGCGTTTATTGTACGATTTTTTCACGTGGCATTTAGCCAAAAATAGTTTTTGCATGCATTATACGCACTGACTTTATGGCGTTTAATACGCACGTTTACAGTGCGTATCATATGCAAGCAAAAACTATTTTTGGCGTATAAATGGCATGAGAAATAAAATTTGTGCTATAGATACTCACTTTTATGAGATCATGTTGTATGTTCCCACCTGTCCTGAGATTTCGCTGCGCGTTCGTCCATCTGAGCAAGAAGACCCCTTTAAACATGCGATGTTTCAGTCAAGTGTAAACACATGACTCGAATATGGGTCACAATTTAAAGAACGTGTAAACGGACGGTAAAAAAAAAATCGGATATAGGCAACAATCAGAATTGGGCATCAAGACCTGTAGTGTAAACAATGTCAATTGTGAATTTTGTCAATTGTGACATTATGACGGGAACGTCTATGCAGGATCAGATCAACTACTACTTCTACATCAGATTCATCACATATTTGGCCCCGCCCACTGGTGCGTTATTGAGATGAGAAGAGATACAGGATCACTGGACTAAAAAATGTTTGGAACATTATACAGTGGATTCTTTGGTAAATCAGTCGCATTTCGGCACCTTTGCGCTCATGCGGACGTGTCGAGTTTAAACAAGGCTTAACGCTTTAACCAGCTCAGTCACAGTAACAGCTCATATTAGCCAGCTAAACTTTTACTACCCTGTTAGAAAAAATATATAGTTGCATAGTTTCATGTGGTTCTTCTCCCTCGCTGTATTATGGGTTTGCTATGTGGGGAGAAATGTGCTGGTTACGTTCGTGAGACAATCAGCTGATTACTATTATTATATTATATATTAAGACCCTTGATCCTCACCTGAAACTTTATCCATGATGTGGTTTATAATGGACTGTGGTACAGAAACTTGATTTACGCTGGCTATTCTCTGCTGTCTCAGACGACGATGTTTATCCCGTTTTAGCCACCGTAGCTTCTTCGAAAGGGAGGGGTGAGCGGTGGGCTGAGCCATTAGTGTAAACTCGCAACCGAACCGCTAGATGTCGCTAAAAGTCACACACTGCACCTTTAAATCAGTTGGCTAAGTGTGCATTATCTTCACAGTCTGGAACTGTAATGATTATCTATACTCTGATGAAAGCCATACACCTTATAATGGAGTATTACTGGCATACGTGATAGAACATTACACAGAGTGACAGGCTGTGATTGCTTTGGTAGATTGATTAATAACATTCAACTCCAGGTAAAGCATTTTGCCATGTGCAAGCAGGAAATACAAAATAAGCAAGGCTGATGAAGTGCAAAATGGATGTTAGAAAATTACATCTCACTTGTGGTTTCTCTATGACTAAATTACAATATTGTCTGACTGTACACAAGATTTGTATTCTCTGAAATCATTTACAAGTTGCACATGCTCCGTGCCTCCGTCTATAGCCTATAAACATGCTTTAGACAGAGGAAAAACCACCCACAAAAGAACACTTGAACTAAACTAAAATACTGCTTAAATAGATCAAATAAGACATTTCTACAAGAAAACTTGCACTGTATAAAAGACTGAAGCAGTATTGGACTATTACAGTCAACCAAATCTCGACATCCACATACAAGCAAATTTTAAAATGACCTGTTCTGAACTGAAACTTATTCTGAACGCAGTTTGTGTAAACCTGTGCTGCTCTGACACAGGACAATGCCACTCCCTAGTGGATAAAATGTGCAATTGCAATTTCTGTAATTTCAGTGACACATTTGAGAATGTTGGCAAGATGTATCTGATAATCATCTGACACAGTCATACATACAGTAATAATATGGCAGTGGACAGAATTCGGCACAACACCAGATTTACCTCATATTGTGACATATGGCACCGGTCAAATGGCACCGATTTTCATCAGGCACTCCAGTCTTCAGTGTCACATACTTCAGAAATCATGCTAATATGCTGATTTAATACGCAGTTATTATCAATGCTGGAAACAGTTGTGCTGCTTAATATGTTTTTGGAGCCTGTGAAACTTCTTTACTGAATTTTTATCAATTTAACGCATCCTTGCTGAATAAAAGTATTTATTTATTTTTTTAAAAGTAAGAAAAAAATTACTGACCACAAACATTTGAACGGTAGTAGATTTAAACTTTTTATTCATCAAAGAATCCTGAAAAAAAGTATCGCAGGTTATAAAAAAAAATTAAGCAGCACAGCTGTTTCCAATATCGATAATAAATCAGCATTAGAATGATTCCTGAAGGATCACGTGACAATGAAGACTGGAGTAATGGGTGATGAAAATTCAGCTTTGCATCACAAAAATAAATTACATTTTAAAGTAGCCTATATTAAAATAGAAAACTATCATCTTAATTTGTAATTTCACAATATTACTATTTTTTCAGTATTTTTGATCAAATAAATGCAGGCTTGATGAGCATGAGAGTTCTTTCAAAAACATAAGAAATAGTAATGTTTCCAAACTTTTGACCTGTACTGTAAGCAAGACATTTTTGGACCCTTCAGTTTTTTCTTTGACCAAAATCTCATGTTATAAAAGATGAACTGAAGTGCTACGCACTAATGCTATCCATTTAAGACAGAACTGGCTATGACTCGACGACAAATGCCAGACTAAGACACCCTTGTTCCCCAAAGACATAAAACAGTAGCCTTTATATATTGTGTTTCTTAAGTAAAAAACGCTGTAACGTTACTTATTCAAACAAACAGTTATTTGTTTACCTTTGCATTGCGAACAAGCAGATATGGTCCAAACTGCATGCAGCACTTCATTCACGATAAAGGCGGGTGGAGTTATGAGGTTTAAGCAAATTGATCGCTGCAATTCATAGAAACTGGACTCCAGACAGCAATTCCCAGAATCTGCATGGTGCGTTTTCACTAGCTGCTAGCCTAGCGAAGAGCAGAGCGAGCGTTTTCAGTTCATAGAAGTTTAGCTTCACGCTCACGCGCGAGCTTTAAGCTCAACTTCCATTGGAATGAATTGATAACAGCTCGCTCTTGTTTTAAAAGAGACAAAAACTTGCGTCCAGGGGGGGCCCCGCGCAAATATTTTTTCTCCTTAAATTGTAAGGAACACTGTATCGAGTCCAAACGTTAGTTTGTTTTACTCCCGTTAATCGCAGTTTCCCCTATTAACTCCAGCCACGCAGCAGCTCTTTTGCCACTCAGTCCGGCTGAGGGGGGCGTGTTCCGGCGGGAAAGTGACGTCAATCCACGACGAAATAGGGAGATACGAGGTTTCTGCCTGATATTTTATATTTTGTTGATTTAGATTTGATAATTTACATTGTTTTACCATTAGAGTAAAATTATTAACACTAATTTAAAAATAAATGTATTATTTCTACTTATGTAAATATTTCACACTTCATCTGTTCAAAGTGTGGCTAATTCCCTGATCTATATAAAAAAGTGAAGTATTCACTTTTCAGAGATCATAATGAACTAATGATCTCTTAATTTCATGTCTTAATAGTATAGGCCTATATATACTGTAGATCAGTGGTTCTTAACATTTTTGATTTCAAGGCCCCCCTTTGTCCGATATTTGAAGGTTCTCTTATTTAAAGCTCCAGTCCGTAACTTTTTTGGGTTAAAAATGATCCAAAATACATTTTTGAGCAAGTACATAACCAGCCAGTGTTCAAAACTATCTGCTTGCCTTAGCTCGATTCAAAGCGGTAATATAATAAGGTTTTTAATTCCAGTGGTACTGGTGGATTTCCGCGGGAGATTCGAGCATGTCTTTGCGTCATTACGTCACATCTGTACACATGAAGAACGAGTCTCGGCTATAGGCTATATAGCGTGTGAGGATGTTGGAGGTGGAGATTTATAGCCTTTTCTCACAGCACTCGATATAATTAAACTTATTAATTTGATGGCGGATCCAGAAAGGTTCAAACGACAATCACCAGTGACAACTAGAGAAAAAAAACTACAACCCAGACACAACCTTATGGTGCATATTCTGGATCAGTCTAATGACTGGTTTAACCACCCTCCCACATCTGGTTTTGGCAGTTAATGACCCACCCTGAGGCCTGAGTTGAAGGCGCTCTGGAACACTGCAGTAAATGGTCAGTGGCTACAGTATCAGTATACATCTGCATCAGCCTGATTAATGCTCCTATCAACATCAGGTTCACATGTCAAAGATCTGCCTTCCGTCTGACCATTGAGGCTCTCATCTGGTTCATTGACAGGCAATCTCAACTCTACATTTTCGCTCACAGACAGACTTGACCCACTCGAGGCAACATTCTCAGAAAGAATAATCTTCTGAAATCTCGTTCTGAAGAGGTAGGAAGTTCACTGGCATGATGAGATTTCTATGAACAACCTTCTCAGTTCCAGTCGCACAATTTCGGATACGGAATGTATGGACTAGGGATGCACGATATAGGATTTTGGCCGATATTCGATATGCCGATATTTTCAAACTAATTTGCCCGATGCCGATACCGATACCGATATATTTGTATTTTTTTTAAGTGCAAAAAAAGCTTATTAAAGCTTCTATTAATGTTCTCAGTCAAGAGCAGTGAGTGATTTCCTCTGTGTTTTGTTGTTTTATTAACATTAACGGGATAGTTCTCCCAAAAATTTAAATTGTCATCATTTACTCTCTCAAGTTTCTTTCTTCTGTTGAAATTATAAAAGTTATTTGGAAGAATGTGGCTAACCAAACAGTTGCTGTACTCCAGTGACTTCCATAGTATATTTAAGCACAAGAAAGAAATGAATCCAGGTTTGAAACAACATTAGATAGACAGAATTTTTATTTCTGGGTGCAGTATCTCTTTAAAGACAAGCGGCAGAATATTATTACTGTCTCTTTAAGAACTGCACGCGAGTAACGCGACGCGTCTAATATACACGCATTTGACAATCAGATTTTCTCTGTTTGCTTTCACTTTAGACATAACCAACTTTGTTTATGTAAACCTTGTGTGTATTTGACAGTATCAGCGCAATAAGACTCGAAAGATTAGTCCAGTATGCAGGCTCTGTGACAGGCTTTTAGTTCCTGTGAGCGTCGGGTGTAACGCGCTCAGAAAAGCGGATGTTAGAACAGCGCATCAGCACGTGAATGACATGTTTACCTAGCAAGAGTTTGACGCACATGCAAACAATGAACTTTTGTGAATTGCGGTGTCCCGTGAGTGTAACTCTACCTCTGCGTTTACATGTGATGTGATGTGAATGTACGTCGCGTTGTACAGTATGTTGAGATGAAGGCGCCAGAATTGAACTGATAGAATGCACGATACTATGATTTTTCTTCAAAAGCAGATAGTGGAGACATTTTAATCGTCCACGATCAAAAACCGTGAGACGCACAGCACACCCCTAGTTGGAAGTTTAAGTTGCTGGCGCTCATGCTTCGTTCACGGTCCTCACGTGCGCATAGGAAACACGCCACCCTATCGGCAAGACTCATCGGCAGAAATATTCATATCGGCCGATGCCGATGATGGTCATTTTAAGCGTTTATCGGCCGATACCGATGTTGTCCCGATATCATCGTGCATCCCTAGTATGGACCTCATTATTCATTCCTGTCACTATGTAAATGTGACTCTCCCATCTATCAGCGGTTTTCCTCTTGCCACGCTCACCCTTATTGGCCAGCAGCACTCTATCACCGATGTTCACTGGAGCACCTTTCTGCTTCTTGTTGTAGAGATTTGCTTGCCTCTGTTGTTGTTTTGAAGCCGAACATTGGGCCACTTTCCTTGCTTGTGCAAGATCATCTCGGAAAGATTGCACATACTGGTTATAGTCGACCACCTGGTCATCAAGCAGCACAGAGTCAAACATCATGTCGACGGGCAACCTGGGAGTTCTACCAAACATCAACTGGAATGGAGGGAAACTGGTAGTCTCATGTATTGTTGCATTATAGCAAAAAGTGAGGCACATTTCAACATTTGGGGCCATCTATGCTTTGCTTTAGGTGGTAAGGCACGAATCATGTTGCCCAATCTTCGGTTGAATCTCTCAACAGTCCCGTTTCCCATTGGGTGGTAGGGAGTCGTATGAGATTTCTGAATACCAGCAAGCTGAAGCATTTCAGAGATCAGGTTGCTTTCAAAACTGGCTCCCTGATCTGAATGTATTTGCTCAGGAAAGCCGTAAACACAGAAAAAGTTGTCCCATAGCTGCTTCGCAACTACCTTTGCGGATTGATTCGGACAAAGGTAAGCATGTGCCAGCTTAGTAAAATGGTCTGTCAAGACTAATACATCCAGAGACTTATTGGACGAGTCTTCAGCTGACCAAAAATCCACACAAACCAGCTCAAGAGGTCTTGATGTTTTGACACTTTCAAGCGGAGCTCTGGCCTCAGGCTCTGGCGACTTGCTGACAACGCATCTTCTGCAGCATCTCACATACTCTTTTACATCCCTTTCCAACCCTTGCCAGTAGAACCGACGTCTGGTTAGGTAGAGAGTTCTGTGTTGCCCCTGGTGTCCAGCTTCATCATGGACTCCCTTGAGGACTACATCACGGAGAGCAGCAGGCACAATAAACTGAAAAGTCTTCTTCCTTGTGATGACATCTTTGGAGACTCGATATAATAAACCTGTTCTTACTGACAGTTTGTTCCAGTTTCTCAAAAACCGAAGAACACTAGTTGATTCCTTGTTCCTCTCTCTCCTAGGCGGCCTAAGTTTTCGCTCCGCAAAGAAAAGCACTCTGTTCAGGTCAGGATCAGCATGTTGTAAATCGGTCAGCTCCTGTTTTGACAGTACCGGATCGTCAGACAACCGAGATGGAATGATTGCCCCAAGTAGCTGTGGAAGCAGGTAAGCATATGGCTGAACATGATTTTCCTGTCGTCTAATGCTGTGCAGAATGGCAGAAATGTCCTCCTGGGAAATACCAGACTGACTTGATAAAGCAGCATTATTCAATTAAATATCTGAACAGGGCTTGTCTTGTGCTTGCGTCTCAAAAGGATGACATGACCAGCGGAACACATCTTGGAGATTCTCTGTATTCACAGCCCGAGACTCTTCCAAGAGAGCACCATAGGGCACTCTGGTAAGTAGGTGGAACACACTGGGTCGCACAAACGGTTCACGGCTGAGGGCGTCTGCAACTACATTCTTAGGCCCAGGAATGTATTTGATGTTGAAAGTATACGGTGCAAGCTTTGCGACCGATCTTTGCTCGCAAGCATCCAACTTGGGTTTTGTAAGAATGTAGGTCAGTGGGTTGTTGTCTGTCCATACGGAGAACTGCTGACCCTTGAGCCAGTGACTAAATTTGTCACAGACTGCCCATTTGAGAGCAAAAAACTCTAGCCTGTGTGCTGGATATTTTGATTGGGCATAATTAAGTGACTTGCTAGCAAAGGCTATGGGGCGAGCAACCTCTCCACCCGCCACCACCTGAGAAAGGACTGCACCAAGCCCATTACTGGACGCATCAACAGACAGCAAGAAAGGTTTACTAAAATCTGGGTGTGCCAAAGTGACTCTTTCGAGTAAAGCCTGTTTCAGCGAACTAAAGGCATCTCGACATTCCTGGGTCCAGTCAAAAGAGGTAAGTTTTCTGCCTGCCATCACACGTTTCTGTCCTTTGGTGTGCCTCAGTTTCCTCATGCCTGATGTTAATGCAAAGAGGTGTCTACCAATGCGAGAACAGCCTTCGATATACTGCTGGTAGAAAACTACCATCCCCAGGAAAGACCTGACTTTTGTTTGTGATGGAATGTCAGTGCCATCTTCCATAAGATCCTGTTCTGTGATGTCAACAATAGCTTTGACCTTTTCAGGATCCGTAGTCACGCCTTCACTACCCACAATGTGGCCAAGAAACTTAACGGAAGTCTTCATGAAATGACACTTCTTCTGAGAGAGCTTCAGATTGTGAGTTTGAAGTCTGTGGAATACCATCTCTAGTCGTTCCAAAGCAAGCTGTTCATCAGGAGCAAAAACAAGGATGTCATCGAGATAGCACAACATGTTCATAAAGTTCTGATCGCCAAATATGTTCATCATCATCCTCATGAATGTCGCAGGACTATTGCATAGGCCCTGTGGAAGCCTATTGTAGTTATAAAGACCAAATGGAGTAGTAAATGCTGTGAATTTTCTGTCACTCTCGTCCACTTCCACGTTATGATAACCTGATGTTAACACTAGAACGGCCACGACGGTCATTTTGACCGTTTTGAATTTTATATCAGCAATAACTTTGTTGAAAAAATAAATAAAATCCTGCTGGTACCTGACTTTTCCTAAAAGTGTCTGTATTTTCATTTAAAATGTTTTTAATATAAATTACACATAAGGCAAAAAAACAAATGAACATATTTACCTATTTCGGCCACAGACGGTCATATTATATTGACCGCACTGAATTTCGCGGTATTCTTTTGTTACATTTCTCGCGGTTGACCTTTGTCTATTAGGAAATAATCAGAATATTCAATTGCAAAACGACATATATGTTTATTGAGAGCTGGTCAGATGCTGGGAGAGTTAAGGTGTGCAAATCCGGTATGAAGCCCTTGGCAGCACAGGGACTGCGGGTAGATCCGAGTGCTGAACACGGATGGATGTCACGGAAAACGGATACAGGCAGGGAACAAACACGCAAGAAAAATCCACAACGATCTGACAAAGACTAGGCGACAACAGTGACACTAAAAGGGTCGAATCGCTGATCAGTTGCAGCTGGCGCGTTGATCAGAGCGGACGTGCTTTCAGCTGCAATGATCAGCGACCACGCACACACACACACAACAAGACGAGAAAGGAGACAGCGAATACATAAACCGTGACATTGTCTCTCTCACTGTCAAAAGAATATCTAAATAAGATACTTTTAGTTGTCATTATCTTGTTCTGAGTTATGTTGAATGGATATGGAAATATAGCCTATATCTGTTGTGAATATGCGATAATTACGGGCTATTGATATTATTATTTATAATTGTATAATTAAACTTGTTTAAATGTAGTTTGGTGTTGTTTTGTTTTTAAAAGATATCCTAATACAATAAATGCATCAATATCTCAAATGGGTATTTATCATTAAAGATATAGAGTTTGCAATCTAACGGTCAAAATGACCGCTTGTGGCAGTTCTAGTGGTTATGGAATTCTGGCACTTCTACTGTTAAGTCCATTGTGGAAAAGAATGCGTTACCACCTAGAGCCGCAAGTGCATCCGCTTGATGCGGAAGAGGATGTGCATCTTTGACAGTGCGCGCATTCAGCCACCGAAAGTCTGTGCACAGTCTCAGATCACCATTCCTTTTCCAGACTAACACCAAAGGCGATGCATAATCACTCATCGACTTTCTGATTATGACACGCTCCTCCATGTCGTCCAAGGCCTCACGCAGCATCTCATAGTGCGACGGTGACAACCTTCTGTAAGGAAGCCTGAAAGGTTTAGTATCACTTAGACAGATTTTGTGAACAAAGCCTTTGGCCCTACCACAATCCAGTCCATGACGCGAAAATATCGACTCATACTTGATCAACAGTTCAGCCAACCTCGCTCTCCAGTAAGGTGACAAAGAATTTGAGCTTATATCGACATCATGGAGTCCCAGGCTAGACAGCGTTGAGCCAGCCAGACCATGTGGCGTGCAGTGTTGATTCTCAGTCTCTCACTGCTTAGTACTGCATTTTGTCTGACTTTCAGTCCCAAATTCATTACACTGCAAATCTTTCATCTGTTGATAAGACATGCCAAGACAGTCAACATCAAAGTCTTCAAGAGCCATGCAGGTGTACACGTCAGCCAGCTTGCAGTTGCGTTTTAGACAGACAGGTTTGTTCGATGGGTTGATAACTTTAACTCGTGTACTGCCATCCCCCATAAGGACACAACTATCCTGCCCACCAACACATTTCTCGGTGCAGTGCGCTCTGTGCTGGGCTCCACAATAATTGTACTACCTGCAGATAGGATTTTATCACTAACCAATGTAATAGCAAATTTTATATTAAACAATCATCAAATCATCGTAAGAGACAGTTTGAGAATTAAAAATGATTTATTTCTTGCAAGAAAGGTTCAGTTGCCCCACAGAGGTAGTCAATGTACAGTCTGCGAAGCAAGTGAGACGAAGCATCAGAGGGGTAGAGTAGTTTTATACAGCTTATCTCAAGGTCTGTTCGTCTACCATAGATGGGCTGAAGTTCAGTTCTCTCTAGTCAGGAAATAGTAATAATAACCAGAACTTTAGGATTTGGTCATGCTCTTTCTCTTACTACAAAACTGGCCTGTACTCTGACCTTTGGGGTCAAAGTCCACCCGTCTCTCCCCGTCCGCTCATCTCACCTGCTCGCCTCAATCAGCCGTAGCAGCACTTATTGGTTTGGAAGAGATGGGAATAATTCTGCCATAACAGTCCCCACTTTTTATCATTCACTGATAATTAATCAATCAAACACTTCAAACAATAATAGTAAATAAATGAACCAAGTTTCAAGTTTACATCACACTTATACCTTCATTTCTGATCTCCGTATAACTGATCACTCTTCTTCAAACTTGTAAGAAAGAAATAGTTAAAAATGAAATAAGCTTAGGCTGTTTTTGTAGGGATAGGCCCTTAATTTTATAGCAAGCAAAGATAACGGTCTATTATGAGACCGGGCTAGACGAATGATCACTGTCATTTTTACCAATTGAACAGACAGCAGGTTCTCACCTGTCTCTGTAATCATATTCACCCATGAATAACAAAATTATCAGAATAACAACACACAATCCTAACTCCTATCATTAAGCCTTTTCTATTAATCCACGCCCATCTCCATATTTTATTTACAAATCTAACCAGAGAAGTCTTATAATTTTATCCATTCCTCTAACCAAATTAGTTTTTTCAAAATTAACTCTAATATCTCTAATACACACATCAATCAATAGATTTTCTACATTTACAATCAAATCAATACCTAGTTTGATCCAATCAAACAAAATCATCACAAAAACAGATTCTTGTGTTAAACTTAAACCATCAGTTGGCAGTTGGTTCCTCCAGGTGTGTTGATCATATCGTTCGCCCCATGGACTAGCACGTCCTTGAAATCCCTCACTTTGTTCTCTATTGGATGGTTGAGGCCTGTTGGTGTTGTCTAAGGTGAGAGGCTTGGACCCAGGTGTCACTCTCCAACCATTTTCTGATCCTTATAAGGTTTTCCCTTAAATTACGACCGCACCCCCACTGGAGTAAACCATTTCTTGCCTGCTTTCACCTGTGAATGGAGACCTTAAGTATTTTGTTAGTGACCGCTTGACAGCCACTCGTCCCCTTTGGTGTGACCTGTGGAATCAACAATCTGAAACATTATCTCTGGATAATTTCTTGCTCACTTAATAGCACTCGTGGTCCTTTTACCCTGAAAAACACTCAACCCACTTTGCTCATGTCCACAACACAATATTTATACATTTGGAACAGAATTGGTTCTGTTTGATCCAATCCATCCTGACATTCTGTAAAAGGAAAATTTAAGTTATGCGCAGCGCAGGTGTGGCCTTGTTTCTTTCTGCCACAATAACAATCCAGGCCAGGATAGTTAGTCAAATTCATCCATAACCATTATTTTATAGGGGACATTCTGCCCTGCATCAAAAGTCTGCATGCTCTGTAAAGAAAAACAAATGTCGAGGTTATTTTCAGATAGTCAAATACACGTAGTTTCTTTTGTCTGCTGTGCTGCCGCGGCCTTCGATGCCCTGGCGTTTCCTGTTGAAACAATCTTTGTTATTGGTGTGTGCGGCACACTCACAGACATCAATTTTGTTAGGCAGAAAAATGGCTTCTTTTAGGGCTTTTATCCAATTACCCCTAGTGTTCTCCCAACATTTATTCAGCAAATGTGAACCAGTGTTAATTTCGTTGACGAAAATAACGACGAAAATTATTCGTCAACGACATTTTTTCACAGACGAAAACGAGACGATAACTAAATAAAACCTAGTTTTGAATGACAAAGACTATGACGAAAATCTATTGACATTTTCGTCAACGAATAAAAACTAGACGAAAATGTTAGATAGTGACGATTTGGGAAGCGATCCGTCAGAACTGATGTCCTGAGCGTGTGTGATAGATGCGCACATTTGTAGGCTACTGTAACGTGATCTACCCCGCGGTCATAAAACGTTAAAAAATGTGAACGTCTGGGAGAATGAGTAGAGCAGACATATAGATCTGAATAAGAGTGACGATGCAAAAAAGAGTTCTATTCGGTGCGGTTTTCTGTGCGCACACACCTAACCCGAAGCGTGCAGTCATGCACAATACACCTACAGCGCGCGAGTAGGCTACTGAATTGAGCTCTCTTTCGTGTCTGAATGGACAAATACACACAACAGTATGTCTAAATGTCCGTTTTAGAGAGTATTCATGTAAACTATGCTGGTTATGTCTTAAACTGTGAGTGTATCGGATGTGCATCAGTGCAATTGTATCCGCATGTCATTGGACATGATCCGACGTCTTAAAGTGACAGTGGCAATAAACATAATGCGGTCCGTGTCCTTAATTTTGATCAAGCAACAAAAGAAAAAGAGAAAAGCATTCACTGTTTGTTAATAGCTTTAATAAGGATTAATTATATTGAATTCATACAAATAAATATGTCTGCTTGAAAGAATAAAGAATGATGTATGCAAGTAGTTATAAGGAATGCATATATCATTCATTGTAAAGAAGACTGTGTTGTACTTTAGGAAAAGTGGTTTTATTTAATTTTAAGATATTTTTTAAGTAACAGCAGTTAAATCTGTATCTGTATTGCATGTTCAAACTTAAAAATCATTCAAATTAATAGGTTAATAGATGTTTTCTCCGGGAGTAAATGGGTTTGGAAATTTTAGAGAAATTCTAAATTAACGCATTACAATTTAACTAAACCCATTATATTTTAGTCGACTAAATCTACTGTAGATTTAGTCGACTAAAATGTTATTGTATTTCGTCGACTAAAACTAGACTAAAACTAAAACAATTCAGATGACTAAAATATGACTAAAACTAAATGCCATTTTAGTCAAAAGACTAAGACTAAAACTAAATCAAAATTTGCTGACAAAATTAACACTGATGTGAACCCCTTAATAAACCATATTTGGCAATTGTTATACCATCTCCCTCTTGATGCACGACACAACTCGAGCATCAATTTAATATAACATTTAACCTAGTGTTTTTTTATAAAGTTTGCCATCAACACTAACCCAAACGTTGTCCTTCAGACAAATTTCCTCCAGACATCTTTCTCTGCCTCTGAAACAAAATATTACATTCGTTACTTAAAGCCACAATCTCATCTTCTTATCGAAGTATTTGAAAGGCAACGGCCCTCAGTCTCACAGCGTATCCTGCTTTTCAGGCCTGTTGTTTGGTCTCTCAAGTCAGTCATCTACAAACATTTCCAAAGTCATCAATTTTCCCTATCAGGTCAGGTCGTGCTGTACAGACTTGGTCAATGTCAGTCAATCATTTCTCCCCCTTTGTTCACAATAATCATAAATGTGAGGGGCTCTCTTGATAATTTCATGTTGACTTAGCCAATATGTCACTTTGTTGTTTCCCTCAAATCTACAACATTTTCATTTATCTCACCCATGCCAGATGGTGATCTACAACTACACAATTCCATTTTACTTAAACTGATCTTCAAATCTACATTATGTTTGACAAAAGTATTACTACCAGACAGAGCTTGATGGCCAATCAACTTAAAGCTTGTCCCATGTTCTGTATTGTCTTTTCATCAGAATTATCAGCTTCTTTAAAATTTGTCATTTGCCTTAACCCATCTGTAATGATAAACTCATTCCAGAGGTTAATGACGCAATATACACACCATTCAGGCGGAATATTAGTGCCCCAAACTAATACATCCAAGACATAAAGTGCTGTCACCATCACACGCACTCATACTAGACACACATATGTTAACTGCTCATTCTCAATGTTCACTTTTCTTTATATTATTGCTAAAAGATTTAAATTTTAAATAAGATTTTAAACTTCCCATTTTCCTGTAGCTTCTACCTAATTTTACATGGTCTCTTAACCAGTTTCAAAGCATGCCTGTTCATTATTCATTAGAATTTAACGAGGTCAGCTGGGTTGTTTTGTTTCATTATCATTATTTTGCTTCAGCTTGCTCTAGCAGGCCGATGACAGAAAGACAGACACAGTTACCATCCCTTCCTCCAACTCAGGCAGTCTCTCTCACTATAAACAAATAATTTTCCACCAGCCTCCTAAGGCTGTAACTTAGACAAAATTTGTATTCATTACAATAACCTTTGACCATTCACCTTTGTCATCCAGACTTTCCTTAAATCAAAAGCTGTCTTCATCTTTAGCCACCAACATGTCTAACGACCTTCAAGAGTTAAAACTATGTCATAGACCTATTAGTTCAAAATCAACACTATGATTTTCCTTGCCCATAAGGCAACCAGTACATAAAAAGTTTTGCTACTGTCTCCACAACAACTAATGGGAATCACTCAATGGCCTCCAAAAGGTCAGATACTAGCGGCGCATTCAATATCGGACGTCCGTCCGACTTCAGGAACTTTCTGTGCTTCCACAAAGCACCAAAATCGTGTGTGACCCCGAACGCATATCTGGAGTCCGTGTAAATAGTTACGCATTTGTTAGCCATAATTTTACACGCTTCTGTTAAAGCAACTAACTCAGCTGCCTGCGCTGAATAGTTTGATGGCAATTTGCCACTTTTGACCACTCTCAATCTAGTAGTACTGAGTGTCCCTTCTTTTGGGAAATCATGATGTTTTATCAAATTATATTTTATGTCTTTCATGCCCTTTTTCCCGTAGCGCTTTCTTATTTGGCAATACACCAGTGTACACAGCTTCTTGCTGTTGGATGTCCCCATGACGGCTGTCTCAAATTATCACCTCGGCCTGTGACTTTACGATATGCGCATATACTGATTTTTCACCCAAAATCAGACGGGTCGTAGTTAATCTTGCTTACAATGTCCGTCCCCTGGGCTCTAACCAGTGACTTCCAAATGTTTTTCTCTGGACTCTAACCAGCGATTAAGTACTTTTACCACGAGTATCTAGGTACTGAGCTGGACAATCTGTCGACCAATTCCTGGTCACAATCTCCCCCAGTTGGGCTGGATAATCTCTTGACCCGCTTCCGTGGTCGCAATTTCCCCCCCCACCCCCCCCCCCCCCCCTTATTCCTCGTACCACAGCTCTGGTTTTAATTTAAAAGTACAGCCATCATAGTACACCCATGAAAAATATTTTCGAATTCCCCAAAGAAAATATTATACTGTCTCTTACCAGAGATGTTCTTTTCGCCTGAGTTCTTTTCTGAGGTTCTCCCCTGAAGTTCTCTGGGCCTGAGGAAGCGGTCGGCTCTCTCTCTTAATTCTTGCGAGGTTAGACTGGCGCCTGTTGCGTCAGGGCGATCATTTCCACCGTCCGCTATCAGGTCCAGAATCCCTTCACGGAGAAGAACTCATTCCACTTACTCTGACACCAACTGTAATAGCAAATTTTCTATTAAACAATCATCAAAGCGTAAGAGACAGTTTGAGAATTAAAAATGATTTATTTCTTGCAAGAAAGGTTCAGTTGCCCCACAGAGGTAGTCAATGTACAGTCTGCGAAGCAAGTGAGACGAAGCATCAGAGGGGTAGAGTAGTTTTATACAGCTTATCTCAAGGTCTGTTCGTCTACCATAGATGGGCTAAAGTTCAGTTCTCTCTAGTCAGGAAATAGTACTAATAACCTGAACTTTAGGGTTTGGTCATGCTCTTTCTCTTACTACAAAACCGGCCTGTACTCTGACCTTTGGGGTCAAAGTCCACCCGTCTCTCCCCGTCCGCTCATCTCACCTGCTCGCCTCAATCAGCCGCAGCAGCACTTATTGGTTTGGAAGAGATGGGAATAATTCTGCCATAACACCAACTTTCCCCACACTATATGTTCTTTCATGGGCTCCAGAGTGACAGCATGTTTCAGCTTTACGGTTCCTACTTTATTAGGTGGCTCTGTCCCTTTCCATGACTCAACATTGCACAAAAGTTGAATCAAAGCTCTTGTATCAGAATCTTTGCCCTGTGAGTCAGATACTCTCTCCCAGAAATCACTTGAAATCTTCATGTCACGAATGAGATGTTTTATGACATTGCTTCCCAAAATTAGGTCAGCACTTTGCCCATCAACAATTAAAGCAGGTACAGAGAAGGAGCAGTCGAACACTTTCATCTGTACGTCACACACTCCAAGTGGGCTTGTTTTCTGACCACCACAGCCAATCTGTGTGAGTAGTGTTGGTGATATGTCATCTGGGGTAAGTACTTTTGCTTCAATGAGTTTGGACAGAGCTTGTGTACTTATAGTACAGGCCATAGACCCACTGTCAAGCATGGCTCGAAGCAAAACAACTTCCTGTACCAAAATGTCAATAAAGAACAGATCATCATTTGCATGACAGTTAAAGCACATGCGGTTTATTCGACAGTGTGAAAAAGTATCATGACTTGCATCGCCACATACTTCGCATGCAACATTTTGTTTGTGTACACCACTCCGTACTTTATGTTGAGGTCTGTTCACTCTTGTTGCCTGCTGGCAAGAACCCTGGTCCAAAACTCGTTCCAAAAGCTTGATCATGCGATTCAAAGACTGATCCTGAGTACAGTGCTCAGTATCCTGAGGTGGCGCTACTGCTGTATTTGTCTCCATACCACGACCATGAGCACACAAAATGTCTGTTGACTGGGCATGAGACGCAATGCCACTCATATGTACATTAGACTTGCGTTGTTGTAGGAGCTTTTTCTCCCTCTGACACTCATCCAGTCTAATCTGCACATCCGCTGCAGTCCATTCATCCAGTGGCTTACACTTAAATATTAGAGCCAGCTCTGTATCAGGGCAGTTCCAAATAAACATTACAGTGACCTCATGCAAAGGGCCATCAAGAGTTTTTCCTTGTCTCTTCAGTCCTTCCCCAGCAATGTCAATAGCATTATGCAGCCTAATCCAGTAATCAAATGGTCTTTCATTTTTCAAAGGCAAAGTGGCGTAAAAATCTGCCAAAGGCTTGCACGAATACACAGTCTCACGGCAGTGTTGTTTGAGCAGGTCAAAAATTGGCTTTGGACCATCACTTAGGTCAATCAGTGGGTTACTTCTCAGTCCAACCTTCACTACATCACACGCTTTGCCCTTTAACTTTGTCAGTACTTCATCGGCTTGGTCTTTCAAGGGCACTTCACGTTTTTCTCAAGAACACTTTTACTGTCTCCACCTACTCGTCAACACAAATTTTCTCTTCCCCATCACCTCTGATTAACGGGGGCTCGTTAACATCTTGCTTAACAACTAAGCTGACTTTTGACAAATCACTCATAGTAATAGTTGAATCACTTTCCTTGTTTTGGCCAAACCCCCCAGATTCAAGACAGGTAATGGTGTTCTGGCCAATGCTGCTGCCTATCTGTTTCACTATGTCATTTATCAGATTCACTGGTACAGAATTTAAATCAGAGAATTGCACAGAATCATCAGAAACAGCACAAGACTGAGACTTGGGCTGTCAATCTTCCTCTATAATCAGGGGCGTGGTAGCGGGGGGAAAAGGGGTACCAAGTACCCAGGGCCCGAGGCAGGGGGGGGGGCCCTTAGAAGTCGCCGAGCTCAAGTCAAAAGTCCGCTCATACCCATAGCCCCCCCCCCCCCCCCCCGGAGAAGTCGCCGCGCTTAAGTCAAAAGTCCGTCTCCGTCTCTACAACAACCCCCCCCCCCGTTGGAGAGTATTATTAAATAGAGTAATATCCGATATTCGAATATTAAATGTTCAAATTCATCCTATTAATAATATTTACGACTTTACTCAGGCTTATGGATAGCCAATGCCACTATAGCATGTGGTTGTTGTTAGGCCTACACGTTCTGTCCACTAGAGGGATATCTAAGGGGCTGTTTACACCTGGCCACTTCATGCGTTTTCTGTGATCGGATAGCTATCCGATCGTGAAAAGACCAGGTGTAAATGCCCTCCGAAACGCATACGAGACGGATTTGAATCCGATCGCTCAAACCACTTCAGGAGGTGGTCTGGGCCGCATTCCAGACGAAACTGGACAAGTGTAAATGCATCTGGTTGTTGAAACCACATATGTAAATTTTACTCCTCCCAAAAATGCTAAAAAATAAACGTGTGAGAGCGTGTTATATAGGCTATGTGTCATGTTATAGTCAGATATGACGACGCTACTGCAACACGCGTTACCGCAGATGACCATTTTTGACAGTATTGTTATGATGATACAGCGTGGATAACGTGCACAATTGTGTTACGATTCAAAAACGTTATTGTTCATCAGACGAAACAAAAGCATTTCATTTTCACATGTGTGTAAGCCAAGGTGGCGAGAAAGGCAAGATTGCATATAAAAAAATTAATGAATGGGAATAGGAGCAGGCTTCACTCAATGATTAAACTTAAACTTTAAGAATGCTGGCCTGATGATTAGAATAACGTTAAACAGGAAAGAGGCCACACTATGCATAAATTGTTGTAAACAATTTATGCATAGTGCGGCCTCTTTCCTGTTTATATATATAAAATTTTTTTAAAATATACATAAAAAAACAATATTCTAATAGTAACTTCAGCATTCGAATAGTATTGATTTTTTAAATATTCGAATTATATTCGAATTTCGGAATTCGTTCCAACAGCCCGTCGGCACATTAGCATGCCTTGTTTGTATAGGGGTTGAGGAAAGTGGACTAATTTGATCAGCCCCGCCTGTCTGATGTGCTTGGATGAACCTCAACCTCAGTACACCCCTCCCTCTTCCCATGTTCATCTGACCATTAAAACTCTCCATATCAGTATCTGACATTCAAATTAAAATACCACTTCTGATTTTTTTTTTTTTTTTTTCAGTAAATATGTAAAAAAAATATATATATATATTATTAACTTTAATTATCAAAATATTTCAGTCCCTTTAACACTTCGGAAGTTTCCTGTAATCGGAGATCTTTCAATTCACATCTCATATGCAAATGGCGAACCTCTCATCTACTCAGTCACGTTGCAGCGGCGCGCTCATTCGCCTATCACCCCGGCAACTCCTTCACTCGCGTGCAACGACCTGGTCCCACGAAGAGTGATGCAACGATCACGGCACCAGTTGTAGCGGTGTGTTATCTGCGTTGTGTCTACTAAGAATCACTCTTGAATGCTGAATCTCGTCCCTTCAATCCTCTTTTATTTCATCTGGAGTAACAAACAGATTATGAGGACTCGTGCATGATCTGAATGATCTGTTTTTATGTTAGCGTGAAAAAAATAGTGACACTTGTTGTCTTCGGGGTCCCTGGAGACCCTGCATAGTAAATATACAAAATTCATCATAAAAATCAGAAACAACGCAGAAGAACACATAGACAGAAATAAAGTGGCACACTTCCAACAATGCAAAAAAACATCCACAATGCGCGCACACACACACACACACACACACACTCTCACAGGAATACATGTAAGGCTATACTATGCACACTGCCTGCAGTGCACTGACGCATAAACACCTGCAGTGCACTGTAAACGAGACTGTATGAGATGAGACCACCAATTATTGTTCCTAGTTGTTTGATTTTTTCCCCCCCATTTCACTGTTTTTTTTAACTATTTTTTTTTTTACTGCTCTATTTGATCATTTGTTATTGCTGTTCAGTTCATTGCATTTTGATGTTCATGTCATGTATTTTTAGTTTACTTACTATGTAATATAACTGTTCATTTCTGTTCTGTTACAGTTAGTAACTGACATGTTGATTAAAATTGTAGAATTATATTAAAAACAGATGATTGAAATAAATGATCAAATCTAAAGACTCCAACAATTCTCTTTGTAACATCTTGTTCAGGTTTGATTCTAATCATAATGTAACATTATTGAAAAACTTTTGTACAAAAAAGGCTAAACTTTGACAAAAAGTTTTTTTTTTTTTTGTTATAATTGTGATATTATAATATTTAGATATGAATCCAACTGGAAAAACTTATGAAAAGATATATTTTGATTAGTCAAATAGCATATAGTGGAGCTCTATAGCCATCTAGTGGTTAAAGTGATTTTTTTTTTTTTTTTTAACTGCATTTTCCAAGAAATGGCCAAAAATCTTACATTAAACCATGTAAAATTATACATGTTATCTCCATGAATGAAAGTTAGAAATCTGGGTCTTTTATAAAGTTAATTTTACATAAAATGCTGTTTTTTTGTAAAAAGCCTATTTAAAGGTATAGCGGAGGATTTTCTTTTTCCGGGTGGGTAGCCTATATACTATTGGTCCACCTAAGTGTCAATCATTCTGGTGATATGTTTATGTAAGGCCGTCGTACGTGCTCGTCCCTACGTAGTGATTTGCTTTCTGCGCATGCGCACTTTCAGGTGTATTATGTGTGATGAGTTACGGTTTCAGCCATTCCTTTGAAAATGGCTGAGGGTCGAAAGAGAAAAAATGTATACGAAGTGTATGATAAGAAGAGAAAGGCCGCAGAATATAGAAACAAGACCAGAATGATTTTGGGTGAATATTTCACACGCTGGCGTGCGCTAAAAGCACAGGTTGGGCTTCCCACTGATGCTGCAGTCGCAAAGATTCTACTAGACAGGTAAAGTCTGTCATGCTATTTGGAGAAATCCATTTAAAATCACTGCTAGTAAAAGTTTAATAGGCGTTCCCTCTCGGGAGCAAATAGAGTGTTGCGCATGTGCATTTTTAAAAAAAATTGGAGAGGGCGGGTCTTCTCTAAAATTCAGAAAGATCCTCCGCTATACCTTTAAATAAATATTTATTTATAGAAATTTAAAAGATATCATAAATCCTCCAAAAACTGCACAAATGTTGAGTAAAAACATTAATAAACAGAGTAAAATTACATTTGTAAAAAAAAAAAAACCTATTATTCCGTTACAAAATTAAATGTAACTAGTGTATAGTGTATAGATAACTAGTGTAGACACAAATGAAGATAATCAGAGGGTTAATGCACACCTGCTACATCAGCAACTGAGGAAAACTGTAATACAACTAAATTTAAATTATTTTAATACTTATTAGGGCCCCGGCCACCATTGTTGAGAACTACTGTTGTAGACACTGAATTGGAGAACAAGTTACTTCTTTTTAAAGAGTAACAATACATAGTGATGTAGGACAATTATAGTGAACATGGCCAATAAAATAACTACATATCTGAAGCCACAAATCAACATTATAATTAAATGCTTTATAATAGAAACGAACAGGTGTACTTGAGCAAATGGGGAACTCTATAGCAGCTTTGAAGCTTCATGGGTACTGAATTAAAAATAAATATCCGACATAAGAGCTGATGGTTTCAAGTACGACCTTGGTCATGTGCCCGGTCTCAGACCTTCCTGTCTCTTACACTTATATAAATGAAAGACTAAGGCCCCCCATTATAAAATTGTAATTAATTGATTTAGCTTATTAAAGTGCCCCCGCCCCTTTATCAAGTTTTTTTTTTTTTTTGCCTCATCATATGGATAATTTACATCAGAATCAGTTCCTTTCACAGTTGAAAGCATTTCCTATCATCAACTGAAGAACATTTTAATAGAGAGATTCAAACTAAATGGAAGCATAGACAATTTCCAAATGGATACACAAGACTAATCCAAGGTTGCTGCAGCTGCTTTTTCTTCTTCTAATAAACTGAGAATACAAAATTTAAAAGAAATGGCTTTGTAAAACTCACAAAATGCACCAAAAAAAAATTTTCACATCTTTTTACATACATATAACCCAATAATGCAACAATAACATAATTCAGATTTCAAAATAAAAGCTTTTATTATAAAACTATAAGAATTAGGAAAGTTGCTACAGATTTCACCTTCTCATTTAGAAATGGCACATCTGAGAACCGAATGGTTTGACCATGAACATCAGCATTGAACTTTTTCAATAGTCTTGTCCAAAGACCTCCGTTTCAACATGGTAGTATACAACATACTTGTATCAGGTTTGTAATGATGCATATTAGCACACACTAATACACATACAGCTTTAGACAGAGAAAAATAAAATGATATTACATATATCTGACCAATTAAGCCTTTTATGCCAAGTCACAACAGCCAAATTCATTTTTTATTCCATCAGAGAAGACTCCCATGTGAAATTTTTATTGTGGTATGAAAGTTAAACAGCACATCCACGACAGTCAGGTAATGCCCTCAAAGAGCCACCATATAAAACCCCTGCAAAACAGAGACAGACAGATCCATGGGACTGATTTGCCTAGCTCAGCAGCCAATAATAATTACGTAAAATTATTTCACTGTTGGCAGGGAAATGTCAGTGAGAGCACCAATTTGTAGTCACTGCATCAAAGTCTTGCAAGAATTTCCCTTAATCGAACGCAGCGCACGGAGAGGATGGAAAAAAATGTGAAAACACACAGCTTCAGCTTGAACCAAATAGCACATTGGCAAACTCAACATGTGAAAAATAAGCACTAGTGCTCATGCGCTCATGTACCATACAAGCTGAAAACAGCGAAGATGACAAAAAAATAATAATATGAAATGTCAGGAGCTGAACAAATATGAATAAAACAGCAATCATTTACACAGCAACAGACAACTTATTATGGCTATGACCTATGAAGATCATCAGCAGGTTCCATTTTTGCACCAACAGAATATGGATGAAAAGAAAATCATAATACTGAGTTACTTTTGAACATTATTTCCTAATGATAACTGAATGACCTTTATGCTATAACCACACTCGAGCGAGGATCATGGCTACTTAAAACAAACACACACAAAAACATGCTAGTTCACCTGCAGTGATGTTGGGTGGACATTCTCACATTCAAAGCGCACGCGCACACACACCTGTATCAAGCATTACAATAAATCCATCTAACGTGCCACATCAACAATATCTCTAACAGCTGAGATCATACCTGGTGACCTTTAAATTGCATCTCAAATGCCATTTCAAGCTGCAATGGTCACGTTTGAAATAGTAACAGCACCCTCTCCTGTAAAGAATGTTTGAGGTAATGTGAAATATGATATGATATGCTCAGGTGTTTTCATGATATGTAGTGGTGATGGTGGGTAGGTACCAATGGCACTTAAAACACTCGATACCCAAAAAGTTTAACCAAAAACAAACAGTTGACCAATGACAACAATTGACCCAAAAAGGTCCCCATCTGAAAAGTAACATTTTGACCATTCAAATAATTTCTTTCCAGTACATTTAAAGAAAAACATACATGATTAGCTTAATTAACCCATCCAAAGAACTTCTTTTCCACTGCCAGACTGCTAAAAATACAAAGTCCCTCCTCACAAACACATACCAGCACTGCAGTGTTTAAGTTGAAATACTTTGAATATCTTCTGCTATACACCCAGTAAAAAACTCCAGTTGCTCCTGATACATTACTGATCGACAAGTCTGTCAAACCAGATTCACATAACCATTAAATCCCAGCTGAGGTAGGTGTCCAAAGAGTTCAGCTGCAAAATGTAAATTCTGAGATTTGAGAGATTTAAAATAAAACATAAGCAGCCAATAGGACGAGTCTGCGATGCCACCGAAGGAGGTGGAAATCATAGTCAATAAGGACATGGAGAATCAGAGGCTATCTGAGCCCAGCCCTGGAGGTCATCCACTCTAAACCCTGACACAGCCTGAAAAACACACACACACACAAAAAAGTGTTAAATAGGGATGCACTAATAAGAAAATCCTGCCCAGTACAATAAACGGATAATTTTCATATTAAGAATAAATAAAAATGTTACACTATTGCCTATAAAATTCAAAACTAAAACAATTAACAAAAATTAATAGTTAAAAATGTTACAAGTAGACATGTGCTGGTATACGGTAGTACAATATATCACGACAATGAACATGCACAATATTGTTATCGTGGGGCCGTGGGCACTTCAAAATACAGTGAATAATTATTTATTACAAATTTCATTCTAATCTAAATGTCAAAATACAGAAAATGAGCATGAACAATTTTCATTGAGACTGCAAATGTGAAAATGTGTATTATTATTCAATAAAATGTAATACTGATACATCTGGAGAGATATGATATTTTTAGAGATTTAGGACATGATTAATTTAATCTGCTAGCAGAAGTGTATGGCAAAGCAAGGAACAAAGAGCGTTAATAAGCGCAAACCCTGCCCTGTAGCCGATCACAGGTGACTGCATGATTGAGTTGACCAATGAAATCAGCTGTGAGGCAGGGTTTGGAAAAAAAATGATTAGGCTGCTGATATGATCTCCATGAAGTGTGCATCCTTTTGAAGATTTTTCTTTATGGGTAAAACATTATTTAAATTTGAACTTGCTGTGTTTTATTGTATTATTACATTTTGAAATCATTAATCCCTTACGGCAAGCAATAACTGCAGGCTAGAATAGTTCATGTTCAGAGGTACTTACCCTTCTCCAGTGAGCGCACAGCAGGACTGGATGTGCCAGGGATGATCCTTGATGGAGCTGAGGGTCAGATATTTGGAAATCTCTGCTGCAGACATACAGCCCTTCATGTCTTGCTTATTAGCAAAGATCAACACTGCAGCTTTGCGGAGATCCTAAGTGAATGAACAGAATCAACATTTTGCGAGAGTGAATCTTTATATTCATCCTCCAGAGTTTTATGTGTGTGGTGTAAATGTTAAAGCATTACCTCGTGTGCTAGCATTCTGTAGAGCTCTTCTTTAGAAATGGCTAGTCTCTCTCTGTCAGTACTGTCCACAACCAGTATGATGAACTACCAAAGAAAACACACACACACACACACACCATTATCATCAGATGTCAGGTAGCATACTGTTGCACTTCAGCATTCAGAGGTGGTTTCTAAGTTTAGCAAGGTCACAGAGTTGTTTGTTGCTCAGAGTACATGCCCTTGGCAGAAATGGTGTATCTATGGTCTGTAAGAGCGAGTGCTCCTGAATAAAGCTTGACAGCAGGGCCCCACCACAAATCTCATTCGCACACTTTCTGAATGAAAGGCAGGGGTCTCGCTATTCAAACCTCTTTGTGTAACCCTGAACTTTGAACTCTGAATCAGACACCAGCTGCTAAGATCTGGCGGAATTACCGCTGCGCACAACTGCTGTTCAAACTATTGTTCACAGCAGACCGGACCCACAGCTGTTCATCTCACCACATTATCTTTAAAGATGCTATTAGTTTGTGCATGTGCTGCTAGATACTGGTACTAAAAATACCCATTTAAAGACGTATCTGTATGAGCACATTCTAGTCAAAAGTTGGTTTTTGAAAGGTGGGAACACTTAAAGGGATAGTTTACCCAAAAATGAAAATTGTGTCATCATTTACTCACCCTCAAGTTGTGTGAATTTCTTTCTTCTCCTGAACACAAAATAATATATTTTGCTGAATGTCAGTAAATATTTGATTGGCCCCATTGACTTCCACTGTATTTTTTTTTTTTCTCCATACAATGGAAGTCAATGGGGTCCATCAACTGTTTGATTAATGATTACCCATATCCTTCGAAATATCATCTTTTGTGTTCAGCAGAAGAAAGAAATTCATACAGGTTTGGAACAAATTGAGGGCGAGTAAATTATGACACAATCTTCATTTTTGGGTGGAGTATCCTTTTAACTGAAAGGTTCTATATGTTAAGACTGCATAAAATAACACTGGACAATACATTTAATGCATCTTTTAAACTTGAATTGTTACATATTACCAATACCTTTCTGACATTTCAGGTTGTATAAATTAACATAAGCAAATGTATTATAAACAAACCAGGGTTTCCGTTGTCCGGTAATTACCGGACATTGGCCGGGAAAAAATTGAAATGTCCGACAAAATTAAATCTCTCCGGTCAAATTGTCCGATTAAAATTGCGTAATAATCCCGCCCCCCTAACACAATATGAATTTGAGAATAATTCTAAAATGTATAAAGCAAAAATACACCGACCTTTGGCTATGTTATAAAGGAACAGGCTCTAGGGTTTGAAAGTTATAAAACAACATCGCATGCTGCATTTCAAATAAAGCGCACGCCTAGAACGGCTGTAATATAGACCTAAACAACGAATCATTGAGTGAGACGTTTCAGATATGGCCAGGCCCATTGATATTATTGATAAAGTTGATAATTTGATAAAGTTGACGATGCAGACTCGCCATCTTCGCAGTAGTGAACGCGCCAATAGAGAGAAGTGTGCACGCGCCGGCGCCTCCGGGTCCTGATTAGCCTATATTGTCCACTATTGCTTCTTATTTATTAATCCAGGCAAATTTGTTGATGAAACATTGATTAAAATTAATATACAATTTATACAAAACGAAATTTCAAGCAAAAATAATATTCGAAGATCACTGGGTTGATTATTATTCGAAAATCGCAGCCCTCCACCACATGCACGCACACATGCATTAGACTACACACCAGAGCATGAGCAAAGCGGAGCGGTGTGACGCTTATTATAAGTTAAAAAACTTAAATATACGTTTCATATTTATAAATAATATAATGTTATTATTTTTTTTTTCATCTATGTTGATTAGGCTATATGAAAAGGGAACCGCATGAGATGAGTAAGATAGGATCATAAGATGACCAATAGGCCTATATATCGGAAAATATTTGGAATTGGTCAGACATGATTTTGACCACTTATTTAGTTTTGTTTTGTAGAAAGCCTTTCTTTAAAGTTTATTTCGTTTTGTATAAATTGTATCTTCATTTTAATCAATGTTTCATCAACAAATTTGCCTGGATTAATAAATAAGAATTTATTCATATGAAGTGAGCATTTCTCTCTCTCTAGGCGCGTTCACTACTGCGAAGATGGCGAGTCTGCATCGTCAACTTTATCAATTTATCAACAATTTAAATGTTTCATGCATAATCATTACTTTCGCCGGTTATTTGTGGCAAGCTTTATTTCAGGTGTTGCGTGATATCTCTGCGCCCAATAGCAGTGCTTCGCCTGTGTAGAGTCTCCGCAACGGCGATAGATTGAAACGCGCGTCCGAGTGAAGATTGCGCAAGAAGCTTGATTTAAAAAACAACTGATTTTAGTGCTAGATCTCTTATTTAATAGCGAACTAAATGAATGATCTGCTAGTTAACTGGATATGTTTTATTTATTTGTATTAGGTACATCTGTGCCTCAATGTTTCAAAAAGTGAATGTGTGTGAAACCATAGTAAAAAACAATTGGTGTTAATTGACGCCAATCTGACGTTCATGTTTTTTCCGTCTATTTGAAAGTTAGGCTAATAATAACATGTTGCATTCTATACGGCCTGATTATGTCATTTTTTAAGTTACATAGCCTGCCTCCAGTTTTCCTCAACTTGACTAATTAAGAGGCGATATTTGACTGGCATTTCATCAAAATGTCCGTTAAACGAAACCTCTGCCGGTCACTTTGACCGGCACCATTTTTTTCTAGCGGAAACTCTGAAACAAACATGAATTAAAGTTATATTTATAAATGAACATTTACCTAGATTAATAAATGTAAAATTAGTTCATTGTTAGTTCATAAAATGTTTCCGAAGTCTTTTCCAATAGACTAAGTTTGTCCACTGAAATAGGGAGTTGCAGGACCTGATATTGTTAAAGCACATACATTCTTACAGATTTTTTTTAATAAAAGAAATTAATAATTTATTCTGCAAGAACGCATTCAATTCAAATGCCTGTACGGTAAATACATTTATAATGTTGCAAAATACTTCCATTTCAAGTCTTTTGAAACTTTCTTTTCATCAAAGAATCCTGAAAAAGAATGATCACCGTTACCACAAAAATATTCAGCAGCACAACACTGTTAATAATAAGCAATGTTTCTTGAGCAGCAAATCAGCATATTAGAATGATTTCTGAAGGATCATTCATGTGACACTGAAGACTGGTGTAATTATGCTTTTCCATCATCACAGGAATAGATTACTTTTAAAAATATATATATATTACAACACTTTAACAATATTGTATTTACACTTCAAATAAATGCAGCCCCCTAAGTATAAGAGACTTCTTTAAGAAGAGATGCGGATTCAATTCACGCGTCATGTTCCCAAGCCATTACATCTTTCTCTGCCAATGATTTCCTGTCTACTCAATGAGGTCTCTGTGAATACAAAAACCGGCCTAAAACAGGACGCAGGAAATTCATCCTCGGTCTGCTTATCATAGACCTACACATTTGTTTTCTCTCTTCCAACTTGTGAAGTCCCATTTACAATTCAACAACACGGAACTGACTTCAGCTGAACAACAGCCAAAATGTATTATTTTCCTGTTTTCACCGTAAAGCTACTTTGAAACAATCTGTATGATATAAAATGCTATATAAATAAAGGTGACTTGACAGCAGCACCAATCAGAAACAGCCAGTAAAATCACTCATGGGACCTATACACTTCAATTTCATCTACCAAGCATTAAAAAAAAATCAATTATGTAATCTAATCCCCTCTTGTGTGAAGTTTTCAATTCTGTTAGTTAGATCATCCCCTATCAAAGGGGTTCAGCCTCCAGCAGTGAAGTGTATAAGTGCATTACCTCAGTGTTGGAGTAGTATGTGTTCCAAGAGGAACGGAGACTCTCCTGACCACCGATATCCCACATCAGGAAGTGGGTTTTCTTCACCACTATTTCTTCCACATTGCTGCCAATCGTAGGAGACGTGTGCACCACCTCATTCATTAAACTGCACAACAAAACAGGTTCAGATAAAACAAACCGCAGAGCAGTTTGTATACTTCACATTAATTACCACATTGGAAACTTTACCTATCTTTCCATACAGTATCTCAATCTATTGTTTTACTGTATACTGCACATTGTATGATGAATAAATTGCCATGTTTAGTGTGTATTGAATGTCCATTCTCACCGTAACAATTTTGGCTGGCCCAGGCGTGTGGCAATAAATACTCTATTCTATTATTCAATGAATTAGAGACTACTAATATAAATAAACAGCAATAAAGATCCTAATCAAGTAAATAAAATATATATTACTCACAATTGATAAAGTATAGTGGTCTTTCCAGCATTGTCCAGCCCCACAATAATCACCTTGTGTTCTGCATAAGAGAAGAAAATATATTACGGATTAAAAGAATGGTCAAATTAATATTACAAGAACGTTATTTCAAATTCAAATTAAACAAATTAATATCAATAAATAATATTAAAGTGGGTTCATTGCGTTAACTGTGCTCTTTCCTTCAGAGCTAGTTTGTTTCTGTTGTTCTCTCAGTTCTAACTCCCAGATAATTGGTCCAGCAATCCCATACAAACACACAACTCAGCCACATGGGAAGCACAATTGCATAACAGAGGAAGACGTGATTAGATAAACCAGTGATCCATCCTTTATCAAAGCTCAATGTGAGGAAATTCTGACAGCCTCTGTGTCTGTGTGTGTATCTGAGAGAGAGGGCACATTTTGATATTTTTCACCTTTACACTCTGATGTGAACTACAGGAAGCAGGACTGGATAACTCATGATATCTTTGGCAGCTCCACAAAGACTATTTCACGCCTATTACTTCCTCCAGAAGCACCGACCCCTATTTTACTTCTGTATGCCTCCAGCAAAAATTTCATAGGGGCAAACTAAAGCCATGAAGAGACTGTTTACAGTTACACTTCCCACAGGTTTTGGTGGAACTTTTCATAACAAACTCAAGGACAAATTTAGCCTGATTCTAATGTAAGACTACTAGTGCTACTACTCTATGATTTAGCCGAAGGATAAAACCTTTGAACATTAAAGTGAGCGGTTAATCATTTACAAGACCAATAGGTCCTAATTTATTTAAAGGGGTCCTATTTTGCCCTTTTATGAAGTCTTGATTTTGTTTTTGGAGTGTACTAGAATATGCTTCCATGCTTGTTCAAAAACACATTTTGCACATATTTTACATATTACAGCTTCTTTCTCCCCAGTCTGTCCCGAACGCGTTGTTTAGTTCTGGTTTCGATTAAGTCCCTCCTTCCGAAATACAAAATGTGCTGTGATTGGTTAGCTGGCCCAGTGTGTTGTGATTGGCAGCACTTAGCACGTGTTCCGGAAATGTCCCACCTCTCCATAACCACGAGTTCTGCTCTAGTTTAAACAAAGGATGGCATCAATTTCAAACCTGATTCAGACCCTGACAATGTTAACAAACAAGAGGAGCATCCAGGATGGATTTCATGCACGGACTTTGCAAGCACAGATTTCACAGGACGTTTATTAACGATGTTATCCACCATTTAATCATGATATTCGTCGGAAAACTATGGTAATCGATCACAAAAACAAGGATAATTTTCCTAAGGGGCGGTGAACAGTTTCACAAAAGCGAGAGCGTACAAAAGATATAGTAAACACTATATCAACACTAATGTTGGCTAGCGGGTGAGCATAGCCAGGGGCGTAGCACCAAATGTTGGGCCCTGGTCACAGAACCAAGGGATGGGCCCCTTACAACACCCAACACAGCTTTATTTTCACTATTATTCAAAACTTTTTTTTTATTTCCACAAGGTTAAATTCAGTGTAGGCCTACTAATTGTAATAACATAGCAAAAATTTAAAAACAGACTAATTTGAAGTATTTTATTTATTATAAAATAAAAAATAAATTAAATAAGTGATTTATTAACATTAATAATATAACCCCTCTTTAGAACTTTCTTGAGAATGTATGTTGAATGTCTTTATTTCTTGACACTTTTTTTTTTGTTGCTATTACCCTTCACCTGATCTTTTAACTACCAGTTGATGGATGATTGTATGTGCTGCCATGAGACACCTGTACTGATATTGTAAAACTATAAAAACAATTCTTTAAAAAAAAACATTAATAACATTAATAATATAAATAATAGCTACATTAAAATGTAGCTTTCAAATATTTTTCAATTTTGCTCGGATGGGAATTCTGATTTGTCACTACACTCATACGCTCAACAGACTTCTCTGTGATTGGCTACAGTTCTCAGCGCTGCAAACAGGAACGCTTGTAAACGTGGACCGTTTGAATACAGCCGTCTATCTGCGTGTATCTAATTAAGTCTCAGTAAAACCGCGCAGAAACACTGGTATCATCACATTTGCACAATTTAATTATTTATTTTGTATAAGGTACAGGTAGGCTACTTTTGACAAGACTACTTCACTGAGGTAAAAGGATAAGTAATAAGTTACACAGTTTTCTCTCGCAAGCCTCACCATTCTTCCTCCCCCCAAAAAATCTAGTCAGAAGTTGTCTACCCTCCTGCAGCTTTCTTTCCACTCTTTTCTTTTTTGATAACCTGATTTAGGCTTAATTTTTTGTAGTGCAAGGCTCCTTTCCATGCCACAAGCTGAATTTAACCGCTGGACTACAAGACCAAACCAGTTCTGCTTTTGACAGGGGGATCGCTAACATTGGAGGGCACAAGCTACTGGGCAAATAAAGAACATTTCTCAGTTTTACGGATGGAAAATTGAGTCTTGTGAATTTTTATTCCTACCGATAGCATTTTATCATAACTATGTGATTTTGTCATTTTAATATTATGGAGTATCAATATATCTTTGTGGCCCCCAATATATCCAATTGGCACTAATGGCTCGTTTCCACTGAGCGGTACGGTACGGTACAGTTCGGTACGCAATTATTTGCGTTTCCACGGTCAAAAGTTGTGAATGGTACCAAAAAGCCGAACCGTACCTAGCACAGTGGTACGGTACTAAAAGGTGGAGCTAGACTCACTCCAGAACATTGATTGGTTGACAGTATCGTCACTTGCGCGTGCTACAAGGGCATTAGAAGCGCCATTTTTTAATATACAGTTGAAATATAATACTACTGTTATCGTGTCACAAAATGTAGTTTTAAGAGTTTTTCAGGCGAGAATGTAGTTTTTTAAAGCTCAAATCTGTGGTTTATTTATAGATTTATGATAATTTGACTGAGATCCATTCCAAGCAATCACCGGGTGCTCGGCGCTCAAGTACCCCGCCTGGAACAGCCTTTCCTCGGCTAGTCGTTCTGATGTTTGCCGCTGACTCTGACGTCTCTGTAGTGGTTAAATATGAGATATAATTCGTCTTGTATAGACCTAACAGGCGATCTTTGGTCTCGTGAATCTATAATTCGTTCCCTGGCCAATAGTTTTGGCAGAAGGCTAAGTGAAGTTTCATATATTTGAGCGCTGAATTTGTATATTTGACTGAATTGTTTGCTTTATTACAAGACCATCTGTAATGTTGTTTATTGCAACATTTGTACCAATGCACATATTGCCTGGAATATGTTTAATATTTTTAAATCAACGAAAAGAGGCAGGGTTGTGTTTTATATTTAGTTTTGCTATAAATATAGGCTACATACATGCAGTGAATAAAATCAATAGCCTATGCCAGGTGTAGGCAAGTTTGGTCCTAGAGAGCCGCTATCCTGCAGAGTTTGGCTCCAACACTGAAAAAAACCTCTCCTGCCTATAGCTTTAGTAATCCTGAAGACATTGATTAGCTTGTTCAGGTGTGTTTGATTAGGGTTGGAACTAAATTCTGCAGGACAGCGGCTCTCTAGGACCGAACTTGCCTACCCCTGGCCTATGCGTTGCCTGAACCACATTTGTGTGCTTATAATGTTTAAAATGTATTTAATGAAATCGAAAAGAAGCAGGGTGGTGTTTTATAACATATTTCGTTTTATTGTTGCCTAAAATGTACATACAGAGATAACCGGAGTAGCAGAGCGAGCTGAGTGGCGCTTTCAAGAACGCGCTGTTCCATTAGCAGAATTACTGGACTCGCGTCCTCGGGAGTCATTCTCTTTGAGTCGGACTTTGCGTAAGCTACTTGGTATTGAGAAACGCCTAATGCCGGCGCTTGTTTCTTGTGACAAACATGCCGAGAAGCAAGAACAAGATCTGCAGTATGTCATCCATTGTTGTATACTATGTCGCTTTCTTATTCGCGCGAAAATGACGTCGATCGCTTCTTTCCGGCAAACACCACGCCTACCAAGTAAGGGTACTGTTGGCGGTGGAAACGCTAGCCGGATCATGGTTTACCGACCCGAACCGTACTGTACTGTACCGTACCATACCGCTCAGTGGAAACGAGCCATAAGGGGCCTAAAACCGTACCATACCGCTCAGTGGAAACGAGCCATAAGGGGCCTAAAACCGTACCATACCGCTCAGTGGAAACGAGCCATAAGGGGCCTAAAGTGTGCCAAGAAAACATCCCCCACACCATTACACCACCACAACCAGCCTGCACAGTGGTAACAAGGCATGATGGATCCATGTTCTCATTCTGTTTACGCCAAATTCTGACTCTACCATCTGAATGTCTCAACAGAAATCGAGACTCATCAGACCAGGCAACATTTTTCCAGTCTTCAACTGTCCAATTTTGGTGAGCTCTTGCAAATTGTAGCCTCTTTTTCCTATTTGTAGTGGAGATGAGTGGTACCCGGTGGGGTCTTCTGCTGTTGTAGCCCATCCGCCTCAAGGTTGAGCGTGTTGTGGCTTCACAAATGCTTTGCTGCATACCTCGGTTGTAACGAGTGGTTATTTCAGTCAAAGTTGCTCTTCTATCAGCTTGAATCAGTCGGCCCATTCTCCTCTGACCTCTAGCATCAACAAGGCATTTTCGCCCACAGGACTGCCGCATACTGGATGTTTTTCCCTTTTCACACCATTCTTTGTAAACCCTAGAAATGGTTGTGCGTGAAAATCCCAGTAACTGAGCAGATTGTGAAATACTCAGACCGGCCCGTCTGGCACCAACAACCATGCCACGCTCAAAATTGCTTAAATCACCTTTCTTTCCCATTCGGACATTCAGTTTGGAATTCAGGAGATTGTCTTGACCAGGACCACACCCCTAAATGCATTGAAGCAACTGCCATGTGATTGGTTGATTAGATAATTGCATTAATGAGAAATTCAACAGGTGTTCCTAATAATCCTTTAGGTGAGTGTATAATAACAAGACATTTCCAAGCAATAGCCTAATGACATCATATCCGGGAGATAAGTCAGTAAATTTGAGTAAAATCACAGGCTTCGTTTATCCCGTGCAAATGCGCTACACGAAATTCAGATGTGGGTGGGTAATTTCAAATTCAAACGAGGTCCCCAGATAATACTAATCCCGTGCGAATAGGGCTTTTGACATAGCTGCTAGGCTAATCCAGGCCTCGTCCTTTTTTTTTTGCGACTGCAGGAATGTTTGTGTATTAGAAAGAGCAACGCTCAATGTAATGAAATGAATGGTCCTCTTCAGGACAGTAATCCAGGGAATTAGGAAAGAGAATGGGATAACAAATCCAACAGACAGAATTCCTTCTATGTCTAGAGAAGTAGGCCAAAGAGCAGTGTTGTGCCTGAACGCGTTCAAAGAACGATAGTTCATGAACTCGTTCATATTTTGGGCGAACGTGAACTGAACGTACTGTATTACAGCCTGATGAACGATACTGTGAACGCGTTCATTCTGGTGTCTGTGAACGCACGCTCTCTCAGTTTAACTTCTTTCAATAGGGTGCCAGATTTCTATTGAGCCTTCCAGGCGAAAACCCGGCTAAAACACGTAACAGGCCTTGATATGTAGCGGAAAAAAACACCCAATCTGGCAACACCAGCCACCAGCGTCGCACCGCCGCGTGCGTCATCAAAACAAAAAGCAGCATGTAGTCGACAAAGCAGCGAGCGAGGAGGCGTCGTATGATCATTTAAACGAGTTTTATGACAAGGTCGGTGAGGATGGGAAAAATCTTACATTTCTGTGCAAACTTTGCCCGTCGATAAAATAATTGCTGTCTGTGGTTGTATATGGGCTGTGGCAATAATAATAATAAAAAAAGGTCGCAGCAACATATGGAAAAAAAGAACTATGAACTAGTTCATTTTTTGAAGTATGAACTATGAACTGAACTAGTTCATTTTAAAATTTGTGAACTGAACTTTAAACTAGGCCTAGTTCATGTAGAAAATGAACTTTCCCAACACTGCCAAAGAGCTATCCTACTTTCTCCTGGGACCTCAAATTGGACCTAGAGCAAGACTCAGCATTTAGCCCACAGGACTACTGGCTAGTTCATTTGTAAGGAACATATCTAGCACACAAAATAAATAATATGTTAACAACAATTAACAGATAGAAACTTCTATGAATGCAAATAAATTGGTGTCAGAAATTATTGAAAGTGCACGCAATATCAACAACGTCCATCCCAGTGTTAAAGGACCATCTGTCCAACATTACAGCAATCTGGATGTGGTTAGGAATGTTTGTCAGGGGACAAAACTGCTAAAAAATTGCCAGGAAATACTATTCGGTTGCAAAAATTCAGTTAGAAGTGTAACTTGGAAACAATCTAGTACACAAGTTAAAATCTCTGCAGTTTCCATGAATTTGTCCATCATTGTGTGTCCTGAGGGCTGGATCTCTCTGGGCAGGCTCAACTGACCGCTGAAACAGGCGAACAATGGGAGAGGAAAACGGTTTCCTCACGCTGCTTTTGTTTGCCAGGTGCTCGTGGCGTCTGTTTCTCAACACAAAAGCATATTCAATTTAAATCAGTTCCTTTTATTGTCATTCCACAAGTTGGAGCTGATGTCTGACCCCTCTGTCTTCTGGACCTACATCATGAGAGACACATCTGTCACAGCAGCAGTTAAGACAAATGTCAGTGAAAAATAAATTGAATATAGCCAATAGCTGGAGCTTAATCACAGGCTAGTTGTAGGCAGCAAAATCCACAAAGGCAAAACAATTTCTTTTTCATGCACTGGTCAATTGAGGTTTTGGGCTACCATGTTTTCCTTCAGACTAGAGGAAAGAAAACTCACAAAATACACATTTAAGTGTTTAATTTATTGCAGTATCTATTTGTGTCTGTAGATTTCAGATATCTTTTAAAGGCCAAGTATTATCCTCATGCACTGCACCATCTCTACTTCAGTAACTTTGTTACTTTCTCTAAGTTTTTATGGAGTGACAAAAAGAGTTCCAAAATCCTATCTGTAGAAACCTTTAACTCCATGTAAACAAAATGAAACAAATTTTAAATCTGGCTTTATAATTCATTATGTGCATATTTACGTTGCACAAAATGTAATACAAACAATTGTCTTAATGTACTGTGATCAATCAACAGGGGTATTTTTTAACCTATTAATTAAGCTAATTAATGGGGTTAAGCTAGACATTATAGCTTACGGTTTACGTGTCTTACAACAACATAGTCTTCAGAAAGCACGTTATCGCTTCAACGAGTGGATACTCAGTTTATGTGCAGATCATTTAGGAGACATTTAGATCTGACCCATCTGTTACCTTCACCACTAACAAGATCATCTGATGTGTTTGAGCTACCGGGAGAAGGTAACGGACCAGGTGGTAGCCGACTACAAACGTGAAAACACGATCCGGTCTGTTTAAAATATAGGATAAACAAGTAAACGTGTCAGTAAGAGACAGTAGTTTCGATAGGTTAACATTGGCACAACGCAGCGGATTTAAAACGAGCTCACTAGCATAACATTAGCTCAGTTCCGCTGGATATCTGCCCGCGGCGGACACCAGTCAAAACAACTCGTTATAAAACAGTCAGAACAACACCTCTTACCTTGATTACAAAAGAAGCTCCATAGTTTGGCGAAAATTAGACCCATTTTTCCTGGTGTGTGAGAGAGCGTGTCCAGTGAGTGGGAGTTTAGCGAGAGGCCTACAGCAGCTGTCCGTGAAGCCGTTATTTCTTCATAAACTCGCTCGCGCCATGCAGATACGATAAGTCAGCAGCACATGCCTACTTCTGTCCGTGTGTGTATGTCCACGGTGTGTTCACACAGGCGAGCAGCTCCCGTGCACTTTCTTCTTTATTTGTGATCAGATCAAGTGTGCGACAGATGCGAGCGCGGCGGATACACCACTGTCCAAACACAAGCCTCTTCACTTCCCAGGTCGCTCTGACCTCATCCACATTTTCCTCATGGACAAAAAAAAACGCACATCAGCTCCTCCCGTTGTCAAGCTATACACCGGTAGGTGCACAGGAAGAACTCAAGGAAGTGAAACCACGCATATGTGCATGTTCTGGGTAAATAACAAGCTCTCACTCTCTTTTGCTGTGATGTATGTACTATGTACACACAAAACACACACCATCCCCCATCAGTGTTACACGTGTGAGGATCATGACGTGCACTCATCCAACCCACAAGTGTTTTCTTCTTCTTCTTCTTCTTCTTCTTCTTCCTCTTCTTCTTCTTTGGTGAACCCACAAGTGTCACATCCATACAATGTGTTTTATATTTAATTATAATCCCCGTTGAACATTGAATCTACTGTATACCAGAACACGGTTGCAAACACAATTTTAATTTTCTTTTTAAATTGACATGGACAAATCCTAAGCAGATAGATGAGCAGGCACGTAGACATGTTGTTAGTATGTAGACAGGCTGTCAGATAGATAGATAGATAGATTCATAGATGGCGGATTGATTGATTGAATGTTTTACTCACCTGAATCAAAACTAGGGTATGACCAAAAACCACAGCACTCAACCACCAACACTGCATTGATTTTGACCACTGAGAGGAAACTGAGCCCTCCTGAAGTTCCCTCCTGTCTGCAGCAGAGCTTATTTACACTATAGTGTGAAATATCTAAGAAAAACTGAAATGGAGCCTGTATGCAAGTATCATGTCTGCTAAGAATCTACTGTGATAAGAAATGATTTGCCATTTTACTGAACACTGTCATATGGTTGTTTCAGATTACCAAATGGTATCTCATAATGGTATCTCACACTTCAAGGAACATGACTTCAGTTCAAATTGAACTTTAATGCTACATTAAGCTAATAACCACATATAAATTAAACAGTGTGACAATTGGTAAAGGTGTTTACAATGTTGCACTAAGAAAACTAGCAGGTGCTCTGGATGGTTTGAAGACAGAAATGTGAGAACTCTTAGATTTTAAATAAAAAAACAAACATATTTTTTTTTCATTTAAAGGCACACTTTGTAATTTTTCGCCACTAGAGGTCGTTTATTCAAAACAAAGGCGAAGCTTGATGACGCCTTGCTTTCGCGGAATCATGAGTTGTTGTCTTCACCTCTACAGCCGGTGGAGAATTCAACAGGACTCGGGCAGAAATCATATGGATGTAATGTAAGATTTTTTAACGTAACGAAAGCCATTGGAGCGGAACGAGGCCGCTGGAGCGATTGCTAATGAGAGACAAGCATGACACACAGCTCGAGCCAGAGCTTTCCCTATCCTATTTTTTTCCCCCTCGTTCTAAAAAAGAAATTCCGTAAACACAGCGTCGTCTCAAGAAATATTTGCGTACACACGAAATCACTGAAACTGACTCAAAACGATGTAGTATACATGCCAGACCAGTATGTGGCACTGTAATTCTGCCACATAGACATACTAAAAACGGAGAAGAAGGGTGCTTATTTGTGCATCCCATAGACAGTGGGTGCTTCTCAATATCCCTCCTCGTCTCCTCGCTCCCATAGACAGTATAAGAAATGGACAGAGCCATCTCATTGGAACTCAGTTGAGACAGTTGAAGCCCATTTTTAGCGATTTCTGAGCACTTCCGTTCCTGACGCGCAGACTCAAACCGACTCAAACTAAGCTTGATGACGTGAGCAACCTGTCTGACAGACGTTAATCTTCTAGTAGCTGTGCGTGAAAATCGCCAACGTTAATCTTGCAGAGACGGGGAACTTGAGCAAAGAGTTCTTTGGCGTGAGTGAGCGGGAGTAAGTATTCCGTTGCTTTTATGGACTCATTATCTATGGGCTTCTCCCTTGACGGGACGTCCCCCCGATTGCCTGCGAGCTTTTCCTCCTGTCTGTACGGTAATTTCTGTACAGCGCGACAGAGAGTCGAGTGGTTATGACGCAATCGTTAGCCTATTTTTACTAAAACTGTTTCTACGGGGCCATAATGTAACATAGAAGGTAATGGAGCCCTTTATACATTGTCGTGTTTCTTTAGAAATAAATAATGGACAAATGGAGTCTTTAAACGCCTCAGATGTAAAGTTATTCGCTGTCAAATTGACGGCAAAATGAATGGGAGTCAATGGAAATGCTAACGCAAGTGAAGTTCTGCTACAACATGGCGGCACCCGGCCGGCTTCAACTTCCGGTCGATGGATTACCCCCTTGCTCGCTCCTCCGTCCTCCATCCTATGACCCGGAAACCGATCGAGCTCAGCCATCTTGAAGGACATCTCAATTCTCTAATTGCACCGCGAGGATCGAGGAGTGAGGAGGCTTCCAGAGGAGCTATGAGCGAGGATACACAGGTGTACCCTTTGCGGAAGTGTTTTATCGACTAAACATGACGCACGTATCAATTCTCCTCCCCCTTCACATCTGTCACAATCATTTGAATTTATACTTTACTTTTGTAGTTTACATAAACCACACAACTCACATATTTCAACAAGGTATCTTGCTTTATTATTATTTATTATTAATTTCTTAAATAAACAAACTTTAACAACATAAGGGCAGATCCTTTGAGCACTGCTGATGACGCAGTGAAGTGACGCTCGAGTGATCAAGTATTCCAATGTATAAAAAAGCTTTCATTCAATTCCTCCGTCCTCATTTTTTTTCCTTGCAGCCTTCCCTCGCTCCTACAGGGGGTAGAGCTGAGACGCGAGGAAAGGAAGCGAGGAAAGGAAACGAGGATGCACAAATAAGAAATGAGAAGCACCCAGTAAGTCAAGTCAAGTCACCTTTATTTATATAGCGCTTTTTACAACACAGATTGTATCAAAGCGCTTCACAGTGATAACATGAAAACAATATAACAAAGTTTGTTTCTAAAAGAAAATTGCGTCAACGTCCACCTTAAGTAAGGCAGATCAATAATATTATTGAATATTAAATGTCCCCAACTAAGCAAGCCAAAAGCCAAGGCAACAGTGGCAAGGAACCAAAACTCCATCAGGTGACAGAATGGAGAAAAAAACCTTGGGAGAAACCAGACTCAGTCGGGGGGCCAGTTCTCCTCTGGCCAACGAAGGAACAGTGCATGATTCGGGCAGCATTACAAGTCAGATTGGAATCGGAACATTTAGAGTATTTATCCATTTCCATCTTTTGGAAGTCCAAGTAATCACGCCGGTATTAAGACGAGTTGTTGAGGATCAGTGCCGTCCACCATAGAGAGTCCATATCGCCGGCGTTGAGTCGTCTCTTCACAGGCTTTGTGATTGGGGCATCTGAAGTCTCCGTGAGAGGCTGGATACAAACTGGAGCGGACGAACGCCATTTTCTCGGGACTCGCGTCCCGAGATAACAGCAGAAAAGCAAAAAGGGAAAATAATTAGCGTAGCTGCTGTTCATAATGATGATTTCCATAACACAGGCGTAAATGATAAAACATGAAGACAGTGACTCTTGCGTCCCAAAATCACCCCCCTCCGTCCCCCACTCAACTCAGCCCAGCTTACTGACCTCTACGTCCCTCCTGCTGCTGAGACCTAACCACAATCTCACAATCTCTCCGCAACCCAACCATACGCGCCAACCCGTTGACTAAGGCTGTCGAGCCCCACTGGTGCGTTAATATGCAGTTTCAGTGGACAACGGTTCCGTATGGCATACCACCTACCGCAAAAACACAATATCTGCCCAACCACCCGTCATTCACGCAATACACAGGAACGTAATGACTGTAAATACTATGCAACCTATACAAATAACCTACAGTCTCTTTAAGTTTTATAGTATTAAATGCATTTGATCTGATTCAGCAGTTGTATAAAAGGTAAGCATTATGTAAATGCTTGGCTAAAGAGATGCGTCTTTAATCTAGTTTTAAACTGGGAGAGCGAGTCAGAGCCTCGAACAATATCAGGAAGGCTATTCCAGAGTTTTGGAGCTAAATGTGAGAACGCCCTCCCTCCTTTAGTGGACTTAGATATCCTAGGAATGACCAGAAGCCTCGAATTTAGTGATCTTAAAGAACGCGATGGATTGTAGGGCGATAGAAGGTCCAGTAAATACACAGGTGCTAGACCATTTAGGGCTTTATAGGCCAGTAGTAATACTTTGTAATTGATAGGAACTTAATAGGTAACCAGTGCAGAGATGATAAAATCGGTGTTATATGATCATATTTTCTTGACCTAGTAAGAACTCTAGCGGCTGCATTTTGCACTAACTGTAGCTTGTTTATTGAGGATGCAGGACAACCAGCTAATAAAGCATTACAGTAATCTAGTCTCGAGGTCATGAATGCATGGACTAACTTTTCTGCATCAGAAACTGATAGCATATTACGTAATTTAGCAATGTTTCTAAGGTGGAAAAAGGCTGTTCTTGTAACATATGAAATATGATTTTCGAAAGACAAGTTGCGGTCTAGTATAACTCCCAGGTCTTTTACCGTAGAGGATAAAGTAACAGGACATCCTTCTATATTAAGGTTGTATTGTAAGTGGTTTTGTGGGTAGTTTTTTGGACCAACAAGTAATACCTCCGTTTTATCTGGATTTAGGAGCAGGAAATTACGCGTCATCCAGCATTTTATATCTTTAAGACACTCTGTCAATTTTGATGAGTTAGTGTTTTCATCTGGCTGTGATGAAATATATAATTGAGTGTCATCAGCATAACAGTGGAAATGAATTCCATGTTTTCTTATAATATTACCAAGTGGCAGCATATATATTGAGAATAGCAGAGGGCCTAACACCGATCCTTGCGGCACTCCATAGTCTACTGACGTTATCTTCGATTTTTCCCCATTTAAACAGACAAAATGGTAACGGTCCGATGAGTACGATCTGAACCAGCTTAATGCCTGTCCCTGAACACTAGGGGTGGAACGGTACATGTATTCGTATTGAACCGAAACGGTACGGGCGTCACGGTTCGGTGCGCGAATTTGCACGCAGAATACACGGTACAAATTAATTTAAAAAAAATAAAACTCTTAAATAGCGATACATTTCGCTCTATTCGCTTTTGGTGTGACTGAACGCAGCAATGAACAGGCTGCGATCAAGATTGCAATGCTGGAGTGTGTGTGTGTGTGTGTGTGTGTGTGTGTATGCGCGCGCGCGCGAGAGAGAGGCGCGATGAACAGTGTGTGTGTGTGTGTGTGTGTGTGTGTGTGCGTGTGCGAGAGAGAGAGACAGAGAGAGGCGTGCGTGCGAATCGCGCGATCGAACAGTGTGAGAGAGAGAGAGAGAGAGAGAGAGAGAGAGAGAGAGAGAGAGAGAGAGAGAGAGAGAGAGAGAGAGAGAGAGAGAGAGAGAGAGAGAGAGAGAGAGAGAGAGAGAGAGAGAGAGAGAGAGAGAGAGGCGCGGGCGCGAATCCCGCGCTCGAACAGTGTGTGTGTGTGTGTGTGTGTGAGAGAGGCGCGGGCGCGAATCGCGCGATCGAACAGTGTGTGTGTGTGTGTAAGAGGCACGGGCGATCGAACAGTGGAAACATAAAAACATACTCCGTCATTTTTTTCATACAGGACATCATTTAAACTGCAAACTGTTTACTTATATTTGTGTACACTCGCAATAAAACACTACATTGTGCTTTTGTCACACTCTAAACTCTTGTCAAACTGTAACCTACAACTGTTAACAAAAGTTTTTAATGGTAGTATTATTTTATACGGAAATCAATTATTTATAATTCAGATGAGAATAAAGTTAGGGTTAATTAAAATTAAGGAAAACAAATATATTGATCTGAAATAGCAAATTAATTTTAAATTCATTCAGGTACAATTACCAAACATATCTCATGGTCTTTTCGTCTTTTTAATAATTTAATTAATAAACTAATTATATAAAACTACTGTCAGTGCACTACAAATAAACTGGTTCTATGCCTTTATTAATAAAACTTATTTAAAAAATACAAGGCTTTAAGACATTTATAAAAAAGCCTTCTGCATTTTTGTTTTGCTATTCACTCCATTGTACCGAAATCGTACCGAACCGTGACGTCTGAACCGAGGTATGAACCGAACCGTGACTTCTGTGTACCGTTCCACCCCTACTGAACACCAGTGTAGTTTTGTAGTCGATCCAAGAGTATTTTATGATCGATAGTGTCAAACGCAGCACTAAGATCGAGTAGAACTAGTATTGAGATGCAGCCTTGGTCAGAAGCTAAAAGTAAATCATTTGTAATTTTAACTAGCACAGTTTCTGTGCTATGATGCGGTCTGAATCCTGACTGAAATTTTTCATATATCTCATTTTCTTGCAAGAAAGAGCACAATTGAGCGGACACAGTTTTTTTAGTATTTTAGACATAAATGGAAGATTTTAAATGGGTCTGTAATTTGCTAAGTTATTTGGATCTAATTGCGGTTTCATAATGAGAGGTTTTATTACTGCCAGCTTGAATATTTTTGGAACATGACCTAAAGATAAAGACGAGTTAATAATATTAAGAAGAGGCTCTTCCACTACAGGTAACACTTCTTTCAGTAGTTTAGTGGGTATTGGATCTAATAAACATGTTGTTGGTTTAGATGCAATGATAAGTTTATTTAGCTCTTCCTGTCCTATAGTTAAAATATGAAGAAAAGCGGTGTAGTTGTTCCAGAGGGGCCATAGTTGAGGCTAAATCATAAGACACCATAGAGGATTGTACATTTACAATTGTGTTTCTGATGCTTTCTATTTTCTCATTGAAGTAGTTCATAAAATCATTACAGCTACACTGTAACGGAATATTTTGCTCTGGTGATGTCTGTTTATTTGTTAGTCTAGCCATGGTGTTAAATAAAAACCGTGGATTATTTTGGTTATTTTCTATTAGTTTGCGGAGATGCTCTGCCCTGGCTGCTTTTAGAGCCTTTTTATAACGTGACATACTGTCTTTCCACGCGATTCTAAAGACCTCTAAATTAGTTTGTTTCCATTTACGCTCTAGGTTACGAGTTTCTCTCTTGATAGCATGCGTAGCACTGTTGTACCATGGTGCTTTAGTTTTCTCTCTAACCTTTTTTGATCTAATTGGTGCAACAATATCTAATGTACTAGAGAAAATGGTGCCCAAACTGCTAGTCATTTCCTCTAGCTCATCTGTTTGTTTGGGTTCACTGAGCAGCTGAGATAGATCAGGTAAGCTATTTGAGAATCTATCTATAGTGGTCGGAAGGATTGTTCTGCCTGGTCTATAACGTGGCGCAACATGACAAATTTCAGCAGTACGTAGTATGCAAGTTACCATGTGATGATCAGTGAGATCGTCACTTTGCGGTATAATATCTATATCGGTTAGATTGGTTCCATATGATATAATTAAGTCTAGTGTATGATTTAGACGATGAGTGGGACCACTGACGTTTTGCTTGACCCCAAAGGAGTTTAATAAATCTGTAAACGCAGTCTGTTCTGTATTGTTACTTGTTGTCTCCCCCTAGTGGTACACTAAAGAAATCACAGTCGCGTTCGTTCTGCGGCTTCCTTTAATGATGTCATCAGGGAGCGCTCAGTAATATCTTCTGACAGCTGCGTCTTGTATTCGTGTATCAATCTCCTTCTGAAAGTCCTTCTGCTCACGTTCAAGCTATAAACGATCATCGTCGGTATGTAATGTTCTTTAACGTCATCTATCTATGCATAGGAATATTATCATGTAAGATGAGATGTATGTTGTTATAATTGTTGTATAGATTTTCGGATGTTCTCTTAGCCCGGCTGCGGTATATCAGAATAGTCTGAGCTAAGTTATGTCTAAAAAAATCCCTTTAAATAGTAATTTCATTGAGTAAAATAACAAGTTATTTGTACTAGGATTGTTTAAAACATGTGAACAGACCCAATGTGAAGATTTAGTACTCATTTATGTATATCTTTGGTTTCAGTTTTACCCTACTTTTGGTCATCATTAAAGAAGTAAACGATTCACCTTCGTCCAGTGTGGTGACTAGAGGAGGAGTTAAACTGTCTGTCAATTACATGAAGGGTTGTAACAAGGACGGAACAGTAAAACGACGTTTCATAAACGAGCTGATCTACAGCAGACAGGACCCTGCATGCTATACCGCTGAAATAAAGGTAGCCAGCACACACAATGTTCCAAGAGGACGCACAATCAATCGACTCATGGAAGACCAGATCTCAAGCTTCCCGCACATCCAGCCGCTCTAGCAGATCAAATGCAGCCGCAGCCATGGCACGCGCAGAAGCGGAAGCAGCCAGAGCAAAGGTAGCATATGCTGAAAAAGAGATGCAAATTAAAATTCAAAAAGCACAATTGGAAGCATCATTGGATAAACTGAATGTAGAGAAGACAGCAGCTGCGGCCTTAGCTAAAGCAGAGGCTTTAGAGGCTGCTTTGGAGTACGAGAATGCTGAGCATGGCCCTAAGCTAAGGGGTGGATCAGAGCAGCGATTTCACAGCGCCATGCAAATGACTGAAGAGTATGTACAAAAACATAGTGTACTGGACAGCAGTCTAAAGCCAGGGGCGCAACTACAGGGTTCCCCCACTACCACCCAACCTCAGCAAACACCCCCTCCGCAGGCGCCTACAGCACTCACCTATCAACCCACACAGATTAAGCCTGAAAGGAATGAAGACCCACAGATTGAAACACACCGTGCTCCAAAATGTTCTTCCACAATAAGCAAGAACCCCACACACACACTAATAGGGGGAGTAAAACACACTGAGCACCTGGGTCACAGAATTTACGACAGCTATCACCTGCCATTGGCCACACCTATGAGTAACCACCAACAAGCATATCAAGAGGCTCACATAGGGGCTTATGACGGCCGGCACTACCCACCTAGTAGGTTTGTCCATAGCGAACAACGAGACGAGGTGCTCAGAGGTTCGTCTAACGAGAATAAAAATGTGACCGACTTTGTAAGCTTCCTTGCCAGACGAGAAATTTTTTCAACAGGACTGTTGAAGTTTGATGATAGGCCTGGAAATTACAGGGCATGGAGGGCGTCTTTCCTGAACACTGTCAAAGGCCTTAATCTGACCGCAAAAGAAGAAATAGACTTGTTAGTAAAATGGCTAGGGCCAGAATCAGCAGAACATGTGAAACGCTTGAGAGCTGTACACGTCAACGACCCAGAAAAAGGGCTGTTAATCGTGTGGGAGAGGTTAGAAGAGTGCTACGGTGCACCCGAAGTCATCGAGGACGCACTATGGAGGAGATTAGATAACTTTCCTAGGATTTCAAATAAAGACAATCAGAAACTCAGGGAGCTGGCAGACTTGTTGACAGAGCTACAAGCTGTAAAATCGGAAGGTGAACTCCCAGGCCTAGCATATCTAGACACAGCACGCGGCATAAGCAACATCGTACAGAAGCTACCGTTTGCTTTGCAAGAAAGATGGATGACACAAGGCTCCAGCTACAAAGACAGCTACAGAGTTGCCTTCCCTCCATTCTCTTTCTTTGTCAACTTTGTCTCCCAGCAAGCAAGGACACGCAACGACCCAAGTTTCATGTTTGTTCCTTGTACTGGAGATCAGATCAAGACAGACAAATATACTCATAAAAACATGAGCTACCGTACTCCTGTGTCAGTCCATAAGACTGACATCTCACCAACCATAGTTACACCAACTGACCCTACACTCCCCAAGATAGAAGACCCAGCGAAGACATGTCCTATTCATAAGAAGCCCCACCCCCTTTACAAATGCCGTGCGTTCAGAGAGAGACCCCTTGAAGAGAGAAAAGCCTTTCTAAAACAAAGTGGCATTTGTTTCCATTGTTGCTCATCAACATCTCATCTCGCGAAGAACTGTGCAAAGAACGTTAGATGCACCGAGTGTGACGACGACAGACACCATTCGGTTCTACACCCGGGGCCCGCTCCATGGTCCATCAAGACCCTGAAACCTACACACGAGCATGGCAGGGAGGATGAGAGTGTCGGTCCAAATGTTGCAGTGACATCAAAGTGTACAGAAGTTTGTGGCAGAGACACAACTGGAAGATCCTGTTCTAAGATTTGTTTGGTCAAAGTTTTCCCTACCGGCCAACGGGATAAAGCAGTCGAGTTGTACGCCATATTGGACGAACAGAGTAATCGATCCCTGGTAAGGTCAGAATTCTTCGAACTCTTCAATATTAAAGGTGACCGTTCTCCATATTCCCTCAGGACATGTGCAGGAATAGTGGAGAAGTCAGGGAGAAGAGCGCACGGCTTCCAGGTACAATCTTTGGATGAAGAAGTCACTCTCAGCCTCCCTACTCTGATAGAGTGCAATCAAATCCCCAATAACCGATCTGAAATTCCCACTCCAGAGGTAGCTGTTCGACACGCGCACCTAAAAGGTATTGCAAAACAAATTCCAACTCTACATTCCCAGGCACCCATAATGTTGCTGCTTGGCAGAGACCTCATAAGAGTCCATAAAGTGCGTAAACAAATTAATGGCCCCCACGACTCTCCATACGCGCAAAGGCTCGACTTGGGCTGGGTTATAGTGGGCAGTGTCTGCCTTGGTAAGGTCCACAAACCAGACACCGTGAACACCTTCTACACAATAACACACTGGAAAACGGACGAGCATCCCTCTTCAAGCCATGTCCCAATCGCTACTTTGTGAAAGAAATACATGACAGCACTGGGTCTCTCGTTTGCAAGAACAGCAAAGACCACATAGGATGCACTGTGTTTCAGAGATCCAAAGACGACGACAAAATCGCACCTTCATTTGAAGACGTGGCGTTTCTGAACATCATGGAACCAGGGTTTTACAAAGATAAAGATAACAGTTGGACGGCTCCCTTACCCTTTAAGACACAGAGACGTCGCCTGCCCAACAACAAGGCTCAAGCTCTTAACCGTTTCAGATCACTCCAGCGCTCCTTCAACAGGAACCCAGAGCGGAAAGAACACTTCTTTGCATTTATGCAAAAGATATTTCAGAATGAACATGCAGAAGAAGCACCCCCGCTCGAACCTGAGGAGGAGTGCTGGTATCTACCTATTTTTGGGGTGTATCACCCTAAGAAACCTGGACAGATCAGAGCAGTCTTCGACTCAAGTGCTAAGCACGATGGCGTCTCTCTTAACGATGTCCTCCTGACTGGTCCAGATCTAAATAATAACCTTCTAGGCGTGCTCCTTCGTTTCCGCCAGGACTCTGTTGCCGTCACAGCGGACATCCAGCAGATGTTCCACTGCTTCCTTGTCAGACCAGACCACCGAAACTTCTTACGTTTTCTGTGGTATCAAGACAATGACTTTAACAGAGACATCAAGGAATACAGAATGCGTGTGCATGTTTTTGGTAACAGTCCTTCACCGGCTGTAGCTATCTTTGGACTGAGAAGGACTGCGCAAGAGGGAGAGGAGACCTTTGGAGGAGATGCTAGAAGATTCGTGGAGAGGAACTTCTACGTAGATGATGCATTAAAATCTCTACCTTTAGCTTCAGCTGCCATCGATCTGCTCAAAAGGACGCAGCAGATGCTGGCACGCTCCAACCTCAGGCTGCATAAGATCGCGTCAAATAATGCAGAGGTTATGGCAGCCTTCCCTTCAGACGATCATGCCAGCGACCTAAAGGATCTAGATCCAGGAGCCGACGATCTCCCCATGCAGCATAGTTTAGGTGTCAGTTGGGACCTGAAGAGCGACACATTCACATTTCAGGTGTCTGACGAACACAAACCCTTTACTCGACGTGGAGTCTTGTCAACCATTAACAGCCTGTATGACCCCTTAGGATTCGTCGCCCCGATCTTTTTGCAGGGGAAAGCCATACTTCGGGAATTAACAGTTGACTGCCACAACTGGGACGCACCGCTACCTGCAGAGAAAGAGCAGCTATGGACAACATGGAGAGAATCACTCCAAGCGCAGGAACCTACAGATACCTAGGTCCTATACGCAGGTCTCTCCTCCCACAGCCCAACGCAGAGAACTTTGCATTTTCTCGGATGCATCAGTTCAGTCAGTAGCAGCTGTGGCCTACTTAAGGCTCTTTGATCAAGATGGAAGCTGCCACACAGGCTTTGTTCTAGGCAAAGCAAAACTAGCCCCTCGGCCAGAGTTGACTATCCCGCGATTGGAACTATGTGCTGCCGTGTTAGCAGTGGACATTGCAGAGTTCATTACTGCTGAACTGGACATTCAGATAGATGACATCAGCTATTTCACGGATAGTAAGGTAGTATTGGGATACATCCACAATGAAAAGCGTAGATTTTATGTCTTCGTGAACAACAGAGTGCAGCGGATAAGAAGGTTCTCCAACCCCACACAGTGGCACTTTGTATCAACTGATAACAATCCTGCTGATCACGCAACGAGATTCATTTCAGCAGCACGCCTCAAAGACACCATGTGGCTCTCAGGTCCAGCTCTCCTGTCACAGCCTGAGCAAACGCATAACCAGCAGGCCACCCTTGACTTAGTGAATCCGGAACAGGACGTAGATGTCCGCCTCCTTGTGTCTACCCTGAGCACAACTGTCAAGGAGAGACTACTTGGGTCCCAAAGGTTTTGCCGCTTCTCAAGCTGGAAGTCACTCAACCGTGCCATTTCATGTCTCACCCATATAGTCCGTCTCTACAGGAAGAATACAGAGGATTCTCATGATGGCTGCTACGGATGGCATCACTGCACCCAAGATCACACAGTAGAAATGTTCACCAAGGCCCAAAACACAATCATACGTACCGTTCAAGAGGAGACTTACGCAAAAGAGCTGCAGTGTATCAGGGATCAAAGACCTCTTCCAAAGGACAGCCCCATCAGAGCCCTGAGCCCTTTCATTGACACAAACGGTCTCATTAGAGTGGGCGGACGCATCACAGAGGCTAATATAAGACGCGAGGAGAAGCAACCTATAATAGTTCCTGGTCGTCATCACATTGCCACTCTTCTTGTGCGCCATTATCATGAACAGACTCAACATCAGGGACGTCTCTTTACAGAGGGCGCTATTCGTTCTGCCGGCTGGTGGATTGTGGGTGGAAAAAGGTGTGTGAACAGTCATATTTTCAGATGTGTCACTTGTCGTAGACTCCGCCGCACCTGCGAAACTCAGAAAATGGCCGACTTACCTGACTGTCGCCTCAACATGGATCCTCCGTTTTCGTACGTTGGACTTGATGTCTTTGGACCATGGTCGGTCTCTTCACGACGCACACGGGGGGGTCATGCAGACAGTAAAAGATGGGCGGTCTTGTTCTGCTGTCAAAGCATTCGTGCAATCCACAATGAAATCATCGAATCTATGGACACTTCTTCCTTCATCAATGCCTTGAGAAGGTTCATCGCCATTCGCGGACCGGTCAAGCAACTACGCTCAGACAGGGGAACTAATTTCGTTGGAGCATGTCATGAGCTACTGATCCCTTCCAACATCAATGGTAAAGTAGAGAGGTTTCTTACGGATCAAGGTTGCGTGTGGGAGTTTAACCCCCCTCACGCCTCCCATATGGGCGGAGCCTGGGAAAGGATGATAGGGCTGACACGCAAGATCTTGGACTCAATGTTCTTACAGCTTGGGTCTTCAAAAATCACCCATGAGGTCCTAGTCACCTTGATGTCCGAAGTAACAGCCATTGTAAATTCCAGACCGCTCGTACCTGTGTCTACAGACCCAGATGACCCGTTTATTCTTACCCCTGCAACTCTGTTAACACAAAAAACGGGTCCCTCTCTTGCTCCTACAGGCGACTTTGATGGCAAAGACTTGTACAAACGTCAGTGGAGACAGGTACAAAGTCTCGCCAACACCTTCTGGGACAGGTGGAGGAAACAATACCTGTCCACTCTGCAGACAAGAAGGAAGTGGCAGTCTGACAAGCCAAATCTCACTAAAGGGAGTCTAGTGCTAATCAAGGTCAATCAAGCCAAAAGAAACACATGGCCTATAGGGCGTATCGCAGAAGTGTTTCCCAGCAAGGATGGTAGAGTCCCCAAAGTGGAAGTGAAAGTAGCACATCCAGACGGGGTCAAAGTGTTCCTGAGGCCAGTTACAGAGTTGGTCCTCCTTTTACCATCCGAAGACTAGATTACTACTGCCTTTTTGGACATGTATTATGTGTTAAGTAATGGTATCCAGGGACACCAGACGGGGAGTGTTCTGTATTGTTACTTGTTGTCTCCCCCTAGTGGTACACTAAAGAAATCAGTCACGTTCGTTCTGCGGCTTCCTTTAATGATGTCATCAGGGAGCGCTCAGTAATATCTTCTGACAGCTGCGTCTTGTATTCGTGTATCAATCTCCTTCTGAAAGTCCTTCTGCTCACGTTCAAGCTATAAACGATCATCGTCGGTATGTAATGTTCTTTAACGTCATCTATCTATGCATAGGAATATTATCATGTAAGATGAGATGTATGTTGTTATAATTGTTGTATAGATTTTCGGATGTTCTCTTAGCCCGGCTGCGGTATATCAGAATAGTCTGAGCTAAGTTATGTCTAAAAAAATCCCTTTAAATAGTAATTTCATTGAGTAAAATAACAAGTTATTTGTACTAGGATTGTTTAAAACATGTGAACAGACCCAATGTGAAGATTTAGTACTCATTTATGTATATCTTTGGTTTCAGTTTTACCCTACTTTTGGTCATCATTAAAGAAGTAAACGATTCACCTTCGTCCAGTGTGGTGACTAGAGGAGGAGTTAAACTGTCTGTCAATTACATGAAGGGTTGTAACAAGGACGGAACACAGTCCCTAACGCATCATTTGTGTTATCTACGTGTATGTTAAAATCTCCAACAATCATTGCTTTATCGGTATTGACCAATAGATCTGAGAGAAAGTCTGCAAACTTTTTAAGGAAATCAGCGTAAGGTCTTGGAGGTCTATATCCAGTAGCCAAGGCTAGAGATAATAGGGATTTCTTTCTTACATCTAAGAGCGTAACGTACTTCAAACGAATTAAACCTGTGACCTGTTTCCTGAGTAACATTAAGAATATCTCTATAGATTGTTGCAACACCGCCGCCACGACCGATCAGACGGGGCTCATGATTATAACAGTATCCTGGCGGAGTGGACTCATTTAGACCGAAATACTCGTTTGGTTTAAGCCAGGTTTCAGTAAGGCAAAGTACATCGAAGCTATTATCTGTGACCATTTCATTTACAATAACTGCCTTAGGTGTGAGCGATCTAATGTTTAGAAGACCTAGTTTTAGAAATTGTTTTTGTTCACTGATATTTTGATTTTCAGGTTTAATTACAATAAGATTTTTCTTAGATCCTACAGTAGATTTATTATTTGGCCTCACTAAACGAGGAATAGACACCGTTTCTATATAATGTTCTACACTACTTATATCAATTAAATTGGCACAGCAAAGACTGTGATTTGGAATTTGATTTTCTAGTCATACGGTGTGTAACGTCTTGGAGATGTTGTCCGACAGAACAGCCGCTCCGATTCTGCTGGGGTGCAGGCCATCAGCACGGTATTGCCTAGGTCGCTCCCAGAACAGATTCCAATTATTAACAAAGAGCAGTTTTTGTTCATTACACAATGACATTAACCATTCATTTAGTGTAAATAATCTACTGAACCTTTCCTGTCCTTGTCGGTACGTGGGAAGCGGTCCAGACATGATGATCGTTGCCTCAGGCGCTGTGCTGCGTCCCGTCTCGATCAGGCTCCTGTAGTCCTTCTTCAGAACCTCCGTCTGCCGCAGCCTGATATCGTTCGTTCCCGCGTGTAGCACCACAGCTCCGACGCGCTTGTCACTGTTCAGGATCTCGGGAACCTGTGTGGCGACATCAAGAACACGAGCACCAGGAAAGCAGTGAGTGCGCACCTTACCCTTACCTGAGGTAGCACGGACCATGACGGACCATGGAAGTGCCGATGATCATGGCGTCGTTGCGTTCCGACTCGCGAAGGGGGGAGAAGCGATTCCGGGTGGAGATCTCGAAGACCGGGAGGGGCGGAGAGGTTCTTGCTCTGGTCCTGGCTCGTGTCTTCCGCTGTGGGATCACCCAGGGTCCATGGTGTTGGGTCGGTGCCGGAGCGAATGATGCCAGAGATGATTGCGTCCTCCTGGGCAGAGAAACGCACGGAGTAGACGAAGTCGCAGTCAAAAAGTTACTAACCACTGACTTATGTGCATCGGCGCGTGACGTTTCAAGCGCTGATCGCCGATCCCGCAGCTCGGCTTGTTTCTCCAGCAGACCACGGATCTGTTTCTCCACCGATTCCAGCTCCAATCGTACCGAAATCAGCTCGAATGTGTCCTCACCTGCACTCAGAGGTAACGTTAGACACACATCTGATATGTTCACCATAACAGATGAACAGTAAATTAGTAGTGATACTACCAATATCACTACTAATTTAGGACTGAAATGCTGGATATAACCTGTATCCTTTCAGTGAAACGGGTGTAAAATGAGACGGTCGTTAGGCGCGAGGCCACGCGTGAAATGCTAGCGGACTAAAGGCTAGTAGCCGAGATTCGCAAAGTTGGATCTAAGTAGCGATATCAAAGCAATCCAATTGTTTTTTATAAGGAATAGTATCGAGGATAAGTTCCCATGATATAAAAATAGAAAGTGCTTGTTTATAACTGAGTCTTGTTTATAAAAGATACTTTAGTATCTTTAGCATCCAGTTCACTCTTTAGGAACCATGAAAGCCAGATGGTGCTGCATAAACCTACACTCTCACTACTATTGTTACAAGAAACCTCAATTTTTAAAAGGTGGTACATCCCTTTACTGTCTATTGCTGCGTTCAATAACAGAGAGCATCTACGTGCATTGAGTTCCTGCTGTACATACATTCGCATTAACCCAGTAAAATCCCGCGAGACTCACTCCTGGTACGGTAACACTTTAGGGTAAAAACAGTCCAACAGTACCACTATCTACATCCCCCTTCTTTAGCTGTGGATCCTGAACATGAGAAACTTAGAATCACATACTTCTGCACTAACAGCAGTTTTAAAATAAATTTGCAAATATGACCTAGTTTACATAAAAAAAGAACTCTGTGAGTGTCCCACAACTAAATCCCACAACAGAATGAAACATTATGCAAATCCTAAAGAACAAAGTATTATTTCTGACATTTTGGATTCAATAGACTTGAGCAGCTAATTCAGTCCATGTATTTTGTATTTGGCCTAGAGACTCTGCCGGATCTAGTGAGATACATGGAAGTGGCGGCTTGAACTGAGTTCTATGCCTGTGGTTCCACGTGTTTCTGGGATACACTGGTGGGAGACTTTTCTGGACTTAGTTGTCTGTGACACTGTTCTGGGGGGGTTTATTCAGTTCTTTCAGTCCCTTGTATTTTGTCCATGTCTGCGTCGAGTGTGTATCCTGTTGTGTTCAATTCGTCAGTGTATGTGGTGCTCTTTGGAGGCTTTGGCTCCATCAGTGGCAGGATGTGGCGTCGGTTACGCCTGTATTCCTTCCCTTCAGACTCCACCACATACTCCACCACATATGAGCGTGGCTCATCACACTTTCACTTCACTTTGTCATGTCCACTTTTTGTTTGGAGTCTTACCACCTGGTTTGGTGCCAGGGGACGTAGTGGTTTGCTTGTCTTGACCAAGCAATTACAGGAACGTGGTTATAGGAAAAGTCCACTTCTAAACAGATCTATTAATTACTAGTACCTAGAAAAGCGCTATATAAATGTAACGAATTATTACTACTCTCCCTCAAAACCTTTTTTTTCCATTTGCATTCACGCAGGCCAAGTGGCCATAGGGACTATAGGAGGAGTAAGGGAGTGATGCAAGCATGGCAACAATCTTTATAGTTAAAGGTACAATATGTAAGAATTTTGTAATAAAATATCCAAAAATCACTTGCACAGTGTGATATATTTTCCTGCAGTTGTGTACTTACAGTATCCCAAAAGTCTCCAAAGATTTTTTATTTCAGAGAAATTCCAATTTTAAATAAGTGGCCGTCCCGGAAAAAAATGTCGCCTGTCAATGACGCAATATCTGCGCTATCCTCGGTTTCCGTTCATACTGCCATAGCCATGACGTAACCATGGCGACAGACGTGGACAACTGCGTAGTGCGTAACGTTTAGCGGCTCGCAGTTCTCGTTTCTTTCAAACATAGACCATGGCAAGCAGACTTTGGGACAAACAAGGAGAACTAAAATGAGGATCAATATCAGCGTGGCGTTTTTGAGATGCCGAGAGCTCCACGTCCGCGACTAACTTGGACTTGACAGAGCTTCACGAGTCACGACTTGACAGCTTTATTAGACAGGTGAGCAAATGTACATAAAACAAATCAATGTTATATAACGTTAGTTCAACATGATGAAATGTTAGAATATGGTCAGTATGTTATTCTAATGTTGATCTAGCTTACTGCTAGTTTCGTATAGCAAACGAACTAACACGTAGTATAACATTATAACTTTCAACACACGTAAACGCCGTTTAGTGTGATAGTGTAACGTTAGACCAAGTGAAGCAGCGCTGCGTTACCTCACAAGTTTAATTCGTCAAATAAACTGACCTGTGTGAGTAATCCAGCACTTGCGGGTAGTTCGGTTGAATTAAATGTCCTTATTCCTTTATATCCGCGGGACTTGCGTGTGATATCTGTCAATTTAGCAATCGCGACCTGCTTCATACCGCTGTAATGTTAAAAACATGAATGTTTGCACTCATCCATAAACATTATTAGATCCATCAGCTTGACAGCAAGTCCCATCATTCAGCTCACCACTGCGTCATCAACCTACGCCTTTGTTATTGTTGGAAACTGCGCCCTCTTGTGGTGAAAAAATCTTACATATTGTGCCTTTAAAATCAGTAAACAAATACACACACACAAAAAAAAAAGTCTAGTAGGCCTATCTAAATATGTTGCCGCGTGCATATAAACTAAAATGTCATTTATAACCAATGTAAATTATATATTATTAGCAATACATGCATAATCAAAATGTCTAAAAACGAGGTCGACACCAGGATCGGTTTTCTAGATGCCAATGTATGTTTATTTTAAAACAACCAGATTAAGTGTTCATAAACCGCATAATGGCCAAAAAAAGGCTTAAGTGCCACAAAGAACAGACTATGCAAAATCTGTCTTATCCGACAGTAATATGTGATTCTAAATTAAATAAAATTCTAAAAAGTTACAGACTATTTGTTTCTTTATAATAGGCATGCTAATCACAATCATATAGGCTACCATCTGGGACTGCACGGCGGCAGGAAAAAGCCGCAGAGATGTAAAACACCTTGTCTCTACCTTACGATGATTTTGGTACACCAAAGGTAGATTTTCGCTTTGGAGTTCGGCTGATAAACTCTGCCATGAGACCCTGAATATCCGTAATCGCGTGATTCGCTTCAAGACACGCGTCAAGACAGGCTTCACTGCAAAGCGGACAGAGGAATATACAGGCACGTAATCCTCTTCTTCACAGGTGACAGACAGAGAGCTTATGGCTAGAGGGCTTCACTGCAAAGCAGACAGGTGAATATACGGACACGTAATCCTCTTCTTCACAGGTGACAGACAGAGAACTTACGGCTGGAGAGCTTCACTGCAAAGCAGACAGGTGAATATACGGGCACATAATCCTCTTCTTCACAGGTGACAGACAGAGAACTTACGGCTGGAGAGTTTCACTGCAAAGCAGACATGTGAGTATTCAGGCACGTAATCCTCTCGAAGGGCCGGCAGACACAGAGCTTGCGGCGGGGGAGTTTCGCTGCGAACAGACAGGTGAATATACAGGCACGTAATCCTCTTCCTTCTATAGACGACAGACAGAGAACTTACGGCTGGAGAACTTCACTGCAAAGCAGACAGGTGAGTATACAGGCACGTAATCCTCTTCTTCACAGGTGACAGACGGAGAACTTACGGCTGGAAAGCTTCACTGCAAAGCAGTCAGGTGAGTGTACAGGCACGTAATCCTCTTCTTCAGCAAGGACAGACAGAGAACTTACGGCTGAAGGAAATTCACTGCAAAGCAGTCGATTGAGCATCCACCTACGTGTCCCTCTTCACAATGGGCTGTCAGATAATACACTCAAATGTCTGTGGAGTACAACAGTGTTAGCCACTACTTCTGTCTTTAGAACGTGATAGAAAACTCAGGTAAGTAATGGACATTTAAGTTCACACTTCACACATCAAAACAGTGCATCACATCACTTCATCTCAGCACTCAGTGGGAAATACACATATAGAGGGCCGTCGCCCATTTTCTGACCTGGCATTCACATCAAGGAGTCCCGTAGACACGAGAGAGGAGGATGGAGATTGATTGGACCACTCACAGTCTCTCACAAACGATCTCACTGTCCAGCGATTCCCTCCTTCCCGTTGAGTCGGCGTGCTCTTTCTCCCAAACTCACAGTGTCGCGCCCGTTTGCCGGCCCCACTTCCTCTTCTCCAACGCTCACGCTTCCTCCGAGATCACAGTCCCCAAAAACAACTCTCCTCTCTGGTCTGTACTCTCTCCTTTTATCCTCCCCTAATGGCAACGTGTCCCAATCGCGGGGCTTCAATTCCCTTGCGCGAGGATTTTTGCGCTAGCCCGGAAGCGAAATTTCAGGGATGAGTTCCCTAATGAATATTCATGAGTCTTCCCCTACCATCCTGTGAAAAAAAATATCGCAGCCCGGAACTAGCCCGGTGTTCCGTTGTTATGGGTCCAGCGGGAGGCAATCTCGGCCAACATTAGTTCCGCCTTGCAAGGAGAGAAAGGTGGAATTTCGTCACCTCGTGACAATGACATACAAAATGTTGTGGAACAGAAACAACAACCAGAGATATACTTATAAGCCATCATTTTATTGTCATCACAGTTTGCCAACAGGGGGTGCTGCAGCACCCCTACTTCCCACGTCCATGTACCATGGAGATATTAGTTGAACTGTCATCACCTCAAACTCTGGCCGTTCTGACCTCTGGGGGCTGACGTTGCATCTTGGTGTCGGGAAAGGGTGTCGGCTAAGTAGAGGTGCTTTCCCTTTTTATAGGTGAGAGTCAGGTCGAATTTTTGCAACTGTAGCATCATGTATTGCAGGCGCGCTGGGATGGTGTGAAATGGTTTGTTTTGAATGGTGACCAAGGGCTGGTGGTCGGTCTCAATCGTGACAGTAGATGTAGTCCTAGCAGGCGAGGCCCCGTGCTAGAAGTTCCTTTTCTATTTGCGCTTATCTCGTCTCCGTTTGGGTCAGTGTGCGAGACGTGTATGCCACCGGATTCCCTCTTGGAGGCAGGCAGCCCCTAAACCATATTGTGAAGCATCGCAGGTGAGTATCACTGGTTGCCTTACATCATAGTAATGGAGTAGAGGTGGGCTGCTGATGCAGGTTTTGAGCCCGTCAAGCTGACGTAGTGGTGTGGTGAGTTCACTTAGGTTTGGAATGAATTTGCCCAAGTAGTTTACCATCCCTAAAAAGCACTGAAGAGCTGGCTTGTCCTCTGGGGCTGGTATTTCATTGATTGCTTTAATTTTTTTAGGGTCTGCTTTTACTCCTTTATCTGTGAATGTGTGCCCAACATAGCTCACCTCATTGAGTCCAAACTTGCATTTGCTTGGATTCAGTCTCAGTTTTACCTGTCTGGCACGATCCAGTACCATTTTCAGGTTTCTTTTATGCTCATCAGGATCTTTGCCACCGATGATGATGTCGTCCACGATTATGGCACATGGATATCCTGCGAAGATTTGTTCCATGGCTCTTTGGAACACTTCTGAGGCTGTGCTAATTGAACGGCATCTTTAGGAACTTAAATCGGCCATACGGAGTTGTGAATGTTGTACAGAGAGATGAGGCATCATCCAGTCTGACTTGCCAGAAGGAGATATTGGCATCAAGGACGGAAAAGATAGTGGCACCTGACATCTGAGCGGCAACTTCCTCCACCGTGCGCATGGGATGGTGGGGGCGCATGAGGGCCTTGTTTAGGTTTCTGGGGTCTATGCAGATGCGCACATCGCTCGTCTCTTTCTTATGTGTGGCCACCAAATTTGAAACCCATTCTGTGGGCTCACCCACAGGTTCAATTACTCCTAGAGTTTGCATTCTTTGGAGCTCTTGTTCCACTTTTTTTTGCATGGCAGCTGGGATACGACGTGGAGGGCTGACGACCTGTGTTATTTCTGGATCTACTTTCATTGAGTATGTTACAGGTTAGTCAACGACTTCATCTTTGAACAGGTCTGCATATTCCTGAAACATTTTCTGTGACAGGGTGTGATCTTTTACACAGTCTATGTGGAATACTTCACTGCTGAAGGTGACCAGCTTCATCTCTAGGCTGTCCTGTAGGCCAAGAATGGAGTGAACATTTTTTTTCACCACCTGAAACTGCAGGTTATACTGCTGTCCATTTAGCCTGCATGATAATGTCACTGTGCCAATTGGTCTGATCATAGATCCGCCAAATGCTACAAGATTGTTTTTTTTAGTTGGCATGTGCAGTTCTTCAGCGTGCCTGAAAAGTTTGTATGTGTGTAAGGACATAACATTACATTTCGCCCCTGTGTTCACTTTCAGATTTAGTTGTTTGTCATTAAAAGTTACAAAACAATGTCCTTCCTTGTCAGTTTCCCCTACATCATCATGCAAAGACAAGCCTTCAATGGTGAATGTGTCTTCACTGTCACTGCCAGAGTCTGTTTCGGCATATAGCTGGTTTACCTGTCTGTTTGGTCTGCTTGACTTGGTGGACCTGCACTGGCCTTTGAAGTGGTTCTGCTTCCCGCAGTTGTGGCACCGTTGGCCAAAAGCTGGACACTGGTCACGTTTTGCTGGATGCGTTCCCCCACAATTCCGGCAGCTGGAAATTTCTTTCATAGTGAGCTTCATTTTGCTGTAGACTTTTTTATGTTTTATTTGTACAGCATCCACATTGGTGGTTGTCGCAGTTTTGGCGTGGAGAGCGTTTTGCTGTGTTTTTCTGTGAGTTCGCTGATTTGGCAAATGCGTACTGCTTTGGACAGTGTCAGGTCAGTCTCTTTTAGCAGTGTGCGTCTGACACTGTCGCTACTTATTCCATAGACCAGTCTGTCTCTTATCAGTTTGTTTTCCAATGCACCAAAATTGCCGTTTTTAGCCTGATTTCTCAATGTACTCACATATGCCTCGATCGTTTCGCTAGGTTTTTGATGTCTGGTGTTGAAGTTGTGCCTCTCCATTATCACGTTTGTTTCAGGGTTGCATATTTCTTTAAACTTCCTTAAGACACTCTGGGTCCTCTCTGGATTCCGCTGGAGTGACGATGTTGTCATCTGCTCCTAGTACCGCGGGCACATAGGTGAATGACCGCTCCCTCTCTATAGCCTCTGGTTAAGAGGTCCTGCGAGGTTAAGGAGTAAATAAGCTCTGGTTCGGGCAGGTTTATCGCTGTGTGCGGCGGCAATGAAGATATTGTATTCTCGTTCAAACTTGCGCCAATGCTCTGCCACATTCTCGTCGAAAATGAGAGGGTCCGGACGTCTGAATCCATCTGCCATTTTGGTGTTGTCGCTTACCACGGTCGAGACTTCAAAGGTTAGCGTAGGTTACTTCCTAGAGACGAAGTTGTCAGAGGAATGTCTCCAGGAACGATATCCCACTTCTGACACCATGTTGTTTAGTCAATAATGTATAAGAATGAAAGTTTGATTCTTCTTTATTAACGTCCACAATAACATAGAAAATAACCTGCGAGACTCACTCCTAGTCAGTGGTGGACAGTAATGAAGTAAATGTAATTCGTTAATGTACTTAAGTAGCTTTTTTGCGTATCTGTTCTTTACTCAAGTATTTAAATTTTGGGAGACTTTTACTTTAACTCCACTACATTTCAAGGTCAAATATCTTACTTTTTACTCTACTACATTTTCAAAATCACTCGTTCCTTTTTATTTATGAGTGGACGTAACTGGTCAAACGAGCCACCAATCACAGTACAGCGCGCGCACTTTGTTTTGAACTTGCCTTGGCGGTATCTACTAAGCACGAACCAGAGCCGTTAAATATGAGAGTTGCGAACATAGATGGTTGTGACAGTGATCTCGCCGCCGCGCGGTCACGTTATTCGTGTAGCTCTCAATAGTTCCAAACAAATCGCGTTGACAATGATTTTAAGCGGGACAGAGAGCAGCAGCTATTATTGCAGCAATTATCGGTAAGTATTGACGCATAATGTAGCCTACATTGCTTACGTTGCCACTAAAATGACTTGCATATAATAACGTTTTTTTTCTGGGGAGTAGCCTAGCAGAAACACTGCATTAATACGTTTTTGTGTTTAATTTTGGAGGGAAATTGGCTGCTCCCATAACATAGAATATATATTATATATATATATATATATACACTCACCGGCCACTTTATTAGGTACACCTGTCCAACTGCTCGTTAACACTTCATTTCTAAGCAGCCAATCACATGGCGGCAACTACGTGCATTTAGGCATGTAGACATGGTCAAGACAATCTCCTGCAGTTCAAACCGAGCATCAGTATGGGGAAGAAAGTTGATTTGAGTGACTTTGAACGTGGCATGATTGTTGGTGCCAGAAGGGCTGGTCTGAGTATTTCAGAAACTGCTAATCTATTGGGATTTTCACGCACAACCATCTCTAGGGTTTACAGAGAATGGTCCGAAAAAGAAAAAACATCCAGTGAGCGGCAGTTCTGTGGGCGGAAATGCCTTGTTGATGCCAGAGGTCAGAGGAGAATGGCCAGACTGGTTCGAGCTGATAGAAGGGCAACAGTGACTGAAATAACCACTCGTTACAACCGAGGTATGCAGCAAAGCATTTGTGAAGCCACAACACGCACAACCTTGAGGCGGATGGGCTACAACAGCAGAAGACCCCACCGGGTACCAGTCATCTCCACTACAAATAGGAAAAAGAGGCTACAATTTGCAAGAGCTCACCAAAATTGAACAGTTGAAGACTGGAAAAATGTTGCCTGGTCTGATGAGTCTCGATTTCTGTTGAGACATTCAGATGTTAGAGTCAGAATTTGGCGTAAACAGAATGAGAACATGGAACCATCATGCCTTGTTACCACTGTGCAGGCTGGTGGTGGTGGTGTAATGGTGTGGGGGATGTTTTCCTGGCACACTTTAGGCCCCTTAGTGCCAATTGGGCATCGTTTAAATGCCACGGCCTACCTGAGCATTGTTTCTGACCATGTCCATCCGTTTATGGCCACCATGTACCCATCCTCTGATGGCTACTTCCACCATGTCACAAAGCTCTAATCATTTCAAATTGGTTTCTTGAACATGACAATGAGTTCACTGTACTAAAATGGCCTCCACAGTCACCAGATCTCAACCCAATAGAGCATCTTTGGGATGTGGTGGAACGGGAGATTCGCATCATGGATGTGCAGCCGACAAATCTGCGGCAACTGTGTGATGCCATCATGTCAATATGGACCAAACTCCCTGAGGAATGCTTCCAGCACCTTGTTGAATCTATGCCACGAAGAATTGAGGCAGTTCTGAAGGCAAAAGGGGGTCCAACCCGTTACTAGCATGGGGTACCTAATAAAGTGGCCGGTGAGTGTATATATATGTGTGTGTGTGTGTGTGTGTGTGTGTGTGTGTGTGTGAATATATGTGTGTGTGTGTGTGTGTGTGTATATATATATTTAATGGCGTTGTGCAGGTTTATGTGAATGTATCATAACATTAAGAAGTTAATAATTATGACCGTAGGCGCTGGAGAAAAATATATACAGTAAATACTGTAAATGTTTTATACCTTAACAGTCCCCTTCCCTCCAAAATTAAACACACAAAAAAATAATTCAATTCAAATATATATCAGACTAATTGATGTCATTTCATTAATAGATTGGTGTGCCAAGAGTGACATTAGTCTTCACTTAGACTGAGTTAAGCAAGAGTCTTGTGACAAATTATAATAGGACATTTGTGGCGAGCAGGACGAGGTCGAGTGACGTGAGAGCGGCGCGAGGCCGGTGGCGTGAGTGGTAATGAGCGACACCTGTGAGACGCAGCGGTCTCGCATCTCTCACGGAGGAGCGGAAGCATAAAGGAGGAGCGACGACGGCGAAGATGGAGAGAGGAACAGGCCTTATTTTATGTTGTGTTTTGTTTCTGTGGCCAGCAGTCGTCCGTGAGGGGCTGCTGGTTTTACTTTCATTTTTGTATTTGTTTATTTATTAAAATCATTGAACGTTCGCCGGTTCCCGCCTCCTTCTTCCCATAACAACGAACCCCGTTACAACATTATAGCCATAAAAAAATCAAAGTACTTGGATACTTAAGTACATTTGAAGGCAAATACTTTTGTACTTTTACTCAAGTGAATGTTTAAAGGCAGCACTTCTACTTTTACTTGATATTTTACCTTGAGTATCTTTACTTTTACTCAAGTACATGGAATGTGTACTTCGTCCACCACTGAAGGCTTTTATAAAGGTCAAAGCAACTGCTGGCTTCTAAGTGTGTATTTTCAGGTAATTTCCAGGGCTCTGTGAGCTGCAGGAATACAGGAGAGTGTCAACGGGCTGCTCTGACAATGATGTATCCATCCACATGATTTATCCAAGACTGGCAAGGCTTCACAAGAAAGCAAAGCATAGTACTTGAATACTTGTTTAATAGTAGTGACATTTAGCTGTTTTCCCAAAAATTCTAAATCCCAAATCAAAATAGGCTATGCTTAGTTTTCTGGACATGATTCATAACCCTCTCCATCTGTATAGTATAGCCTATTTAATTTATGGATGACAGTAGAATTTTGTAGAACACAGAGATTTAGTGTGCATACCTCCTGCTTGTTTTATTTGATTTATTTTACTATGCTGGTCTGATTTTTATGCTATTTCGCTGTCAGGCGATAGGTGGCGCAGAAGGCAGCATTTCAGATCAGCAAGCTCATGCTCTGTGTCTATGGCAAGCCGTTTTAGCTTAAATTGTACCCAGTGATACTCGTTGTAATTGCATTTTTACTAGGAAGAATTCAATTAGAGAGCTCTCTAATTCAATTGTTACTAGTAAGAATTAAATTGTAGAGCTCCGTAATTAAAAATTAATGGAAGTCAACTCGACATACTACTATAAAAATTCATTTGTAGAGCTCTCTAATTGTAATTGTTACTAGTAATAATTGAATTGTAGAGCTCTCTAATTGAATTCTTACTAGTAAAAATGCAATTACAACGAGTATCACTGGGTACAATTTAAGCTAAACGGCTTGCCATAGGTGCCGACTAGAGCTAGGTATAAACAATAGCCTAGTAGTAAGCACAATAATGAAAAAAAAACAATTCTTAATAATTAACTGTGTTCTGATTATAAGCAGTAAAGTAATGGTAAAGTATGACATAATTGTAGCCTTTTATTTATCATTATTTTTTACTTGACTTTAGTTGTCGTTTTGAAAGCAACATGCAATTTATTAATTTAAACACAATCCAGCTGTTTAATTTTGACAATTTTAATAACTTTGGACTTTCACCAATACCTTTTTATAATTCAGGGATTTTTACAGTTGAAAAATAAATATAGTATCAACCCTTTTAGAGTCTCTCTATACAGCCACGAGATGGCAGTGATGAGAAAGACATGAAAGAGAAAGAAATACAAAATTAAAGGAATAGTTCACCCATAAATTAAAATTCTGTCATCATTTACTCACCTTCATGTCAGAGAGTGAACACATAGCTCTATCTGACACCTCACGATCTATCATCATATGCTGAAAATCACCACAAGTGACTGTAGATTGGTGTGTGATAGTCAATGAATAAGGTTTAGCTTATTTTTTTCTGTAAAACAGCTGGTGCACAAACTTATATAATAACTAGCTTTTTTCTCCTTGTCAACTGTAGCCCATTATATGGCACTCTCAAATTAGAGACCAAGAAAGTCTTAGTAACACAGCAGAGTGGATGCTTTCTCCTTTGAAAAGCTAGTCAGAATGATTTTAAAAGCACTGACTGTAAAATAAGCACGAACAGTAAGTGGGGATGAAATGTTGAAACAACTTCAGTAATGCTTTACATTAGGATGTCCATCCATGCTAATTACATCTTATATACACATGGTAATATATTTATCTATACAGTATAAATAAAAAAACAAAAATTATGTGTAATTATATCCAAAATCCCCCCAAAAAGGGATAGTGCCTTTGAAATCTAGCCTTTAGTGAAGTAGCAGTTCCAGTAACGATCTACAATGAGTCACAGTGGCTAGCTAAAATATGTATTTCGATATAGGCTATTTATTTCGTTAAGTTGCTTATAATTACACATCATTATTGTTGATATTGTAGTGACTAACTTAAGAAATGCAATGTGAGTGACTCATTGTAGATCGTTACTGGAACTGCTACTTCACTAAAGGCTAGATTTGACTAAAATACACTATAGCTAGCCTAATTTACAATCACATACTATTCATTCATTGCTGTCCAGCTCTGATATCAAATACGTATATTGCGGTATTAGTCAGTATTTAAGTATGCAGTAAATCAGTAATATAGAATGTGACCTAACATTCTTGCAAAATGTGACTGGGTAATGTTGGGTCAGAATGGCTTGAACTGTCTATTTTTTTCTGACACTTGGCATTCAGTAATGATTGACTCAAGAGTCACTTGTCTTGTCCTCTAATTAGGCCACAAAGGCACCTGTTGCATGTCCTGCAGGATCATTCAAAGCATTTGAAGGGCACTAGAACACAAGCACACTTCCTTTCATGTTGACCTTATGCCTATTCTTAAGCACACAACAGCAAAACTGCAATATGGATGTAAACTTCAATCAAGCCTTTAATGGTCATATGAGGGTAAAGTGTGCACAATGTGAGAATTAAACATAACAGAGAGCAAAACTTTCTTAAGAGTAAAGAACCGGCTGCAAGAGAATAAAGTGAAGTATGAAGTAGAGTAGAGAACCTAGAAATGACTAACATTCAAGGTTTAGCCCGAGCCCAGTGATTCACCACCCCATTTCTCTACAACCACTCGCCACCCCTGCAGGTGCAATTACCCTATCTCCATCTCCCCAGAAGCATGGTTGCCTATAGCTACAGCCCCTAAAAGGAGATCAGTCCTTCGGCCCACATCGCTGCCAATCTCCAACACCAGCAGCGCTGACATCTCCCAAGCCAGACTGAACAAACCGACCTCAAGTTGCTGGATGATGCCGTTATCGGCAGGTTACAAAAAGGCGAGGCAGAGTACAGAGGACTTTAAGATATCATGGAAAGTGAATCATCATGCCATAAACAAATGTACTGGTGGATTTCAAGAAGAGGGTCCAAACTATCCCTGAGTAAATATGCATGGGAATGATGATGTAATTTAGTATCATTTTTTATCCAAAGTAACAAATGAGGAACATCACAATAATTTATTATGCAAATGTAAAATAGAGTAAGTGAAATTTAACTGAATGAAAGAATGGTATAGAATAACTCTAAAGACTATCAATACACACTGAGGCTTTCTGAATTTTTCATTGTATGCATACTACAAATGTATATAAAAGTTATTTAAAAAGAGCCCAATGTACTGTGTTAATATGAAGTAATTTTCCATATTAGTAAAAAAAGAAGAAGAAATGTCCCTAAACTTAATAGAAAAAAAAGTTCTGGCAGAAAATGATTTTTTTCCCATTTTTCCTTCAGATTTTTGCATCCATACCAAAAAAAATTCCATCGAATTGAATAGAATAATCCTTACATATTATGAATTAAGAATTTTAAATGAGTAAAAAAAAAACTAGAGCTTAATAAAACATTTGGTATGAATCTTGAACTTAAATTTAAACATATTTAATCTAAATGTTTTATTAAGCACTAGTTTATTTTACTCATTTAAAATTCTAAATTCATAATATGAAAAATGGATTATTCAATTCAATGGAATTTTGCTATTAATTGAAAAGCGCAAATTTTGAAAAAAGGCTTAAAATATTTTTGCGTGTAGAAAGGCGACAGGTTTTTGATTTTGACAGGTTCTGTGCATTCTGAATGTTATATGCATTCAAAACGTTTTGTATTTTTGTCTGTCTTTTTGTGTAGGTCTCTTCTATTTCACTTCCATCCCAGTTGAGCATCTGACAAATAAACTTTAAGTCGTAAAAATATATTTTTTGCAAATTACTATTGTTCCTCTTCATCTTCCTCTTCTTCTTCTTGTTGTATTTACATAAAAAAACTTAAAGCACAAAACAAAACTGTGAAAAAGAAATTCCGATAGTTTGAGTAGCCTATGGGTTTTTCATTTATGACAAAGCCTTCTTTCCCTCTTTTTGTGGGAAAGACGCTTGCTTCCTATGAGGAAATATGTGAAAGCAAAGAAAAACTGCTGAACAGGAAGACCAAAACCTTCAGCCTATAATTATGTGCTGCTTCCAAAACCGTCATTCATGTGATATGGCCACCACTTCTTGCAATTAACATAAATTAGTGAGTGTTTGTGAATGAGGTGAGCAGAGAGATAGAGAAAGAGAGTCTATGATGATGTTAGAAGAGAGAACACATCTGTTACTGTTTGGCATAACACAAGCACCATGATTATGATTATCTATTTTGGTGAATTCAAGTAGGTTTTGTATACCATCTTATTCCCTTCATATCCAGATGTTTCTCAAGTATTGTCCAAGCTGACTGCAAAAAGTATTAACAATGTACATGTTAAGTTTTGCATCAGATACACTGCTGCCCAAATTGTTCATTTCAGTTTCTTTTGTGTGCCATCTCTCTACACAGAAATGTGCTTTATGCATGAATCTCTCTCACTCTCTCATTACTCCGTCACTTAAAGCCCACAGGGTGTTCTACAGATATGCTTTGCTGTCGAAAATGACTTCGATAATGGAAAAGGAATCTGACGAGTCACAAAAAAATGACCCAACTCAACAAATAAGATGCTCAAAAACAAAAGATTAAATGCTCTCTATTTCAGTCCAGTCCAGTGGTCAGCCATATCATTCATCACAAACCATAATTCCCCTGTGCCCTGTCTCTGCCTGTAATATGACTTCAATGCCAGATAAGACTCAGACTAAATGATTATGCTCTATTCAAACACACACTCTGACAAAAAAAAAAAAAAATGCAGTTGCTCATTAGTCCTGGCGTGGCTTTCATGTATCTATGTTCTCAAGAGATGTGACATTTAAGTCTCCATGAATTCATTTGATCTTCCTGTGTATTCATTTTTTCTTTGCAGTTCATTGCAGGCACAGTGTTTTTAATTATGACAAAACTCAACCAGTAAAACATCATATTTTAGGTTAGTGGTTCAGGGAGACAATAAGAATGAAAGGTCACTCGCTATTTCAGACCAGTTTAGGCAAGGGTATGTCAAGGTAATCTCCCAAAGTAAATAATGATACTGGAAGGGAAAGTTGCTATTTACTCTGCTATTGTATTTGAAATAAGATGGTATGATTTTTTTTTACCTCCCTTTGTGTTTTGAGGATCATGCCACATCCATAACATAAACAGGCTAACACTAAAATGACCTGTTACAATCAGTGATAATAACATCTGGCATGCTGGTCCAATATACAGTATGTGGTTTTAGAGAGTTGTTTTAGTGAGGTAGGCCAGCTAGACCAAGTTAAGAACAGCGTGGTCATGCAAGGAGACAAGTTAAAGCATCTGACCAGCAGGCTGGGAGACCAGCTAAACCAGCTAAGACCCACAATCCAGGTCAGTTTAAGCTATTTCTTTCTTCTTCTTTTTCAGCAGAGAAGGACAAATCTGATTTTACATCAAATTTAGTGAAATTATTTAGTAAAATTATGCATATGGCGGGAGGAGATGATACAGCAAACTGGGCTGATATCACAAAGATGCAGAACGTCGATGGATACAAGAGTTGTTTTTGCATAAAAATAAATATGGATTGACACGAAAATGTAGTAATTTCACCATAGATAAAGGGTCTTCAACTGGGGGTCCGCGACCCCTAGGGGGCCCACAGCAGTAGTGCAGGGGGCCCGAAAAAAAAAAAAAAACATTTGTAAAAAATATCACAAAGTCAAATAAATAGGCTATAACCACATGCACTAAAACAAAAGCAAAAGCCCCCTCAGTTGATACTGTAATAATATATTATTATTATTGACGAAACAGATTTGGCAAACACTCCATTTCGTTTTTAAGTTTGCGCCCTGGATAACGTCAAAGAAATTATGATAACGTGAAATGTTCCTATTTACCCATGTATTTACCCCGTTTATGCTATTTACAGCGTGTTTTTGCAGCGGTGAGAAATCACAGATGTGTTTGTTGTTCTCTTGAAAGCAATGGCCAATCAGAATTGTTTACGTTAGAATTCACTCACCACTCAGTGCTGAGTTATGCTCGCTCTCGCAAGAGACCGTCAGAAGAGATTTATTATGCAGCGTGCGTAGCCGTAGATAACTTTAATGATTTTAATAGATGATTAAACTGAGAGTGACAGCTTTGTATTGATTGTAAAGTGAGTGATTGTTCGCGCTTTCGAGACTATCCCAGGTGAAAAAGACGTAAGTTAGCCTATTAAATGTAGGCCTATTCAAAATTTACTTGAGTAGCCTATGTTTTTAGTACTATACTACGGAGCCCCCCTAGTCCCACTTTGTCAAAAAAAATTATTATAACTATCTCGTGGCCTCAAGATAGTATCTCGTGGCCTCAAGATAGTAACTCGTGGCCTCAAGATAGTAACTCGTGGCCTCAAGATAGTAACTCGTGGCCTCAAGATACTATCTCGTGGCCTCAAGATAGAGACACTATCTTGAGGCCACGAGATAGTATCTTGAGGCCACGAGATACTATCTTGAGGCCACGAGTTACTATCTTGAGGCCACGAGATACTATCTTGAGGCCACGAGTTACTATCTTGAGGCCACGAGATAGTATCTTGAGGCCACGAGATACTATCTTGAGGCCACGAGTTACTATCTTGAGGCCACGAGATACTATCTTGAGGCCACGAGTTACTATCTTGAGGCCACGAGATAGTATCTTGAGGCCACGAGTTACTATCTTGTGGCCTCAAGATAAGTAACTCGTGGCCTCAAGATAGTATCTCGTGGCCTCAAGATAGTAACAAGTTACTATCTCGTGGCCTCAAGATAAGTAACTCGTGGCCTCAAGATAGTATCTCGTGGCCTCAAGATAAGTAACTCGTGGCCTCAAGATAGTATCTCGTGGCCTCAAGATAGTAACTCGTGGCCTCAAGATAGAGATACTATCTTGAGGCCACGAGATAGTATCTTGAGGCCACGAGTTACTTATCTTGAGGCCACAAGATAGTAACTCGTGGCCTCAAGATACTATCTCGTGGCCTCAAGATAGTATCTCGTGGCCTCAAGATAGTAACTCGTGGCCTCAAGATACTATCTCGTGGCCTCAAGATAGTATCTCGTGGCCACAAGATAGTAACTCGTGGCCTCAAGATAGTATCTCGTGGCCTCAAGATAGTAACTCGTGGCCTCAAGATAGAGATACTATCTTGTACTCGTGGCCTCAAGTTACTATCTTGAGGCCACGAGATACTATCTTGAGGCCACGAGATACTATCTTGAGGCCACGAGTTACTATCTTGAGGCCACGAGATACTATCTTGAGGCCACGAGATAGTATCTTGAGGCCACGAGTTACTATCTTGTGGCCTCAAGATAAGTAACTCGTGGCCTCAAGATAGTATCTCGTGGCCTCAAGATAAGTAACTCGTGGCCTCAAGATAGTATCTCGTGGCCTCAAGATACCATCTCGTGGCCTCAAGATACTATCTCGTGGCCTCAAGATAGTATCTCGTGGCCTCAAGATAGTAACTCGTGGCCTCAAGATAGAGATACTATCTTGAGGCCACGAGATAGTATCTTGAGGCCACGATATAGTATCTTGAGGCCACGAGTTACTATCGTGAGGCCACGAGATACTATCTTGAGGCCACGAGATAGTATCTTGAGGCCACGAGTTACTATCTTGAGGCCACGAGATACTATCTTGAGGCCACGAGATAGTTATAATAAAAATTTTTGACAAAGTGGGACTAGGGGGGCTCCGTACAATACATACTATAATGCATTTTAATACATTTAACAGTAGGCAGCAGGCCTACGTCTTTTTCACCTGGGATAGCATTAGCAGCATAAAAAACAATAGGCTTACTTTGATTTAACGAATTATTGCTATGATAGCAATAATTCATTAAATCAAAGTAGGCCTATTGTTTTTTATGCTGCTAAGAGGACCGATGTTCAATTACACGCTGCAAAGTTCTGAAAGTGACATCTAATACTGCTACAAGTAGGATCAACATGGCAGAACAGGTAGATCAGGCACGTCAGGTGCGCTGGTTGCGTTTTTAGTTTATAGTTTTATTTTAACGTTCTTAGACACAGGTCCGCCTCTTCAGATAAATAATATCTGTGACAAGCCCGATTTCTCTACATCTATCGTTCGAAACTACAATCAAGGTATTAGGCTTTACGGGAAAAATGCTGTGATTAATGCATTCATCTACTTAGGTCAACATAAGACTCAAAAACCTTACCAAGCCAAATACCACACAAGCAACCATTTTATCATTACACTCTGTCTGGTCCTCTCTGGAGAACAAATCCATCAAGGAAACAAACATACCGGTAGTAACTGTAAAGACATCCATGGATCTACTCCTGTAAACCCTGTCTTTAAAAAAACATCGCAGTTTTAAACTTTTTAAAACAGTTAATCATTCTAGAGTCATCTGGGATCCCCAAAAGAAACACAGGGGACTATTAGGAGGGCATTTAAATATCCGTAGTGTAATGTCTAAAATTGAACAAGTCAAACATTTGTTATGTGACTCCAATCTAGACTTTCTCTGTCTTTCAGAAACATGTTTAAATAAGAACTCACCATCGGCAGCTTTGAATATACCCGGATAAAATTTATTTAGACGATATAATTTATTTAGACGAGATAGAGTTAAGGGAAGAGGTGTTGGAGTCATGGTTTACCTGAAGAATAATATTCACTGCACCCAGATTCAACTATCTAATGTAAATCTGGAATGTATTGGATTAACTATTACTCTGTCTTCTCAAATGTCTTTTGTTATGTTTTTACTCTATCGTCCACCTTCTTCTACCAATACCTTCTATGATGAATTTAAAAGGTTACTCAAAGAATGTAATTCAAAACAAGAAGTCTTACTCTTAGGTGATTTTAACATGAATTATTGGGATGACAAGAGAAACAGGAATTCTTTAAAAAGAATTACAGATAATATGGATTTTACACAACTAATTAAAGGTCCTACCAGAATAAATCAATTCAATTCAATTCAAATTTATTTGTATAGCGCTTTTCACAATATTGTTTCAAAGCAGCTTTACAGAAAGTGCATTTCAGAAATGTACATATAAAAATACAGTTAGTTAATCATCATGTATTAATTTAGGGCATAACATATCGCCGGCGTTGAGTCGTCTCTTCACAGGCGTCGAGTCGTCTCATCGCAGGTGTTGGGGCATCTGAAGTCTCCGTGAGAGGCTGGATACAAACTGGAGCTGACGAACGCTATTTACCTCGGGACTAGCGTCCCGAGATACGTAACATGCTATCTGTTTCTGATGCAGAAAAGTTAGTTCATGCATTCATGACCTCGAGACTAGATTACTGTAGTGTTATCTCGGGACTAGCGTCCCGAGATAACAGCAGAAAAGCAGATGGGAAATAATTAGCGTAGCTGCTGTTCGTAATATTAATGCATTCGATCTGATTCAACAGTAGTATAAAAGGTAAGCATTATGTGAATGCTTGGCTGAAGAGATGCGTCTTTAATCTAGTTTTGAACTGGGAGAGCGAGTCTGAGCAACGAACAGTATCAGGAAGGCTATTCCAGAGTTTAGGAGCTAAATGTGAGAACGCCTTCCCTCCTTTAGTGGACTTAGATATCCTAGGAATGACCAGAAGCCTCGAATTTAGTGATCTTAAAGAACGCGATGGATTGTAGGGCGATAGAAGGTCCATTAAATACACAGGAGCTAAACCATTTAGGGCTTTAGGTCAATACTTTGTAATTGATACGAACTTAATAGGTAGGCCTAACCAGTGTAGAGATGATAAAATTGGTGTTATATGATCATATTTTCTTGACCTAGTAAGAACTCTAGCGGCTGCATTTTGCACTAACTGTAGCTTGTTTATTGAGGATGCAGGACAACCAGCTAATAAAGCAAGCCTACAGTAGTCTCGAGGTCATGAATGCATGAACTAACTTTTCTGCATCAGAAACAGATAGCATGTTACGTAATTTAGCAATGTTTCTAAGGTGGAAAAAGGCAGTTCTTGTAACATATGAAATATGATTTTCGAAAGACAAGTTGCGGTCTAGCATATATATTGAGAATAGCAGAGGGCCTAACACCGATCCTTGCGGCACTCCATAGTCTACTGACGTTATCTTCGATTTTTCCCCATTTAAACAGACAAAATAATAACGGTCTGATAAGTACGATCTGAACCAGCTTAATGCCTGTCCCTGAACACCAGTGTAGTTTTGTAGTCGATCCAAGAGTATTTTATGATCGATTGTGTCAAACGCAGCACTAAGATCGAGTAGAACTAGTATTGAGATGCAGCCTTGGTCAGAAGCTAAAAGTAAATCATTTGTAATTTTAACTAGCGCAGTTTCTGTGCTATGATGCGGTCTGAATCCTGACTGAAATTTTTCATATATCTCATTTTCTTGCAAGAAAGAGCACAATTGAGCGGACACAGTTTTTTCTAGTATTTTAGACATAAATGGAAGATTTGAAATGGGTCTGTAATTTGCTAAGTTATTTGGATCTAATTGCGGTTTCTTAAGAGGTTTTATTACTGCCAGCTTGATATTATAAGAATAACCGCATCCTCACAGACGCAAATTGATTTACTTTTCACCAACAGGCCAGAAAGAGTTGAGAAAACATATAACCTCATTACTGGATTAACTGACCACAACCTAGTTTTATTCTCAAGAAAGCTTACAAATAATAGATTTAGGACAAATAAATATCATTCTCAGCATTCTAGAATTCCTAAAAGTGAACTTGAGAATTTCCAAATGACTATAAATAAAACAAACTGGAATGAAATTATAGCTGGGAGGAATGTAGAGGAAGATAGTGAGAGATTTATAAACACAATTCAGAGTATAGCACAAAAGTTCACTAAAACATCCCAAGGTACGAAAAAGAGTCAAAAGAACTGTCTACCATGGTTGAGTACAGACTTACTGAAACTGATGAAAGATTTTCTGAAGTTTAAATTGCCAATTGATAGACAAAAGTTTACAATGTTACGTAATAGGGTTACTCGAGAATTAAGAAAGGCTAAAGCAAACTTTTTTATTAGTATTATTCATGAATCTAGAGGTAATACTACATAAATCTGGGAGCATATCAAGAAATTAATTGGTATAAATAACAGTGGATCATCAAAGCAACTACAGTTAAAGCTACATGGCAAAATATCTGAGGATCCCTTTGAAATGGCTGAAGCCTTTAAAAGATACTTCATTGACTCTGTAGATGAGATTACTCAAAGTTTCACTGAAACAAAGGATAACATTTTAGTGGACTGTCAGCTCCAAACGTCTAAACCCCAATTCTGTTTAAGTAACATCTCCGAGCAAGAGGTATAGACCTTATTCGCAAACACCAGGGCCCTCATTTATCAAAAGTGCGTACACCAAATTTCCAGCGTACACCTGGCGTACACCCAAAACCACGGTGACTTTGAGATTTATCAATATGAACGTTGGCGTACGGCACGCTCAAATCCTACGCCAGCTCAGGAGGTGGTGTACGCACGTTTTGAGTTAGTGCGGAAATGCGCAGAAAAACAATTCCTAACACCACAAAACGCACTGACAAACTAACTGATCAACTGCTCAAACTGACATAACTAAAAGATATGATATATTGATATATGACCAACAACAACAACAACAGTAATTATAAACTTCAGTGTTTATTTTTGTGCAACACGGACTTCAATGTTTAATTTGTGTGACTTTACCAAAGCATTTGATTTATAAGCATATGTATTCCTTCAGTTGCGAGCCTGTGCGCTTTACCCTGACGTTTCATGGTTAGGCCCGGCAGGTGCGCACGGACTGGGTTCGGTAACGAAAGGCTTTCAATGACCAAAAAATAATTCAGACTGACAAAATAATAAAAAAAACATTCTTCTTCTTTTAAATAATAATAATAATACAAATAATAATAATGACATTCTTCTTCTAAATAACAATAAGCGTCATTAATAATACAAAGCATACTAATAATACTAAGAATAATATTACAAATTGTCATGCAATTATTAATGTGAATGAATGGTACTCCACATCACATCATCATCATCATCATCATCATTATTGTACACCCCATACATGTAACGTGATTCGAAATTGAATGCTAATTCAAAAGACGTGCTGTAAAATATTGCATTGTGATAGGTCATTTCGGGCTCCACGTCAGAGAAGTTTCTCTTCTTTGCCGTCTTCCGTGTGTCCATGGCGTAAAATGAGGGCGTGGGGGAAGCGGAGACTTGAATATATAGGGGCGTGTTATTCTAATGACGATCGTTTTCAGCCGCGGGATTTATCAAGGGCAGGTATTGCGTACACCTGGATTTCAAAGGTACGCACAGCTTCATAAATCAGGCGGTGAGAGGAGTGTAAGCATAATCTTACGCCAACATATACGCCCGTTTCTACGCAAGAATGATAAATGAGGGCCATTATGTTTTAGCCTGTTGTGTGCTGATGTTGCTTGTTACTTATTGTTGTGTGTTGTATCTGTCTTATCACTACTTTTCTATGTTGTTATTATTTGTGGACTGTAAAAAGTCATTTTATGTTTTTTTTATATCTTGATTTTAGGTTGCCTTCATAATAACTGGCCAGGGACAACAGATGAAAATTAGCCTGTTGAGCTAACTCTGGCTCATTTACAGTTATTTTACTGTTAATTAATGAGCACTGTCCCTGTAAAATAAACAAATAAATGAAATAATACAATGCAGATTCACTCTCGAAATTGCAATTGACAAAGTGATACTAGGCTACTTTGGTAGGCCCTAATAAAAATATGGCATGTCAAAATAGATAGGCCTGTATACACACTATAGGCTAAATAAATGCAGACTAATCGATTACTGGAAAAAATATTCGTATCAATAGGCCTATAGCCTTAAATTCCATTCCAATTATTTGTAAAATTGCTATCATTGTTATAAGCCACATCTGCACAGAGAACATTCGCTTTCACATACTCAGTGATTTGATTCTTAACCCCTTCAGACCTGAATTATGTTTCAAGTTTCTGAAAAATATAAAAGTACATTTTCTATACATTTACAAAGTAACTGTAGTGTAATTCACTTTACAGTGCACAAGATCAGTACTGTAAACTACAAAATAGTACTTTACTGTATTTTTACTTTATTTCGTAATTTGGTCTGGTTATGCTGTAATTAATTATACGGTATTGTACTGTAATATCTATATTGATACATTACTGCTAAATATTATTCTAATTTTAAAAATAATTAATAATAATGATAATATTATATTATAATAATATAATATGTAGTTATTAGGAAAATATATAGTAGGAAAAAAATACTATGGAAGTCACTGATACTGTCAACTGTCTTGTTACCGACATGTTCAGCAGAATAAAGAAACTCATACAGGTTTGGAACAACATGAGGGTGAGTAAGTGATGACAAATATAATTTTGGCAAATAAATGATGACAAATAAGATATAATAATCACCCAAAAATTTAAATTAGCCCATGATTTACTCACCCTCAAGCCATCCTAGGTGTATATGACATTCTTCTTTCAGACGAATACAATCAGAGTTATTTAAAAAAATGTCCTGCCTCTTCCAAGCTTTATAATGGCAGTGAATGGTTGTTTCTGTTTTGAAAGTCCATAAAAGTGCATCTATCCATCGTAAAAGTGCATCTATCCATGATAACAGTGCTCCACACTACTCTGGGGGGTTAATTAAGGCCTTCTGAAGCGAAGCGATGCGTTGGTGTAAAAAAAAGTATAATATTCAAGTTGCGCTTTAGATTTAAGTCAAATCCGTGTGTTCGTTTGGCCGGAAGCTAGTTATTTTACTTTATAAAGTTTTAAATACAGATATTTTTCTTACATTTCTCATCACTCCACATAAAGTCAACATCTGAGATATTTCCATCAGCTATATGTTCAAGCACTTCAAGAACTGTATATTCTGCATATGATAAAGTTTTAAAAATGTATCGGTACTGTGATACAGATTTTTTTATATATAAGAAATTTCAATCAGCATTACTGGACATGGGATTTCAGTAACAGGCTTTCGAACCCACTGTCCATTCTATTGGACAGACACATTTGAAAAAATCCTGATTTAAAACTTGCAATTCTACAATCGATTTTTTAACTTTAATTAATAAGTTCAATCTTTCTATTTTACATATAGAAACTATGAAATACTGGCAAAAATATATATATAAAAAATGTAAATAAAACCATAGAAAATGGGTCCGAATATGGTCCATCTCACAGTCAAATTAAAATGTAAATGTTTAATAAACTTGTAGCTAAAGTTCAGGTAGGCTAAATATTTAATTGTACATCTGATTAATAAAATAAAGACTGCAAATCCGTTTAAATAATTTACAACAACTGCAAACAACTAACTGTGATTTTTATCGCAACATGTTTATTATGTTGCATAAATCTAAATTTTAACAATGAAAAGTAATATAGGCCTAGCCTACAGTGATGCATGTGCAACAACAATAATGCATAGTTCTGATCTACTGTCTTAACATAATATAACTTATTTTTAATCATAATATGGCTAGTTTCTATTAATATCGAAGGTTATAGGCTACAGCTCTTTTTGACACATTTTGTATCGGGGGTTCCTGCTCCATATCTCTATCGCCTGGCCCTTTCCTTGCCCTGAAAACGCTGAAGACCCTGCCATAGATGCATAATTAAACTCAACTGTGTTTCACAGTCAACATATGGCTTTTTGCCCAGGGTAAGGGTGTTACACCTTACATCAACAAGGCGACATAATGGGTGGCACTCCGTGGAGGTGAAAAGTTCTTGACCGCAGGATTTTTATTTTTTTTTGTAATTGAATGCAAAAGAAAAGGCATGAGATACGGCTGTTTTTGTCAATTGTAAGTTTTAATTTAAAATGTTTGTGATTTTAACATAAGAAAAGTAGCTATGCGTAAAATGTTATGACACTTGCTTGAGCAACTGAATAGGCTATCTAGTAAGGCCAATACGTTGTTATTTATTGTGTTTAAACGCGAATAGGTCTATGAAAGATTGTAACGGTGTAAAAACAGTTTCAGTAACAACTTTTGGATTGGAAATAAAAAGAATGAAGACATGTTGTGTTGACAGCCGCGGTTCTGTTGCGCATTCCGAACGCGGAAAAGCCTATGTGAAACCACAATAAGCGCGTGCTCCTGCATCGCATACGTAATTCAAGACGCACCGCATACGCACTGCAAACGGAGGCTATGTGTGAACCTGGCGTTAAGTAATGCTGGATGAGGCATCGACATCAGACCGAGCAACGTTAAATAAGCAGCCAATGAACGCACGGTGCCCTGTCGGTATAAAAACCCGACCGCCCGTGCCGCTCACCGAACTGAATGAGCAGCTCAGTCACGTCGGGCGCGTGGATGGCGCGGCAGTTTTTACTTGCCGACTGTCATGCATAATCGCTTGACAGAGGAAAACGGCGGCAACACCATGCAGTCTTTATTGTCTGTGGCTCACTCTCCCGGGATACCTACAGCCGTTTCATTCATGTGGAAATCAGGAAATCCACAGTCGTCCAACTGGTCGGGGCTGGAGAGGGAAAACGCGACTAGTCTCGGCGATTTGGACACATTTGATAACCGGCGCGCACAGTATGGCCAGTTTACTCCATCCACCTCAATATTCCTGACAGTTCTCATGACACTGCTGGTGTTCGCCACGGTTCTCGGGAACGCGCTTGTCATTTTAGCTTTTGTGGTTGAGAAAAGTTTACGCACACAAGGCAACTTTTTCTTTTTAAATTTGGCCATAGCGGACTTTCTTGTCGGTGAGTGATATTGATGAAGGTTTGCATGTCAGTTTTCGTTTTCTCTGCAGTGTGTTGAAATGTAGCTGTGTTTTAATGGATTTTCAGGTGGGTTTTGCATCCCCGTGTATATTCCCTATGTCCTGACGGGTGAGTGGAGGCTGGGCAGAGGTCTGTGTAAACTGTGGCTGGTAGTGGATTATATGTTGTGCACCGCCTCAGTCTTCAACATCGTGCTCATCAGTTTCGACAGGTTTCAGTCCGTCACTAAAGCGGTGAGTGTATCCCAAACACACACACTTTAAAACAAGTGGACATAGTTCCAGATATGTTGGAATGTCTTTTTGCAGAAAAGGTCATTTATGGTGGAAAAAGGTTCTTTAGATTATTAAAATGTCTCTCTCTCATACACAAAATTATTTGAAGAACTGTTCAGTAAAAGGTTCTTTGAAGAACTAAAACATTTTCTTTTATGGCATCTCTGCAAAACCCTATTTGGTTATTTATACTTTCTTTTTAAGAGTGCACGGACTGTGTAGCTACAATTAGACTATGACATTTGAGCGCTCCTAATTAGTTGAAATCTGTTTTGGAGAATGGTAATTCAAACTAACGAGTCTGAGCCACCACTGACAAGAAACGGCAACAAAATAAATGTTGGTTTTCAGAGATGAATAATAACACATAATAACAGCATAATAATAACAACACAGGGATGATTCACAAGGATATCTGTGGAAGCTTGTTTCCATCACAGAATAAAACATTTTAAAAGATAATTGCGTCTTTTTATTCCCCTCAGAATTGCGAGGAAAAAAGTCAGAATTGCGAGATAAAAAATTACCTTTTTTATTTTTTATTCTGTGGCGAAAACAAGCTTCCATAGAAAAATTAAAATTCTATCCTAATCTCCTCTCCCGCATGTCGTTCCAAACGTGTATGACATATTCCTGTGGAATAGTTAAATGCACTTTTAATGTGGAAAAACACTTTGTCTTTGAACATAGATAAATCGGCTTAACAAGTAAATTATAAATAGCTACACAGACCACAATATTACAAAATAATTGCCTAATGATACATGCCTTGACAATAAAAAAAAACATGGTAATGCTGAAAATGAAGAATTTCAGATTATATGTGGTTTCCACACAAAAGTATCACTGTGAACATTTCTATATAGACAGTTCCATTCAGGAGTTAGCTGTTCACATAAAGATGAATCAATCCAACACAAATATGTTTTTACATCACATAAATACATAACTATTTGGACAGACACAGTGAGTGCTGATCTACAAATGCCATGCACACTTTTACACTTGTCAATCATGTGTCAAGATTTATTTATATCCCAGCATGCAGCAGCGCACAAAAGCATGAACCCAATTGCATCTGCTTTAGAGATGAATGCACTGAGACATCCGTTTAATTATAATATTTAATCTGGCAACCTATCATCTATCTATCTGTCTGTCTGTCTGCTCATCCACCGTTCTTTCGTTCGTTCTGTCTGTCTAGCCCTATCTGTAATTCATATTAATTCAGCTATAAATCTGTATTTCAGGTGAGTTACCATTGCCAGAAGGGGATCACCAGAGAGGCTGTTTTGAAGATGCTCTGCGTGTGGCTGGCAGCGTTCCTTCTTTATGGTCCAGCTATTATCAGTTGGGAACACATCGCAGGAGGAAGCGTAGTGCCAGATGGAGAGTGCTATGCCGAATTTTACTTCAACTGGTATTTTCTGATGACTGCCTCAACTGTCGAGTTCTTTACCCCTTTCATAAGTGTCACTTATTTCAACCTCAGCATTTACATCAACATCCGCAACAGGTGCGCAGTGAGAGAAGAACAGCCGACTCACATTCGGCTTAGGAGCCTCAAAATGAGGCCGCTCAGAGCCGGTGATGTACAGCGCGTGTTTTTTGTGAGGCCTGTAGAGGAAAGTGGGGCCGCAAATTTGTCCTCGAGGTCACAGTGCTGTCGGTTAGCTTCTAATGCAAAGGTGTCCGCCGCCGAGTTCGCCAATGGCAGACAGACTAAACGAAGAGACAGCACTATTGCAGACTTGCCTCCTCTGCAGGTCGGAGACCGGCTCCTGCCATCCAGTGAGGCACAGTTTCATTATGTGGATCATTCGGCTGGATCACACAGACATCGCCCTGATATGGTTGCCAGTCTATCCAGCCGCTTTCGCCTATCTAGAGATAAGAAGGTGGCAAAGTCTTTAGCTGTAATAGTTTGTGTTTTTGGACTCTGTTGGGCACCCTACACACTGTTGATGATCATTCGGGCAGCATGTCACGGTCAGTGCGTCCAGCACTACCTTTATGAGATCTCGTTCTGGCTGCTGTGGATAAACTCATCCATCAATCCAATCCTGTATCCTCTGTGCCACAGCAGCTTTAAAAGAGCCTTCAGCAAATTACTATGTCCGAGCAAAATAAAAATACAACCTCAGAACATCGACCAGAAGTATTAAATTTATGAGGATGACCTTGTTTACAAATGGGGCTAGTCCCCCCCTACCCTGTTTAATGTGCTTGTATCTAGCAGTAATGAACAGTAGCACAACATTTTCATGTACATAAAAAAGGTCTTTGTCTTTTTATTTACAATTTAAAATCACATTTTTTTCTATGAAATTCAATAATGAATTATTGATTTATGTATAAATGTCTGAAAGTGTCCAGCGCGGTGCCATGTTTGCCTTTGTATGTAATTAAGAAAAAATAAAAAAACTTTCAAAATAAACTACTGGTGATGTTACAAACATAATGGAGTGATATACCTCTTGAAACCACGGTCTGATATGGTCGGATATTGACCAGCCTATCATTACTGATGTAAAGGGATTGCTAGCGAAGCCTGTAGTTCCCCTAGCAACTGCGGGACCTTTAATTCGTATAATCATATCAAAGTAACCCATTTATTATGGATTATAGCAAAGTCTGAACACTTGAATCAATGCTAGTAAGATGTACAATGCATTGAGATTGAGAAACTGAGTGAGAAACCAACAGACAATACTATTAATACTTGCATGTATTAAATCATAACCAATACCTGTACCAACATTCACTGCAAAATCTGGCTCCATGGTACGCTTATTAACAATAAAAGGAACAGCTGAAGAAAGCATGAAATTAAAATGTATATATATTTTCTAAATGCATGTTATAGATCTTATTGTGAATATTTTAATCTTTAATTGGATTATTTCATTTTAAAATGTTTTTTTTGACCTTGTAATGTTTAAGCAAAATGTCAACTGGATCTTCCAATTAAATTGATAGACTCTTCTCTCTGGTGACGCATCCCGGACTGATCTAATCATAATCTAGTCTGCTTAAACCCAGCCTTTCCACAAACGACTGCAAGCATTCATTTTTGAGTGCAACATCCACACCTCAAAACCCAACAACAGTTCGGTAAAATCAAGTCTCCACCCTACATTCTTAAAAAAAAAAAAAAAAAAAAAATAAATTGTTATACTCTGGTACATGTCAAAATACGAAAGAGAAAACACCTGCATCTACTTCCGCTGTCACAGTGACTATATGAAATAGAACTTCTACAGGCCAGTGGGGTTAATATTTTTTATTTGTGCAAATGCCATGAAATCAATGATATTTTGTTGTAACTCATTTACAATTAGATTATACATACAATATATGAAGGGAGGGGGAATCATAATTCAAAAAAGTAGACAAGATGCAAGAGAAGGCTTCTGACATTGTTTCGATTCACAGCCACAGCTACTCGCCTATACACACGTTCACCCATTCCACGTATTAGTCAACACACTGTCCCACTCCACCAAAGAGTCTGCCGTAAAGTAAAAGGGTGAGAAACGAGACTATTCATTAGTTACACAAATGTCTTTAATTCAGCATGGCGTTTAAAATATTAATGCTGAAAAAACGAAGTAGAATCAAGTGTAGGTCCTCTAAACAAAGACCGTAACAATGCATGGCTCAAAGCTCTGCCTTTTTTCTCCAGTTTGGGCCGGCGGGGCAAGGAAGTGGTGTAGCAACACTAAAAGTTTTTTTTTTTTTTCACTCTCTCTTAAATATATAGTTTTCATTCTTGCTCATTTGTCTGGCAACAATAGTATCATCAAGAGGGAATGGTAGTCTGAAGGAAGCGCAGAGTAGGAGTGTTCTCAGTGTTCTCATACACTGTTCTCTAAGGAATTCACAAGAAAACGCCTCACGAAATGAGAAAGAGGAAGGAGGGAGAGAGAATAAGATAGACAGCCAGAAGACAAAAACAACATACAGAAACTATGAGCAGTAAGAGGAATGGGTAGAGAGGCAGGTGGGTTTGGCTTTGTTTTTCCCCTGGCTGGAATACCCTGGTGTGCACATGTGGGCAAATACATATATCTCTCTATGCATGTGTACACAAATATAAATGTAGATGTGTGAGGCTCCTACAGCACCAGCCCTTCGTAAGCGGGGCCTTCGGACTCGGGCGACTCTCTCTGCAGACGCAGGTGCTCCAGTGTATTGTGGAAGTGTTTGTTAATCTGCTCCGTCTCCTCGCTGGCCTCCAGGTTTGGGAGATCCTCACGGATCTTCTGGATCAGCTGATTCAGAACTTGGACCGTCACCTGTAAGACAAACAGGCACACAAACAAACAGAAAATGTAAATCCAGGATGATCTGGATTTATGCAGACAAAATTCACAGAGACAGAAAGTAATGAACAAAGACAGTGTGGAGAGTTATTCTTAGTAACAACGTGTAAGATCTTAATATTCCTGTGATTAGACTAGTTCCAGGTTACTGATTATCATCACATATCTTAGTTAGCACATATATTTCTATTTGCGTGGAATTAATGAGGCAAGATATATTAGTACCACATGGGTTGATGTGTACCATGAAACAATGACAAGAATTGTATTTCTGTTGAGTTGTCCTCATGGGCTGCAAGAAAAACCAATATACAATGCCACCAGTGTAGTCCAATTCAACAAATGAACAAATTAGCCTTTTGAGTTGGTTCTATTATATTGATTTAAAACATGCAGTGAGACCAGTGCAGTCTGACGTCAAACGAATGACTCTTAGGAATCAGTTCTTTCATACTGAAGTGAATTCATCAAAGTGGTCACTGAATCAACATCTGACCACTAAACTGCAAGTAATAATTATTTTCAGCGATGTCATTATCGAAATGTAGACAACAATGGGTTGTGAAAGATATTTGGGGTCAGTAAGATTTTAATCTTTTTTGAAAGATTTCTATTTCAAATAAATGCGGTTCTTTTCAAAATGACTATTCATCACAGTTTCCACAAAAATAATACGCAGCACAACTGTTTTCAACATTGATAAATACAATAAATGTTTCTTGAGCAGCAAATCAGCATAATAGAATGATTTCTGAAGGATCATGTGACACTGAAGCCTGGAGTAATGATGCTGAAAATTCAGCTTTGATTACAGGAATAAATTACACTTTTAAATATATAAAAATAGAAGTCGTCTCTTATGTTCACCAAGGCTGCATCTATATAAAAAAAAGTCAAGATCTATAGAAAACTGGAGGATATAAACAAAAATATTTAGGAAACAGGAGAAGTTGAAGTATAGACAGTTCTGTTGATTAATGGCCATGCATTTCTTGTTTCTACAAATGTGATCTTGCTCTCAGTGCAGACATGGTGCAAAAACTGCCAAGCACTAAAGCACTTGCTGTAAGCACTGCGAGCAATTTACCCAGACGAGAATCTCAGGTAAATTCACAGCCAGAGACACATAAACACAAAAATAACTTTGGTGTCAAGGTCTACGGATTTATAGGCAGCATTTGATTTCTGATGCTGTTTTTTTTACATTATCACAAATTCGTTTACAGCAATTCGCTTACTGTGGACGCTGGCCGACTTGGTGAGTCTCGAATTGATTCAATACCAGTAGCTACATCACAAACAGCTGTCTCTTCAAGCGATGTTCCATCTACTATTGCAAATCGTATGCAAAGGATTAATCCTACATCATTAAATAAATCCAGCAATTGTAAAGCATCATGGTTTCAAACCTTTTAGAACAGTAAACCATGCTCACATTCTTTGGGACTCTCGATCAAAACCAAGTGGGATATTAGGTGGACATTTGAACAACACTCTAAGTGTTATTCCTAAAAATGATCAAATACAATGCTTTTATATGAATCAAAGTTGGATTTTTTTTCCTATCAGAAACATGGTTGCATGAAAACTCCCCTGCTGACATGTTAAATGTGTATGGTTATAAAATGTATAGACGAGACAGAACTGACGGTAGGGGTGGAGGTGTGCTATTTTATGTTAAGGATAGTATAAGATGTAAGCAAAAGTAAGGTCTTGTGTAAACGACTTAGACAATATTACTTTAAGACCAATACATTCTGATCAAATGTCATTTACTGTAATTGGAATATATAGACCACCATCTTCAAAGACTGTATTTTATGGAAAATTAACACTTCTTAAAGAGTGCAATACTAATAATAAGATTATTTTATTAGGAGATTTTAATATAAACTGGAACGACAAAGCACAAAAGAAGAAGCTAAAAAGTATAGCAAGTAATTTTGATTTTCAGCAGATTATTGAAGGGCCAGCTAGGGTAACTAATTCCTCTGAAACGTGTATTGATTTGGCTTCCACTAATAGACCAGAAAGAATAAAGAAATATTACAATCTGGAAACAGGATTGTCTGATCACAATATGATTATGATTGTAAGAAAGCTTCCTAAAAGGAGATTTAATTTAACAATTGACAAGAAGATATAAAATTATAAAATACCTAAAAGTCAGTTAGATAATTTTGTTAGATAAAATCAAACAATTATAGACAGTTATACAAGGAAAGTGAAATGTAAACCAGGACAAAGAGAATATCTACCATGGTTAAATGAATAAATCCATTCACTCATGAAACAAAGGGATCTTGGTCTGAAGTTAGCTCTCAGATCTAAGATGGAACATGACAGGCGTTTATTTAACACATTAAGAAATAAGGTTGTAAAGGAGGCTACTAGCCATCACATGGCTACTAGCAATTATAGACCAATTAGTATCCTACCAGCAGTATCTAAAATTGCAGATGGATGAAATAGATTTCTGAACAGATAATATTACATTTGAATAGTACTCCATTCTCTTTACATCTGATGCAATTTGGGTTTCCGAAAGTTTTTCTGCATCCATAAAACAGTGGTTATTGGATAATCGATCATGTTTTCATAATTTGGAGTAGTGGCTTGTTTTTGTCTCCTAATATTTAAAGTCATTCTGTATTTGTAATAATATGCTTTGATTATGGTTATGTTTGTTGGAATGTGTTTTTTTAAAAAAAAATGTTTTATGGACCTGTGGATTGTACCATCAACCTGCCAGGGTCTACAGATGCAAAATAGACTGTATGGCTAAATCTGGCACATTTACATGATGGACTTAATGTGCATTGTCCCTTTTGAAATAAATAAATTCAAATTCAAATTCCCAACGCTGTTCTCCATTATACACATTAATGACAGAACAAACATTGACAGGTAAATGTGTCAATGAAATTCAGCGTGGGAATTTGTTTTTGTTTCGACTCTCATTTAAAGAGGCCCTTGTCCTTGGATGAAGCTCAGATGTCAAGAGCGACCTCTGTAATAAGTCTGCTGTCTGATAGGCACACCTTGACTTTAACTGCGTGTGTGTTTGTTTGTGCTTCCTCTTAACCCTGGCCGCCCTGTGTCCCCGATGTGCTCCGGCAAGTCCTGACTCAATCTCCCCAAATTGAACACGGATACAGATGCTTCCTCTCAGATGATTGAGAGTTAGGTATAATCTAGCACTGCTTGTTCCAGACAAAAATGTGGAGCATGGAGAGGGAAATTGCAAATGAGTGCGAGACGGAGAGACAGAGCAAAGGCAACAGGTTTAAAGAGAGGTTCAACATATCTGGTCATACCGCATCATTCTCTCGCTCATAGAAGCAGATGTATCTGTTGAGGATCTCGATGAAGAGCTGAACTTGCAAGGACGGGTCCATGCACTGGTTAGCGATTTTCAGAGCCTTCTTTAAGCATTCCATCACCCTCCGCCCATCACGGATCTGACAACAGAAGGAAAAAAAAAACGATTTCAGTTCAGCCTCAAATGATTCCATTTTATCTTGGCAAAGGCACCACGCTTCAGCGAATGGGGTTATATATTGGATTGGGAAGCTCTGTTGTTAGGGGCAACACATACCTCCCAACAACATGCTGTGGAGCCGAGAGAAGAAAAACAGCACGATCCTATCTCTCCACATGCATTTATGAGTCACAACAACATTCTCTATTGATCTATACTAGAAGAAAATAAGCACAACTGCTACATCAGGTTCCCTGCATTAAGTGTCATTTCAAAGGGGCTGATGAATTATTATTGATCGCTGCAAAAATGTCCGTTATATAATGCACTATACATTTAACTCTGAAAATATACACTTAACAACCTGCTTATGTCATACAGTCATAATATACACCAGAGTGAGTCAAGTGGAGGTGAAAGGTCATACAAATGATACTTTCATTTTTAACACTGGATGTGCATAAGTGCAAAGAACATCACAAAAAAACACTAAAAGTCAGATTCAGTCTTAACTTTGTTACCTCTCTGCAAAGTAAAATATACTTTATGCTGCATTTCCTTGCACTCATTAGTTAAAGAAAGAACCGATTCTGAACTGCCTAAAACAAGTTCTCAGTAATTCCAGTCTTACTTCCTGCACAAACCTACGCAAGTTTGAAACAGATCTGCATAATACCAGCCTATGATCTTCATTGGCTGTCCACGAACAACGTCTACTTTGACCAGCTCTCAAACACTGTAGTTGTAGCTGAGACTTGAACCAATCACAACAAACAGGGCCATCTGACCAATCAGAGCAGAGTAGGCTCTCTGAAAGGAGGGGTTTCTGACACTGAGAAAAGAGGTGATGCTGCAATGTATATTATGAGAAAATGAAGAGACCTCCAGAACAAAATTAGGGACCTTTAAATAGCATAATAGGGGCACTTTAAATGGAGAATAAATACTGCAAAGTATGAAGTTGAACGATCACATCGCAGCCACCACCCTGCACAGCAAAATGGCACACTGGTGCAATGCAGGTGCTAGTCACTCACGTATAAGCATGAATCATTATTTTAGCCTGTGTGACCCTGTACACTGCCAATTAACGTAATAGTTTAACACCCAGGGTTGCCCTAGGCGGGCAAACTGGATCAGAGATGGCAGATTCTACTCGACCTAACAATACTCATTCAATATCTGACCTCGTTGGCTCGTCGTTGTTTGCCCTTGTCAATTGCAATTCTTGTTGCATGTCCTCAAACTGGCAAGCCATGTTAGATAAGAGTCTGGGGAGGAGGGGGGTGAAGGAAACAACTCTCAAAGAATTTTACATTTGGACTGCAGTGCCGATTTTAAATGCTTGTTGTCAATAATGTCATATTGCTCTATTAAGTGAGCATGATCAGACATGAATACACCTTGAATGAATAAACGGAATGAGATTGTCACTGTAAATGAAAACAGTAAAAATACCCATAGCCACAGCGCACTGTAATATCTTCATAGTAGGAGCCTATTAAGACAATTTTCTTTTCAAGATGTTTCCAACTCTAACTTTGAACCAATTCTGTAGAATGGCCCATATAACCTATTTGAACAGGATTTGTTTCCAGGTATGACTACCTGGAAACGATGCCCAACCCTACTCGTACACTGACATTCAAACAACAAACTGGCTTGGCTGCCATCTTGGATTCATGATGTAAAGGACTTCATTTATATACATTTTCTGAACATTTTCTTATGAAACCAGGTTGGATAAATACGGTGAACATTCAAACACACACAGTTTGGGTATTAACAAGAATGACAATCTTCTATAACTGAACAGACAAACAGGCAGATAGGACGTCACATTCTGAACCAACTGTGTACAGCCTACACAAAATGCTGCTTCTAAAATGAATCACTGAGTTTCACTGAAATCCCTGGCAGAGTTATACAGTTGTGAGCAATTTACCCTTGATCATCATCTCAATACAAATGACTCAGAAGAACATCTTCCACCTACAGAGTCTTGAAAATGAAAAAACCTTCTAGAAAAGCTTTAAGCTTCAGAAATGACAGCAAATACCCAAAAATCCAATCCTACTCGCACTCTCATTTTCATACCTAAAATAACACTGTTCATTGTCAAAATGCCCATAATAACTTACTGAGATCACACAGAAAGACACTTAAAACTGAAAATGACACCCATTGAGAAGCATCAAGACATGATCATTCTGACAGACTCAAATCTAACAGGTTATGTAAGAAGAACCTCTTTCATCATGATCAGACATTGACTACTGCCACGATTATGGCACAACTGGAAAATAAACTAAAACAAGCACATGAACATTATGTGCCTATTTGTTCAAGACTATTCAATGAGACTTACATAACCTGCAATCCAATTACCAACTTAAGGTCAGTTTAATTCACAGTCACAAAAGAATTACTAATAATAGAAATGAAATTTTCTGAACACCAGATTTCATTGGCCCTATAAACTGTGGAAGACATGGACCAACCTCTTCTCCACCTTTGTCAGTGTTGCGTCCTGACCAGAAAAGGTGGGCACAAATACTGACTGCACGGCACTGGTCGGGTTTCTTCAGCAGTTTGGAGGCAGCCAGAGCGCACTGGGTACGCAGGGGCTCGTGGTTCTCTTCACTGAAGCACCGCGAGCGCTCAAACGTGCCAATGATCAGGGTGATGGCGGCCAGCTGAGCCTTTGAGTCACTGATCTCGTCTTCATACAGAGAGAACGCCTTGGGACACACACATGCAAAAATTAAGTCACTTTTCTAGAATTAATGTTTTGAGGTGTGAGAATCAGTCAGAGCAAAGCAATTTTTTTTTTTTTTTTTATCTAGTCTTGCTCTCAGGGTATTACCGTATCATTGTGAATAGTAATGAACATGAGAGGGAAGGATAAAGAATCTATGCACGTTAACCATCTTGATAATGACCAATTAGGCATTTAATCAAAATGCTTCTCTACCTGAGACATGAACTCATAGGCAACGGTTTCGTGGTTCTCGAAGCCAATCTCTCCAGCCGCCAGAGCCCCCTGGAGGAAGAGCCTCAGGGGTAACTCTGCCAGCTCTGCTTTGATCAGAGCGCTGATGGTCTGATGGGCGAATGAGAAAATCTTCTGACATTTCTTTTCCCATTTATCATCCTGTGGAAGAGAAAGGTTGACATGTATATAAAAAAAATCTCTTCTATTATGAACTGTGATTCAAATGCGAGTGCATTTCATTAAGTGTGAAAATATGACAGATGAGGCTTGTGTAACCATACTTCCATGAGAAAGGAAAGGTGCACTTTCATTTTCACACTATGGATGCCAAATGCAGTGCTTTAAAGGATTTCATTTTAAGGCAATTAAACTGTATTGTCTTAAGTTTTTTGGATAGAAAAAGAAAACATTTTTCACGTTTCTTAAATGACTTTTTTATGATTTCTCTCCTTGTCAGTCTCCATAAATTAGTCAATTAAATTATAGTTAAAGCTGCAGTCTGTAGTTTTTCCTCTTTGTCGCCATCTCTGTTCGAAATCTGCAATTGCAGTTATTCGCAGAATTATCAACTTTATGTGGGTTGTGCCTCACGCGGATGAATCCAATGTTTTTGAGGAGAATGTGCAGCTGTCAGTCACCACGCCGGTGATACTGTCATTCGGAATCACAGATTATACTTTTTGGAAGTATGACCAACATAAGAATTTTCACCAGAAAATGTCATCTGGCCCTGTGTCCTATGGTGTCCCCCAGGGGTCCATTTTGGGCCCAGTACTTTTCTGCCTTTACATGCTCCCCCTGGGTAACATCATCAGAAAATTTAATATTTCATTCCATTTTTATGCAGATGACTCCCAACTGTACATCCCACTTAAATCCAGCAACTCAATGCAGCCTCTTTTAGACTGTTTGAAAGAAATTAAAATCTGGATGGCTAACAATTTCCTTCAGTTAAATGATAACAAAACTGATTATATTGTATTTGGCCCTTCAAATTAAAAAAATTCCATCCCTGCCAACCTTGGCCCCCTTGCCCCCTATGTTAAATCCCATGCACGTAATCTGGGTGTTATTTTAGACTCCCATCTTAACCTAGACAAACAAATCGCATCTGTTGTAAAGACTAGTTTTTATCAATTAAGAATAATTTCCAAACTCAAGTCTGTTTTGTCATACAATGATCTGGAAAAAGTCATCCATGCCTTCATAACCTCCCACCTAGACTATTGTAACTCTCTCTACTTTGGTCTTCCTCTGACACTGGTGGCACGGCTTCAGATGGTCCAAAATGCAGCGACTAGGCTGCTCACGAACACAAAAAAGCATGAACACATTACACCTGTTCTAGCCTCCTTGCACTGGCTTCCAGTCCAGTATAGGATACAATTTAAAATACTACTGATGGTTTTTAAAGCTCTTCACGCCCTGGCCCCCAGCTATATAGCTGGTATCATTCATCCACATGTAGCCCCCAGGTCCCTCAGATCCTCCAGCTAAGGTCTCCTCCATGTCCCACGGTCTCGGCTTAAGCAAAAAGGTGACAGAGCCTTTTCTATTGCTTGCCCTCAGCTGTGGAACCAACTGCCACCTGACATCAGAAATGCCCCTTCAATTACAATATTCAAAACCAGGCTCAAAACCCCCTTTTTTACATTGGCCTTCCCTGTGTTTTAAATTGTCTTACCCTGTTGTGTCTGTAATTAACTGTTTGTCTCTTGATGTTGTCTTAGCTTAAATCACTGATCTGTAAATGTATTTATTTTATTTTTATTATTCTGTGCTTATTGCGCTATGTATAGCACTTTGGGAGCTGTGTTTAAATGTGCTATAAAAATAAATTTTACTTACTATCTGAACAAGTAAGTAACATCCACTTTTGTTCTGACCAACTAAGGGAAAAAAAGCATTGCAGTAAATCGCGCCGATTAAATCTAACGATCGCTTATCATATCACATCAGATCGTGCAAATTATGCTTTGTTCTCAAATTGTTAATGTTAACAACATCAGCATTGCGTGACTACATTTAAACCCCTTCCGATATTATCCTTGTTTTCGCATGGGCCGGTTGCAGTGTCTTTTTTCTGTAGCCTCTCCGAAGTCTGAAGTCTTTTGCATTTTACAGCGGGTGAATCTCTAGTTGTCACTGGTGATTGTCGTTTGAACCTTTCTGGATCTGCCATCAAATTAATAAGTTTAATTATATCAAGTGCTGTGAGAAAAGGCTATAAATCTCCACCTCCAGCATCCTCACATGCAATATAGCTTATACTAGCCGAGACTCCTCCTTTATGTGTACAGATGTGACGTAATGACTCAATATAGCTTTTACTAGCCGAGACTCCTTCTTTATGTGTACAGATGTGACGTAATGACTCAATATAGCTTATACTAGCCGAGACTCCTTCTTTATGTGTACAGATGTGACGTAATGACTCAATATAGCTTATACTAGCCGAGACTCCTTCTTTATGTGTACAGATGTGACGTAATGACTCAATATAGCTTATACTAGCCGAGACTCCTTCTTTATGTGTACAGATGTGACGTAATGACTCAATATAGCTTATACTAGCCGAGACTCCTCCTTTATGTGTACAGATGTGACGTAATGACTCAATATAGCTTATACTAGCCGAGACTCCTTCTTTATGTGTACAGATGTGACGTAATGACTCAATATAGCTTATACTAGCCGAGACTCCTTCTTTATGTGTACAGATGTGACGTAATGACTCAATATAGCTTATACTAGCCGAGACTCCTTCTTTATGTGTACAGATGTGACGTAATGACTCAATATAGCTTATACTAGCCGAGACTCCTTCTTTATGTGTACAGATGTGACGTAATGACTCAATATAGCTTATACTAGCCGAGACTCCTCCTTTATGTGTACAGATGTGACGTAATGACTCAATATAGCTTATACTAGCCGAGACTCCTTCTTTATGTGTACAGATGTGACGTAATGACTCAATATAGCTTATACTAGCCGAGACTCCTTCTTTATGTGTACAGATGTGACGTAATGACTCAATATAGCTTATACTAGCCGAGACTCCTCCTTTATGTGTACAGATGTGACGTAATGACTCAATATAGCTTATACTAGCCGAGACTCCTTCTTTATGTGTACAGATGTGACGTAATGACTCAATATAGCTTATACTAGCCGAGACTCCTTCTTTATGTGTACAGATGTGACGTAATGACTCAATATAGCTTATACTAGCCGAGACTCCTCCTTTATGTGTACAGATGTGACGTAATGACTCAATATAGCTTATACTAGCCGAGACTCCTTCTTTATGTGTACAGATGTGACGTAATGACTCAATATAGCTTATACTAGCCGAGACTCCTTCTTTATGTGTACAGATGTGACGTAATGACTCAATATAGCTTATACTAGCCGAGACTCCTTCTTTATGTGTACAGATGTGACGTAATGACTCAATATAGCTTATACTAGCCGAGACTCCTCCTTTATGTGTACAGATGTGACGTAATGACTCAATATAGCTTATACTAGCCGAGACTCCTTCTTTATGTGTACAGATGTGACGTAATGACTCAATATAGCTTATACTAGCCGAGACTCCTTCTTTATGTGTACAGATGTGACGTAATGACTCAATATAGCTTATACTAGCCGAGACTCCTCCTTTATGTGTACAGATGTGACGTAATGACTCAATATAGCTTATACTAGCCGAGACTCCTTCTTTATGTGTACAGATGTGACGTAATGACTCAATATAGCTTATACTAGCCGAGACTCCTTCTTTATGTGTACAGATGTGACGTAATGACTCAATATAGCTTATACTAGCCGAGACTCCTCCTTTATGTGTACAGATGTGACGTAATGACTCAATATAGCTTATACTAGCCGAGACTCCTTCTTTATGTGTACAGATGTGACGTAATGACTCAATATAGCTTATACTAGCCGAGACTCCTCCTTTATGTGTGCAGATGTGACGTAATGACGCAAAGACATGCTCGAATCTCCCGCGGAAATCCACCAGTACCACTGGAATTAAAAACCTTATTACAAGCTTACCGCTTTGAATCGAGCTAAGGCAAGCAGATAGTTTTGAACACTGGCTGGTTATGTACTTGCTAAAAAAAAATATTTTGGATAATTTTTAACCCAAAAAAATTAATTTAATGATAATTATTATTTCATTAGTCCCTGCACACAACAGATGGGCTGAAAACATTTTGGCTAACATACAGCGTTGTCAGACCTGCCATGTGGTTTAAAGCATTTAATTTAAAGAAGATTAAGCTGAAGGAAAAAAATCTCTCAAATTATCTTCTATATTTTATACAGGTGTGTAATTACACAGTGGCTTTGTTACCAAATCTAGTGAGCTGCCGACCTAAATATAAAAATAAACTAAAAACTGAGAAACTAAATGTTTAATTCTGAATCATATTGATAAAATATTCCTATCATTTTTTTCTCTAAGAGTAAAGGCCCCTATATATTTCAAGCGAAATCGAAGAACGAACTGGTGTGACAATTTCGAGCAAAATCGGGCCAAAACGAAGTTAGTTTTGTGTTCGTTTCGGGAGTTCGAAACACCTTGCCAAAGCGAACTTTCCGGAAAAGTTCTCTCTGGCTGGTAAACACCTACGAATTGGTCCGTGGCGATTGCGTAATAGGTAGGTGTGCTCTGAGGCTCCGCTTCCTTTGACATGAAATCTTCTCTGGCTAATTTCTTCTGTTCAGTCCCTCAAGGTCGGACGTCCGCAAGTAAAAACATGAACATACTAGAGAGCCGCTTCATAGTAGAAAATGAAGTTGTAAACCTTAATTTTTTTTTAAAAAGTGAAAGAGAGATTGACACTGTTTTTTTATGTTTAACACGGTAGAGCTGCTTGCTTTAAAACAACCTATTGTATAAAGCGGTATATAAAAAAATATAGCAGAGCTTGTGCTGCAAACATATTCTTGTTGCTATGATCAAATGCTTTCTTCACTATTTTCTCATTGCTGTCATTTTTGTTGCATTTATCTTAATAAATGAAAAGTGAGCAGCACATAATATTTACATATTCATCTAAACACCGCTCTCAGCAATGTGGGTGGCGTTGGGATGTTCGGTAACAGTAAAACGCTGCTCACATATTTAGAACATTTTACCCCAAAACAAAGAACAAAAAAGAACTTCGCCGTGAGTATATCAGGCTTCAATGCACTACAAGCTAACACTAAAATATTTTTAAACTAGAGTATGCTTGGGGGACAAAAGATTTTTTTTTACAAAATGTATTTCTTAGAGCTGTTCACTTTAGATATTAGTTTAATGCAATTATTTTCAACATTCAATACAACCGAATTTATAAAAGTTACCAATTTATTTTTTACCAAGTTTTGTTCTGGTCAGAAATCATGACATTAATCATAGCCATTTCGATAGAATCACAGTACATTCACTTTATTCTATTACATAAAAACTAAACCTGAAAAAGTTGGTTTTGTATTGTTATAATATAATACAATACAATAAACTTCTTATCACGGTTAATATTGTTATACACAGTATAAATGTGTCTTGATTCAAGAGAATATATAGCTGCCATTATATTTTATTAAGGAGATCATCATGGGGGTCCTCCTGAGCATCAAAAAGTTTGAAATCCCCTGCTCTACTGGAGCACTATTGCATGTGTATGTGACCGCCAACAGAATTGCTACCCAATAGGAGTTTCTTAAATCATTATTTTATGAAGTTCCTATCCAGTTAGCAACCTTTAGAGGCAGTGTCCTATGTAGACAGAAGCAAGCACTTTGTTTTAGGTAATGTCATGACAGAGTGGGATGTTCCGTGGTTCCATGGCACTGATCCTCAACAAACTCGTCTCCATACCGGCGTGACTCCGATCTTCAACCAGATGGAACAGGATAATATTCTGATTGTTCCAATCCAATCTGACTTCTGACCTGTAATGCTGCTTGAATCATAATCATACACTGTTCGTTCATTGGCCAGAGGAGAACTGGCCCCCGACTGAGCCTGGTTTCTCCCAAGGTTTTTTTCTCCATTCCGTTTCCTGATGGGAGTTTTGGTTCCTTGCCGCTGTCGTCTTTTTTCACCTTTGTTGCCATTGGCTTTTGGCTTGCTTAGTTGGGGATGTTAAACTTAACATTTAATTTAATTTTCAACAATAATATTGATCTGACTGCATTGGCACCATTATATGAGAACTGAACTGAGCTGGACAATGACATCACAGTTGTCTCCAGAGCGGCAGCATAGATAAATGAACTAAATTAATAAAAAAATTTACAACAAAAATCAACCATCACTGAACTTACTTAAGCTGGACAATGACACTATTTTCTTCTGGAAACAAACTTTGTTGCATTATTTTCCTGTTATCTTTGTAAAGCTGCTTTGAAACAATCTGTATTGTAAAAAGCGCTATATAAATAAATGTGACTTGACTTGAATGTGGAACATACCGAGGAGGAGTTTTCTTTGTAACGGAAGGCCAGATGATAAGCAGCGAACACCAGTGGGGGAAGAGTGTGTCGAATTCTCTGGTTCCCCCCAGCGCCAAAGTGTTTCCTGGCAGTGTTTAAAATCTGTGTGAGGCACGAAAGAAAGAGTAGATGCATCGATTTGAATAATTCATTAAGCAGCATGATGACCTCATCAACTGATTGAATGCAGAATTTTAACAACTTTCACTGGGAGCTAATTAGACCAGTACTACTGGTTGATGTCAAACAATCATGACATTGTCATTAATTTGCTTATGATGTTCCATCAAGGGGATTATATCACGTTAGGATGCAGCACTGGTGAAATGATCAAAGAAACATGCAGTACTTTTTCCACAAACAAGGAGTACTTGACAACAGTGCATTTTCATAGACTTCTTTGAATAGAGTCTAACAATGCCCTTCTCTGTCATATGATGAAAGGAGTGAGTAAAAGAGGAAAGACCGCGTACCAGATACTGCTGGTCAGGGTCGTCTGAATGCAGCAGATGAATGAAGCGGCCCACTAAACTCTGTTCCTCTGCAAAGTCCTCTGGGTCAGGATCCTCAGCAGGCTGATCTGGCTGGTCCTGGATCAGCGTAGACACCAGGCTCAGGATTGCATCAACCTGCAAAGAAAGAACCATGAGATTATGCCTGAAATGCAGGGTGAAAATTGTTTAACCACACAAAGGGTGGCCCTAAAATACACCAAAAGTGACTTGGGAATTTGGAGAGTGAATTGAGGTTATACAATTTAAGTAAGTCTTTGGAGAGTTTGTTTTTCGATTTTTAAAATGCTTTCTCCTCTCCATCTTAATGTGCAAAGATAAGTAAGCTACTGACCCTGTAAATTGCAAACACTTAGTGCACTTTAAGGTTGGTTTGAGTCAGACTAAAGGAATAATTTGTCTTTTTTTTTTTTAAATGTCATGTAAATGCTATAGTCTGACTGAAGTCATACCACTCTCAATTCTGAACAGATCTGGATAATTCAAATCATAGCTTGGCTTCATCCAGTCATTTTTTTTTTGTGGCAAGTTTGAGTTCTAAATCTGTTTCTAAAAACTGACTACATAACCATTTGAATCCGTGCTCTCTTTTCAACTGCTCACCAAACGAGTGGGTGAAAATATGGTGCTTTTTTATAACACAGACCTCAGAAAAGGCAAGAGCAGCTCCAACATTCTCCAACACAGGAAAATCAATATAATCCTCCCTCGGTAATATGGTCAGACCTGTCTGAGTCATAGCTGACCTTTCCCTCAGGAGTCACAGATTTTAGTGAAATAAACAAAGCACCTTTAAAAAGGTAGAGAAAGGCAGGCGGAGAAAACCTGGGCTAGACTGAAACGGCATTTAAAGCCAAAGGCAATCAAAAACCTCTCCAGTGTTCTAAACCCACGGTGCACAGCAAAATAACAAATGAGGAAACACCACCTGAACCTGTCAGTCACTTACTATTAGGGGAGCAAATTACTCAAATATTGATTACATATTCATATTCTCAAAAAGAACATACAAATGGCATTAGCAAGTTTGCAAACCATTAAGAATTTCCTGTATATCTGCATAAATTTGACCAACATCAAAACTTTCTATCAGAAGATCCTTTACCACTTATTTATTGACCAAAAAGACCCAAGAGTAAATATCTTTGTTGGAGAAGTATATAATAAAGTAGCATCTGTTAATTTAAAGGTGCAGTATGTAAGATTGACAGCTAGCAGATTGAAATGGGTACTGCAGTCCAAATTCATAATATTGGAGAGGGTAGTTTCCCCTGCACCCTACTGCTCAGACTCGACGCTCACACGGGTTTCCAGATTGAGGACACGCAACAGGAGTGAGCGCAATTGACCGTTCGCAAAAGCCACGCCCCCTAGTTATTGTTGCTACGCCCGTCAAACAAATGGTCAAACACGACCAGCGCGTCAGATTGCCATGACGGAAAGAGGTATACCCGTGCGGGTCAGTGACCTTTTTTGGAGCAATACCTCAGCGATATCCTCCAGATCGAGGCAAAAGGGGTTACAGTATGCAGTGGAGGGATATATTCAAAACATAAAAATACGCAATGAAGGAGACACGACTACTATCGAGGCTAATGCTTATACCGGTCTCAAGCGAAATCTGAGAAACCCCATGACCTGTACCTCAAATTCAACCAGCACAGCCTTGAAGAAGATTTTATAAACTGGTTCAGTGGCTAATTGTTTGGAGTTAGAAATATATAACTCACGCTGCATACTTAGTAATTTTGCCTCAGATACAGGATTATTCGCTTTAACAAGCAGGTTGTTCATTACCACGGCAACCGCTTGCGTATCATGCTGAATGCCATTTTCGTGTTTAAAAAGTAACTAAACATAAGAGACGGAAAGATGCAGATAACCATAACGTTATCTTATTTAAGGTTATTTCTATTCGTTACGATATTGATATATGAACTGATGTTGTCAAGTAAGCTTCATGCTTTCCCCGTTGCGAACGTGCACTGTAACGTTAGTCTACGGGTGCTTCACTGGTGCTCATTTTCCCCTGAGAATATCATGTTTACAACAACCCTTTAGAAAACGTAATTCCTTTGTGGATCCTCTTGATCTGATTTCTCCATGTTTCTTTGACTAATCTCAGTGTCTCAGTCTCATGTTCGACACATTTAACTGGGAGTGGGGCCGTCCACACTGTTTTATCCATTGTAGGCACCGCTCACGTTGTGTTTTCGACTTTGGAAACGGAAAGAACACAGCTCCTCCAGACAATCTCTCGGGGTACCTAATGTCCGATTTACAAACGCCGTAGGCGCACCGCTTCACCATCTTGCTTGGAGTCAATGTTTGACGGACCTGCTCACATAGTAACGGTTGCTATGATGTGTGATTGGACAATGGCCGTTTTGTGGGAGGGGCCTGCGAACGGTCAATTGACAACTGAAGTCGAGTAGACGTAAGTTGATGAGTTGATTTATCCGTGTTTTATAGGGATGTAACGATTCACTCGCAACCGGTTGAAAATCGATAAAAAATGTGTGACGATTCAAGTCGGTTGAAATGTTAAACGAATCGTGATACACGTCTATGATCGCGAAACACGTTTTAAACAGCAGGGCGTGTTTACTGTATAGCCTACTGTGAAGTTGTGAACCTCGCTTTACAGGCACAATAGCAGCGAGCACACACTGGCGTGAAGCTAGCGAGTGTTCATCCTTTCACTTCATTCATGGAACTTGATCTTGTGTGAGCCAAGCTCAACTTCCATAGGAATGAACTGAAAACGCTCGGTTTGCTCCGCTCGCGCCGTGGTGTGCACGCGCCGTCAAACAGTAGTGGCGACGGCAAGCGTAGATGTTGACGTTGACTCATTCAAATCGGAGGTGTGGCGGCATTTTGACTTTCCGTAGACTAATAATAAATCACCACCGTGAGAAGCACCAGTCACCTCCGTTTTCATGTAAAAGTCATTAATACGACAATTGCGAGAGTCACGGAGATCACAAGGTGCATCAGTGTTTCCGTGGCAACCAGGTGTTGTATTTATTTTACTATCTCTTTCTCTAAATGTGTGTTTTTTTAACTCTTACTAGTGTAATTATACAAATTATAACAAAATTAGAATCTTGCCTTTATTACAATGTAAAACCCCTGTCAATCTGGTAATTTTACAGTCTTTTACATAGTGTGTGAAGGTACCAGTGTCCAGGCTCTAGACCAAACAGACAGAAAGACTGAGTTGAAACAACCTTGAAGGGAATTTTTTAATGTAGTTTTATTATTTGACATATACACTCACCGGCCACTTTATTAGGTACCCCATGCTAGTAACGGGTTGGACCCCCTTTTGCCTTCAGAACTGCCTCAATTCTTCGTGGCATAGATTCAACAAGGTGCTGGAAGCATTCCTCAGGGAGTTTGGTCCATATTGACATGATGGCATCACACAGTTGCCGCAGATTTGTCGGCTGCACATCCATGATGCGAATCTCCCGTTCCACCACATCCCAAAGATGCTCTATTGGGTTGAGATCTGGTGACTGTGGAGGCCATTTTAGTACAGTGAACTCATTGTCATGTTCAAGAAACCAATTTGAAATGATTAGAGCTTTGTGACATGGTGGAAGTAGCCATCAGAGGATGGGTACATGGTGGCCATAAAGGGATGGACATGGTCAGAAACAATGCTCAGGTAGGCCGTGGCATTTAAACGATGCCCAATTGGCACTAAGGGGCCTAAAGTGTGCCAGGAAAACATCCCCCACACCATTACACCACCACCACCAGCCTGCACAGTGGTAACAAGGCATGATGGTTCCATGTTCTCATTCTGTTTACGCCAAATTCTGACTCTAACATCTGAATGTCTCAACAGAAATCGAGACTCATCAGACCAGGCAACATTTTTCCAGTCTTCAACTGTTCAATTTTGGTGAGCTCTTGCAAATTGTAGCCTCTTTTTCCTATTTGTAGTGGAGATGAGTGGTACCCGGTGGAGTCTTCTGCTCTTGTAGCCCATCCGCCTCAAGGTTGTGCGTGTTGTGGCTTCACAAATGCTTTGCTGCATACCTCGGTTGTAACGAGTGGTTATTTCAGTCACTGTTGCCCTTCTATCAGCTCGAACCAGTCTGGCCATTCTCCTCTGACCTCTGGCATCAACAAGGCATTTCCGCCCACAGAACTGCCGCTCACTGGATGTTTTTTCTTTTTCGGACCATTCTCTGTAAACCCTAGAGATGGTTGTGCGTGAAAATCCCAGTAGATTAGCAGTTTCTGAAATACTCAGACCAGCCCTTCTGGCACCAACAATCATGCCACGTTCAAAGTCACTCAAATCACCTTTCTTCCCCATACTGATGCTCGGTTTGAACTGCAGGAGATTGTCTTGACCATGTCTACATGCCTAAATGCACTGAGTTGCCGCCATGTGATTGGCTGCTTAGAAATTAAGTGTTAACGAGCAGTTGGACAGGTGTACCTAATAAAGTGGCCGATGAGTGTATATTTTAAATTAAAAAGAAATGTGCAGCATTTTGTCTGAGAAATAATAAAAGGGACACTTTGTCTTAAATCTCATTTGTTAAAAAATTCGTGAGAAAATCGTATCGTGAATCCAGTATCGTGAATCGTATCGCATCGTGAGATGAGTGAATCGTTACATCCCTAATGTTTTAATATGATCCGGTTCAGAGATTTTTAGAAGGGTGCCGAGGCTTTTTAGGTCGGGTAGAATCTGCGATCTCTGACCTAGTTTGTTTGCTGGCTTCCATGGCTGCAATACGCTGTGTTTTCTGGCAACTGGCGAACCAGGGTGTCGAAATACTATTGGGTAAATTGTCAGTGGGCGGGATCACACAGACCAAAACAAAAACAGACATTCCGACACAGAACGCACAATTCAAAGTAAAATAACTGGCTGTAGCATTGTTTTTCAGAGCAGACTGATCTCATGAAATGGCGTTTGTATGACACGCCAATTCGTATTTCCATTTTTGCCGTGCTATCAACATGCATAATCGCTTTTCAGCGTGTTTATCAACGCCGTTGACTTACATTACTGTATATATAAATATATGAACTACCCCAACCCCGTTCCTAAACCTACCCGTCACTGGGGTTAATAGCATTTATGAGTCTTCCTCTACCATCCTAGGAAAAAAAATATCGCTCCCCAGATGTAGATCTACATTTTGCTTCGTTTCGCTCGGACATTTATTGGCGTGTACATACACGCGGAATCACTCAGACATTTAACGGCGTAGACATACACGCGGAATCACTCGACATTTAACGGCGTAGACACACGCGGAATCACTCGGACATTTAACGGCGTGTACATACACGTGGAATCACTCGGACATTTAACGGCGTAGACACACGCGGAATCACTCAGACATTTAACGGCGTAGACATACACGCGGAATCACTCGACATTTAACGGCGTGTACATACACGCGGAATCACTCGACATTTAACGGCGTAGACACACGCGGAATCACTCGACATTTAACGGCGTAGACACACGCGGAATCACTCGGGCATTTAACGGCGTGTACATACACGTGGAATCACTCGGACATTTAACGGCGTAGACATACACGCGGAATCACTCGGACATTTAACGGCGTAGACATACACGCGGAATCACTCGACATTTAACGGCGTAGACACGCGGAATCACTCGGACATTTAACGGCGTAGACATACACGCGGAATCACTTGGACATTTAACGGCGTGTACATACACGCGGAATCACTCGGACATTTAACGGCGTGTACATACACGCGGAATCACTCAGACATTTAACGGTTTAGACATACACGCGGAATCACTCGACATTTAACGGCATAGACATACACGCGGAATCACTCAGACATTTAACGGCGTAGACATACACGCGGAATCACTCGACATTTAACTGCGTAGACATACACGCGGAATCACTCAGACATTTAACGGCGTAGACATACACGCGGAATCACTCGACATTTAACGGCGTAGACACACGCGGAATCACTCGGACATTTAACGGCGTAGACATACACGCGGAATCACTCGACATTTAACGGCGTAGACATACACGCGGAATCACTCGACATTTAACGGCGTAGACATACACCGCGTTCCAAATTATTATGCAAATTGGAATTAAGTGTTATAAAAAAAAAAAAATTGTTTTTCAATCAAACTCATGGATGGTATTGTGTCTCCTGGCTCTTTGGATCACTGAAATCAATCTCAGACACCTGTGATAATTAGTTTGCCAGGTGAGCCCAATTAAAGGAAAACTACTTAAGAAGGATGTTCCACATTATTAAGCAGGCCACAGGTTTCAAGCAATTTGGGAAAGAAAAAGGATCTCTCTGTTGCGGAAAAGCGTCAAATAGTGCAATGCCTTGGACAAGGTATGAAAACATTAGATATTTCACGAAAACTTAAGCCTGATCATCGTACTGTGAAGAGATTTCAGAGCACAGACGGGTCCGTGCAGATAAAGGCATAATGAGGAAGGTTACTGCCAGACAAATTCATCGGATTAAGAGAGAAGCTGCTAAAATGCTATTACAAAGCAGCAAACAGGTATTTGAAGCTGCTAGTACCTCTGGAGTCCCGCGAACCTCAAGGTCTAGGATCCTCCAAAGGCTTGCACTTGTACATAAACCTACTATTCGGCCACCCCTAACCAATACTCACAAGCAGAAACGGTTGCAGTGGGCCCAGAAATACATGAAGACAAATTTTCAAACAGTCTTGTTTACTGATGAGTGCCGTGCAACCCTGGATGGTGCAGATGGATGGAGTAGTGGATGGTTGGTGGATGGCCACCATGTCCCAATAAGGCTGCGACGTCAGCAAGGAGGTGGCGGAGTCATGTTTTGGGCCGGAATCATGGGGAGAGAGCTGGTAGGCCCCTTTAGGGTCCCTGAAGGTGTGAAAATGACCTCGGCAAAGTACATAGTTTCTGACTTTCTTCTTCTCACTTTCTTCCATGGTACAAAAAGAAGAACCATGCCTTGCGTAGCAAAATCATCTTCATTCATGACAATGCACCATCTCAAGCTGCAAAGAATACTTCTGTGTCATTGGCTGCTAAGGGCAAAAAAAGAGAGAAATTCATGGTGTGGCCCCCATCCTCAACCCTATTGAGAACCTTTGGAGCATCCTCAAGCAAAAGATCTATGAGGGTGGGAGGCAGTTCGCATCAAAACAGCAACTCTGGGAGGCTATTCTGACATCCTGCAAAGAAATTCAAGCAGAAACTCACAACTTCAATGGATGCAAGAATTGTGAAGGTGATATCAAAGAAGGGGTCCTATGTTAACATGTAACTTGCCCTGTTAAGATGAGTTTGATTGAAATAGCTTTTGATTTCAGTAAATATGACCTCCTAATGCTGCAAATTCAACAAATGACCATTTTTAGTTCTTTACAACCTATAAAATGTTTTCAAACTCTGTTGTGCATAATAATTTGGAACAGTGCATTTTGAGTTTTTTATTTTTGAAAAAAATACTGTTTTCGTTGGGTGGTTTGTTCAATGAAATTTGACTTAAACCCTAACGGTTGGTGACTGGAAAATTATACTGACTGTCATTTGCATCGACTATTTAGGAAAATCAGTGTAAAATATCATTTGCATAATAATTTGGAACGCGGTGTACACGCGGAATCACTCGACATTTAACGGCGTAGACACACGCGGAATCACTCGACATTTAACGGCGTAGACACACGCGGACTCACTCGGACATTTAACGGCGTGTACATACACGCGGAATCACTCGACATTTAACGGCGTAGACATACACGCGGAATCACTCAGACATTTAACGGCGTGTACATACACGCGGAATCACTCAGACATTTAACGGCGTAGACATACACGTGGAATCACTCGGACATTTAACGGCGTAGACATACACGTGGAATCACTCGGACATTTAACGGCGTAGACACACGCGGAATCACTCGGACATTTAACGGCGTAGACATACACGCGGAATCACTCGACATTTAACGGCGTAGACATACACGCGGAATCACTCCACATACATGCCACTTGACTTGAAAGTGGCGTGTATGTTTACGCAAAGTAATGATGCCATGTTGTTCAGAGAAACAAGTATGTGAACTCGCCATGTTTCCTAAATCTGATAAAAATCAGATGTGAGCTTAGCAGCCCTGCCCTATTGAAAGAACATAAACCTTGATCTTCTCTATCAAACTCTGGTCTGCACCATACAGTTGTGAGGTCTGCCATGCCTTGGTCATTTGTATTTCTGATCTTACTAATGCTTACCAAGCTGGAAAAGTTTTATAGTTGCAGAGAAACAGAAGTAGCAACGGATCGTTTCTTCCGTATTGTAACATGCATCCGAGTGTAACAGAGTATCGAAAATAAACAAATTTAGGGAGGGGACCTGGTTCTATGCATCAGTTGTTTGGATTTTGAAATGTGGCCGTTGCACTCAAAAGTATAGATGCAGTGCTGGAGTTTAACCGGACTAAATGATTGGAGGAGTCCTGCATATGTAAACATTACACGGTCGAAATATTTTTCAAAATGAAACATTCACAGATTATAGTTCACAATAAGGTCTAAAACATGCATTTAGAAAATAGTTCTCATTTCATACCTAAGTTTGAGTGCACTATAAGTGTAAATGGATGAAATTTCGAGTAACTGTAACCACTGTTTCTCTAACAAAAATCAAAATCAAGACACATAATACTCAAGGAGGTCAATATTATCTATTCATCTGGGTATCATCTGAGGATCTACAGGCCACTCTCGCTTGGTAAGGTTAGTGTTCATGAGTCCAACATCAGACAAACACTAAACAAGGGTGCAGTGCATGGAAGGAAGCCACTGCTATCCAAGAGGAACCCTGCTGCCTGCCTAATGTTTGGTAAAGACAATGTGGATGAGCCAAAAGTAGTCTTGGGAAATTTGTTTTATGGACAAATTAGTCCAAAATACTCATTTTTGGTTTAAATGAGAAGAGTTAAATTTGGCAAAAACTAAACGCAACATTAACCCAATAGAAATGTACACTACTATTCAAACATTTGGGGTCAGTAAGTTTTTTCCCCCAAGAAATTATTATTTGTATTCATCAAGGATGCATTAAATTGAACAAAAGTGACAGTAAAGACATTTACAATGTTACAAACTAGGCTATGTCTATTTCAAATACGCTGCTGTTTAAAAAAAAAATCTATTCATCAAAGTATCCTGAAAACCATGTATCATGGTTTCCACTAAAATAATGAGCAGCACAACTACTGCAGTTTTCAACATTGATAATAATGTTTCTTGAGCTGCAAATCAGCATAATGATTTCTGAACGATCATTGCCCTGAAGACTGGAGTAATGGCTGCTGAAAATTCAGCTTTGTATCACAGGAATGAATTAAATAAAATATAAAAATAAAATTGTAATAATTGTACTATTACTGTTTTTACTGTGTTTGATCAAGTAAATGCAGTCTTGAGTCATGAGACTTCTTTTAAATAAAAAAACAAAACAAAAAACGTACAGAACCCAAACATCTATACGGCAGAGCAAGTCGATGTCATTTACTGTGGGTAAAGATACAAAACATTCTTAGCAGGGCTCACAAACTTTCTATTACCACTGTACAGGGATTTTGTTTGAAACATGCAAAAACATCAGCTTGACAGCCAACAACCAATAAAAACTGCTAAAAGTATTGAGTGTGATATAAACCTGATCTTGGGCCACTATGGTGGTGTTGTAGTCCAGAATGTTGCTCAGCACGTAGCAGCTCATGCTTTTGCGTGATTCATAATCGAAGTACTCGAAGAGTGGTGGGAAGTGCTTGAGCTGGAGTACAGTGAGGATGTTGTTGTACGTGTCCACGGGGATCTTTAGAAGCCTGGTCAGCTCTTTAGACACCGCGCTGCTGGTGGCAATGCTGCACAGAAAGACATTAAAGACATCAAACAGTAACACACAGAAGCAGGTACAATGATGTAGTAACGATTGACCTTACTACTGTGGTCATCTGTATTTTGAAAGACAGGTGGTTTGTTAAAAAAAAAAAAAAAAAAAAAACTTCCCTAAGCCTTTGTATAACCATGGCAACATAGCATAGCTACCGGTATGTGCCAAAATGACACCAAGATGTTGAAGAGGCCGAAACAATTCATCCTTAAAAATAAATCCAGCATTTACAAAACTTAATTAGTAAGATTTGAGGTATGACATTACAAACGTGGAACATTATTACCACAACATATCAAAGATATCTGCTGAAGTGGCAGCTAGTCACAAATACCAGCCTTTAGCATGATTGACCTGTGCTGGGATTGCAAACAGTGAGTCATCATGTCTATGTGGCTTCCCATCCGCCCTCAAAATTGCTGGGTATCTGATAAGATTTTGGACGTCAGCAAAAAAAAAAAAAAAAAAAAAAAAAAAAGGCATTTGCCCAAGATATTTTTAACATATTAGAAAAAAGAAAGAAAATGCACACAAATACAGCAACAAGGTGCTTTAAACTGCCGTCCATGATCTTTTAGGAAAAAACCCTGAAGTGCTCACAATAAAAGTGTGTTATTGTATTCTATTAATATTCTTCAAAAACCCTAATATTAAACTTTTGCAATTATTTCTGCCTGAAAAACAGTGCACAAACCCTATTCAATATTTGTAATGTGTTGTGATGCAAATTACAGTCAATATGACAAATACAATTTAAGAAATATACAAATGAAATAAACTGCTTTCAATTTTTCAGGTAGGTAGGTCTATAGAGTGGTGCAGGGGTGATATAAATTTGTAGGCCAAAACGCAGAAACAAGTTAGCATTTTAGCACTTCCGGTTCCATCGTCTCGAAGTCATGGGTTTTTGGTTAAATGGCTGAAATAAGGTCTGTGGTGACCACAAGCTTAAGATACTTTCACGTTTTATTCTATGACATAAAATACATCAGTATCACCCCACTTATAATTTTTTTAACTCTTTCCCCACCATTGGCGGAAATTTCCGGCTTTCCGTGTTTTCACTGTTATATGATAGGGGGCACTATTACACATATCCTGAACGAGTGCTGAATCTCCTGATTAAAACATCCGAAGGAGACGGAAAAAAAAGCGATCTCATATGTAATCACATGCATATGTAAAATAACGCGATCATCAACAACAAACAGCATATAAATCAAAACTGCCTTATGTTACTGAATGAAATCTCGACCCAGGACGAGCTATAGGACTGTGAAGCATTAGGGGTGTTGATTAACTCGATCTACTCATCTTTGTTTCGATCATTCGAAGATTCTTTCTGAATCTGATCTGGATGTAGTCTTTTTGTGACAAAAAACGTGATTTTTTCAGGTTTTTGCTCAAATTGTTGCTTTATTTATGAAACTTACATTCAAGTGTTGATAAAAAAAAAGAATGCATGAATCTAGACTAAAAGATTTTTTTGTTTAAAAGCAGAGAGTCTGTTCTTTCTTTTGATAAGTATGTTCAGATATAATATTTATACAAAAAAATATTCTGGGGGCCATGAAAATTGTGAAAATGGTCAAAAACGCTGGCGGAGGCAGGCAACTTTAAAAAAAAAACTCTGGCGGGGAAAGAGTTAATCTGTTATGAGTCTAAAAAAGGCGGTTGCTAAACATTGGCTAAATGGGACTACTAAGGCTGTTGGCGACACTAAACGCCATCACGCCGAACAGGTTAACTCAGTCCTCTTTTACAGTTATGTTTTTGTTTTGTTTTAACTTTATTGTCTGTTCAGATTTACTGGACAGAAATTCATCTTTGATACTGGCTTCAACAACATTCTACAACCACATTAAACACATAAAACACATAATACACACATAATAATTGATAAATACATGATTCGATAAAAATACAGTATACATAATTCACAATAACAACCCTAATTGAGAATTTGGTTTAAAACAGTCACTGCCAATGGGACAAATGATCTTTTAAAAATATTCTTTCTAGCATACGGTGTACGTAGCCTGCGACCCGAAGGGAGGACTTCAAAGCAGGTGTGAAGAGGATGAGTCTGATCTGAGAACACAACTAGCGCCTTTTTCTCCATAAAATTTAAGGATAGTTCTTGCAATGTACTCTGTTTATGGCCGATAATCTTGTTTGCTTCGTTAATTACTCGTGTTAATTTATTCTTTAATTTCATTGTTAAATTTCCATACCATGAGACAATGTTATAGGTTAAAATGCTTTCAATCATTATGCTTTTAATCATGCTCTTATAAACTATTCTAACTCAAACTTTCTGGGAAAATGTCTTTTAGATAAAAACTGAGAGAGGTGTCGGAAGCTTAGTGTAGGTGACGCTGAAGTTGTGGGACCGTGGTGTAGTTCGTATAAAGCCTACCTTTAGCTTTTTACTTCTGGCGACTGCATTTAGGCTTCAAAATTCACAAAAGTTGTGTTCAACTGTGATAATAATCTTGATGGACAAAATGTGTAAGTATCAAACTCTTGTTGATCACAGAGCTTGTTTTTTCGATAATCCAAAAACCAATGGGGAAATCCTATTGGGTTTTTGTCGAGGGAACAAGTCTGATGCTAACTGCTGGTTGGCCTGCGAAGTGACGTCATACCTGCACCACTTATCAGTAGCATTAAGAAATTAAATAAATGTTTTTAAAAAAAAAAGCACTGCATTGTCTTCACTCTATAAAATAATTTACACAGATTCTTAATAAATAGATTAAAAGTTATTCAGTAAAGCATTGGGTGACAATCTTTTCTTTTGTTGCTTGAGTTTCATTAATCACACAGACAGCAGCAGGTTTATTAGGCTGCTGTCACTTTAAGAGCTGACGCACGGATCAAATACATTGCAACACACCTGATTTCTTTCTTAACTTTTTACTTAACTTTTTTTAAGACATACCCGACTGGTTTTTGCGCTGATACTCGCCAGGACGTGCATTTAAAAAAAAAAACTCCAGTCAAGCACAATAATCCGTGAAAGAGAACTGAATTTGCGATATCATACTGTCTGAAAGACAGCTCTCTGTGCACACGCTTCAGGTCTGAGCCTGGCAGTGCGAGTAGCGCTCTGAGCTCTTTTTCGAGGCTTATTGATAACTCAAACACATGCCACGCTTTATTTTCTCATGCGCTCCGCATGCATATTTTACTCCCTGCAGGGAGTGGAAGCAGAGCTCTGTATACACATGTGCCATTGTCACACATTGACACAAATTATGAATTACGGTTCTTATTAAGAATGCTGTCAAGTACCGGTACCGATAAAATGAAACCGTACAATTTTTAATAACAGGGTATCGCAATACCATTCTAGTACCGGTATATCGTGCAACAACACAGACTGTTTCTGTGACTTCTGTGACTGTTTCAGACTGTTACTCTTTCAGTAACGCAAGAGAAAATGGGCGAATAATTATTTATGCTATGGAAATCCACTGGAATACAATGGATTTATTTTATGATTGTTATTATTATTATATTGATGTTAGCATTGATAGAAATATAATTTAAATATTAGACCAGAATCAAGAGATGGCTTTGATTTAATGGTCAATATGTAATCTAGATAAAAACAATAACCAAAAATGACATTGCAATATTTTCAATTGGTCCTATCTTCCTTGCATATATTTATTCATTTATTACCACCAACACTGTGACTATGTGCAGGGATGCAACAACTGAAATATAAATAAAGGATCAGCATAATTAGGTCTTATAGGCATGTTCCCAAGTAACTGTTCCTTAGTTGCAAAATGGGGCTAAATACAGAAATCGAGCACTACAATCATCCAGCAACACACTAGCTGTGGTAAAGAGAGTGGGTGTTACTTGGACCATGTGCTGATCTGCCAAATGGTGTGAGAAAAACAGTGCAACTAACACTCACTGTTCCAGGTTGAGTTTGTTGAAAATCTCCACAGTACTTTCCAACACTTTATCCACATAGTCCACACGCTCAGGGTAGCACTTCATGGCCAGATTGATGAGAGACACTTGGAGTGAAACAACATCTTCAGATGGCATGTCCTGACGAGACTGATGGGGGGAAAAAAAGATGGCAACATTAGACATTTATATTTGAGCTAGTGATTTTAATAAATGACTCAATATTTCAATAAAGCCACAGCATACCTGTATGACAGTTGCCACTTGCTGTGAGAAGATATCAAACAGCTTTATTTCAGCAGGGATTCCAGGTCCATCTTCTCTGTGAGCAAACAAGGCCAACCTGTGGGATGAGGCAACAATAAAATAAGACACTATAACTGGAGGGCTCAAATTGTGTTTGTAAAGTCTAGCCATGCTAAAATGTATGAATTTCTTTGCATTGTATAACAAACCAAGTGGCATTTACTTGAGAGAACAGATAATGTATGTCAATAACAGGCATCTTTCAGAGCTTAACAGTGAATGAGTGGAACAACAAGCCACCTGTCAATAAGAGCAATTATGATGTTCTTGACGTTCACGTTTTGGTGCAGCTCGGCACAGGAGCGAAGGAAAGGGTTCAACGTCTGCAGGTGGAACTCATCTGGAAAGACCTGCAGAAAAATAAAGTGCATCATAAAGTGCAAAACTTGTGAGTGCGTTAAATTTGACATGCCTGCACCTACTACTTGAAAACGAGGAGAGCATGTTCAAAGACAGACTCCCTCAGTCAAGTATGATGATGAGTGATGGTGTGGCATTTCTGTACCTGTATGATGCACTCCATGAGGTATTCCTGTGCTAGGGGGTCTCTACAGTTCACCACCTGCTCCAAGATCCCAGACAGCACGATCTGTGTGGAGACGACACATATTTACTGTATGACAAGTTAGTGCTGCCAAATTCTTTTGCAAACAAGATAACTGCAAATCACAGCACAAGACTACAAATTTCTGCCAACAGTATACAGCATTATGTTGCTTTAAAGCCACTAAATGTTGAAAAGTTATTGTTGGTTCTGGATTCTACATCTGCAGTGTACCACACACCAGTGGCGTACAGTGCAGTATGTATATATATATATATAAAATGTAAATTCATGTCGAGTTACACAATGTTGTCACATCTTCCTGTTTAAATAAACATTACATAAAAAAGACAAACCAAATACAATTCTATTTTGTATTTTTACATTATGTAATAATTAATGTTCTCTTCATTAAAGGTCCCATGACATGGGGTTATTTTATTATTTTATAATGTTTCGTGGGTTGCCCTTATAATGTTAGTATGTTTTTTAGATAAAAAATAGTCATAATTTAGAAATAAAAGGCATTTTTCCTAGCCTGATTTTAGCCTCTGATTTGAACGCTGTTTGAAGGGGCGTGTCTGCTGTGGGATTCAGTGTAACGGCCACTGATGTGATTGGCTAACATGCTTGTATATGAAATAGCTACGTATTACATGTGAAACTCTCTCGAATACTTTTACTACAGCTATTATACGTTTTTACTATTACAGCTATCGAGATTAACGAATCGTGAGATGTTTTTAAAGTATTTAGATCTATTCCCATCACATAAAATGTTGTCGTGATGAGCAGTGAGCAAGCAGATGACAGTCTGTTGATCGAGAATGAAGATCTTATTGCAACGCAGTTTCTGCTCTCTCTAATGCTTTCACCAATGCAAACACGATGATGTACATACAGTAAGAGCTTCGTTGTGCAGTGTAACGTGCGTCATTGATTTCATAACGAGTTGTCCAGATAAACTCGCGCTGTGTGGAAAGATTGTTCTTTGATCGCTTTCTGTATATAATTTGTTCACAATTTAAATAAGATTATTTTCATCCTACTAAAAGAAACGATGTGAAGTTGATATTTTAGTCGCTGGCTTGACTTACTGATGCATAAACAGTATTGAACGATTTTGAGAGAAAGATGACCTGTCTGAACTTGAACAATTAGGCTACACATCAGAAATTGTTGCTTGGTAGCTCGATGGATTTATTTTCAGACGTTCATCGAGGCCAGCTCTGTATGGAAACAGTCGTCGGTGAAATGTTTGGACCATACAAAACTTTGGGAAGTTGTGTCGGCTCATTTCCAGAGAAAATAAAATTAACCCATTGTTTCTTCAGAGGCTCGGATGAAGGAACTAAAAAATACTTTTGTGTTCATTTGTACATCCCAACACTGATCAACTGCCATGCTTCTCTCGTTTGCAAGCCATGGTATCTCCCGAGGGCCATGATATCTCATTTTCTCATGGGCGAGCCAAATTCTCTGGGCGGGCAAAGCAGAGAAAGGGGAGGTTACCTTTCCTCCGTATGACGTCATACAGAGGAGATTCAAGATCAGCCCGTCTGAGCATTCATTTTCTCAAAGGTAGAGAAAGATAGCCAAAGCTCGTTTACACCGACTGAAATTTCTAGCCACTGAGGGACCATATACAGGCTAGGGGAACTCATATTAATGTTAAAAAACCTCAGAAAGTGAAAATTTCATGTCAGGGGACCTTTAAAACCAAGTATATATCTCATCAAGTTAGTTTTTTGAAGCATTTTAACATTTATTCCAAAATAATAACTAAAGGCACAATTTAACAATTTAAACTATTTTTTATTTGTGAACTGATGTTCAGCTGTTCTTTTTAATAATCAACTTATTTTTATCAGTTTTCATGGTTGGTAAACACTGATCACAGACAAAGATGTCCCTTTAATTTCACCAAGCTGATTGCTCACTAAAAATCCCTACAGTCATCATGTCTTCAGTCCATTTCAAGATTGATTTAGATGTGACAAAGTGGTGATATCTAAATGGCTGAGTTGTTTACGTTTTAATTAGTCTTCCCATTAAACGCCATCATTTTGTTCATTCAAGAGGCGGGATTTATCGCACAAACTAATCATATCCAATTATAGAGCGATGGAGGCATTGCCTCTTCTCACATGACTTTCCCTCACTCATCCTCAATTACCCCCCACGTGCTTCTCAAAGGGCTCAAGGGAGGCAAGAGATACGCGGACTCCCGCTTTAACTTTAAATGCTGGTGTCGCTATTGGACAGTATTACTTTAGAAAAATTATTCACTTTGTAATGTCACATTTGGTAATATTTACATTTATTTTTCTAAAATGGATTATTTTCTCATCCAATTTTTTGAGGAGGCCCCTGCCATACACTACTATTCAAAGTTTGGGTTTGCTATTGATTGGTCTTGTGCAAAGCACTGCATACACAAATTGGTCGATAAACCACTAGGGCTGGTCCGAATACCATTTTTTGAGCTTCGAAGCTTCGGTAGTAATGAACATCGAATATTCGAAGCTTCGGAATCTCTATATGTCTGTCTGTCCGTTTGCATTTCGATTATTTCGAGAACCGTTCATCCAAACGACTTCACAGGGAGTGCAGTGTCGTATTTGGTGCAATATAGATAGACAGGCGAGACGCGACACGTTCAATAACGCTCACTTTTAATAAACTACAGAACAGCGCGAGCGGGAAGCGGCGGGCCTCACGCGAGCAGGGCTTATATGCTCCGAGAACGGACACTGCACTAGTGATATAAAACACACACAGGTCTGTTAACTTAAGTAATATTTTGAATAAGGTAGTCTAATATTTTTCTCACTAACAAATTACTGACAAAGTAGGGTAGATTTAAATAAAGAAGCGGCGCCTCACGCGAGCAGGGCTTATATGCTCTGAGAATGGACACTGTACTAGTGATATAAAACACACACACACGTCTTTTAACTTAAGCAATATTTTCTAATAATATTTTTCTACTGACAAAGTAGGGTAGATTTAAATAAAGAAAAACTAAATTTAAATGAACCAACTGTAATAGCCTAAATAAAGAACACGTTAGCAATAACAATAACAATTTCAATAACATCACCACAAATTTCAATTCATATTTTGCAGCAGAATGAGCAGATTCATTTAGATTGATAATAACGGGTAAAAAGGATAATACATTTTGATTCTATTATTCTATTTTCCACAATGTCAAAGCAACGCAGCTTAACCCAAAACACAAGCTCAAGCATGCACTTCTGTCCATACAAACTCCGCTGTTCTGCGCTCTAGCCAGAGAATACTCCCGTTGCAGGAACACTTTTAGTAATCCAAGAAGCAGCAAATATATTTATTAAGTAGCTATAACGAAGTTATATGTTTGTTAAGTATTATATTTCACCAGATTTTATAGTGTAAAACATATTCAAGCGCGAATGAGAACCGTTTCGAGGGGGATGCCAGGTGTGCAAAAATAAATAAATAAATAAATAAATATTCGAATGTCACATTTTCAAATTGAATACCAACCCACCGAACGAATATTCGGGTCCAGCCCTAAAAACCACAAATTGGTCGAGCCACATGATTTTTGTCAAAGAGCCACATGTGGCTCGCGAGCCATAGATTCCCAACCATCCATTTAAGAGAAATATGAACCAGCTACACGAGTCTGTGAGCCATTAGCTATAAGTATGAGGGTGAAATACAGAATTTTAATTTAGCCATATCAAGCTAAAAATGTTAATTTACCTCTGATTAAACAGCTTAAAGTACATCTAACAAGCTGCTTTGCACACACAGTGTGATGCATATGTATGGGTGCTTGAATTTAAAAATCAAATGAGACCATATTGAGTCCATCACGTTGTTAATTCATGAACGTGAACAGAGTGCTTTAACAAACAGCTTTCAAAAGGCCATCAAAAGATGCTGTAACCTCTCACGCAGTTGTCATGCCATCAATGGCTCTTTTCTCCAGTGATTATGCTAAGTGCTGGCTTGAGGTTCCCAGTGTTTGCCACAAATAAACAGGTAATCAATATTAAATCTAATTTCGATGCACCCTTTTAACACTAGAACGGCCATGACGGTCATTTTGACCGTTTTTAATTTTATATATCTGCAATAACTTTGTTGAAAAAATAAATAAAATCCTGCTGGTACCTGACTTTTCCTAAAAATGTCTGTCTTTCATTTAAAATGTTTTTCATATAAATTACACATAAGGCAAAAAAGCTAATGAGCTATACATTTACCTATTTCAGCCATAGACGGTCATATTGAACGCACTGAATTTCGTGGTATTCTTTTGTTACATTTTCCGCGGTTGACCTTTGTCTCTCTCACTGTCAACATAGTATCTAAATAAGATACTTTTAGTTGTTATTATCTTGTTCTGAGTTATGTTGAATAGATATGGAAATATAGCCTATCTGTTGTGAATATGTGATAATCACGGTAGGCTACTAATGATATTATTATTTATAAATGTATAAATAAACTTGTTTAAATGTAAAGTTTGTTGTTTTTTTGTTTTTAAAAGATATCCTAATACAATAAAATGCATTAATCTCTCAATTGGGTATTTTTCATTATCAAATCAAATCAGGTTTATTTATATAGCACAATTCATCCATCAAAGCAATTCAATGCGCTTTACAATGAAAAATAATTAAACATCATAATAAAAATACAAGATACAAGCAGACACAAGAAAGATTTCAAACAATAAGATAGAAAGACGTAAGAAACTGTAAGGCTGAACAGTACAGCTAGGTTTAAGACCTCAGTCATAAGCACGTGAAAAAAATAAATGTTTTCAACTTGGATTTAAAAATCAATACGTTCGGGGCACATCTAAGATCTTCTGGTAATTTGTTCCAGTCGTGTACAGCAGAGATGCTAAACGCAGCTTCTCCATGCTTTGTTCTAACTCTGTGCTCCACTGACCTGAGTTCATTGATCTAAGAGTCCTGCTTGGTTTATATTTTTGAAACATTTCAGAAATGTACTCAGGACCTAAACAATTCAGTGCTTTATAAACTAAGAGCATCACTTTAAAATCTATTCTATAACTCATTGGGAGCCAATGCAGAGTTTTAAGAACCGGAGTGATGTGCTCTATTCTCTTAGTCCTGGTTAATAATCTAGCAGCAGCATTCTGAACAAGCTGCAGCTGCTTTACAGTCTTCTTCGGAAGTCCGGTTAATAGGCCATTACAGTAGTCAACCCTACTAGAGATAAAAGAATGGATGAGCTTCTCTTGGTCTTTTTGAGGCTCCAAGCCTTTGATTCTAGATATATTTTTCAAATGATAGAATGCTGTTTTAGTGACCGCTCTGATATGACTGTTAAATGTGAGATCTGAATCTATCATAACACCAAGATTACGCACTTGATCCCTGGTTTTAAAGGCACGAGAATCTAATTCTTTAATAATACTTGTTCTTTTATTTTTGTTGCCAAACACAATAACCTCAGTTTTTGTCTTGGTTTAGTTGTAAAAAAAAATTAGATTCATCCAGGTTTTTATTTGCTCTATACAGTGGCACAAAGAGTCTATTGAACTGCTGTCATCTGAATCAAGAGCCATATATATTTGAGTATCATCGGCGTAACTATGGTAATTAATGTTATTGTTCTGTAGAATCTGGCCTAAAGGTAACAGAAGCGGTCCAAGAACTGATCCCTGTGGAACTCCGCATGTCATGCCCACCCTATCAGATTCAGAATTTCCAATGGTAACAAAGTAACTCCGATCATTCAGGTAAGATCTGAACCAATCAAGGACTGTCCCGGAGACTCCTACCCAGTTTTCCAGCCAATCTACAAGAGTTCTATGATCAACGGTGTCAAATGCTGCACTGAGATCTAATAGAACCAAAACTGTTATTTTACCAGAATCAGTATTCAGCCGTATATCATATAAAACTTTAATTAGGGCAGTTTCAGTACTATGCTGTGGTCGAAAACCTGACTGAAATTTATCTAAAAGACCACTTGAAGTCACAAACTTTAATTAATTTAATTGAATAAATACAGCCTTCTCAATAATCTTGGCTATAAAAGAGAGATTTGAAATAGGTCTATAGTTGTTCATTATAGAAGCATCCATTGTTCTCTTTTTTAATGTAGGCTTAATGGCAGCGGTTTTCAAGGACGTTGGAAAAATGCCTGATTGCAAAGAACTATTGACTATTTGCTGCAGGTCTGTTACTATAGAGCTAAGAATTGTTTTTAAAAAGTCTGAGGGCAGTATGTCTAGACAGCACATGGAAGATTTAAGATGTCTAACTATTTCTTCTAGGAATTTTTGACCGATTACATTAAAATGTGACATAGTAACCAAGTTATGTCTTGGTGGATGTAATAACGGTAGAGAGTCAGTGTTAGACTGTGTAGTACTGATAGTCTGTCTAATATTTATAATTTTTTCACTAAAAAAACACACAAATTCATTACGTTTCATAATAGATGCGAATTCTGATGTTTGCTGTATTGGATTTGTAAGCTTGTCAACCATGATAAATAAAGTGCGGGTATTATTAATACTATTATTGATCATTTCCGATATATGTTGCTGTTTGGCCCTGCATAACTCAATTTTAAAATTGCCAAGGCTTTGTTTAAAGATGTCGTAATGAATTTGTAATTTAGTTTTCCGCCACTTGCGTTCTGCTTTCCTACATTCCATTTTAAGGGCGTTTACCGCCATGGTGGTTCTCCATGGTGATTTTTGTTTCCTCATATTTCTCTTTACTTTTACCGGTGCAATACAATCGATGACATTCAATATTTTAGCATTAAAATTATCTAGAAGTGCATCAACTGACTCAGCACTTATTGTTGGGGATCTGGCTATAGCTTCTATAAACTGGGCATGAGTATTTCATTAATGTACCTTTTCTTAATAAAAACAGAGTTTACTGGCAAATTAAAGGTAGTAGACAATTAAAAAAAGACACAAAAATGATCAGACAGTGCTAAATCCTTAAACATGACAGATAAAATATCAAGACCTTTCGAAATAACCAGATCTAAAATGTGACCATGAGGATGTGTACGCTCTTTCACATGTTGAGTGAGGTCAAAAGTGTCTAGAAGTGCAAAAAATTCTTTGACATTATTGTCTGTACTATTATCTATATGAATATTAAAATCCCCTGTAATAATAAACAACTTAAAATCAACCGATATAATAATTCAGCAAAATCTTCAATAAAATTAGCAGAATTTCGCAGTGGTCTATAAATCGTTAAAAACAGAATTTTGGGAGTACCCTTCAATATAAAACAAAGATATTCAAACAAAGTAAAATGACCTAATTTATTTTCTTTACACTGATATGTATCTTTAAATAAGGCAGCCACCCCTCCTCCTTTCCTACCATTTCGACATGTAGTCAAAAACGCACATTTTTCAGGAGCTGTCTCATTAAGGATAGCAGCACTACAGTCCTCTGTAAGCCATGTTTCAGTAAGAAACATAAAATCTAAGTTATAGGATGATATAATATAATTTACCAAGAAGGATTTGTTGGCAAGGAATCTAATGTTAAGTAAGGCCAATTTAATAGATATAGTGGATGATCCTAAACTGGTAGGTTGGCGTGGTACAGTTAACAGATTAGACAGATTTATTTTATTAGTTACACGCTCATCACGATTCCTTCTATTTCCAATCATCACAGGAATAGAAATACCAGGTCCTAGCTTATACTCAACACAGTCAGCAAAGTTATTTTCACATTAAAGATATAGAGTTTGGAATCTAGCGGTCAAAATGACCACTTGTGGCACTTCTAGTGTTAAACCTTTAAAAGAGCCCTATGGGTTTTTTGTAGAAAGATCATTTATCTGCACTACAGCACTGAAACTGAAACACACCTGTTTGTACTTTTCCACATTGACGCCTTCCAGCTGGCTCAGTCGGACCAGATTAGTCCCTACAAGGATACGCAGCTCTTGCCTCTCCTTCTCTCTCTTTTCTCGGTCCCTACTGTGTCCCTGATGCTGCATCCGCACCCACAGTTTATTCATCTCGGCAAAATTCAGCAGGACAAAGTCAATGGAGTCATTAATGTCTCCGGTCATCTCTTCCCTAAATCAAACAGGAAACCACATTGGTTAGTCATTCAATCCTTAGCAGATAATGAGATTTTCTACTGATTCATTTTGTCAAAAGCTGTCCAAGTGCTCCGTAAGCACTGAATGCGTGAAAATAAGCCTTTTCTAGCAATGGATTACATTGTAATATAGCACGTAGGATTATACTACGGTATCATTTAAATTGCTCAGTGGGAGTCACAACATCAGTGTCGTACTCAGCCTGCTCTCCATCATCAGGCAGGATGTTGCGCGTGCACTGCAACAGGTAGTTCCTGAGGAACAAGCCCCGGAGTGGATGCTGCACCCCACGACACATTTCCACCAGGTCCTTCAGTATGTCTTTGCGGGATTGTGGGAAAGAGCGAACGTAAACCACTCCGACAGTTATCAACAGGTACCTGGGAAGTCAGACAGAGGGATTGGACAATAAGTTAATGGGCAATATGAATCACTGACTACAAAAAGTAGAGGGAAAAAAAACAGATAACAAAGGAACAGTATGCAGCATTTATCAGAACAGTCTTTTGCAACACTAGCGATGTAAAATGAAATAAGACATCTGCCAAGCTCCACAGTAACAAGCACACAAACACCTGTTTTTGAGGGTCTGACTGAATTCAGATGATTTAAGCAGTTTATTCAGCTATACTTTCATCTTTGAATTCTGTCTGTGTAGATTAATTACCATTTGGATGTAGTACGTTTGTAACAGTACCAGCATGTTTAGAGGAAATGAAATCGAAGACATTTTTATTAAAGTTAATGCCACATCATTACATTCAGATTAACTGAATGAATGGGGATTAGGTCAGGGAAAGGTTTTCTTTTTAAATCCGAAATATCGAATAATAATATGGAAAAAGTAGGTTTTAAAAGAAAATAAAGATGGCGAACAGGAAGTTTGGCTGACTATGGCAAAATTGGTATTAGGCATGTGCCGGTATCAAATTTTCATGCTGCGATTAATTGATTGAGCTTTTATCACGGTATACGGTATTATCACGATATTTTAATTGCACAAGAGAAACAGACGGATTGGGGGTATCTAAAAAAAACTTGCATCACAATCTGTAATTGTGATTGTCAAAACATAAATTTTATTTTTTAGTGACAACATGTTATAATGTTTACATGGTTACTGAGGCTACTGTTTGTATTATTGCTTAACACAATTTTTATGATTTCAATTAAATTCTTGGATTTAATTTCAATCTTGATTCAATATTGACTCATTTGGATAAATATTAGGTAGGCTACAGTAGATAGCCTGCATTTAAATGTTTCTCAAGAAAAAATATATCTCACATAATGCTGTAAACATACAGAGAGAAATTAAATATAATGCATACAATATAAATATAATTATAATATAAATATAAAAATGTAATATGCCGTAATTTTCATTATAATAACAATTATATAATGACAAGTACATATATTAAAATATGTAATATAGTGCACATATTTAGCAAAATACTCCTCTCTATAGGTATTTTCTTATAGTCAACTAACATTAAATGGCTTTCCTGAGGTAAATGTAACGTTCTGTGACATAATTGTTCTCCTGCAGTGTTATTGACCTCTTTCCGTGGTTGAAAAACACTGATTAAGCGAAAGTACGTACCTTTCGGTGGGTTGTACTGTATCTTTAATAAAAAGTAACAGATGATCGGTTTACTTGAACTGAGGCGCGCGATCTGTCACGTCACATTTACAAGCACCAAAACAGTATTTATTGTCTGAATTTCGTTATAAAACCTGAGAGCTGATATTTTTTTCAGATCAAAAGTAACCTGCTCTGTCTAGTCTGTCGGTGTCAGTGTCCTCTTTGCTCCGCGATTTTTCTCTGGGTGAGAAAATGGATATGTGGCGCGAGACCGTGTGAAAGTGTCAATTGCGTGAGTCTCAAGCTGAATGCGTGAGAGTTGGCAGCCATGCGGGGGATAAATAGTCGGCAGCGTTCCTCCTTCCGCCGTGCTTCTTCTCCATGTGAGGATTGTTTACATTAGACTAGAGTGCGCACTGCATGCACACAGTGCTTATACATGTGATGTGGGGATTGTTTACATCAAGTGCACATGTGTTTTGCGCAGCATACGCATTGTCTTTTAAGCGGTTGATGGAAAATAAGCTGATGCGCGTTCTAAAAATCTAAATTCGGATCTATTATTTTTCACGGTATTTCGAAGTCCCCGCGATAACAATATCGTGCATATTCATTACCGCGATTTATCGCATTACCGAATACCGGCACATGTCTAATTGGTATCTATGTTTTCAGCATAACCCAAGGAATCTATTAAGACCAGTATCATTATAATAGGCAAATTTATTCAAAAGTTATTAGCATTTTTGGAAATTTTGCTATAACTTTTTTACCACAAGGTGGCTCTGCCCCAAAACCTTTTGAGCACCTTCAAGGTATGGTGCCGATGACTCATACCGAGCTTTGTAACGATATGCTAATGCGTTCATAAAGTATAGCATTCACAATACTGTATTGAAGTCAATGGCAATTTCATGTTTTGTTCTATTATAGCACCAACTAAGAGGCACAATACCACTATTTTTTTATGTGTCCTCAGAGTGAGCCACATGCTACATGTGTGTCAAGTTTGGTGAAAATATCTCATTTCGTTTTGGAGTTATAGACATTTATAAGTATAAACACATAAACAATGACCCACACCAGACTTTGTTTGCATTTTCTTGGCACTTATTATTATTTTGTCATTTGGGCATTAACGTATTAGCCTGGCTCCGCCCTCCTATGTTCTTCCGCTCAATTTTCATTTTCCTTCAGTACTACGTCTGGGCTTGCGGTATATTCTTGGGTTTTCTCCGATCAATCTTTTACCGGTCCAATCAGCGAACAGAGAGGGTGGTTGAGAATGATGATGTTGAGGTTGTGTGCTAATTTGAGTTGACATACGTCACGAGACTCACGACCAAACGTTAGCGATTGGTTATGGCAGATCCAACAGTTTAAAATTTCAACAGAGTGCCCTCCTTCAAGGAAGTTAACGCTTGTCAATGGAGAGGGGCCAGACTCTCAGTACAAATGAAATGTACGAGAATCTGATAGGACCAGGCTATTAACGCATGGCCAACGACCTATGTTTCCAAACTTCCTACGGTGGTTTCGTCTCGATTGGTCAAACGGTTTCGAAGATATTGGCAAATGTTTTTTAAGTGCTAAATCACAACGCTACACAAACCGTAAGGCAAAACCTAGCATGTTTGGTATCGTTCGGCAAGAACTCAGAAATCTAAGGAGATGACTCCTGTGAAAATAAGTGAACCACACCCAGAGTTAAAAGCATTTTCCACTAGGTGGAGCTGGTTCAAAACTTCTCAGGCTCCTTCAGGGCATCGTACTGATGACCCATAACGAGTTTCGTAACGATGTTCATGCGTTCATAAAATACAGCATTTTGGTACAAAATTCAAAATGGCCGATGCCTAAAATGGTAGATATGGAAAAATTGGATATCAGTCGACTCGGCATGACGCCCTAAATCTAACGAGACCACTTTTATGATTTTTGGACAAACTGTTCATAAATAGCCATTTTTCGTATCTGGTGCTGTGGAGATACAGCTTTTAGAGTTCTCAACGGGCCTGAAAATTACAACCCGACCCGACCCGTGGCTTTTAAAGCCCGGACCCGATGTAACCCGACACATCAACATGAATTATCTGCCCGATCCCTGCCCACGGCCCGACGCCACCCTTTTGATCGGTGAGTGATGTAGAATAGAATGACTGCTGCGCTTGACTGGGCGCGTGAACGAGCAGAGAGAGAGAGAGAGCGCCCCGGCCGCACGCGCACACTATCATGTCTTCAAACAACACGAGCGCTGTTTTGCTCTCTCTCCCTCGCGCATATTAATCAAAATCAATTGACACGATAGTAAAAGGTCGGAAGACCGCAGTTTCACGTGGAGCATTTGGAGATTTTTTCTCCTGAATTACCGCGGTGTGTGAATTGTGCTAAAACGAAAACACGTTGACTTATCTTCTCTAAAAAGCTTTCCACCCATTCAGCTGACATAAACCACATTTCAATAAACGAAAAAACCTATCCAGTGATTAAATGTTTTCTGTATTGACGCAAATCTTGTGCGATGTCCTAAACTGCCGAGATAATCACACAAGCGTGCCGTGCACGTCCGATACGCAAACGAATGACTCATTTTAGCCATTCACTTTAACTCAACACTGAACTCACGAGACCTCTGAATCGGTGTATAAAAAATCGGTAACACTTAATTAGATTAGTTAACATTTACTATTAATAAACTGCACTTCTACAGCATTGTTAATGTTAATTTTAATATTTAGATAGGCCTATAGTCTGTATAGGCCCACTATATGTGTTGTACTTGTAGCCATTAAATAAGCGCATTTAGTTTCATTTTTGTTAAAATATTATAATGTTGTTGTTGTTGTTTTTTTACATCTATGCTGATTATGAAAATTGAACAGCATGAGTAAGATGCGCAATATATCGGAAGATATGATGGGTCAGACATGGTTTTGACCACTAAATTAAGTTTTGTTTTGTAGAAAGCCTTTCTTTAAAGTGAATTTCGTTTTGTATAAATTGTATCTTAATTTTAATCAATCTTTCATCAACCAATTGCCTGGATATCTAGGGGCCTAAATAAAAAGCAAATATTGCAGACAATATGATCATGATAGGAGGCGCGGGCGCGATTGCATTGCATGTGAACTGGAGCACATCTCATCATAAATTTTGCTCATTTAAATAATAGTGTGTGTGTCTATATATATATATATATATATATATATAGCCTATATATATATATATATAATTGCGCAGCTCCCCCTGTCAATGATCTAGCACCCCCTCAGCATCTGCATTAAAAATTACTGGCGCCGCCCCTGAGCGACGGTGATTTCACCTGCGGCAAGTTTACATTTCAACAACTCCATCTTCTTCTCCGGGCTAAAGGCGTGCACGCGGCGTCAGGTCTGCCCTCGCGTCGCGATGCACGTTGCACGCAGCAGCCAGACTTTCTTTAAAGTGAACAGCAGCGATGAATAATATATATATTTTTTTTTTCACTGTACAATTCAAAAGATTAAGCCCGAGGTCCGACCCGAGTCATTTGCTTATATTTTCGACCAGAACCCGGCCCGAACCCGCGGGTCCCGTCGGGCCGACCCGACCCGTTGAGAACTCGAACAGCCTTACGTCTGTTTTTGCAAGCGCTACATAAAATTAGTTTGCGCGGTATTCGAGAACGGTTTGACAAATCGACATGAATTCCATAACTTTTTGTCGGCATGGTCTGGAGATGATCTGTTTAAATTTTCGTGAAAACGGAGCAACGGCCTAGGAGGAGTTCGAAAAAGTATGATTTTTGGAGAATTCTAAATGCCGGGAAAATGATTATGACGTAAAATGAGCCAAGGAATCAGAGGAACAATTTTTGTGTCTAGCGGCTAGCCATTACGGTTCAAAAGTTATTAGCATTAACATGAGTGAAACTTTGGACAGTTGGTGGCGCTAGAGGCATTGAGTTAGAGACTCCAAATTTGCTATGGTGACAGTTCAGACTGTCCTCTATATGTGTGCCAAGTTTCATAACTTTCCCGCAAGCAGTCCTATGGGCTGCTGTAGACTCCTAGACTGGAATAATAATAATAATAATAGAAACGCCAACAGATAGAATAGGTGCCTCCGCAACTTCGCTGCTTGGCCCCTAATTATATATAATTAACATGTAACAATACATATTAATAAAAAAAGCAATATTTAATGAATCGCTTTTTTAATCTGTTCATGTATATGAGCAAACCTATTAAATAAAATGTAATCAGGCTTTCCAATGCTACATTTCAGAGCAGTAAAACTGTGCATGCAAACATTAAAAACACCCACTGAATCATTTGGGTGGGCTACACTGTAAGTTGGACACCCAATCCTGGTCTATAGCAACAGCAAAACAGAATCTGAATCAGAGCATTTACAGTGAAATGGCACACGCTCAAGAGTTGATTATTGATTCTCATGCCCACTTGACAAAAACAAGCTCTGAATGACAATGACAAAGTGGCACTGATGGCATGATCTAATTTACATACATTTAGCTCTGCCCATTTACCTCAGGGCCTAATTAACTTGGCAGAGGGCATCTGTCTTCAAAGAAGAGTCTTTCATCAATGAATTCAAGACCCTATAAACATTTCAGACCATTTCTGTTATCTACGTTTTACAGCTTGACTTTTTTGAAAAGATCCAACAGGTTAAGAGACTTTAATTTAAGAGAGAGAGACCACTTCAATAGTGCAGTCCATATAGAAAGATAGCAAAGTGAAATGAGAGGAGGCAGAGAAGCACTGGGTGCTGCTGCTCAATAATAAGTTACCAACTAGATCCCAATTCCTTTAATGAGAGGCGTGGGCAGAACGGATAGCGGGCACAATGCCATGAAAAGGCCGCAGTTGAGTCAGAACTGGAGTGCACATTTCACTGTACGTGAGTGTGAGCGACCTATGCTGCCTGAAATTATGCAGCCTATAGCAATGATGGCCAACTCCTGATGACAGTTATTAAAAGACACACTCAGTGGAGCAACCCAGCAATCACTTTTCTGTATTTAAAAAGAAATCTAGTTAACTGTATACACTCAGAGTTGTTATTTGGTAGAAACTGTTGGTGGCTGTACTTATGCTCTTGCTTTCAGTGTTAAGTTTGGTGACGTATAATTTGTCAGTTTTCGTCAATGACATTTTTTCACAAAACGAGACGATAACTAAATAAAAAACTAGTTTTTGATGAAA